>NW_024467996.1:0-676895 GCF_002105105.1 Protomyces lactucae-debilis
CTGCGCTGATGAAGCAACTTGTTGCACCGGAATCTAGGAGGGCAAACGTGTCGAGGGACCTATCACCATGGGAGACGGTAACAGGCAAGACACTTTGCGGATGAGACGAGAGAGGAGGCAGAGAGATGGAGAAAAGACAGAGATTTGCGCTATCGTCTACAATAGACAAAAGCGAAGGCGCGTGAGGGTCCTGAATGGCCCGGTCCCAGGAGTGCCCTACTGGTTCCTGCCGGGTCCATTTGGGGACTGCCGAGGCTTTTTTGGACACTTGTCTTGCCAGTGACCTGCTCCACCACAGTAAACGCAAAGGTCGTCCCGGATGCGTTGTTCTTTTCGCGCTCGCCTCTGAGCGGGAGTCAAGGCCGGAATGTGGCGGAGTCGATTTCCATCGGCTGAGGCGCCTGCGACGTCGAGGCAACAGGGCGAAGGCGCTGCTGCAGAGGTTGATAGGGGTGGTCGCGTTTTGCGACTCTGGCGAGGTCCGCAGTGGGAATTGTTCAAGCGCCTTGCGAGATTCTCGCGCTTCTGGATACGCGACTCCACCTTGACAACCTGCTGCGCTAAGGCCGCGTAGTTGTTGTCGACCACCTCGTCGAGCTTGAAGAGGGCTTCGGTGAACTTCTCGTTGAGTGTGCCGAGAAGCATGTCGCACTTGGTCTCCTCAGTGATATTCAAGATCAGAGTGAGACGCTCGAACTCGGCCAGGTGGACGCTGACGGAGGTCTCCTTTCCTTGCTTGAGGGTGGCGAGCTGCTTCTTTGAATCTGACACGGGATCGCGGACTGCAAAGGACTGGATGAGGGCGTCGAGAACTGCATTGGCATCTGGCAGTCCAGGAAACGAGATGAGGCCAGTTGTGGGGTCCGCCACTGCACGCGCGTCGCGCCACTTCGCCGCATCGCCTTGGAGGAGTTGGAGAATCCAGGCGATGGCTATGCCCTCATTTGGGAAGAGGTAAGGGCAGGCCTGCATCTTGAGGCGACAGGATGCGGCGAAGTTGCGCACGTCTTGACCAAGAAGATCGGCGTCGAAGGGTTTAGGGTCCGCGATCTTGACGGCAGTCTTGGCCCAGTTGGCTGCTGGTGTGGGTGCAGGGACGGGTGGTGAGGCGGCTGCTGAGGCGGTAGCAGCTGCGGCGAAGGCCTCGAGCTGTGCAATGCGCTGCATCATGGTCTCTTGCATAGCAAGAAGAGCTTGGCGAGAGGGAAGCCCGTCGGCCTGAGGCGAAGGCACATCAGACTGGGCGGAAGGCACGTCGGGGACTGACGACATACTGGAGTGCCTGTACAAGCTTTGTTGAGTTTACAAAGTGTGACGAAGGGCGAACAGGACAGGACGAATGCTTGTGCTGAAGACAGGACTTGGGCGAGATGTAGGGGACAAGAATAGAAATTGTAAACTAAGGAACAAGACAGCGGAAGGCTGCCTACTTATGTCTACCAGGTACCAGCATGAGAGCGGATGGCGATGATGGGGATGGAGCCCACGGGAGCCGACTCTCAGCAGGAGAACAGTGAAAGAAGAGGGGAAGCGAGATTGCATGAGCCCAGTGGAGATGTCCGAGCTGCGAGATAAGGAAGAGACAGAACAAGGGACGACGTGGTAGACGTCGTCGACGAGTAAGAGAGCGAGTAAGGACAACGTGACAGAGCGTTGCCGGAAGCGAGGAAGCTAGGCGCGGGACGATAGGCAACGTGCTGAGGTGATAAGCGTCGTTGAATGGCGGAAGGTAGAAGAGCCGCGATGAGTTGCTAGAGCATGTGGTGCGGGAAAGTCGGATGCGAGGTTTAAGGCTGCGTGTTCGTTACAGAACCTCCTCCTCCAGGCGCTGCGTCTCGAAGTGCACTTGGTCGAGTGGGTAGCTTGACGTAGGATGGGACAGCAGCATCGGGGTTGCGGAGATGGAAGTCGTGAACAAGAATCGGAGCATTCTGGTAGGCCTCACGAGCAGGGATCCACTCGTCCTCATCGTGTGGGAAGCCTTCGTAGTGGATTTTGTATTGGAAGCCGCTACCGCGTGGTTGAATAGCCATGATTTCATCGTAGATCCATTCCAGGTTGTTGCCGACGACGATAGGCTCGGGAGCTTCTTGAGGTCGCTCCAGGTAGGCCTTGCCGAGGGACTCTGGTGATTGATGAGGAGACAAGAGGCTAGGGTGGAACACATTGTGTATTCGCATCGAGGCAGGAAGACGGAGTTGGAAGGCTCGGTCGTGGATTGTGTCGGTAATGGGAAAAGGACCGAGATTCTTGTGCGAGAATTTGCCTTGTTTGTGCAATGCTTGGACGTTCTTGGCGTTGAGCCAGACTTTCTGGCCGAGCTCGAAGGGAGGAGCTTCAAGACGATGACGATCAGCGAAGGCCTTTTGAGCAGCTTGAGCGTCTTTGAGATGATCCTTGAGTTCTTGTTGAACAAGCTTGAGACGTTGAGACATGTCGTAGCTAGTAGCATTGCGAGAATCGGTAGTGGCATCGAAGCGTAGACCAGACCGAGGATGGTAAGAATAATTGGCAAAGAAGGGTGTTGTCTTGATGGACGCATGAACCGAGTTGTTGTAGGCAAATTCGGCTCTTGGCAAGAGCTTGACCCAATTGTCTTGATCGGCGTTGGTGAAGCACCGAAGGTATTGTTCGAGGGTGGAATTTGTTCGCTCTGTCTGACCATCTGTTTGAGGGTGATAGGCAGTAGACAGATGTGCTTTGACAGTAGGGTCGAAGTGACCAAGGAACGCTTTCCAGAACGAGGAGACGAAGACAGAGCCACGATCGGAGACAATATCGAGTGGCATGCCATGGTGAGTGAAGATTCTGTCCATGAACAATGCTGCGAAGCCTGCTGCGTCGGTGGCCTCATGGTAAGGAATGAAGTGAGCCATTTTGGTGAGGCGATCGACGACAACAAGAATAGAATCGAAAGAGTCCGAAGGTGGAAGCTTGACGATGAAGTCTAGCGAGATAGAGGACCATGGAGTCTCTGGAACAGGCAGAGGCTGGAGCAGGCCATAAGGCTTGTGGCGCGAGACCTTGGCGCGAGCACACGTATCGCAAGTTGCGACGTAATCGTGGATGTAAGCACGCATTGACGGCCAATAGTACTGCCGAGAGACAAGGTCGAGAGTCTTGGCGACACCCCAATGACCGGAGATAGGCGAGTCATGATGTTGCTGGAGAATAGCCAGCTTCAGAGGAGCATCAGATGGGACGTACACACGGTCTTTGTAGAAGAGAAGACCGTTGTCGAGAGAAAAAGGCTGGTCAGCAGTGAGATGGGATGCATCAGAAGGTGCTGGCGAGGAGGAACGACTTGGCGACGGAGAAGATGGACGGCTTGACGTCGAAGGAGGCTGCTGAAGTGCGTCGAGAGCGTCTTGCACCAGTGGATCAGCGGAATACGCGGCAATAATGCGAGCGCGGAAGTCGTTGTCTGGGAAATTGGGAGCAGACGGCACAGAGGTGACTTGCCTTGAAGTTGGCGAAGTCCGAAGAGTAACAGGAGCAAGTGACAATTGACCTGGCTTGAAGAAAGTCATCGTGCGAGTTGATTTGCGATCCCCCTCGGAAGGCCGGAGGTCCTCGCGACGGCTTAGTGCATCAGGTTTGCCTTGTTGAGCACCAGGTCGATAGACGATGTTGTAGTTGAACCTGGACATGAAGAGGGACCAGCGTACTTGACGTGAACTGAGAAGTCGGTTCGTGTTGAAGTACTCCAAATTCTTGTGGTCGGTGAAGACAGTGATGGCATGTGCAGAGCCCTCCAGATAGTGGCGCCATGCTTTGAAGCAATCAAGAATTGCCAACAACTCCTTGTCGTAGATTGGGTAGTTGCTTTCTGGAGGCGAGAAGGTGCGGCTGTGGAAAGCCACGGGTCGAAGGATCCCGTTTGTATCGGCTTGGGACATGACACAGCCAAGTGCAAAGTCGCTGGCGTCAGTCTCAATGACCACTGGCTTGTCTGCGTCGAAATGAACGAGGATAGGGGCAGAAGAAAACAATGATTTGAGCTGAGTGAATGCCGCGGTAGCTTGATCGTTCCAAAGGAACACTTTGGTCGCCTTGCTTGTGAGAGCGTAGAGCGGCTTGACCATCTTGCTGTAGTTGGAGATGAAGCGACGGTAGTAGTTGGCGAAACCACAAAACACTTGGACGTCGTGGACTGACTTTGGTTGAGGCCAATTGATGATGGCGTTGACCTTGACGGGGTCCATTGCAATGCCGGTGGGAGACACGACATAACCAAGAAATTCGACCGTGTCGACGTCGAAGACGCATTTTTCCGCTTTGACGAAGAGATTGTGCTCGTCGAGAACCTTGAGAACTGATAGAACATGTTCAGTGTGCTCGTCCTGCGTTTGGGAGTAGATGAGGATGTCATCAAGATAGCAGACGGCGAATTTGTCGAGGAAAGGTTGAAGCACAGTGTTCATCAACGTCTGGAAAGAAGCGGGAGCGTTGGTAAGTCCAAAAGGCATAACGTTGTACTCGTAGTGCCCGTAACGAGTCTTGAATGCGGTCTTCCATTCATCTCCCGGCGCAATACGCAGTAAGTTGTATGCGCCGCGGAGGTCAAGCTTGGTGAAAATCTTTGCATGGTGCAATTGATCCAAGGTTTCAGAGATGAGAGGAAGAGGAGCCCGATTCTTGACGGTGATGGCATTGAGGCCGCGATAGTCGATACAGAGACGCAGAGACCCGTCCTTCTTTTTGACAAAAAGGGCAGATGCGCCAGCTGGACTTTCGGAAACAGAGATATTGCCGAGCTTGAGCTGTTCGTCCAAGTATTCCTTGAGGATTTTCAGTTCCTCTGCACTCATGGGATAAAGCGCCGTCGAAGGAGGCGAGGTGCTCGGGAACAAAGGAATCTTGTGATCGTAAGCAGCATTATCGGGAAGGCGGGCAGCCTGAATCTTCGAGAAGATGCGGAGAAGGACGTGATATTTGTCCGGTATCGCGCGTAGCAGGTCTGGCTCGACGTCGGAATAGATGTCGGCGAGATCGATGTGGAGAACATCGTGAGTTTTTGCTAGCCGGGCGAAAGACTTGAGCGACACCATGTGGATCTGCATGACGTTGGCATTGACTGGAGGAGCGGCATCGTGTTGGACAGGCGATTGATTGATGTGCGCCTTGCACGAGGCCGGGAACTGGACTGTGGACGCAGACCAGTCGATAACAGGATTGTGCTTCGCAAGCCAAGTGGTGCCAAGAATGAGATCGTAGCCGGAGAGCTCGGCAACGACGAAGTGGTGGCATTCTTGGTGGTTACCAATGGTCATGCGAAGGGGAGACGTGAATTGGGAGGCAGACTCGAGTTCCTTGCCCGTAAAGCCTTTCAGCGGGATTGCGCTGTCAAGGGTCACGGTCGGGAATCGGCCTCGGGCCACACAAGCTGCGCTGATGAAGCAACTTGTTGCACCGGAATCTAGGAGGGCAAACGTGTCGAGGGACCTATCACCATGGGAGACGGTAACAGGCAAGACACTTTGCGGATGAGACGAGAGAGGAGGCAGAGAGATGGAGAAAAGACAGAGATTTGCGCTATCGTCTACAATAGACAAAAGCGAAGGCGCGTGAGGGTCCTGAATGGCCCGGTCCCAGGAGTGCCCTACTGGTTCCTGCCGGGTCCATTTGGGGACTGCCGAGGCTTTTTTGGACACTTGTCTTGCCAGTGACCTGCTCCACCACAGTAAACGCAAAGGTCGTCCCGGATGCGTTGTTCTTTTCGCGCTCGCCTCTGAGCGGGAGTCAAGGGCCGGAATGTGGCGGAGTCGATTTCCATCGGCTGAGGCGCCTGCGACGTCGAGGCAACAGGGCGAAGGCGCTGCTGCAGAGGTTGATAGGGGTGGTCGCGTTTTGCGACTCTGGCGAGGTCCGCAGTGGAATTGTTCAAGCGCCTTGCGAGATTCTCGCGCTTCTGGATACGCGACTCCACCTTGACAACCTGCTGCGCTAAGGCCGCGTAGTTGTTGTCGACCACCTCGTCGAGCTTGAAGAGGGCTTCGGTGAACTTCTCGTTGAGTGTGCCGAGAAGCATGTCGCACTTGGTCTCCTCAGTGATATTCAAGATCAGAGTGAGACGCTCGAACTCGGCCAGGTGGACGCTGACGGAGGTCTCCTTTCCTTGCTTGAGGGTGGCGAGCTGCTTCTTTGAATCTGACACGGGATCGCGGACTGCAAAGGACTGGATGAGGGCGTCGAGAACTGCATTGGCATCTGGCAGTCCAGGAAACGAGATGAGGCCAGTTGTGGGGTCCGCCACTGCACGCGCGTCGCGCCACTTCGCCGCATCGCCTTGGAGGAGTTGGAGAATCCAGGCGATGGCTATGCCCTCATTTGGGAAGAGGTAAGGGCAGGCCTGCATCTTGAGGCGACAGGATGCGGCGAAGTTGCGCACGTCTTGACCAAGAAGATCGGCGTCGAAGGGTTTAGGGTCCGCGATCTTGACGGCAGTCTTGGCCCAGTTGGCTGCTGGTGTGGGTGCAGGGACGGGTGGTGAGGCGGCTGCTGAGGCGGTAGCAGCTGCGGCGAAGGCCTCGAGCTGTGCAATGCGCTGCATCATGGTCTCTTGCATAGCAAGAAGAGCTTGGCGAGAGGGAAGCCCGTCGGCCTGAGGCGAAGGCACATCAGACTGGGCGGAAGGCACGTCGGGGACTGACGACATACTGGAGTGCCTGTACAAGCTTTGTTGAGTTTACAAAGTGTGACGAAGGGCGAACAGGACAGGACGAATGCTTGTGCTGAAGACAGGACTTGGGCGAGATGTAGGGGACAAGAATAGAAATTGTAAACTAAGGAACAAGACAGCGGAAGGCTGCCTACTTATGTCTACCAGGTACCAGCATGAGAGCGGATGGCGATGATGTGGATGGAGCCCACGGGAGCCGACTCTCAGCAGGAGAACAATGAAAGAAGAGGGGAAGCGAGATTGCATGAGCCCAGTGGAGATGTCCGAGCTGCGAGATAAGGAAGAGACAGAACAAGGGACGACGTGGTAGACGTCGTCGACGAGTAAGAGAGCGAGTAAGGACAACGTGACAGAGCGTTGCCGGAAGCGAGGAAGCTAGGCGCGGGACGATAGGCAACGTGCTGAGGTGATAAGCGTCGTTGAATGGCGGAAGGTAGAAGAGCCGCGATGAGTTGCTAGAGCATGTGGTGCGGGAAAGTCGGATGCGAGGTTTAAGGCTGCGTGTTCGTTACAGTACATCACGAGCAATATTGATCACATACGGGTGCTTCATCAGAGTATAGATTGAATGCGGCTGCAACCGGCGGCCGCTCCAGTGACTGAGCTGTATCTTGCGTTCACGCTGTCCAGTAGCCAGCTTGTTGCGTGTTTTCAACTGCAATAGTAGCTCTTGTGGGTGCGGGCACAGATGCTGTCAACAATGAAGAGTCTGTCCACCAACCTGGCAATTGTGTGCCAAGGATCTCAGCTAGGCTTGCCGGTGGTTGCATAGCGGTGAATATTGTCGGCGACGACGGGATCTCTTGGCCCAGTTGCGACATCTGCCCTTCTGCTGCATCGAAAAGTCCAGCAATGCGTCTGCTTTGCGGCGTGGCAGAAGGGCGCTGCTGATCGCCTGTGAATGGGTCATCACCATTGAAGAACTCATTCGCCGGTGGTGCAGGTATGGGTGTTGGCGGCGGCTGTTGTGTTGGCGCTGTCGCAAAAATTGAAGCCTGCGAGCGCCGTAGTTGCTCCATCATGGCCTGCCTGTCGAGGTTGCTCGCGTTCATCGCTTGACTGGGCCGTGAGTCATCAAGCACTGGCAATGGATCCGAGGAAGGCATGTCTGCAAACCCAAGCTGATTGACCATGGCTTGCCGATCGAGAGTGCTGGTGTAGGTTGATTGTGATGGCAGGGTGTTTGGCGCCGTCACATAAGATGCTGAGGATCCGGTCCCTGCATTCACAGCATTGAAAGAGAGATTCGACAGCGCCTGCCTAGCTTGTGGTGTCTGGCTGCGCCTACTGCTCTGACTCGACCACCTCAGTCGCTGTCGCGCCGCTTCCTGTATTCGCCGACACTTGTGGCCTTCAAACCGTCTGTCATCGCTACTCGGAAGCTGGGTTTGTCTGGCGCGCTCCTCTAGCTCATACTCTTCCGCAAAAGCTGCAGCACGACGCTTCCTCTGCGCCTCACAGCGTTTAGCTCGTGTTTGCTCGTCTCTGGCGCTTTCAGTCTCAGCAATTTCTGCCTCCAGCCCTATCTCACCCTCTGTTTGCGCTGTTGTGAGACGTTGGAGACGTCGGACCATTGATAGTGACTCCCATCTCGTGCGATCAACCATTCTGCCTGTCTCTGAGGATCTATAGTCGCGTCTATTGCTATATTGCTTTGTGTACGTGTCCAGTGGGCGCGCTGCATAACTAACCCTGCCAAAATGGCTTCGGTGCTGGACTAGTACTCTCAATTCATACTTCAAATTTACAAATCCTATCTTAACAACAAACTGCGGATGGCCAGGGGCACCATCCACATCTACCGCATGACTTACACCAGCAATATACATTCAATCTCAGTATGTACATAAAGCATCTATACAAAGTTGTGTTTTTTTTGGAAAACAGAAAACAGAAAGGTATTATTAGCGTGACCTACGATTTGGCCGATGTAATAACATTTGGCAAAATATCCTTCTTCCGCATGACAGGATTGAGTAGGGCCCAGCCCAATCATTTGTTCTTGTAGTGCGAGGTGCATCCGTAAACCTGCCTTCTATATCTTCTGCTGACCATCAAGGCTCGCAGGACCCAGATAGCATCGGCGTCCTTACTATTAATGGGGCTTAGCCTTAGGAACCAGCCTCAGAAGCTTCCTTTTCAGGTTCACCAAATTTGTCCAGTGGTCTGGCTAATACGTTAACTCAAAAAATCTCTGGTGAAGGCTATCCTCACCGTGGGATGTGCATTCCTCAAACATGGCTTAGCGGTACTACTCCCGCTTACAGGAATACAGCCGCCCTTGGGCTTAGATTCTTTGAATGTATCAAAGGCTGCCCCAGCAGCAATTTGTGCGCAGAGAATGAGAACGGTGGCGAGTTTGAAATGCATCTTTGCGAGGAAGTATCTGAGGAAGAGCTAGGAGCTGCCTTCATAGGCGCTTCGCGTGGCAAAGGCTGCTCGTCTTGTTTTGGCAAACAGTCGCAAACGCACCGCCTCAGCCACTGCCAAACAGCAAGCTGTCTAATGGGATAAGCTTGCATCCTCCACGTGTCCTCGCCATTACCATCCGTCCCTGTATGCCAGTTTCTTCGAGTTTCTGCTGGCTACACGGCGCAAACCAGCAATATCCTCAGACCATAAAGACTCTCATTGCTGGTGCCTGAATCAGTCCCTTTGACACAATATGGTCCCTCGAGCTATCTCATGAAAGAAGATAGTGTCCTCTAGTCTCTTTTAGCCCAGGCAGGGGCCAACACCAGCCTTGACATGTCAATTACAGGGGCTCACCTCGTATTCGGGCTTGCAATTGTGATACGGCCATGTGCATGTGCATTGTTGTTACTAAAAAGGACAAGTGGTGTGATGACTCTGAATGCTGCTATTGTAAGAGAAGATCTTCTTGGATACAATGTCCTTAGGTCTTGTCATTCCAGGCAGCGTCAGTGACAACATCATCTCCCGTAGACCCTGCCACATCGCTCTATTCCTGGCACTGCACCGCCGTCATGTTTGCGGCCGCTGCGCCTGCTGTCGTCTTGGCGGCGTCATAAAGGCGACGAACAGCCAACAACTTCCCCTGCACAAAGACCACACACCATGAGCAACAGCTACAATCAATCATACGGCCAGAATTACGGCCAAGACCAGTCGCAGGGTGCATACAACCAGCCTATGTATGGTCAGTCGACTGGCGCATCAGCCAACGACTACTACAATCAACCAGCGCAACAGCTGCCTACATCGCAGCAGCCCTATAACGCTGGGTATGATCCACAAGGGGCTGCAGGTCCCGTCGGCGCAGACGGTGAACGTGGTTTGGGCACCAACTTGCTTGGCGCAGCGGCAGGCGGCTTGCTAGGCCACAAACTTGGCGGACACGGTATGCTAGGCGCGCTTGCAGGCGGCATTGGCGCGCACTTCTTGGGCAAGCAGTCGCACAAGACAAGTCATGGTGGTCATCCAGGCTATGGTCAGTCAGGCTATGGTCATCAGCAGCAGAGTGGTCTTGGTGGCATGCTCAACCAGTTCACGGGCAAGCGTGACCTGGACAGCAGCAGTGGCGGTGGTGTACAGCAGCAGCAGAACGACAACTATGGCGGATACGGCTCGCAGCCTGCAGGCAATTATGGAGGCTATGGATCGCAGCCTCAGCCAGACTATGGCCAGCAGCCGTATGGACAGCAGCCGCAGCCTCAGAACCCAAATCAGACATATGGGTCAGGCTACGGCCAGTGATGCTCTTGAGTAACTTGCGAGGGGATTGACAGCGTTTGCGATCGTATTTGATGTAGTCTATGATGTATCTTGAGCTTGAGCTTGAGGCTGTCCTGTTTCTGCGACATCAAATTTGACGACCAAGACCAGACCAGCCAGACAAGACGCGACTGCATGGCTCTGCTGGCGAAACGGCTCTGCTTGCCTGCAAGACATTTCGCAACCGCCGCAACTGGCAGGCACTACGATGTAGTCTGTATCGGTGGGGGACATGCAGGTTGTGAAGCATCGGCGGCATCAGCACGATCAGGCGCACACACAGCGCTCATCACCCAGAAGCTAGACGCCATTGGTGAGCTCTCTTGCAATCCCAGCTTCGGTGGTATTGGCAAGGGAACGCTTGTACGCGAGATTGATGCACTTGGCGGCTTGTGTGCACAAGTCTGCGACGAAGCCGGCATTCAGTTCATGGTTCTTAACAAGTCCAAGGGCCCAGCTGTATGGGGTCCACGCGCTCAGCTCGACAGGAAGCTCTACAAGCGGCACATGCAGCAGGCACTAGCACGCTGCGAGAATCTCGACATTGTTCAAGGCATCATCTCCGACTTGGTACTGCCGGACGGCAAAGTCAGCGGCGTCCGTCTCGAGTCGGGCGAAGTCATCACTACGAGCAAGGTCATCCTCACGACTGGCACGTTCCTCGGTGGTGAGATACACATAGGCCTTGAGTCATTTCCGTCTGGACGACTGGGTGAAGCTGCATCTACAGGCTTGTCGGCGTCGCTCAAGCGAGCTGGCTTCCAGCTCGGTCGCCTCAAGACCGGTACACCGCCACGGATACGAAAGAGCAGCATCAATTTCAACGGTCTGTTTGGCCAGCATGGCGACGACCCGCCAATGCCTTTTTCACAACTCAACGAGCGTGTTGCTATCGCCACAGACGCTCAGACAACGACTTATCAAACACGCACGACGGTAGAGACGCATGATCTGGTACGGAGACATTTGCACGAGTCTGTTCACATACGAGAGACGGTTACTGGCCCTCGCTACTGCCCGTCAATCGAATCAAAAGTGCAAAAGTTTGCTTCAAAGCCAGAGCACCTCATCTGGCTCGAATCTGAGGGCCTCGATTCTGATCTCATCTATCCCAATGGCATTAGTATGACTCTCCCAGCTGAGGTACAACGTAAAATGCTGCATACTATTCCAGGACTCGAGCATTCCGAAATGACTTCACCAGGTTATGGCGTTGAGTACGACTATCTCGACCCCCGAGGCCTCCACACCACACTCGAGAGCAAACGTATCGCAGGGTTGTATCTTGCTGGGCAAATCAATGGTACAACAGGCTATGAAGAAGCAGCCGCACAAGGTCTGCTTGCCGGCGCAAACGCAGGGCTTTCCGCGCAAAACAAACCACCGCTGATCATCTCTCGAGCAGATGCTTTTTTGGGCGTACTCGTGGACGACCTCACCACCAAAGGCGTCGATGAGCCATACAGAATGTTCACATCGCGCTCAGAATTTCGACTCAGTGTTCGCAGTGACAATGCCGACTTGCGCTTGACCCAGCTGGCCCAGCAAGCAGGCATTCTGCGTGGCGACCGCTGGCAGCAATTTAGCACCTCTCGCGACACGATGGATGAAATTCGATTGCTGCTGCATGCGACGCTTCTGTCTCCTACAGAATGGCGCACACGAGGTGTACAGGTGAATGCAGATGGCAAGCGGCGCTCTGCTTTTGAGCTCCTGGCACGCTCCGAAATCTCTACCAAAACGCTCAAGTTAGCTGTGCCAGCTTTGGACCGCTACAGCGATACACTCCTCGCTCGACTCGATATCGAAGGCGCATATGCGCATTACATCACTCGCCAGGAGGCCGACAATCGTGCTGTGCTGCTTGCCGATGAGCAACTTTTGCTGCCAAAAACAGTGGACTACGATCGAGTGTCGTCCTTGAGCCACGAGGCGCGCGCTGCGCTCAAGTCGACACGGCCCGACACGCTCGGTCAAGCTGGACGCCTCAAAGGTGTAGATGCGAGCGCCCTTGTTAATCTTTTGCGGCACGTCAAGCGTCCCGTCGGCCCACCACTACTCGATGCAAGCCAGCCGCATCTTGCCAGAGCTCGGCCTTGAAAGTTGACAACATGGCAGCAACACGCTCGGCTTGTTCTGTTGAGCCAATCTCGAGCGCGACGAGCCGTGCCGTACTTTTGGACAGCATTTGCGCGATTCGTCGATAGAATGCATCTCCCGCATCGTCAGCGAGCAGTGCGAGCGATGGCTCATACCGGCGCGTCGATAGGGACATGCCAGCTTGGTTTTGTGCATCAACATATGGCGGGTTGGCCACCACAACGTCTGCTTTGGCAATGAGGGCGTTTGCTGCTTCGCTAAAGAGGTCTAGCTGTTGAAAGTCAACACTTGCACGCAGGAGGTGTGCATTGCGAGCTAGATTCTCTTTCGCAAGCCTGATGGCAACAGGCGATACGTCTATGCCGACAACATGTCTGGGTTTTTGTGCCAGCATCAATGCCACGCAGCCAGAGCCAGTACACAAGTCAACAACGTTCTGCCCGGGCTGCACTTCCTGTGCAATGCTCATGGACCAAGCCTCAGTCTCCCAGCGTGGAATGAGCACGCCAGGCCGGCAAGACAATTCAAAAGGGCCGAATGGCTGTGAAGCTACTGTTAGCGGATTCTACAGCGTATTAAGCACTACCTAGCAGATATTGTAATGGCTCATGGCGATGCCGTCGTTGGCACATGGCCAATACCTCGTCGTTGCTCTTGCAATGCTCCTTGATCCAGCGCAGCTCTGCCTTCGACTGCTCAATCGTCCTACACGGCGAAGCAAGCAACCGTAGCTCGCGCGAAGGAAAAGCTCGCAAGACCCGCGGTGAGAGTCGCATAGAATGTCTGGTCTTCGTAGTCAGGTCCGCAGCACAGTCTCCACAGACCCCGGCTTAAATCGAGAACAGTTCTTCTTCTCTTACTCAGTACCACCGTCCCTGGTGCGAGACTGGTAGTTGCAGCTGTACAGCTGCTGATTCAGAGGCTACCAAGGCACATTTGCATGTGTTGGCTTGGTGTGTACAGATGAATGTAGAAATTTACAAATTCAAACGTCGCGCAGTCTCTCGCGCTCTACTCTACACTGTGCCACTGTCAGCTGCTGCTGCTGCTGCTTCTCCTCCTCTACCAGTCGGCAAACTCTTGCTTGAATGGCGAGCCATAGTCATTCCCTTGTCGTTCGCTCAGCAGCATCTCCATCTCTACACGCTTCGGCTCTTGATACGTCTCAAAGTGGTGCGTGTCCCCTGCGAATTTGATGGCAGGAACAAAGGGAACCGGGCAATCTTTGGCAAGCAGCCTGTGCCACTCGCAATGCAGAAACCAGGGATGCAGCTTGACATCTTCTGTCCCTCTTGACAAATTACCCAGTCTCCGTGTAATGTCTGGCGTCAATAATCTTGTAATGAGATCCGCAGCATCTGCTTGGACATGCCCTGGAAATTTGATCTTGGCAGCCAATATCTTTTCATAGATACCAATGTGCGACTTGTCGTAAAAAGGAGGGTACCCGCAGAGCATCTCAAAAATGAGCACACCGAGCGCCCACCAGTCCACGGGCTTGCCGTGACCTTTGCTCTGGATGAGCTCCGGTGCAAGGTACTCTGGTGTGCCGCACAGCGTCCATGTTCGATCGACAATCTGCTTGGCAAAGCCAAAGTCTGTAATTTTGATGTGCCCAGATGCATCGAGCAAGATATTTTCTGGCTTGAGATCCCGGTAGATGATATTGAGATCGTGCAAGTGCTCAATCGCCAGCAGGATTTCCGCTGCATAGAAGCGCGTCACGTCGTTTTGGAAGCGCACTGCCTTGCGTAGATGGCTAAACAGCTCTCCACCCACAGCATACTCGAGGCACATGAACAGATTGGTAGGTGTTTGGAAACTCGCCCGCATTGACACAATGAAGGGATGCCGTACAATAGAGAGAATCTCGCGCTCGTTGTTGATGTGTTCGACCTGCCGCAGCCGAACGACCTCTGACTTTTGCAGCACCTTCATGGCAAAGAATGCCTGCTTGTCGCCCTCTGCCTGTTTCGGCCGTGCCAAAAAGACTCGCCCAAAAGTACCTGTACCCAATGTACTTACAAATATCCAGTCGTCGCCGACACATCTCTTTTGTTCTATCCGCTGCTGATGCAGAAGGGCCGCTTGCCGTTGTTTTGCGAGCTCTGCCTGTTGTTGCTGCTCTGGATAGCGCTGCTGCTGTCCTTGTGACTTGCGCCTGAACTTTGGGAACAAGGTGCTCAGACTCGGCAGATCATTAAAGCGATTCTTGTGTGATGAGCCTGTGCCACTCGAGCCCTGCTTGCTGTGTGTAGATGTTGCGCCGGCTTGTGCTGCTGCATCCTGCGCGCTGCTGGGCGGCCGACTACCTGGGGCACTGGAAGAAGCATCCATTCGTCATGCGCAGGAAGGCCAACGATTGTGCGATGAGGGCCCTTGCCTGTAGAGCGAAAGAGAGAGGTAGAGGGTGGTTTGGTTGCTGCTGTGGGAGGGCGGCTGGAAAATGCGGGTCGAGATGTTTGGCAGCTGCAGCGGCATGTCATCGCGGGCAGTCAGTCGGGTATGGGGGCAGGGCAGTGTGCAGCAGGGCAAGGACACGACGGACGAGGCAGGGCCGCGATGGAGGCTGCATCGGGCGAGTCATCTATGCAAAGCAGGACGGCGAGACATGGAGGGCTGAGTTAGCCTGAGTATGCTACTCGACATCGACCTCGCTGGTGCTGGACATGGACCAAAACAACAACCACAAGAAGGGGCCGCGGCTCTGTAGCTACAATCTGCTGTATGAAGAGTCATTGAAGACTAGCTCTCTCGCTCCATAGACATGCCACTACAAGTCTCGCCATGGCCGAGCACGCTGCAAAATGCCATCGCCTGGAGCGAAGAGGGCACCTTTGCGCTCCTTCTTCAAGACCACGTCGCTATCTTTGTAGGCTACCAGACGACACAAAACTAAGCTGACTTCAAGGCGCGTGATGCAGAAGGCAAGCTGTGCATCAGCAGGCTTCCCTACAAAGGGCAGACCCACTACTATGGCACATGCATAATGCAGTGCTCAAGTATGTTGTGCACCATCGACGACCAAGCTGACGGCAGCCGAGGACGTACACTCACTAACAGAAGAAAATCCGGGAGTTGGCACCCAGCTGTGCTGGTCTTCTTCCCGCCTCACACGCGATCAGTTACCAATGTTGGCTATTCGCACATCCTGTCATAGGACAGCCATTTACCGTCCAACGTTAGACCCAAACAAGCATGCCTGGCTCTTGACGCATCTGCCCTACAAACTTGGACTGGAGCGTGCAGACTGCAGTCTCAAACATGTGGATGATGCTCAGACAATCAAAGAGCTCCGTCATATGTGCATCACTTGGCTGCCGCAAACCCCGACGGGCCATCATTTTTTCGTGGCAGGGACGCAACTTGGTGAATTGCTTTTTCATCGCATCACACATGAGGAGTGCCATGTACCTTACCGCATCAAGGTCAGCGATGCAGCTCTCGCGCAAGTGCACGCCACTAGTTGGCACAGCGATGTCTTGCACTTGGCAGCTGTCGATGCAAAGGGTGACGTTTTTGTCACTACATTTGATACTTCACTCGCTGTTCAGTGCGTCCTATCGCGCCCAGTCATTCGCGCGGCCAGCAATGACGCCGTATGCAACAATGCTCGCATCTGCGTTTTTGCAGACCAGATTGTCGTGGTCTGCGCATACCCAGGCATCATGACGATTATCAGCGTCAGTCTTCCGAGTATGGCCATCAAAAAGCAGGATGTACCTCTTGGCTTTCTGGATCAAACGGTGGGGCTTCTATTATACATCGATGATCTTGAATTGAAGTTGCTGGCGCTTGGTTTCAACGGCTCGTATCTGGCGTTGCGCTTCAATCAAGACATGTCTTACCAACCAGACAGCTACCTGAGCGGTACAATGGATGCCTTTATCACACAGCAGCTAGACCGTCTCGAGTCAACACGCAAACCTTCATTGCGCTTCTTTGGCATTTCATCTTCACCTGGTGACCTTCTTGCATCCATCGCATTCGAGGCATTCGCTGGCAACCAACCGCGATACCTAATTCTTTCGCAGCAACAAACATCTGTGCACATATTGCGTTTGAAAGACGCACGCAAAGGTTTGACACAGATTGTCTCTTCCTATCTCAACGATTCGATGTCTACGAGCGTTGAGCAGCTCAAGAATCTCGCGGCATGGTCACGAGTGGAATTGATGCCGCTTGTACAAGAACAGATGGATACTACACCATCCGGCTCTCTACAGACAATGCTGTTCAAAAATCCTGCGCACAACGCCAAGCGGCTTCAGTGCTTGACACTTCACCAAGCATCGTCGTCCACGGCGGAGACGCGGCCATACACCGATGTCACTTTGCTACATTGCTTGCTGACTGCTATCACTCAAAATACGACGTGCCGACTCGATACTGATTCACTCGACATGCTCATGCGCTTCGCACGATTCATCTGCCTCTACCGCTCAATTGACAGCATGCTTCTCGGTTCGGCTCTCACCATCATCAAAAGACTGCAAGGAGAGAATCAAGATGTCAAATGGCTCCAGATATGCTACGATCATGCCATCAAATCGCCTGGAACTACCCTACCAGACGCAAAACAGATTCCGCCAGTAGACTCATGCGTCATTTGCAACGAGCCCGTGCTCGACGAAGACTCGACTCAATACGCACACTGCGCTCGCGGACACGTTTGGCAGCGCTGTACAATCACTTTGGCTCCTATCATGGTAGAGGATATTCGCAGCTGTCCAAATTGCAATGTTCATGCGCTCGTTGTGCCCGAGGTCGGCAGAGACAACGAGACGCTTTTCCGCTCATTGCTAAGTTCGTGCCCGCTTTGTCCACACTGCTCCAGCAAATGGCGTCACAGGCAGCCTGAGCTTGGCATCATCGAACGTGACCCTCGCGGTGTCGTCAATGAGCAGCCTGAACCGCCAGAGCTGCCACCCGAGGTGGTGAAGAAGCTTGCGGCGGAAGCTGCAAAGACTCCTGCTGCTACGTAGTATGTCCAAGTCGTAGCAACTTGTATAACTTAATCAGTAGCCTTGTAGCCATGAATACTCGTCTGGGAACAAGATACATACGGCCATCCGCGCAGTTCTTGCACAGGTCAGCCTGAAATCTTTCGAAGGACTTGTTGCAGTGCTACCACTCGACTCGTGACCTTACCGGACGCAATAAGCGCAATGACAAGTCCAATATCCGTCAGCACAAGAATCTGGGCAGCACACATAAAGCGTGGTGCAAAAATCTTCCATACCATCAGATGACGGCGGAAGTGCGTCGCAAACACAGCCGTTGACAAAGCCAATGCGACATTGATCGTCATGAGCATGACAACCAGGCCGAAGACTTGATCCATGGCGTGCTCCGTGCTCGGCCGCCGCTTCCAGAAAGCCAACAAGGGTGCACAAAGGGCAACAAGTATGGGCGCACTGAATGCATTGGTCACAACAAGAACAGGCGAGTACCAAGTTGGCGAGGCAGAAGCAAGAAAAGCGATGTCCCACTGGATGAAGGGCAAAGCCATCTGGTGTCCACTTGTGAAAAAGTGCAGATGCCCAAGCTGCGCCAGGACGACAGCTGCGAGCATAGAGGAAGAAGCAATTTGGCATCGACCAAGCACATCAGCCAGTAATAAGAGCTGCCATATCAAGATGCACAGGGTAACGCCGCCAAGTGGTTTTGCAAGGAATGCAAACAGACCAAGAAGTATGCAACAAAGCTGCAGATAAGACGAGCCCATAGCATTGTTTAGTCCGAGAGCAACGAGAGCCGCGCTATCTCCACGCTGCACAGCCGACAGCTCAACACTTGGTGGAGCAAAGTACCAGGCAACGATTCCAACAATTGTCAGGCCAATAATCTCTCTCCCTAGGCTGACCTTGACTCCGTTGTCAAAGTCTAATTCGTTCAAAACCCAGTAAGCGAGGCCAGATAGCAGTTGTATTGGAAGCATGACACCCATGAGCCAAAAAGAGGCGCCAGACCAAGATTGTGTTTCTGTCAGCGCTTTGCGTATAATCCATGGCAAAGCGACTGCTGCAAACATCAGCAACCACAATGAGGATCTTGCTGGTGTAGCCAGATTGGCTGCATAGAACGTGGAAAGGCACTTGTCGCCTTGCTCTTCGCGACAAAGTCTGATTGACGCAGCTGCGCGTGACAAGATCATAAAGACGATGCACTCTGAAACTGCCAGAAAGCGCGAAGCTTTGTTCTCCAGACTGAGTGATTTGTGAAGGAGTCGTCCGCCTGAAGTGACGAGAAGCAGTAGAACGATGCGGTCTTCAAATATTGTAAAGGAGTTGGATGCAAAAGCGACAAGATGCAAAATAAGCAAGATGCACGGAAATAGGTCGAACTGGCGTTGGGAATGCGAGTGGAGCTGACCAATAGAGCCGAGCAAGACAGATGTGAAGAGAACACTGTGAAGAATGCTCATTGGCATGAAGCGAGACAGGCCGAGGCCTAGACCTGCGCCTACGAGGGCTGTCACAATGATCGGCTTGGCAGATTGGTCTGGCTGAGCATTAGCTGTTGTGAAGACTGCAAGAGCTAGCAGTAATAAGCCAGAAACGATACTAGGCATATCATACTGAGCCCATTGACGACGAAAGTCTTCGAGCGTTTCCTGATGATACGCAGCATCATCAGGAGGATCTACTTCTTCTTCCTCAAAGGGCTGCTTATTGTATGCCGCCACATACCGTTGTATTTGCTTGGTAGTCAATGCCTGTGCTTCAGCACTCGACACGGCAGCATTTGAGAATGCCTCTGGGATCGGCGAGCCCAGATTGCTGAAAGGTGTTGGCAAGCCCCAGAGTATACTCAGTGTAGGAACCAAGTCAATCTGAGCTGTCCAGGGTTGGTGGCGAGCCGGTCGGCCAAAGACTCCCTTGCGACTATACATCCACAAAGCAGCTTCGAGCTCCAGCTGAGAATCACCGCCATGATCGCCAAGAGGATTCATGCCGTGATCTCCCATGACAATAATGAGTGTCTCGTCGTCGACTGTGTCCATGAGTTGCTGAATCCAACTATTCATCTGCCGCTGCTTGCGAATCATCTCTGGGTGATCTGGGCCGTAGCGATGCCCAACATGGTCGACGCCGAGACAGTGTGCAATAGCCACATCCCAATCATCGGGCTGCTGCAAATATGCAAAGAGATGTTCATAAACGCCGTCATCCACAGTGTCGAGATCCCATACGTTGAGTGAGGGAAAGGGCTTATTGAGTGACGGCTCGAATGAGGTAGGAAAGAGAGCTGACCAGGTGTCATCTCCAACAAAGGCAAGCTTCTTGCCGGCCTTGCGAAGCTGCAGGAGTAAGTTGTCCTCGAGGATTTCTGTGCCTGCAAAATTTGATCCGGCGTCAATGAACGTAGGAAGAGACCCGGTCGTCAGTCCCTTGAGCCGCTGCAAGGTTGTTGTGGGCGGGTCTGCAATGAATGGCAGGAGGAACGCTTGCTTAGGGTATTGCATCGCCGTTTCGTGCAGAATCACCAAATTGTTGTGGTATGAAGCGTTCGAGCCGGGCTGTGGAGCAGTAAAGTCATACCTTAGAGCATCGATAATGAGTATGACAGTTCTGTTGAACGTTGCTTCGATGTCGAGAGGAGCAGAGACATCATCAACCACGATCCGAGTAAGCAGGAATCCGTGGGAGAAGAGCAGAAGAGCTACGACGTGGCAGTAGATGATCCATGCCAAGACAAGTCCTTTCATGGACCAAGAGCAAGCACTGAGGCTGCAGCTAGATTGTCCTATCAGGAAGAATACTTCTAGCCAGAGGCCTTCTAGGAATGAGAGAGAGATAGCGAGAAGAGAGAGCTCGTGTGGTTGCAGTCTCGGTCGCGTCAAAATATTCGACAC
Organism: Protomyces lactucae-debilis; assembly: GCF_002105105.1. Taxonomy (NCBI): domain Eukaryota; kingdom Fungi; phylum Ascomycota; class Taphrinomycetes; order Taphrinales; family Protomycetaceae; genus Protomyces; species Protomyces lactucae-debilis. The sequence continues at coordinate 20,376 of NW_024467996.1, forward strand.
TTTTGACGGCACCACGCTGAGACCAAGGGGGACCATGCGTCGTAGTGAACGTAAGTCTTCAGCTCCAAAGCCTTATGAGGCGCTTGTGTCGCCATCATACAAGCGTCAAAAGCGCAGTAGTGCCTATAATGACGATGTGCAGCACCTCTTGCACAGCTCAAAGTCGTCCATTGTCAGGGTTGACCTGCGTCAAGTCATAAATGCCGCTTGTTGGGAGCTGCTATCTTGCGAAGAGCAAGCGAGATGCCTTGCGCTACTGCCTGAGCAAGACAAAGAGGTCAATCAAGGTCAAGAGACCATCAAACCCTCATTCTTTGAGCACAATGTCGTCTTGCAAGATGCACTGCGCGCGTTTCAGGATAGTCTATCAGAAGGCAAGCGCATGCCTGGCTACATCAAGCGCACTCAAGCAGCAAGCCGTGACAGGGTCGCTGGAAAGGCTGATGAATTCAAAGATCAAGAATACGAAGAGCATTGGGGAGGTAAGCATAACTCGCGCTTAAGCTACAAGACTTACAATAGACTTGAAGTAGTCTCAAGTGCATTCTATGCCTCAATGCTGACCTTTTCGATGCCTTTCGATGCTTCCTCAGTGCCGGTGGGCTCTGCCGCACCAGGCTTTTCCTTGGCGACAGCTGCCTCAAGCAGATCAATCTCCTTTTGTGCCTTGGCGATACGCCGGTTCGTCTCTTTTTCCTGGTGATCCTGAAACCAAACAAGTCGCTCCTTGAGCTTCTCAACGGTTGCTGCCACCTCGGACTGATTCAAGGGCGCTTGCACACTGACAGTAGCCAAGTCCTGGATTGTGCCGAGCGACAAGTTGAACTTGTCCGAAACCTGGGCAGACGAAGGCTGCTTGCGCTGCTTCTTGCCCTTACCAGCAAAGTAAGACTCGCCAGCCTCACGGTCCTTCTTGTTGAGCAAGGCGACCTGTCCCTCAGGTGCAGCTTCAACAGCACGAGCCTCGAGTTTATTACCAAATGAGCGGTTGAAGAGGCTGGTGGATGCGCCTGCACCGATAGCGGCAGCGGCAGCAGGGTCAAAGTAGCGAATAAGATTCTTGCAGGTGAGCATCTCGAGTTCGTAGGCGGGTGTCGATGCTTCATCCATCATTTCCTTGGCAGCATCGAGCCGCTTCTGCTTCTCGTGCTGTTCGCGCTCTGCCCTGATGTTGTCGTATCGCTTCTGCTTCTGCTCTTGTTCGTAAGCATAGGCGGCCTTCTTGTTGGTGTAGTAGGTGTCTTTGAGCTCGCGAATGCTGGTGAAGAGCTCCTTTGACTTTGCGGAGAGGGCATCACGCTCGGCATACTGCTCCTTCTTGAACTTGAAGACTTGGTCGTCATTCTCCTTGAGAGCATCGAGCTGTGCGCGAACAGAGTCGTATTCTTTGGACAAAGCCTTGGACTCTGGGTCATCAATTTGCTTACGCAACTCGTCTGCCTTGCGTTTCTCTTCGTCAATGGACAGCTGCGAGCTGTTGCTGTCTGCAAACTGTTTGCGAGCACGCTTCAATTGAGAGACTTCCTGCAGGTACTTCTTCTCCTCCACGAGCTTGAGCTTGCCAGAGTCGACCTCTGCCTCCAGACTAGCGATTCGTGCATCGATCTCGCTGGCAGAGCGGTAGGTGGACTTTTTTCGCGATGCCTGCTGCTCTGCAATCTTGCGACGGATCGAGTCCTCCAGGGCCCTGACCTGCTCAAACACTTTGGCCTTGGAGCCCTTAATGTTGGCCTGCTTCTGGCGGATCTCCTCCAATTGCTTCCGCAAGGCCTGTGACTTGGGCGACCCACCTTTGCCTGTGTCTCCACTCGCAATCTGCTCGCGAACCTTGGTGAGCTTCTCATTCACGGCCTTGAACTCCTTCTCCTTGACGGCGAGCTGCTCCTTGAAGGCGGCCCTGTGTCGTTAGCCTCCCGTTTGTGTGCATTTTCAATAAGTTGTCCTACTCATCGGGTCTCTGTGGTCTCGTGGACATGGCTGCTGCTCCCTCTGACCTTTCTACAGCACTTCTGGCAGTGGTAGCAGTGTAGCACTCAAGTCTGTCGTCGTCGTCTTCTCATCTGCTGCGTGTCCTCGCACGTGCAACCTCGAGGCGCAGTCACAGATACACGAAGTTACAGAAGAAAAAGGGGTATTACTAAAGGGCTAGATTGGCAATGAAGCCATTACCAGGGTTATGCTTGTTTCAAGGGAGGGGCCTCGATCGGCCGCATGAATGCAGGACCAGAGCCACGATCACTGAGGGTCAGGAGCATCGCGCAGCCTTGTCTCGGTTAGCAGATGTACAGTAAAGAGGCTGTTGGAATGTACGACATACCCTCTGGTGGAGTGAGGTGCAGAGCAGGCAGCGGAGATGGGGGCCTGGACGACCGATCGCTCTCCATCGACTGCTTCTCCAAATCAAGCTTATCTGGTGTTTGAGGCCGCCGTCTATCGCGGAAGCACGACAGATATCTCAAGGCCAGAAACGAAGTCAGAGACATGACGATAATAAAGAGAGCAACAATCAACAAGAGTTTCATGCGAAGGTCCGCCATAGATGCAGGAGGCTGTAGAGAATGTCGGTTGAAGGAGTGTCGTGCCGGTTGTTGAGCAGGCTGGCCGAAAGAGTGTGGCGTCCCTGTCTTTGCGGACGATGCAAGTGGGTGATTATGCTGGATGCAGGATGAAACTGTTGTGCCAAGGCTGTGAGTAGTACTGAGTACGGTCTGGTCGTGGTGGATGAGTTTCGCTTTGTTTGTTGTTTCCCTGGCGCGGGATCTCGAAGAATTTGGCGAGGAACAACCAGCTGCTGCTGCCATGGCTACTTCAACCAATTGCGATTACAGCACAGTGCAGCATTGCATCAGCCATCAAGCGCTATGAAGTATTGCTCATGGAAGTGCTCTACTGATAACTGGCGCTCATAGCCCGCAATAGCTATGGCCCATGCCAGAGTGTCCTTTGGCAGCTTGCTTGGGGCCCACGTGAACCAACCACCGCGATGATAAAAGCCAAGGACGCGGTAAAGTTGCGCAATTCCATTGAGTCGCGTCTTAGGCGATGAGCCAAGTCACCAGTGGTGCTTGTCAAGCTCGTGTAACGGCCGTCTCGTCGTCTGCGCGTCCAAAGAGGCTTGTTTGCTGTTACTTGATACCTGCTGACAGCTCGCTGAGCTCAGTTAGACTTGGGTCCGTAGCGCCGCCTGCTCTATACCTGACCTTTCCTCATGTGGGCACCTTATGAGAGGGCATGTCGCATGGCTTAGTGACGGCCCCGGTCCTGAGTCAACAATAATGCAGGTGACGCTATCATCCGTGTGATGTCCGACTGCCCAGTGCCAATGCTATGTTTATGAGTCTATGGCCGATTTTTGGCAGGCCGATGTTCTTCCAATCAAACCTCCTTGCGTTTGCCAAGTCTGGCTTGTTCTCGGAGCAAACGGACGGCAAGAATTAGGCGTAGTGAATCTAGTGATAGGCTAGGCGGGTACGATCTGGCAGTCGAGATTGGCATCCGGGCAGCTCATGTGTGAATCTCAGCCAGCGATCCATCTCTAAATCGCCTGTACCCGCGGTCGTAGGCTGGAAGTACAGTTTGCAGCACGACTTTTAAGGCTTTTCTCCTTCGACGGCTGCCAGAGGTTCAGATGCCACGCGTGGCTCAACTTTTAAGGGGAAGACTCGGATACAGGCTCAGAGGCTGCCAGGCACAGCTGAGTCACGAAGCTGGCTGATGCATGGGAGCCACTGGATGACTTGCACTGCGGCTACTGCGCCCGACTTGGACTGTCGTAATGTGGCCACCTTATCCAGACCGGCACAAGCAGATCTGTACTGATTCTGTAGGCTATCAGCGATGCCTAAGGACTCAAGGAGTAGTACGAAAACAGCATGCTGCGAAATAGGCCCTCGAGTAGGCGCATGCGTATGCAAGCTGACGCAGCCAACAATTTCCTCATCAGCCAGCAAGCAGTGCCAAGCACAGCCAGATTCAAGCTTCAATGAGGGTGTCAAGTTGTCAACGTTGAGTCACCAAGCCATGTTCGGTTCGCAGTCTCTTGGATTGGAGTCTGATGCTGGTCAGCAAAGGTAGTGATGCTGTCATCATAGACATCGCTGTGAGAAGCTTATTTCCTTGGTTCCTGGCAACCACCATGTCGCGAGGGCAAGTGGGCGGAGCAGCCGGACTCGATTAGTGGTGACTGTGGTGCACATGTGCCTGAAACCGACGTCCTGTCAGGCGAAATTTTAATCCTCCGGCCGTTGCCCCGAATAAGATTTTGGCAGCTGCGGCAATCGCCAGACCTCGACTCCACTGGCATGTTTGAGTCAATTTGACTTCTGGTAGACGCCTTGGCAACGTGTCGGCCAACGATAAAGCGTTTCAGTCTGACCCCTCGCATCGTCAGCCACGTAGCTTCAGCTGCTTGAAGCCTGCTTCACACCACTATCTACTGTGCTGGCCCAAATGGGTCATCTCTTAAATTCAAGCACGACTACTGTCGGACTACAGGCGTCTCTCGCCAAACCCCTGCCAATAACGATGTTTGCCATGACATGCCAGCATTGCCAGGTACGCAAATATCCCTCTTCTCAACGGCCACGACCTACGAAGAAGAAGCGGGCAGCGCGAGCCATGTAAATTGATGTAATGAACAACATTGGGTATCCGACTGGACCACAGGCCGCATTTCTTCAGACTTGCATTTAGTCTCGAGGGCTCGCCGTCAGTCTCGAGAAAATCACTGTCTCTCTCTCTCGTTATGATTTCCCTTTACTCGACGCTCGTCTTTGCAGCTTCGACCTTTGCAGTGGCAGTGTCTTCACCTTCAAGCACGCCAAGCTCCATCCAAACTGTCAATGGCAAACAGTACTTCACCACCAATGTAGGCTGTTACTCAGATGACTACCCAAAGTCCCGCGTCTTGTCAGGCAAGTCGTACAGTGAGCCAACCTACAACACGCTCTACCGATGTGCAGAGTTCTGCGCTGATCACGGCTTTGCCGTTTCCGGAGCAGGTAAGACTGTCCATTCATGAAGAACATCTACTGACCATATAGAATACGGACAAGAATGCTACTGCGGCAACTCCCTGCCTCCTACGCAGCTCGACAGCTCTGCCTGTGACTTCCCTTGCTCGGCCAAGCCCGATGAGATTTGCGGTGGCAACAATGCTCTCTCCATCCAATCGATTACTTTTGTTCAGAGTCTCGGTTGTTATGAAGACCAGATCAACTACCGTTCGCTGAACGGTGCCAGCTTCTCGGCCCCAGACATGTCGATCGAGAAGTGTGCCGGTCTGTGTCAGGGGTTCACCAACTACGGTGTCGAGTATTCTAATGAGTGCTACTGTGGCAATGGTCTGCGTCTTGGACCCACAGCTGCAGCCAACTGCAACATGGCTTGTTCTGGCTCGCCCAATGAGATTTGCGGTGGAAGCAATGCTCTCAGCGTCTACGGCGCTCCTGTGGTTGCGTCCGACGTGAACAACGTTACTTCAATCGGCTGTTTCACCGACTTTTACCCACAATCGCGTGTGCTCGATGGCGCCAACACTGCTTCGGATGAAATGACTGAGGCTGTTTGCTCTGCCTTCTGTGCACAGCGTGCATTCACCTTATTCGGCACAGAGTTCGGTAGAGAATGTTTCTGTGGCAACACCCTGCCCACTGTGTCTTCATCTGGCTGTACCCAGTCATGCGCTGGTGACAGCTCCGAAATTTGTGGTGGAAGCAACGCCATCTCCGTGTACTACTACAACGCCAACGGCGCACCTATTGGTTTGCCTGTCTCGTCTTCTGCTGTCGTTGTATCCAGCACAGCTTCTACCTTCTCAAGCGCCTCTGTTGTGGCTCCTGCTTCATCGACTAGCATTGCATCTTCCAGCAGCGCAGAGGCAGTTGTTTCCTCGAGCACTTCCTCGAGCTCTGTGGTTGACACGACCTCTGCTGCGGTCACTACCTCAACGACCGTGAACGCCATCACCACGTCCGAAACTCCTATTGCTTCAACTACTTCCACGGAAAGCTTGGCTGCTTCAACCACAGCTGAAGTGGTGATCAGCTCGACTACTGTCGCTTCAAGCTCCACTTTTGCTACAATCACGTCTGAGACCGTGTCTACCATTACTTCTTCTGCTTAAATTTCATAGACTAGAGCTACCTTCTAATTCCTGACTCTCATTCATAGATACACATCTCGACATGCTGCTTGACGTTTTGCCCGTGGTGACTCTGACCATTGGCCTTCCACAGCATAGCGCTTGTATCGCTCTATCAGGTCGAAGGAAACGTCCGGGTCCTGCTCTGCAGTGTGCCCTGACAATCTCGTATGTGCAGCCATGGTGGCTTGCACTGTGGTTTCCCCTTGGTCTACTTCACTCAGCGATTCATGCTTGATTGGCGTACAGATTTCGACATCTTCAATCGTCAGGTCCTGAGAAGCCTCCTCCATCTCTTGCACTTGTGATTTGACGGTGGCGCTGGGCACCCCATACGGCTCGTTGATTGGAATTGTCAGACTGTCAAACAGATGGCTCACCTCTCCGACACACGAGACAACTCGCCTCGTCTTGAACAAGGACACAAAATGCATGAGCTCTGGCCAAGAGGAGTGACGAGCAAACTCAACAATCAATGAGCGTGGCAGACCACCAGTGGCGCTATCCGGTTTGGCCTCGCTCAACAGCACCGGCGTTTCTCCGCGAGCAAAGTTGTGTAAGGTGATGGAGCCGTCGTGATCGGTTTCCGCTTCAATTTGGGAATTCCCCATTTCTTGCTGCCTGAATGTGACACTCGTGACGGCCTTGATGTAGACGGCATTCAACGCATAAGGACAAGGGACGAGCTGATCGGTGCAGACATGGAGGCGTGCCTCGCAAGGATTGAGTGTCAACAGACCATGCGCACCGCAGAATGTTTCTCCCAGTACATACGACCCGCGTATAGCACCAAATAGCTTGAAAGTGTAGTCGTCGACATGGATTTTGGTGGAGAGCGCAAGCGCAGCTGCGACCCAAAACTCCTCATACCCAAGACAGCGTGCTGGCAGGATAAAATGCGTCGATTCTGGATACTGTATCATTGCCTTGATACAAGCAGCAGAGCCTGACATCTTGCTCGCATAGACTGGACCGCAAGGGCGTGCGGATGTGTCAAGATACAGACTTTCCAATGGCCGGATCCCTGTGAGATATGGCAACAAGACTGGTTGCATTTTCAGGAATGAGGTAAAATGTCTTTCAGCACGCAGGTCACCCGTATACAAGACACTGCTCCTGGTAGTTTCGAGCAGAAACATGCATGCCCCAGGGCAGTGATTGGCATCAAGTAGAGTGACTTGTATGGTTTCATCGGCTACGACCAAGGCTATTGGCGTATTCATTGGCAAAGCACGAAGCAGCTGCTTGCCAGTATGAGGTTGTAGATGGCCATATTTATAGCAGCGCTGGGGCAAAAGCTGTTGAGCGAACTTGAGACGAGCATCCTTTGTTTGCAGCTTGGGGAGGAGCGCGCATGTCGCTTCAGAGCAGTAGATAAAGGCACCTCCAAAGCTCTCATCCTCTAATCCCTGCAGATGATCACTGTGAACATGCGAGAGGAAGTAGGCCGCAACAGCGGGCGCAGATGCCCTTCTCGGGCGAAAGTAGTCGATGGCGATGTGTGGGAACTCTTGCACGAAGCCATCGAATGTAGACATGAGAATGTATGAGAGCCATACGATTTAGATCAATGTTTCGATAGCATACCAGCAGAAGCAGCCTCAGGCCATGCACGTTTAGTATGGATGGTTTTGGTCGTAGTTGAGCGACGACGAAAAGCTGAAGGCCCAACGTGAACAAACACAACGATACACCTAGACACCGCTTCACAAGGTAGGGCCCTCCTGAGCGACCGCTGTAGTAGGCTTCTTCTCTGCTCACCCATGTTGCGCCGCTGAATGTCGGAAAAGCCAAGGACCCCGAATGGCTCGCAGAAGAAGCCAAACTGGCTCAAGCGTGTGCGTGCATCCTCGCAGCAAGAATCGCCGCCGAGCGAGCTCTCGAGCATCGCCTATGACTCCCTCCCGCAGTCCGACTTTTCGCCCGTGCTAGCGATGCGATCAACACATCGCGAGCGCGAGCTGCAGGCTCCGTCGCACTCGCAAAGTAGCCGCACATCCAACAACAATTCAGCCATGAGTGTCATGAGCGGCATATCCTCACATACGCAACAGCCGCCCAAGATGCGCTCAAGCACGCCGCAGCTTCAGCAGGCTTATCGAGAGTCCGTACAGTATCCGCCCGACTCACATGCATCCCAAGCGCGCGCAAATAGCATACAAGGCCCGCGCTCGATGCCTTCACAGCCCGGCCTTGTCGCGGAGACGGGCAGGCGAAATTCTCAGGCGACACATACTTCTCGCATGACGCGGCCATCTATGACGAGCAATCGACAGCGTGCAAGCGATGCTGCCAGTCATGATTCTAATGAAACGCGACTTAGCAACGGCGAACGACAAGCAGAGCGCACACCCTTCATTACGCAGACCTTGTATAAGTTTGGCCCAAATGGCGAATTTCCACAGCCAAAGAATCCTGCAGAGGTGGAACGACTTTTTACAGAAATGATGAGTGCGCGAGATTTGTTCAGGCAGATGCCAGACGAGTCGCGCAGACAGCTCCTCAACAAGCCACTGCCGGTGAAGTGGCAGATGGTGCATGCAGATGCCATGACCGTGTGGCGCGATCAAGTACAGCGGAGAGCAACCGAGTCTGTCAGTTCGGGTTCGAGTGGCAAGGGGACGCCAGACTGGTATGTCAAGCGCATTGTCGATCAAACGCTCAAGCCTGCACAGTATACAGCGCTGAACGTGTGTCTGCGTACTCTGCAGGTAAGCTGGGTGAGAGAATTCATCGAGAACCAGGGTCATATTGCCTTATCTACGGCGCTCGGTCAGATCAACCAGCGGCAATCGAGCAGAGAGGACGATCTCACCAAAGAGCATGAAATACTCAAGTGTCTTAAAGTGGTCTTGAATAATCAGGTATGTCTTCGATGTTCTTGATGCATGCTAACAGAAGTACGGAGCTGAGGAGACTGTCAGCCATCAACGATGCATCGACAATATCACCACGTCTCTCATTTCGCCAAATCTTGCTTCGCGCAAGCTTGTGGTCGATATTCTTTCCTTCTTTTGCGCCTGGCGTGATCCAGTCACGAGCCGCAATACGGGTCATGAGAAGGTCCTGCTCGCCTTTGACAGGCTCTGCGAGATAACGGCGACCACAACACGATTCGAGTCTTGGATGTCTATCGTTGAACACACGATTGACGGTAGAGGTATCGCTGGATCTCGCGTTGGCGCTTCAGATGAGTACAAGTCTGGCGGGCACACTCGCGACGCAAACCTCATGGAGTACGCGCTGTCAAGTGCTATGCTTGTGAATCAAGTTGCCAACAATGCCGATCAACTGCAAAATCGGGTCCACATACGTACTCAGCTCAAGTTGTGTGGTTGGCCACGAATCGCCGCAAAGCTGTCTGCCATGGGGTACGACTTGATTGAACGACAACTCATTCGCTATTTTGACAATGAAGAGCAAGATCTCCAAGATTTGGCAGACTTCGACAACCAGACCGACATCCGCGATATCGATAATCCAGTCGAGATTGTACAGGGCATCTGGTCTCGTCTTGACGCGACCAAGGCGCAGGACTACTTTCTCAGTACGCTTCAGCATTTGTTGCTCGTCAGGGAGTCGGACGATGAGAGAACTAGGCTCTTTCAGCTGATTGATTCTGTCTTGACCAGCATTGTCATGGACAGTATGTCAACACGCCGCGATGCTTCCTCAGCGCTCGGCACCTCTGTTCGAGAAGTCATGGGGCGTCTTGCTACAGATGAAGAGGCGCGCAACGCAATCGACGAAGCGAGAGACGCCTATGCGCGGGCCGACCAAATGGCCCGAGAGCGCGATCAGATGGAGAAGGAAATCTCGCTTGGAGCTGATGGGCTTGTTCAACAGTTGAAAGATGAGCTGAAGCAGGCCTACCAGGTTCTGAAGGCAAGTCAGCGGCAAGTCTATGACTTGAAGCAACAGATGGAAGCACTGAAGCTCGAGCATCGCACTATCATGCAGTCTCACGAAGTCGAGACGCGGGAGCTGTACATGATGATACGCGAAGGCGGTTCAAATGTAGACACTGGCATCATTGATCGACAAGTGCTCATGTCGAAGCTTGAACGTCAACTTGAGCGCAAAAAGACGCAATTCAAGCTCGAAGGGAGGCGCTGGGGCGAGGACAAGGCGAGGCCAGATGCAAAGCTTCGGGAACTGCGAGCTCAAATGGATCATTTCGAAAATGGGCATCAAAGTGACGATTCACAGAGCGTCGATGGCTCGCAAATCTTTGGTTCCTCAGTGCGCAAAGAGCGAATCTCCGATGGCGACGTTGTGCGGGAAAAGCCAAAGATTATACAATTCGCGAAGCCGAAGCCTTTACCAGTTCGGCCGCCGACAGCAAGAACAGAAGATGTCAGTCAGTACACAGAAGCTATTTCCAAGCTACTCAAGGAGGATGGTCCGCCTGGCACGGCAAGTTCAGGACGAACGAACAGCTCTGGCCGAGCCATCAGCTCCGGTCGCCCACCTAGCTCGAGCTCGCTGATGCGCAGAAGTATCTCGACCCCGAGCGATATGCCGCCTCCACCGCCAGCGCCAATATACTCCAACGGAGCCTTTTCAAAATCGGCCGATAGCTTGGTGCCACCACCACCACCACCGCCGCCTCCTCCGCCTGGTCCTCCACCTGACCTCACTGGCACTAGTATGGGCCCTCCTCCACCGCCTCCGCCTCCAGGGCCTGCGCCTATTATGAATGGCTCGTCTATGCTACCCCCTCCGCCGCCTCCCGGACCTGCGCCAAATCTCAGTGCACCAGGTCCACCACCTCCTCCACCGCTTCCAGGAACATCTGGCATGCCTCCTCCACCTCCACCTCCCATGCCAGGTCAAGGTCCGCCTGTACCACCACCAATGCCGGGCTCTTCTGGTATCAGTCGTTCGGGTACACCAAATCTCACTGTCGAAGACACATTGCATGATCCATCCCATACAGGAGCCTTGGGCAAGACTGGTTTGCCATTCGTTGAGCCAGGTAAAAGGCAAATGCCCATGGTCAGACCGCAAAAGAAGCTGAAGCAAATGCACTTTGATAAACTCGAGAATGGCGCACAATACACGCTCTGGGCAGAATCCAAACTGGATGCAAATGCCTTGTATGGGGTTTTGTCCCAACGAGGATTGCTCGACGAACTGGACAAATCATATGCAATGCGAGAGATCCGGCTCAATCTTGGCAACAGGGGCAAAACATCAGACAAGAAGGGCTTCCTTTCCAATGATGTGAGGCAAAGGATAGCTATCGCGTTTCATCGGTACAACGACTTAACCATCGACGACTTGGTGGGCAAGATTTTGCGTTGTGATGCTGATCTTTATACGCCAGAGATGCTCGATTTCCTATCGGATGAGAAGCTTCGGCAACAAGATCAAGCAAAGCAAAAGCTTTTGCCGTATACAGCAAATTGGCTGGAGAATGGCAATCGAGTTGATGCAGAGAAAGATCCAGCAGAGCTGCGGCGCGAGGACCAGCTATACATGATGACCTTTGTCGAACTGCAACATTACTGGTTGCGGCGCATGCAGGCTCTCAAGTTGAAGGATGATTTGGAGCGCAACTACAAGGACTGGACAGATCAGATTGACTTGGTCACGAAGACTGCACTCTCTTTACGGAATTCTCAATCATTCCGAGAAGTGCTCAATGTTGTCCTGCACCTTGGTAACTACATGAATGACATTGGCAAGCAAGCTGAAGGTTTCCGGCTTGGCACACTTGCGCGATTACCCTTGACCAAGAACGATGCAAACAACAAGCAGACTTTCATGCACACAGTTGAGCGCGTCATCCGCATTCTGTACCCTCAGTTGGAAGAATTTCTTGAAGACCTCAAAGACGTGGCAACTGCTTCAAAGGGTATCTTGTTCCACTTTTGAACCATGCTAACAAAAGTCAACATCGAATCGCTTTCTTCAGAGATACGCTCTCTCAATACGATGAGGTTGGGTATCGAGCGCGCGTACGAGAATGGTGTCATGAGCGATCGCAAGACACTTCATCCCAAAGATCGCGTTCGCCATGTTATTGAGCAATTTCTGCCCGGAGCCATCAAGAAGACTGACTTCCTGACAACGCTGCTCGAAGATATGCAGTCATCCTTTGAGAATTGTCTTATTTACTATGGCGAAGAGCCAAAGGACAATCTCTCTCGCCAGCAATTCTTCCAGAAGTTTGACATCTTTGTTCGGGACTACAAGCGCGTCAAGAAGGAGAACTTTGACATGGAAGAAGAAGCGCATCGAGCTGACATGCGGCGCAAGGCCATGACGAAAGCAAGCCAGAAGAACATCATGGAAGCTGCTTTGCAACCTGCATCTGCACCAAATCATGCCGTCATGGACAATTTGTTGGAGAAGCTGCGCAGCGGACCTGATGTTGAGTCTCGCAAAACGCGCCGACGCATGATGCCAAAGCCAAAGGCTGCCGAGACACTTGCCGCCATCAGAAAAGCGGCCGCTGTGGACGAGCCAGCCAAGGAGCAAGATACCGAGCCAAAGCCAATCACCATCAGCCGTCCAGTGTCTTCCTCTGGCAACAACGCATTACTCGCAGCTCGGGCTCAGTCCATGTTGGCTGGATTGCGAAGTGGCAAAGTAGCAGGCCCGACTGTTGCTGTTCGCACGCCGCCCGGTAGTTCGGGTACTATCCTGTCTGCAGCATCGCTTGAGCAGTCGCCCATTCGATTTGGCTTGGTCTCGGCAGAGCTGATCCAGGATGATACGGACGAGGAGATTGAACAGGGTGCCGTGTCAGATGCGTCGCAAGCGTCAGCGGATGGAGAGCTCGAGCTGAAGACACGGAGAGACACTGCTGCAGGACAGGAACCGCCTCCGAGCCCGACGCCTAAGGCCAGTCCTGCAAAGGCGGTGGAGAGTCAATTGGAATCATTCGCGGGGAAAGAGGATATTTAATGCTAGGCTATAGCTAGACAAATTGCTGCTTCACCTGTATACTTTTGCAGCCCCTACAAATGCCTTCTCGTTCAGTCGACCAGTGCAACCCGTCTTGGAGTGTTCCTTTGCAGTGGGCACAACGGAAGCAGCTTTCGTGAAATTGGCTCTCGCCAAATTGGATGATGGTTTGATCCTGGTCGTCGACAGGCTTGTTGCATCGTCGACACTTGATGCGAATTGCCGGCTGCCAGCATGATCTGTGCCAAGGCAGGCCATCTCGTTCAAGATAGGCAATCTCGCCGTTGACAGTGGTCAATACCTTTGAACATCCAGCGCATCTAAAGTGTTCGACATGATAGAAGTGCCCTAGTGCCTCGATGTACTGATTGGTCACAATTTTGCTTTGGCAACTGTGACAGTCTGGGAAGGATGCTGTGTGACAATCGAAGCATACTTCAATCGTGCCACTTTTATGTGGCATTGCGTAAAACTCGAGGTTTTCTAAAGGCTGGTGACATTCGTAGCATCGGAAACAGTCAACATGGAAGCTCCGTTGACCTGTACTCAGTCCCCCTTGAGAGTCCAGTGTCTCGCCACAACGTGCGCATCTGGGCACTGTCACATTGAGGGCTTCATGTGTCTGCTCCAGATTGAAGCGTGGCAACTTGATGGTGGTCCTTCCAGCGCCAGGCGGGTTACTGGAAGTATCAGCGGGTATAAACGTATTCTGAGGCACTTGAGGCACTTGGGGCAGTGATCTGGTCCCATGCGTAGGTTTGGGCCCTGGGACTGGAGCTTGAGACTTGGGCTTAGACAGCGGCGTTGGAGGAAGTATCTTGCTTTTAGTCATATTTTGAGAAAGAGCAAGCATGCTTGGCTTTTGAGGAACTTTGGGAAGAGGCCGCCTGCTTTGCTCAGTAGATGGCAAGCTTGGGCCTTCTTCAGTGATCTTGACATCTGTTGAAATGCGGAACCTTGGTAATCTCGTGCCAGTCAGCTCGAATATCTCTTGATTTGTTCGCTCGAGAGCCTCAAGCTTATTGCCTGTTTATCAGCATTGAATCGCATCGTTAAGAGTATGCGTACGATGCTCTTGATTCATTGTAGAGTTGGTGAAGGTCGATCTTGCAGTTGAAACTCCTGAGTTTGGCCGAATTTATTTTCTACGTATTTGCATTCACAGCTATGAAGCAGCTATGGGTCCAGTATGCATACCACAGGATGAGCGATGACTTTACGAACAGTGCGTGATGCACTTCCAGGCCTTGAATCAATAAGCTGCTCCACTCCTGCAGGCAGACCCGCCATAACACCCTTGTTTGGTGCAAAATTTAGGGTTAGGGTCAAAAATTCTGTATAAGTTTCATATTGTACCCAATATTTCGCCACCAATATGGTTCTATGGTGTAGCGGTTATCACGTATGCTTCACACGCATAAGGTCGCGAGTTCGAGACTCGCTAGAACCTTTTTGACTTCTCAATTCCGAGAGATACCAAAGTGACATCCACTCCCGACGATATCATCACGTCTACCACGTCGATCGCTACGTTTGGCTTGCCTCAGTACAAGCGTTGTTCCACAGGGAGGCGTCATTGCCATTCGAGTTTGTCAGCTGCTCGAACGTCGGCGGAATTGTCTGCTTGAGCCTCCGACGCAACCCCGCAGAAACCAAGGCGAAGACAACAATGACAGCACCTACACATCAACCAACACCATGTCTAGCTTCGAACTTCCCCCTACCAACAAGAACCTCACGAGCTTCGCCGTCTATGGCTTTGTCTACCTCCTGAAGACATCGCGTATGAGATGATGCGCTTCACAAAACACATCGCTAACGAAACAGAGGCCTCGCTCTTTGTCAATCTGCGCCAGAAGTTGCCCTTCACGGCCGATGCCATCATCAAATTCCTGCTGTTCGCCCACACTGGTGAGGCAGCGCTTGCCTTTTACCGCTCCTTGCGAGCTGGCAAGTCTCTCGGCGACTCCATCAAATGGGCGCTCTCGACATTTGTCTTTGGCTTCACGTCGCTCGGCCAGCAGCAGTTGGTGTTGAAGCGTCGCGCTTACTAGATACCTACATAGTCTGTATCAGAAATGTCAAGCCTGAAGCTGCGCTCCATTCATCCATGCTCTGCGCCGCCCAGAGACCCTTCTGCGTTCCTACTAGATGCACCACTTTGCTAGCATGTGCAGGAATGCTTGCTATATGCCCGCCCTCTCTGATCTGATGGCCGTGGAAGTAGAGCGGTTGCAATGTTGGCAGAGTATTGATTATACGCAGTGCCACCTCGCCTTGGTGTGTGATGGTCAGTATGTCTGGCGAGTATGGCGTACCCAGTCCGAGAGGGCTTGCTACCGGCTTACTGGCAAGCGCATAGTTGGCCGGCACATAAGAGATGTTGTTGACTGTATGTCGAGCATGACCATTGCGTGACTCAACAGAGATTGTCAGCGTGTAGTCTACCTTGCCCTGCGTCTTTGCAAGCAAAACACTTGGGCGATGGACAGGTGCGTCAAGCGACCATCTCAACCGTGCGGCAGGGATGATCTGCACTTGACCAGGCTCGATAAGTTCGCTTGTGTCAGTAATTAAGCTGACCGTGGTGGACCCAGCATGAACAATGCGATAGCGCTGCATACCCGCCGCCGGCGCAACTTCAGCCAAATCTCTTCCACACACTGAAATGCCTGTTGAAATGGGTCGTTCAAGTGGGCCTGCCAGGTATGTATCGAGGAGTTGACTTGCTGGCTTGGAGTATACATCGGAGACTAGCAAGACAAACTCTCGCGCAACTTGCTTGCAGTCAGGGTGGACAACAAGCACACCGGCCAGGCCATCCAGTCGCTGCACATCTGTCAGGCTTCCCCACAAGAATGTTCCTGCCTCAGCTGCATCGATTGAGATGGCAATTTCTTCGCCCGGGAAGATTGGATCTTGTGAAATGAAGGGCATGCCGTCCTCTGTTTGACTCGTATTGAGTCCGAAGAAGTGCAGAGATGTGGCAGTGTCCAATCGATTGCGAACAGTAATGTAGATGGCGTCGCCAACGTTGGCCTCGACGAGAGGTCCTGGAAATTTGCCATTGACCGTCAACTTCCCGTTCAGCTCTTCGATTGTCCAGGTCCATTTGCGCACTACCTCGTCGCACCGCGGATGTCTGAGAACATAGTCCGACAAAGGCCGCAACGTCGTGGGCTCTTGACTATCGCGGAACTCGAGCAACATGAGCAGCAGGAGCAAGGAAATGGTTACTGCCGCTGTCACGTACAACCAACGTTCCTTCTGCCGATGCGATTGTATGGGCGATAACTGAAATTGCGCTAGTGATGGCAAAGTAGACGGCAAAGTAGACGGAGATTCGCTGATGGTCTTAAGCGAATAGGCTTCTTCGTAATCGCATGCAAACGCATTGCACATCTCGATATTGAGCGGCGGAGGACGGCGCTTGTCGAAAAGAGGCATGACTGACCTCAATCAGTGTGAGCCGTTTGTTGAAAGTGTTCGCTGCATAGAGAGGACAGGAGCTATTCCCTCAGGGATGTCTGAAACCATTTGTCACAGTTGTCAGGGGCCTTTGAGGAGTCTTAAGCTTAGAGCAGGCATTTTGCAGAACAAGGCAAGCAGCAAGAAGAAGTGACCGTGTCTCATACTTTCTGAGCTTCTGCGCGTGAAGATGAGCACAGACAGACATGTACTGTCCAGAGATCCTCGTCTTAAGTCGTCTTGCTGAGTTGAAATTTGATTTTCGCTGCCAGAAACAAGCGCAAGCAAACCCCCACGCTTCCCTCCCCGGGTACACAAACACCCTGAGTCAACAGCTGACTGCCTACAGGCTCGCAAGGACAAGCGATGGACTCGGATGGCTCGCGATCTATTCTCATGTCGCCTTCAACCCGTGACGGAACTCCTCTGCGTGGGACAGGCGGGCCCATACGCTCGGAGATTCCAAGGTCGGACCCTGGTGCCGACGCTCGTTCCGCATCAAGACGCTATCGCCTTGCACAGGCCTGCGACAGGTGCCATAAACGCAAGCAAAAGTGCGATGGTCAGGCACAGTGTGGCCCCTGTGCTGCAGCTGGTGTCGAGTGTACCTTGACAGACAAGGTCACTCAAAAGACTTATCCGCGTTCCCATCTGCCAGAGCTCGAGGAACGCATCTACTGGCTCGAGAATATGATCCATCAAGCAAGGCCGGGGCTCAACATAAGGCATATACCGACAGGGACTGCCTGTGGTCTGGACGACGCGCCGTCGCTGGCGCACTTGAGAAGGTCAAGATCACCACGCAGCGGTGCTGGGTCTTCATCCAGTGCAGGGGGTAAGGGCATCGCAATACCACCACCAGCAGAGCTCAACAAGCTCGCAATGCCGGAAGGGATGGAGCCAAAGGGTAACCTATTCCTTGATCCATCTCTCGAGAGCGATGAGGGCTTCCTGCCGGCAGGTGCTGGCAAGGCCTATGGTCACTACATGCGCAACACAAATCTTAGTCAGGAACTTGCTCCCATCAGGCCCAATATATCAACGCCAACCATGCTATTCAGCAAGACGATTCGCGCGGGAGCACAAATTGGACATGCAGGAAACGACACCTATCCTCCCTACGAAGTCGCGCAGTTGCTTGTGAGCAACTACTTCAACCATTCTCATACACAAGCCCCGTTTCTGCATCATCCGAGTGTGCAGCAACGCTTCACTGCCTTCTATGCGACAAACTTCCAAGACACACAGCCAACCTGGTGTTTCATCTTTTTAATGGTCTTGGCTATTGGTGAGACCACGCTGGAAAGGTCCGAGGCGTTGAATGGGCGCAAAGTACAGCGCGAAGGCAATTATCACTTTTTCGAGTCAGCCATGGAGTTGCTCGAGGATGCCATTGACAAGACGTCCATTACCACGGTGCAATGTCTGCTGTTGATGGCAACCTACGCGCTGCAACATCCACAAGCTCTCAGCATTTATCGAATCGTCGGCTACGCCATGCGACTCTGCATTGAATTATCCCTGCATCGCACACAATCAAAGAAGAAGTCCCTAACGCCACTGGATCGCGAGATGCGCAAACGCATCTTCTGGAGTGCTTATTCCTTGGACCGGTTCGCCAGTATCTCGCTTGGCCGGCCTTGCTCCATTGCAGATGAGAATGTCTCTTGCGAATTGCCACTTGATATCGACGATGGCATGATTCGTCAAAACATGGTGCTTTCGTTGCCAGATGGAGCAGTGTCGGAGATGACTTTTTCCCTTGCCATCTTTAAGCTGAGACGTATTGCTGGACGCATTATTCAGCAGCTCTACTGCGTGAGCAACCTATCTGCACATGCGCAGTCCGCTCTAGTGGATCGCTTCGTCTCTGAGCTCGAAGTCTGGCGACTGACGATCCCATCATCCAGTCAATTACAGGAAGACGAGTCCATTGTGCCGAGCTGCTACAAGTCTGAGGATTGGTTCCATCTCGGCTACTTCCACGCTCGACTCTTACTCTTCCGCCTACTGGCCCCCAAGGGCAACCCGCGCGATCTCAGGTATTGCGCTGAAGCGGCCCTAGCAACGGTGCGGTTGTATGCTAAACTCCTCGAGCGCCGCTTGCTCAACATCAATTGGGCGACACTCGCCATGTGCTTCACAGCCGGTGTCACTCTATTGTGGTGCGTCTGGCTCTCCCCGGGTAACTCGCTGGAACCGAGCATTTCCATGGCTGAAGTGACCAAAGGTATTGAGCACACTGAAACTGTCTTGGCGGCGCTGGGTGGATCTTGGGATACTGCACAGAAATGCATCACCTTATTTAGGGAGCTATGCAGCTCAGTCGTTGTGTCAAGGCCACAGGACGGAGGTTTGGAAATCGGCGGCAATGTGCTGGACTTGTTTGATGCATTTGCCATGCCTGGTGATGAGCAGCGCAGTGAGGTCTTTATGAATGGCAATGCAACAGATGGTCAAAAGGAGGATGGCGACTTGAGCCACGCAGACATTCATGGCACGGGCACTGAGCCCACGGACATGTACACGCCATTCATCGAGTCGCTTGCCGGCGCCGATTCTGTCGAGGGCTTTGAGAATATCGGCTACTTGACGGGAGGCTTCCAGGCATTTTAGGCCTCCTCATCTTTGCTAGATAGCTAAGTGACAATGAGCATAGAGCTCAAGCTTATTCTTCCATCGCCTCGCCTTGTCCCTCTGCCGCTGCACCTTGCGTAGAATCAGCTCCTGCAACAGGGGTTGTTTCCGTCATCTCTGCCTCGCCAGCACCTGCAGCGGTACTCGCCGGCGCGTTACGGATAGCAGCTTCGCGTTGCCTGACAGCCGTCATACTCACATCACCGAGCTTCTCCAACCAAGGAACCAATTCTTCCCCTTCCATCACCGTGAATACCTGATCCTCACCCACCAGTGCGATACTCGTATTCGCCGTGGTGAGTTCTTTGTCCTGAGCCAGCGAATCTCGTAGTGCCCTTAAGCCATGCAGGATGAGCTCCTCCTTCGAGGAAGAAGCAAGCGCATCCACGTTGCGTTCAAGGTATGTCCGCGCCGACTGCGAGCGTGCGCCAATGGCTGTTGCACGGTAAGCCAGCACAGTCCCACTGCTCACAAATTCAAAGAGATGCGGACCTTGCTCATCATAGCCAGCAATCAGGAGACCGACGCCGTATGGACGTTTGCCGTAGTGCTGCGTGTTGCGCTGTGCCTTGTCTGCCAGGCTATCGCTAATGCGCTGGATGGGTAAAGGTCTGTTGTAAATCATCTTGGAAGACATGGCCTGCTGTCGCATGTAATTGCTCAAGACACGCGCATCAGGAGCCAAACCAGCCAGGGCAATGCCAAGGTGATTGTCAATGCGGATGATTTTCTTTTGGTAGGATCCAAGGTCTTCTGCATTGCGTTTGAGTGTGACTAGTGCTGCATGCGTATCGGAGCGCAAGCCAACCGCACAGGAACCTTGTTTGATGGCCTCGAGCGCATACTCTACCTGATGCAGGCGACCTAAGACGTCAATACATGACCACAGGAGTGGATGAAGCATTACCTTGCGGGGAGAATGTGGTCGCATCGTTGTCGTACTGATTGCGGAACTATCATTAGCATCTCCTTGATGACCACTACGCCGTACCATGACAGACGACTGCGCTCTTGGCAGATGCCTGCTGCTGTTTGCTGAGGGACACGCTCTCGAGCTCGTCGCCGTCGCCGTTACGCGCGTCGGGGCTGTAGGGTTATGGTAGCTACACGAGATGGGAATTTGAAGCTCACTCTGGAAGACATCCATGGAATTCACAGCTTATACTAGCATATATGACGACTGAGTTCAGTAGAGATGAGCCTAGTATGCAAGAGAAGTGACGTTGTTGTTACTGATGGTCACGTTTTGTCGTGTACATCCCGTGTGCGACCAGGTGCCGCTGAAGGTCTTGCTCAAAAAATCCATCGCGCGGCCAAGACCATTGCTGCTCTCTGTTGTGTGTCCGCCGACAGTGTTACGCTGGAAGAGGACATTGGTGTAGCCAATTTCGCAGTATCTTGTGTATAACTTGTCGGTGTTGACAATCGGGGTTACTTCGTCACCCTGAGCAGAGTACCAGAACATGGGCACTTGCGGTGTGTTACGACGGCCCATGATACCATCGTAGTCCTGGACACGAGTCAAAATAGGGTTCATCAATGTCGTCAGGCCATTGACAAAGTAGTCGGAGATGTTTTGCTTGTTGTAGGCCACAATAGCTTCATTGAGGGTGTAGTTGCGTGCAGCTAGGAACCCGGTGCGATTGTACGGGCCGTCCGTCTTGAGCTGAGAGAGCAGGTATGTCAGTGCTTGCGGGTGCTGCGAAGCAAGACCAAGAGTTCCTGGGAAGCTGAGACCTGCATACAAGGTGCCGGTAGTGGCCAACAACACGCTTGTTACGTTTGGCGTAAGGCCACCGAGAGCAGCACCAGCGATCTCCAATTCGGGTGCATAGCTCGGTGCAAGCTCGATAGCCCACTCACTGGCCAGTGCACCTCCGCTGTATCCCCAAAGTGCAACTTTTGCATTACTCGCAAGACCCAAACCAACGGCCTTGACCGCGCGAATCGAGTCAATAGTAGCGTGACCAGACAAGACACCAGCAACGAACGCTGCAGTGGGCCCTTCGTAATCAGTTGTGTGCACATACCAACCCTTCTTCAGACCCATCATCATATCGCTGTTTGCACCGCCGTAAAGCGCATAACTAGGGCTTGCGTCGACATCGGCCGAGTCGTACGGAATCTGGTAACTGAGTAGGGCAGAGCCGTTGCCGCTGGTGGGCACAAAGAGGGTTGTGACGGCGTAGGTAGCATTGTAGAGCGAATCTGTCGTACGGTAGAGGATGTGGTATGCTGCACTTGCGTTGAACAAGGACGACAAGTTGCCCGGTGCAGATCGAACACGCAGCACTGTACCTGGTGCAGTCATCTCCCAGCCGGGAGCTGGAACATAGAATGGACTCGTGCTAGGCGGTTGGATCACTGTAGGCACGTTTGAGGAGCTTGACTGACGCTTCTCGAGGATTTGAGGAGCGGCCGAGGCCAAGGCAGCGAATAGAAGGGTAGAGAGCAACATAGGTCTGCTAGGCGTGATGTTGTGGATGGCTCCGGTCTGGCAGCAGCTCTGACCTTATACTTTCCTCGAGGCCCGCATATCTGGGGTCACGCAGTGCATCTTCGAGCTAATAATTTTATCGGTCAGTCATATGCATACATGCCTTTGTCGGCCGAAAGTTGCTCTTGAAAAGGCTGGGGCAGCCCGGCTGGCGATGACTTGATGATAGATGATGACTTGACCGAGGTCACCGAGCACGAAAGCCTCTAGCCAGTGGAGCATAGCTGTTGCCGCGCGTGTAGGCCCATATTGATGAACACAGTAGCGCTGTTGCTTGCTTGTTTTCCCCGCCGGATGTTCAAATATTCCGCAACATGACCGCATCTTCTGATTCTTCTCGTCTCCAACGGCCAAGATCCATTTTAGGTTGCGGCATCGCTTGGCGATTGGGCAAAGGCGCAAAAGACGGCGACCCAAGAATGAAGTCTCGAACATTGAGCAGGCCGCATGATTCAGATCTCTCGCTGCTTGAAGATGTCATGACCCATGACTCTTACGACTCAGTCATCATGAACTGCCAGAACTGGGATCAACCTCTTACCGCGAAGTTGTAGACTACAGTCTAGAGTAGCTGTTCCCATGTGCACCATATCATACAGCAGGCCTACAGCTGTTTGAGCTGATCTCTGCAAGCTAGTTGATTCTGCAGCTGTAGTATGTGCTCGCTAGGTTGCCAGCGGTAAATGGAGGAACATGTTCTTCATTTGCTTCAGGGCAGCGTATACTTAAAGTGCTCTATTGCAGCTGAGTGTGATCATGAGATGGGCCACCATAGTGGAATTTCAGCATTCCATATTTCTATGAGGCATTGCTTGGCCCTAAGCCTCTATCAGGCTCTATGAGCTCTCTGGGAGTCTTTACGCATACAGCTCTCTTGCCTCCCTCTCCAGACCACCTCACCCTGGCCGCAGCTGAAGTGTGCTGCCTGCCTGCGTGGGATTTCCAACATTTTTCGAGATGCAGCAAGCGACAGATCATGTATCATCGAGGCCGGCATCCTCCTCGTGTGCCCCAGGCTTGCAAGGCAACATAGGATCTCTCCGGCTACAGCATGGGACGCAAGCAGAAAGGAGGTGCCCGGCAGCCCAAATCCCGCGATGATGACTGGAAAGCCGCCGCACCGAGCAATGAGCGCTTTGTGCAGTACTATCGCAAGCAAAACCTATGCGCATCGGACGATGAGTTTGAGCAAATGCTCGCAGCCTTCAAGCGCGTCCTGCCAACGACCTTTAGACTGACTGGTACTCGAGAGAATTGCCGGTTGCTGCAAGACTACATGGAACGCGCGCATTTCCCGTTTTTGAAGGATAAAGAGTATGACGGACAGTGCATCGCACCACCGAGAGCCCTTTCATGGTACCCAGAAAGCTTGGCGTATCAGCTTGATGTGCCCAAAATTGCTTTGCGAAAGGATGCGCAATTCAAACAGTTCCAGCGGTTCCTCGTGATGGAGACAGAGTCCGGCAACATGATCCGTCAAGAAGCCGTAAGCATGATTCCCCCGCTGTTGATGGACATTCGAGGCGACTCGGTCTGCTTGGATATGTGTGCAGCACCAGGCTCCAAGACATCACAAATGGTCGAGTTGCTGCATGCACGGGCTGCTGAACAAGGTCAAGATCCAATTGGCTTGGTTGTCGCCAATGATAGCGACTATAAACGCGCCTACATGCTTGTTCATCAATTGAAGCGTCTCAATTCACCCAATTTGCTCGTGACTAACCACGACGCGACATGCATCCCGAATTTCCTGGTGGACAAGGAAGGAACACCGCAAAAGTTTGATCGTATCTTGGCGGATGTGCCGTGTTCAGGTGATGGTACTTTGCGAAAGAATGTCGATATTTGGCGGGCATGGCAGCCGACGTCAGGTCTGTCACTGCACCCAACTCAAGTGAACTGTTTAAAACGTGGACTGCAGATGCTGGCGGTAGGTGGCCGATTGGTTTATTCCACCTGTTCGCTCAACCCTATTGAGAATGAAGCAGTCCTTCATGCAGTTCTCAGGGAGATTTCAGACGCGGCACACCTCGTTGACGTTTCACATGAATTACCTGAGCTTGTGCGTCGGCCAGGATTATATACTTGGCACTGCACCGACCATGCTGGTAATACAATAGACAGTGTCGAAGCTGTGGAAGAATCAAAACGGCATCGTTTCCCTGCATCCATCTTTCCACCCCTGCCTGGGGTTGCTGAAGCACTTCATCTTGAGCGTTGTCTGCGCATCTACCCTCACCTCCAAGACACTGGTGGGTTCTTTGTTGCCGTCATTGAGAAAACTGCGGAAGTCGACTTCAACGATATGGAGAGTGTGCGTTACAAGAAGCGGCCGGCAGATGGAAGTCCACAGCAAGCTTTAAAACGCACCAAGCCAGAGCAACCTCTTGAAGAGACTGCTGCTGGTGAAGTCACTGTTGATCAAGTTCCTACAGAGATTGCATCCATCCAAGCAGAGAGAACGGCCGAACCTACATTACCACAAGAAGTCATCATTGACAAACCCAAGTTCATGCGTTCACTCAATGACGAGTACTTTACCTTTTTGCCTTCTACGCATCCAGAGATTCAGAGCATAGCGCAATACTTTGGCTTTGACAAGTCTGGCTTACCACTCGACTGTTTCCTGTCACGCAACATCAGTGGTGAGCCCGTGCGCACGCTCTATTATGCTACCGCGAGGGTCAAGACACTTATTCAACACAATATGGGCCGATTGCGCTTCGTTCATGCTGGTGTCAAGATATTTTGCAAGCAAACCATGGCACATCTGGCAACTACGAGCCCGGAGCCAGTGGAAGAGATTTGTCCCTGGCGATTATCGAGCGATTGTATGGATGTTGCTGAATCACATGTCGCAGCAGACAAAGTGGCCACTTGCACACTCGCCGAGCTCAAGGTGTTCATGGAGCATGAGTACCCGAAGGCTGACCTGTTCCCTGAGTCTGACACGTCTGTGATTCAGCAGCTTGAGGGTAAGCAACTCGGTTGTTATCTGGTGCGCTGCGATTTGAGCAAAGAGCCAGACAGCCGTGTACCGAATGTACTACTGCTACCTTTGTGGAAGAGCAGAGTGACCCTGCAGATGATGTTGGCTCGCAAGGAAAAGGAAACGATTTATGCGCGTGCGACTGGTGAGACCCTTCCAGCGGCCATCAAGATCCTCAGCAAAAAGAATGGGGAGTCTGAAGCAGCTGCAGTAGGGGATGATATCGTTTCAAAGGATGCTTCTGTCTAGTCTATTCTTGAGAGGCTATCATCATTCATGCCTTTTCTGCGTCCTTCATCTCGACAATATGCTTGTTGATGTAGCCATGCTTGCGAAGTTCTTCCAGAGACAATGCTTTAGCGCCAGAGATCTGTCCTACACAATTCTTGGCCTTGCATCCACATGCAAAAGGTTGGCCCATGTCATACTGCCATGCGGGTTAATATTTCATCTTTCAGGAGCAACTTACCTCTGTACTTGGATAGAAGAAGCCCAGTGCTTCGCCTTTTACAATATCTCGACGTGCCTCGAAGAACATGGCCTCCGCGTTCTCAACATTGAGAATGCAGTTTGGGTCACAGCTGTGGTTCATAAAGACAAAATCACTATTGAGCTCAAAGTGCTCCTCTCGACCACGCTGAACGGAAGTATACGCCTTTTTGGCCGGTGTAGTGCCTTCCAATGTCACGATACGTTCGCCTGCGTGAAAGTCCTGTTCTGTGAGTTCATGTGCTGTATTGGTGAAGCTAGCGGAAGCATACCCTTGCAGCGACCGCGTAGGAGGCAAAGTCGCCTTCATTGCGGATGACTGTGATGAGGTCTGCGTACTTGCGAGGTGACATGGCTGTATCAATGCGTGATAGCTACAGAGATGAAAGGAATCTGTCGACGTTGAACTGGTGGATACTTGATGAAGCAGATCAGCGGAGCCGGGGAAATGAATACCGAGATGAGGGCTTATACACGATGGATATACGATGCACTGTGGTGGTGAGGCCTTGATAACTTGTATACAGACTATGCTTATGCACCCTAGTCAGAGTCGTCGTCGTAAAACTCATCGTCGTCCTCGACCATCAGACTCAAGTCAAGCTTGTACCGCAGAATACCACCAATCCCACCGAAACCCTTCAAGAACTGCGACCCCTCCTGCGACTTGTCCGTCACAAACTCAAGGGTCGCGCCAAAGTCCTGATACTTGGCAGCGAGCCATTCAAGCAACGACTGCCGCTCCACCACTTCGAGATCCGCACCTGTGTCTGGGTCCTTGAAGAGATCCTTCTTGAGTTCCTCTTCCCGCGGTGTTGCATGCACAATCCGCTCGTCGCCCTCTTCAGTCTTGAGTGTGAAGCGTGTCACATCCAGATTCTCAAAGACAATGAGTGTGTCTACCGCACCTGCATCAAGACCCTTGAGTGTGTCTTCCACGCCAAAGCAGTACTTGCCTGTATCCTTGGCGATTTCATCAAAGTATTTTTGAATGAGCTTCTTCTCTTGCACAAACTTGACATTCGACAAGGTTTCTCCAGCCAGCTCAATGGCTTGGTTGAAGCCGTTCTCACCACCATAAGAGACATCGACAATCTTGATGATTTTAGCCTGCAAACGTCCATCAAACATGTCACTCTGTGACAACTCCGTCTTGAAGTCTGCGGAACCAGCCAGCACCAGACCCGTACAATTGCACTTGTCATTCGTGATGAAGAATTGCACGGCCGTCTCTGCTACTTTACGCACATAGTTGTGCCGCTTCTCATCACGCAAACGCGAGAAACGCAATGCAGATTGACCACCACGTCCGTGCTTTTTGGGCAGATCAACGGTGAATTTATGCAATACGTCGCGCGTATTGCCTGTCAATGTACCGTACAAGACACCATTACCATCCATGACAATAAAGCCGAAGCGTGTGTCTGATTCAAGTAGCTCAGAGAGGGCTTCTGTGTGGAATTTATTGTCGCAGAGGTAGAGGGAGGTGTTGATGGGCTTGAAGGGTTCAAAATCGATATTGAGCTTGCGCTCTTTTCCTTCGTCTGTAATGACATCGCCGCAGTACACAACAAGGCCGTTTTTGGGTACGCGGTTGTAGAGCTTCAATCTCTCCTTTGTACTTGTGATGGCGCCCAAGACGGAAAGCCGATTGACGCGCGACTTGATGTTGGAAGCGGTACCGTACTCGTCCGCCAACATCTTGGAGACGCGTGAGATTTGGTCCTTGGGCGGTATAATGAGGGAAATCATGCTGGTACCGTTGCCTCGTGCCTGTTCAAGGGACTTAATGAGCTTTTTGACCTTCCATACTTCGACCTGTTGCTCTGTGGACTGTTGCTGTGGATCCGACATGATTTCTGCAAGTCGATCGCTCTTAGCTTGCCTCTATGTGCGCTCTGGCAGATGCTCCTCCTTTGTATATGGACGAGAATTGAGCAGGCCTTGTTGAGGATGTTGCTGCCTCTTGCTTCCCTCACTCGCCGCCTTCAATTTTTCGGGGATGGAGCGTGAGAGAATGAGTCGGGTCTCTTTCTACTCGTTTACTTGTAGTATCCAGTATTCAGTATTCAGTCTATTCCCTGTCTTGCTGCTCATGTCTATGTCTATATATCCATCTCCAGCACATCCGCCATCTGCAGTGTCTCCATGCCACCTTGTGCCATCAGCTCCTTGACAATCCTTCGCATCAACTCCCTCTCCTCCCGCTCACCCTGTCCACCTTCTCCTTCCCTCTTTGACAAGGCATCCACAGACGCCAAACAGGCAACACGGAAGTCCTCACTCACTTTGTCCGTCGGTGCAAGGAGCAGTGTATTCCAAATGGTCTTGAGCCCAGCACTGCGTACCGTTGGACTATCATGTAGCAAGGAAGCTGCCACACGTTCTAGTAGGCCAGCATCCAGTAGCTCGCCCACAGCAGTGCGTGTCTTGGCCTGAACCAAACTGTTCGCAAGAAACTTGAGGTGCACGCTACAGGTCGAGGTCTCTGCTTTGGCTTCTGAGGGTGACATGGTCACACTCTTGCCAAGCAGCGGTGAGTTGGCGAGTTGTGTGGCAAAATACGTGTTTGTGACGAGCAAGCGTAGTAAGTCAAGACCCGGGAATGCGTCTGCTAGTGGAACAGTCTCCAGGTATGTTTGCAGCAAAGACGATGTAGCTGATGCCTGACTATCCTTCGCCTTGCCACTGATGACACTCTGAACGTACGCTTCTGCATTGTCCAAAGCATCACTCGACAAGCCCGTCTCTTGTGTCTTGATTTTGCCAAAAACCTTGGCGAGGGTGGGTGTGTTGAGGAATTGAAAGGCTTCCGAGACCCTTGTTTCACGGACGGGATGACCTTCCTTGGCACTTGATGAGGTGGGTCCCGTGATGGGTGCTTCAGTGCGTGCACCAGCGTTGGCATTGGGTGCATACATGGCATCAATTTGTGGTCTAAACATCTTGCCAAACGGTGTTGCCAGGAAGGCAGAAGGTAGACTACTGATTTCTGCAGGAATACGCTGGTCGATGAGGAACTGTAGTGCATAATCAGAAAAGGTATTGCAGTTGTGTTCAAGCAAGTGGTATTTGCCCACACCATAGCTTTCTGCACAGCGATGCAAGAAGTCCTGCCAGTCTTGAATGGATTTTTGGGTTTGTCCCATTTTGCGTCGCTCAATGGGCGTTCCATAAGAATGACCTTGTCCTGGTGGACTTGTAGACTCAATGCCTGAGCCACCAAAGAAATACTCTCGGTTGTTGAGCACGACAGAGGTGTGGTAGATGGCATCAAAGTAGGTGCCTGTTAGAGCGACAGACATGCTGCGTGCGAGACCATTTGAGAGGTCGTAGATGTAGAGATGCACGTCCATGTTGTTTCTTATAGTATAAGAGCGAGCAAGAAAGAAGCGACGGTAGGCGGCAGCAGATGAAGCTGGACGACGCAAGCAATGGAGTGTTCTAGAAAGAAGGAACGACAGCCTTGCGTGAGGCCTGGCTGCAACAATGAGTGATGCAGTAGATGAATTGTAAGATAGCAAGCTGGTAACACGTCCCAAGCAGTCTCTTCCCCTTTCCGAGCCTCAGCAGGAGTAGACACAGGATCAAGTAATAACTTACTAACAAGTCTCTTTTCTTCTTCTCGATTACGCGGACTTCACTTCAGATGGGCTCATCTACACGCGCAAGGACTGCACCACACACCATGACACAGGCAAAGCACTCTCTCTGTGTCTTCTGCGGCTCATCCGCGGGCAAGTCAGACAAGTATGCACATGCAGCAAAACAACTCGCCCAGGAAATGGCAGCGCGTTCATGGGATCTCGTCTACGGTAAATCGACTCCCCATCATCTTGTCGCGTCGCTTCTAGTATGCTGATACAGCCTCTTTGTCCTGTAGGTGGCGGCACAACAGGTCTCATGGGCGTCATCGCTTCTGCTTGTAAAGAACAAGGCCGTCACGTCACAGGCATCATTCCGCGCGCCTTGACGCAACGCGAACGCAATGCCAACATCGATAGCGAGCAGTTTGGCGAGACCATTCTCGTGCAGGACATGCATACACGTAAGCGTATGATGGCTGAACGGAGTACGGCATTTGTGAGTATGCCTGGTGGCCTTGGCACGCTCGAGGAGGTAGGCACTCATGACTCGGTATTGGTGTACGCGCTAATCCATAAAGCTATTTGAGATTGCGACTTGGTCGCAGCTCGGCATTCACGAGCGAGCCGTTGTCCTCTTCAACGTCGATGGTAAGCGAACTCTTCACACACGATGGTTCAAGCAAGACTGACATCATGAGGATTCTACGACGGACTCATCGCCTTCTTGGATAAAGCCGTCGCTGAGGGCTTCATTGGTGAGACACAGCGGCACATCATTGTTGAAGCCAAAACGGCTGCAGAGGTGTGCACGGCCGTGGCAGAGTACATTCCACCGAGCGGCCGGCTCAACTTGGACTGGAAGACAGTCAGTGCTGGTTATAAGGCAGAAGCATAAAGAACACTTGTCATCAAGGAAATTGAGAGTCGATACACTTGTGTCGAGATGCGCATAGATTTATAGACGAGAAGAGATTGAATGTCGTAGATGATCGCAGAATCATGCATCAACGCTTTACTGAGAAAGGGGTGAAAGCAACCTAGTAAGACATGTCAGCAATTATGTACTCATGCTTCATGAGAAAGTACCTGAGCAGTTCTGGCCGCGGGTTGGAGCGCGTGTATCCGAGGTAGATGATCCTGTGTGTATTAGTCAAAGTGCCTTCTGCGCCAGGGCTCGTACATAGGGATGTAGGTGTAGTGCAAAGTGACCCTGGAGAACTCGATGAGGGTAGCAAGACGCTCCCTTGTCTCGTCTGAGAGTCTGAACCAGCTGGCCATTGGATGTCGATGTTGCGTCGAGAGGATGAAGGGCGAAAATGTTGAAGAGGACGACGACCAACCAGGTACGACTACTGTACTACTACTCACAGGTAGACACCCATAGTTGGAGCAGGGGATCATGGCGCAGCCCTTCGCCATCGCATCGCTCTCTCCCAACAGACCAGCTCTGACTAGCACCGCATCCACATCGTCGCCCAATGCACGCCCAGACATTTACGCGCGCAACCTACAACGCACGGCAAAGCAAGAAACATCCCTCTCTGCCCTCGCTTTTCTCTTCTCTGCTCTTGTTCAACAGCTCCATAAGACATGCACAGGTGTGCCTGAACTAGAACGGAAACTCGCAGACCACGGGTACCGCGTCGGTGTGCGCGCCCTCGATCTTTCTTGCTGTCGTGACCCAGCGCGTTCAAGGAAGCGCGAACATAGACTACTTGGCATGCTACAGTGGGTCTCAGGGACTCTCTGGAGATCACTCTTCAATAAGCCAGCGGATGCGCTTGAACAGGCCCGCGATGCGAGTGACGAGTACATGATTTATGACAATGCACCACTTGTTTGTTCCTTCATCAGTACACCCAAGGAGTTGGGTGCTCTCTCTTGTGCAGCTTTTATTGCTGGCATCCTGGAGGGCTGTCTCGATGCTGCTGGTTTCCCTTGCAGCGTGACAGCTCATGCAGCAGCAACGCCAGAGTTGCCATTGAAGAGCGTCTTCCTCATCAAACTCGATGCTTCCGTCATGCAGCGGGAGGCCTTCTTGAGCTAAAAATCATGATGAAGCATGCAATGAGGACAACTTGTGGTCTACATCTAGCTACAACAAAATTCAAGCAGCTTTTTCTGCTGGTGCACCTTCAGAAAAGACATCCACATACCGACCCTTGGCGCGCGGCTTGCGTCTGTTTGGCATCGTTGCACTCCCACGCAAAGGCATATCGTCTTCCTCCCCAACAGCTGTTGACGGCGGTGTCCCACCCCCGGGAGGACCAGCACCCGCTCGTCGCGGTCGCGGTTTACTACTCGCTCCAAGAATCGCAGCGAGATCTGCATCAGCGTTGCCAGATACGATGGGTATAGCAGCAGCCGCTGCTGCTGGTGGCCTCATAGGTGGCGTTCCTGCTGCAGAGACAGGCGCTTGACTCGATGGTGCAGACATGCTTTGCGAAGGGGTTGCTTGTGCACGAGGTGGCATGCCCCCAGGTCCAGCAGCTGCCTTGGGTTTCATAGACGGTGGAGGAGGGCCAGCAAGCGTCTTCTCCTCTGGCATGGATCCTTTCGGGTTCGTCCACTTCTTTGTAACAGGATCGTACACCAATGACATGCCTTCACCCAGCTTAGCCTTGTGCACCTTTGGCGCTTCGCCAGGTTTACTCGCTTGCTCAACGGGGGCTTTTTCCTTCTTGCTGAACCAACCACCAAGCCAAGTAGATTTCGGACTGGCAGTTGCAGCTTTATCCGCTTCACTTTGTTTCGTCTTGTCGGACTTTTCAGCTTCCTTGCTGGCGTCTCCACTCGGCGTCGCAGGCTGCTCAGTCTCTGTTTTAGCTTCCGAAATGGGAGGGGCAGGCTGGTATCTGCTCTCAACTGCATCACGAGCTTCACTAGCCTGATCAAGCTGCTGCGGTGCGTATCGCTGTTGTGGTTGTGCAGGCGTATACCGTTGCTGTTGACCAACACCATCCTCACTCTCGCGACGACTTGGCACATAACCACCATAGGAAGACTGTTGACCTGGCCGTTGCTGTCCTTGCTCTTGATTGTAAGGTTCCCTCTCCGAATACGATCCCTGGCGAACAATGCCCAAGCCTTGCGGTTCCGTTGTGGCATAATTACCAACAGCCGGCGAGAATGGTCTGGATTGCTGTTGTTGCTGAGCTGGTGCGTATGCATTGTTACCATACCCACTTGTCTCACGTCTCAGTGATGTTCCGCCTTGCGTTGGAGCATATGGACTTGGCACATGAGCCGCTTGCATACCATACCCAGCAGGCACTTTTTCCACATACGGACCCGATGCGAATGGCTGCGGTTGCATCTCGTGTACAGGTGAGGCAGCGGCACTGCCTCCATATGTCAAATCAGCAGCACTTCCAATACGACTGATTGTTGGTGTCGGCAGTACGTGTGCAAAGGGACCTTTGCCAAGGACACCTCCTCCTGTGGCCACGTCTGAAGAGCCATCTACATTCGGTGATCCATCGCCAGCGATAAATTTATTGAATTTGCCCTCAAGAGACCCCCAGATGGAATCCATCTTGCCTTTCGATACACGACCCGTAAGCCATGCACCCGCCTCGTCGCTCGACAGTGCATCAAGTTGCATGGTGAGCTGCTTCAATTGCTCAATAAATGCCGGCTGGATGTGAACGGTATCCTTTTGGCCTTGTCGTGGTAGCTGCTTCAACGTGGCTGTCAGTGCATCACAGTATCGATGCGCTTGTGCGTATGTGCCACAGTCAGCCAGAAGCTGGACATGCTGAAGCTTGTGCGACATGAGTGGCACGTATCCCGCAAACTTGGGCTGTACAAGCACCGTAAGCAGCTCGATCGTCTGGGCGCACATAAAGGCAGCATTGTACTCCCGCGAACCAGACCTGCCAGAAAGGACGTCCAGATTCTTGAACAGGAACGCCGTCCCTTCGTCAAGCAGACTAGAGGCTACTGCGGGCTTGCAAAGAAGGACCTGACAAATGAGTGACGGGAAGATTTGACCTTGAGCCAGTAATGCATTGGCAAAAGCAGGCAATGTCAACAGAGCTTGCTTATCATTGGCAAGGAGCATGGCAAGCGATTTGCGCCAAGATCGTGAGCCATACTGGAAGTCACTCGCGCCAAGTTGTGCCAAGTCCTGAGTATTGCGAACGGCCAGTGATTTGTACAGGAAGCTCAAGCTTTGTGCAGCTTCAGAGCTTTCGGCAAATTCTGCCTGGGTGAATTCTCGGACCACTGAAATCCACGCGTCACCGTCCAAGCGCGAGGCGATCAACAAAGCATGCGACCACAGACGATGCTCACATGCATGTTGTAAAGCAGCAGCCTGCTTGCCACAAATCAACAAGTCAGATAAAGTCTTGAGCGAAACATCTGTCAATGTTTGAGATGACAGCACACGAGCACCCTCAGGGATAACAGGCTGTAGCATGGCAGCTGGAATGCGGAAATTGGCGCTATCGTCAGCATCAGTCGTTCCCTTCATCTCAGGGCATAGTTCTGCAATGAACATCGTTCTAGCAACCGGCCTGATGTTAGCTGTGCGACGGCCAAAAGGGAGTGTCTCACGTCTGAAGGACTTGTCCGTTGTGCTCTAGCATAAGAGCCAACAGTCGATAGAGCAACCTCAAATTGTCATCTTGTGTTGATGCAGCACTACTCGTGAACCACGCCTGAGCCTCACTCTTCTTTTGCTTAGCATTCTGCTTGCCATGTACTAGAGGACCAACAAAGTCACTCAACATCGAGGAAGCAAGTGTCGAATCGGGTGCCATGACCGTCACTGGCCGAGGGATTGCTGACGCATGCGAAAAGGCATTGGGCTGCTCAGTAGAGCATACAACCAACTTGCCTCCAAAGGCAAATCTTGCCTTGGGATGCGGACTATCAAGCGTCCGACTTGCATCAGAAGAGGTCGTCATGGCGTACATGGTAGCACCACGCGAAGGTGCAGCGCTGCTGGCACGCACAGGTCCACCTGGGTGGTAGAGGCTACTCTTCGCAGGACGCGGACTGAAGGAGGGCTCTGTAGCAGCCGCTCGACCAGAACTAGAAGCACGCGAATTGGGTCGACTCATCTCTAGTGCAGCTTTGGCGGGTCGCACTGCATCGAGCGAACGTCGACCGAACGGGCCTTTCGATTGGTCCGGTGAAGTACGTGCAGAGGGGATGTACTGCTCGCGCGAAGGTGGTCCATTGTGGTCAGAGACTAGCTGTACGGGACCTTGAGCCTCGACTCTCTGTGATGAAGGACCATAGGAGTCCTGCTGCTGAGGAGCATAAGGATGCTGTTGAACTTGCTGCGAAACATCAGCGTGCGATGCAGGAGCATAATTTGAGCGCTGTTGTTGCGGCGGCGGCGGTGGACGGATCTGCTCGGGCTGCTCCTCAGCCGCAGACGAATGCTGAGAAGCTTGCTGTGAAGCGTACTGCTGTTGCGGTGGCGGCGGGGCATACTGTCTCTGCTGCTGTGAACCAAATTGTAGCTGCTGCTGAGGCGGCGTATAACCCGATGGTGGCCTGCCTTGTTGTAGCTGCGACGCTGTAATCTCCTCCTCCACAACCGAGAACTGGTCCAAATACATAGTTCGCTCTGCACCTTGCTGACTTTGCAGATATTGGCCCATAGCATGTTCTCTGTCATCACTTGTACTTGCTGACGCACTCGACAAGCGACGTTGACGATCCTGGTCGAAGGAAGAGCGATGCATCGAATGACGTGCATTACCTGGGTTTCGCATTGCAGGTGGCGAGTAGGCTCGACGGTCTTGCTGATACTGATTCATGGCAGGATTGCTGTCCATTGAGTCTCCACGTTCATGCATGGCAGGCGGACGCGAAAGCGATGGCGGCCGTGCTGCATACGCGTTTGACGGCATTGTCTGCTGCGGTGCTGTCGGAGCATGATAACGAGCAGGAGGTGCCGTAGCTTGACCATGTTGTGTCGGAGGTCCCTGCCGTAAGACTTGAGGTTGCACGGCAAGAGCCTGCGCAGGCTGGTACGGCGACGGTTTATACTGCTGCTGCTGCTGCTGCTGCTGCTGCTGTGGTGGTAGTTGCCCCTGTATTAAATGCTGCTGACCAGCACGATTCAATTGAGATACCTGCGGCATCGAAACGTACCGATTGCCAGCCGGTGGACGAACAATGGGCGGAGCACTGGGCGGTGCCGAAGGCGCAGCTTGCTGCCGTAACGATGACATACCAGGAGCTGCACGCGGCTGTTGTGGAGCATATTGATTGTTGCGCAAGTCGGGCACGCTTTGAGCATTTTTGAGAGCATGCGTAGGAGGTCGCATTCGTTTGGGCGCAACAAAGGACTCTGGTAGTGCATATGGGTCTGTGTAGGTTGACTTGGCATTGACAAAGGATGGTGTAGACGGCTTCGAAGGCCGTACTGGAGAGAAGCGTGCAGGCATGATTGGCTGGTTCTGCTGAGCTGGCGCGTAAGCGTTGGTCCGGCCAGCGGCCGATGCATTGGCTGGTGTAAAGACATGCGGTGATTGTTGCGGAGCTGCCTGGTAAGCTGCTACAGCCTCACCCGTTGGACGGTATGGATTGACGTAGGGCGCTTTGGGTGAGGGTGGCTTTGGACTTGCCACGGCACTTGGAGTCTGAAAACTGGCCTCCAGTTCAGCAAACTCGTCACCAAGCTCTGCGTCGATGTCAAATTCTCCAAGCTCAGCGTCCAGATCGAATTCCTCTTCTTCTGCGGGCATGGTTGACTCTGGTGCTTGAGTAGAGGCTTGATCTTTGTCGCTGGAGGTGACTGCTACTGTCTGAGAGGCAAGAGCAATGCCGGCGAACGGGTCCTCTTCCTTCAAAGTCTCTGGCTCGGATTGTACCTCGACTTCTGCGGTGGTCGCCATTGATCCAAGGCCATTGAAGAAGTCTCCAGCGTCAGACTGAGCCACCTCCTCTCCATCTAGCTCGAGTGCGTTCTGCGATGGAGGCAATACCAGAGACTGCATTGGTTCAGACCCAAGTGGCTTGACTGCATCAAAGAAACTGGTCTGCTCCTGCTCCTGCTCTTGCTCTGCCCCCTGAGAATTTTTCGATGTAGTTGGGCTCAATGGTGCTTTCTGAACGAAGTTTATAGGGACAGTACTCTCAGAGAGTGCTTCCGGAAAAGCACTTGCCTCTGGAGCTAATGCTGGCGAAGCTACCTTGTCAAAGAAGGTTGCTTCGTCCTCGATCTTTGTCACATTCTCGTCATTCTTGTTCACTTCCGTCTCTCCGGTGACCAAAGCGTCAAATAAAGCACTTTCTTCATCCTGTTGGATAATTGCCTGTGTGTCGAATAGGGCGGGCCCGTGTGGATCCGGCTTGTTAATATTGGCCGTTGTCACGTCTGCCGTTACAGGTTCTGACAAGGCCTGAGATGATTGTACGACCGCAGATCTTGTTGATATATGCATGACGCTGTCTTTTCGAGATTTGTCTACTCCTTGGCTCTCCTCTTCCAGCATCAACGGTAGCATAGCAGCATTGAAGCCCGACATATTCGGCCGTGTAGCTCGAGGTGACTATTAATCCGAGGCCTGCCACTCACCACGAAGTCTGCAGACAAGCACTGATTCCAGCAATGCCAGATCACCTTCTCAGAACAGAGGCTGGGTCCACTAGGCCGTTGAGCGTTGGAGCTGTCAATTGTGCTGCCGTCGTCGCGCGTCGCCTGCGTGTCCTGTGGCGCATTTCTCTGCCTGCGCCATTCTCCGCAGAAGTTCGAACTTCGAATCAGTTCAGTTGCAAGTGGAGGTCGATTGGTTCGATTCTGGCTGACCCTGGCACTCTGCACTCTGCTTCAAGCTCGCATTAGCCCGAACACTCTCTTGTCCCTATTGTGAGTATCTTGCTAGATCACAGCTATACTCTAATCGTCTGCTATACTTCGCTTCCTAATATGACAGCCGTGAATCGCGTAGAAGAAGCCCAGATGAATGGCAACCTCATTGATCTCATCTCTGCTGCTGTCGGCGGCGAAACACTAGCTTGCTCAGACGAGTTCTTTGCAGAGGCAAGCAATCTCATCAACCCAAAACCCCCAGTCTTCAAACCAGACCTGTACGTGCCAAGTGGCAAGTGGTTTGATGGCTGGGAGACAAAGCGGCACAATCAGCAGCCCACAGACTGGGTCATCATCAAGCTGGGCGTGACTGGCTACATCGAGGCCTGCGAGATAGACACAGCCTTCTTCAACGGTAATGAAGCACCTGCTATCTCTGTAGATGGCTGTATCCTCAAGGAGGGACAGGATGTGGACAAAGCAAAGTGGTCTGAAGTCATCGCCAAGACCCCTTGTGGGCCTTCCCAGCGCCACTTCTTCCAGCTAGCCAAGCCAGCTTCTGAGCTCTTCACACATGTTCGTCTACATCAACACCCAGATGGTGGTGTAGCACGCTTCAGACTTTATGGTAAAGTCAAGCCTACATTCCCAGATGACAAGTCTGTCGTTCTCGACATGGCGTCGGTCCGCAATGGCGGTATTGCTCTTCACTGCTCCGACCAGCACTTTGGCCGCATTCAAAACTTGATCCTGCCAGGCACAGGTCAAGACATGAGTGACGGATGGGAGACATCTCGATCTCGTGCACCAGGCCATTATGACTGGGCCATCCTCAAGCTCGGCGGTGCTACTGAGCTAGAACGTATCGTGGTGGACACGATCCATTTCAGGGGCAATTATCCACAAAGTGTCGAGGTATCTGCAACAGCCTCAGAGAGTGATGCTGCAGATGCGCTGGAGTCTGCCAAGTGGGCACGCATTGTTGAACGAAGCCCGACCAAAGCTGATATTGAGCACGAATACCAAGTCTCGGGAGCAGGGCCCGCTACGCACATCAAGGTCTGCATGCACCCTGACGGTGGCATCAAGCGAGTCAGGGCTTTCGGAAGACGTATTTAGAATAAATTCGCAAGGTCATAGCAGATATGGATCAACTAGACCATGTCCGTCTACTCTTGTACTCCTGTACATGTCCTTGACCTTGAGCCACCGAGGCGCGTTTCGTCATTTGCGAGTGTCAAACTTTGGCGACGACGCGACACAGCGACCAACAAACACAAAACACGCACTAGTCTCGTGGAGTCTCCAGCAGACATGGCGAGTGTCCAGCTGCTTGCAGATGAGATTGTCAAAGCATCAAAGCTGCCTGCTGAAAAACAGACCTTGGCATTTTGGCAATTACTCGCAAGCCACCATCGGCACCTTGCTGTCCTTGACCCGGCAGTTCTAGGTGCCCAGGCCTCTGTCGTCTTGGACGATCTCATCGCAGCTACATCTCACACAGTCTTTCAGCGGGCACATCGGACTTTGCTGGCACGGTGTTTTATTGCAGTCTTGTCAAAGTATGACAAGAGTCCATTTGAAGTGACCAACAAGCTTCTTACAATTTTGAGCAAAGAACGCGATGACCGGATACGCATTACCTTGCTGTGTATTCTTGAAGCAATCTTCAGCAGCATGGGTCATGATATTGTGTCACTCCAGGCAGAAGGCATTGTCGTCTTGATCAAAATCATCAAGCCGTCTTCTGCACCAATCAATCTACGAGTCGCAGCGCTCAAAACGCTCGAAGCTGTCATCAACATGGGGAAACTGACTGAGAATCTGGAGAGGGACTTGCTCAAGCTGATTCGCCCACTGATTACGGATCGTGCCACAGTCGTTGGCGTCGCTTCGCGTTATGTATGTCCTGATGCTTCTTGTGTAATTTCTAACGAACAGGTCTTGAATGCGATCATCCTGTACTCAACAGTCACCACTGAAGAAGTTTTTCGAACAACGCTATTGAAAAGTATCCTGTCGTTGCTTCCTCAGCAAGCACGTACCGCGACGTCTGTGTGTTTGGCATCCTTGCTAGTCAAAAAGTTTAATGCTCCAATGCCAGACGACAGCGTCAGCTCAATGGTCCAAGCAGGAGTGGCATCGCTATCCAACACGTATGCTCGGTCTCAGGGTCGGACGACATCCAGCGTGATTGTTGGTGTGTACCTCGATTTATTCAAACGCATGGGCCGAACCTGGATCAATGTGCATTACAAGGTCATCATGCATTCTGTTCTCAATGATCTACTGCTTGGTTTAGCCATGGAGGAGAAGCACAAAATCTTGACAGCGAGGAAGCATGTGCGAATATTGCTCAAAGCCTTGCGAAAATCACTCGATCAAGAACATCAGCTTGAAGCCATCAACAGTATAGTCGAGCTTCTCCGGGCTGCACCTTCGAAACATGTCATTGTGCCCGCACTAGCAGAAATGGCGGCTCTCATTGGATCTCTCGGTTCTCTAACACCACCAGACTTGGAACTGGATCCAGTATATTTCCTTGCGACGCATTCTGTTCACTCTGTTCAAGTTGCGACGGCTGCTCTATTGAGGGATGTCGCGCTCAATGTACCAACATTGTTGCCGACTATGCTCACCATGTTCACCACGCGCCTTCAGGACGAGCTCAAACTCGTCGCGGATCCAGCGAATCCGGCCCAGAATAGAGATACGGTGGGCTATGCACTCACAGTCTCGGCAATCTTACGAGCAGGTGTTGAACGACCGCTCTACGTGGAAATCGACAAATTTGCCAGTACCTTGTTCCAGCTTGCGACCGACACACTCAAAAACTCTGCCAGGTCAAACTTGCAGACAAGTGCCATCCAAGTGCAAGTCGCCTGGGCTCTCATTGGCGCACTGCAGACACTTGGTCCAAACTTCGTGCGCAGTCATCTCGCTCAGCTCTTGCTTCTGTGGCGCAATGCTTTACCGCGTCCAGTGGCTAAAGAAGCTCGCAAAGTCTCTGAACATCCTTTCTTGCTGCATGTGCGGGACTGCACCCTCGGCAGCATTTACGCTTTTCTCTGCAATTGCCGAGTCTTGTGTACTGCCGACGTGTTGAAGCGCTTGTCATCGATGGTCAGTGCTTCCCTAGCATACCTGCGCATCGTCGAAGAGCAAGTTTCGGCAGCCGATATGCAGAGCGAGCAGATCTTTAGCATGTCCATTGCTGATCTTCATCATCTGGTCAAGAGACGCGTTTGGATGTGTGCCGGCAAGTTGCTGACAATGGGAGCCCCGCTTGCAGACGAAGACCTCGTTCCAACAGCTTTGCGAACGTTTGCCAATCCAGCTGAGGGCGACGCGGCACATGTATTGGGGTATGTTAGCATTTGGAGCTCCGCTGATAATTATGCCTATGGTCTTGCGCCTGGCGAATTGCAAAGTCACTTTGACGCTATTGATAAGCTCTTCGATACACCCATATGTTCAGGCATTGAGCATGACTATCTTCACCTCTACGTTGAAGGTGAAGCAGACGAATCTATGCCAGCTAGCACTGCGTCTGCCAACCTAGCCATCGGGCTTTTTGGTAAGACATTTCACAAACAGGCACCTGCTGTACAAGAGTCTTTACTAGCTCGCATGGGCAGTTTCATCAATGCTCAACAAAACAGCCGCAATCCAGGTCGTCGTATGGCAGTCTTATTTAATTGTGTCTCTGCACTCAAGGCAGCCCTCGAACCAGAAGAGGCTAGTTTCATTCAGCCTCGTGTGCTCCAGGCAATGAATGATATTCTCATCGAAAGTCTGTCATCTTCCGACAGTACCTTACGGAATACGGCTGCTGCTGCGATGGGTCGCCTTGCAAGCTTTGGAGGCCAGGCCAATGCCACGCTCAAGGTCAATGAAGTCATTGATCGAATTGTCAATGATCGTGAGTCGACAGTCCGAGCTGGTTGTGTAACGGCTCTCGGTCAAATATACCGCAGACTCGGTGGCATTGCGGCGGTGTACCACCTTCGAGCTGTGCTCAATGTTTTACTGAGTCTTGCTGCCGATCCTCATCCGGTGGTGCATTTCTATACCCTCGAGGCGCTTGTTGTTGTTGTTGAGGCGTCTGGCTTGAATTACTCGGCGCACGTCAATGATACGCTGACTTTGCTCCTCCAGCTATACGTAACTGATGTGCTTGACCCCGACACCGGTACGCTAGCATCCAGCAATATGGCAATCGACTTTGACTGCCTTCACTTGGTGGCCCAAAACGCCGACAGTCTCATCAATATCATTGGACCAGACTTGGAAGACGATAATTCTGCGCGTGACCAGCTACTGACTCTGGTCAATGAATTGGTTGTCACAACGTCGAATAGACTTATTGCCGACGGTCTTATTTGCACGCAGCACCTGGCATTGTACGCAGCAAAGAAGCTCGACTTGACCACTTACATCGTCAGTCTGCACTACCACTTGCGAAATGCCGACCCTTTGATTCAGGAGGCAACAGCTGACGGTCTGTATGAACTAATGAAAGTGAATGCAAATGCTGTCGTGCGGCATTCGAGCGTCACCTCGCGCTTCGATACGGCTCTCTGGCTCTTGCTAGACAGCAGACCAGATTGGAACACGATCAAGGACATTATTCGTGCTTGGCTTGATCAAACTCGTCGAGAGCATCAATATTGGATTGAGCTATTTCAGCAAATTCTGGTCAGACAGCGGCTTTCCGAAGTTACAAAGGATGGCGTGCGAAAACCTACATTGGTCGAAGCTTCAGTTGAAGATGAGGGTTCATCCTTCGGAAATGCTGACGGTGGCGATGGCACAAAAGCGGAATCATTATGCTGGCAGACCCGCCTCTTTGCGCTTCAATGCCTTCATTCGTTGGTTCTAGCAGTGCCATCAGCTACGCTCGGAACGCGGGTTGCAGATCTCGTGCGGATGGCATTCAGTGCATCGACCTCAAAAGTGCGCGAGCTGCAGCTGGAAGGATTGCGCTTCTTGCGGAGCATCATCGTCCACTTCAAAGACTTGCGGGACCCTGACTTCCCCGAAGTTGCACTCTTGGAGCAATATCAAGCACAGCTCGGTTCTGCACTGACGCCTGCATTTGCGCCAGAATGTCATCCTGAAGTAGCCGCCCTTGGTGTGCATGTCTGCGCTGAATTCACGGCAAGTGGTATCGTCGAGGAAGTCTCGCGCATGGGCAGAATATTGAAGTTGTTGACGGCGGCACTTGATCAATTTCGATTGCAAGATGATGGGCCGCGTCCTGCACAGGCAGAAAATGCTCGAGCTATGCTCAAAATTGCAGTCTTGTCTGCTTGGGCTGAACTTCAAATCTCAAGCAGACGGCAAGATTATTTGGTTCATGTCGTGGCACCGTATGTTTCGGAGTTGACGCCCATGTGGCTTGAGGCCTTGAAGCAATATGCAAGCATCAAATTTGAGCCAACAACCTCCGGCAATTCGATGGAAGTTCAGTACAATGCGCTCAGTCGCGTTGTCATGGTCGGCTTCTACGACACAGCCTGGCTCAAATTCGTCCATGCGATAGCAACACTAATTGAGCAAGACAAGGACGTCGTCTTCGATGCTCTCGAGGGGCATGGCCATCGCTCGCAAGCGGAAGATATAAATTATCGGGATGAGCCAGCTGCGTTCTTCATGGTTCTCTTTGGCATCTGCTTTGAAGCACTGACTAAAGCCTCCTTGGAAAGCGATACCGCCAACAATGCGGA
Source organism: Protomyces lactucae-debilis (assembly GCF_002105105.1). Lineage (NCBI taxonomy): Eukaryota > Fungi > Ascomycota > Taphrinomycetes > Taphrinales > Protomycetaceae > Protomyces > Protomyces lactucae-debilis. The sequence continues at coordinate 62,606 of NW_024467996.1, forward strand.
AGTGCTAGCCGCTATGAAGCACTTTATGAAGCCGTCAATATGTGGCTCAGTTGTCTATACTGAGCCTATCTTCACGGAAATTGGTGACCTGCTTGGGCGGTTGCTATTAACCGAGAAGCCGGCATCACAAATCATTATTGTCGATATCGCTACGAGTCTGGCGCAGCATCACCCGCTCGCAACCAATGATGAAGGAGAAACGAGTCATGAGAAGCTTCAAGAGTTCGTGGATCAGCTGTTCGATTTGGCTCGGTTGACACTCTTGCCGCTCACCATTGCCTTTTCCTGGGATCGATCCGATGCAGTAGCAAAGACTGTGCACGTCGGCCCAGATCTGCCACCTCTGGCGCGCGTCTGTCTCACCAATTTTGTCAGAATGGCGGAACAATTCCCAAGCATGATCCGGCTGGACCTTTACAATTCTCTGCTTCATGTGTTTGCCAATCTGTTTACAAGTGCTGCGACACATCATGCACTTATTTCTGCCACTTTGCCAGCATTCAAGCATTTAGTGGACAATATAGCTGCATTCTTGCACAAGGACGAGAGTGAAGCCGGGATGTTGTTGGGTCCGATTCGGTATCTTATTGAGAGCTTGCAAGCGATTGGGCCTACGGGAGCAGAAGCCATCGAGAACAAGATTTTGGCCATCACAATCCTCTTTACTGCACTTGGAGGCTATCTCAGCAGCAACGATGCTCTTTTCCAAGATGTCAGTGGCTTGCTATTGGATAGCCTTGGATCAAAGCAGTCGGCTTCCGCATCACGAGCTATTCGCTCCCTATTGACGGCAAAGGATCGACTGCCTCAACTTTGCAAATACATTCTGAGTGGACTGGCCAAGCTGTGCCTCAAGAGGGAGAGCCATACGCAATTTATGGCCTTGCAGCTTCTTGCTGACTTTGCTGACATGGCTACGGGTGCTGCGCTCTCGTCAATGCTCAGCTTGATACTACCCCTTGCTATTGTATACCAGCGGTCGAAATCAAAGGATGCCAATGAGAAACAGATTTTGCGAGGCAGGGTATTGAGCCTTGTACAACGTGATGCTGCTTCATCGAGGCAGCTCATCTCAAGCTTGCAACCAAATGACAAGGCTGCACTTGAGACTTTCCTGAAAGATGAAGGAGATGGTGTGGTTCAATCCAACGGCGGAGGTATCAAGGCACCTCAGATAGATTTGAGCAAGGGCCTTGCTGACTACGAGGCATAGAGCTTGGCGTAATGTAGTTCAATGAATTTCATGGCATGGACGACCGTGGCGGCATGATCCATCTGATCAGAGAGGCCGCCTTCCAAGGTTCCGAGGGTCGCGTACCGAACCAACATACCCTTTGCTCAAGCTATAAGCTAGAATCATGAGCGCTGCTAAGAAGAACTGGTATGATTCCTTTCCGACACCAAAATCTATTCCGGCTCAAGTGTCTCCCGAAGTTCTCCGAGAAATGATGCTCGAGTCTGCTCAAGACGAAGATACTGCCTTTGTCGTGGTCGATGTACGTCGGACAGATTTCACCGAGAGTGCTATTCCAGGCGCCGTCAACATTCCTGCTCAATCATTCTTTCTCTCTCTGGCAACATTGGCCAAGATCTTCGGCGACCGTACAGTGATATTCCATTGTCAGTCAAGCTTAGGCCGTGGCACACGATGTGCAGCATGGTACGACGATTACCTCGAGGAGCACAAGCTGGAAGGACAATCTGCCATTTTGACTGGCGGCATCAAAGCGTGGCGCGAAAAGTTCCCAGACTGCCTCATGAAGATTCCCGAGGAAGCATAATAAAGTAGAATATGCCATCGCTGCTTGATATTATGAACATCTACTTCTTGAGCTCCCGATTGTGTACATGGCGCATATGCCGCACGAGCGCGTCATTGCGAGAAAAGACCTTTTCAACAGCAGCAGACTTGCAAATTTCACAGCGAAACTCTTTCCGCTTCTTTCCGTGTATTGTGTCTTGATGCCGGACAAGATCGTATGGACGTGAAAAGACTGTGCCGCACCGTTGTCCAGTGGAGGGAATGATCCAATCACACCGATGCGGGCCATTCTTGCTGAATTGCGCTGAACTTGAACCAGAACGCTCATCGTCTGCATCTGGTGGCGGCACGAAATCGTCGCCGTCATCGACATCACCAGCGACACCAGTCGGGGAGCGTGAAGCCGATGCTGTCGCCTTGTTGTGAACGCGTTTGTGCGCAGTCAGCGACGTTTGCTTCTCAAAATTGCGACCGCATTCATCGCATGCAAACATGGTAGATGCTGGCGTGTGCTGCGGTAATTGCTGTTGTTGAAGAAGCTGCTGATGTTGTTGAAGGGCATATTGCTGAGACGCGCTTGGCTCGCTTTCGCTATCGCCGTAGCCGCTTGACATAGAAGACATGTTGGATATAGAAGAGTCTTCCTTGTTGAGCGTTCGGAATCTGGCATTGGCATCCTTGTTTTGTAGAGCTTGCACGGCAGAAGGCCCATGATAGGCAGCATCATAGTGGTCAGCTTGCTTTGCGGGCTGGTACGAGCGCACATCCATTGGACCACCATACTGAGAGTAAGCTCCGTATTGATTCTGCACGGGCCGGGGCGCCTGATGCCCATTCTGGCGAACTGGTATGATGCTTGATGGTTCAGAATGCCCAGCGGAGGGAGTCGTGCTGCTGGAAGCAGCTCTGGGATCTTGAGTCGAAGCTCGAGGAGGAGCAAAGATTGAATCACTCTTCGCAGAGCTCTCGCGCGATGCTGTTGGTAAAGAGGTTTCGTTCGAGGAACCATGCTTCATAGATGGCGCCGGCATACTTGGCATTTCAAGAAATGCTTCAACAGGAGAGACCGTTGGTACATTATTCGGCACTGCATTGAGCTTCTTCATGCGATCAGCAACCACGGGAGCCCTGCCGCCTTGTCCACCGCGCGGAGTCTTGCCCTCGAAGCGCACTGAGCTCTCCATGCCCATAAAGTAGTTATTACTGCGGAAGTCAACATTTGGCGAAACAACTGGCGAATCTGAGGTGTCTGGCTTTCTTCCGTCATTATCAAAGAGCTGCGGATACTGTGTTTGTATGCGAGCGCTCTTTGTGTGCGCGCTTGTTGACGGTGCGTCCTTCACTGTCGCTTCACTCGAAGAGGGTGGCATCTCCACGCCATTGTAGAGCTCATCCTCAACGACATCGCTATAGGTTCTATCGAGCTTGAAGAACTTGTGCGGTCGCGATCCTCCTGCATCATAAGAGCGTTGAGACACCAGCTCCGGTCCGCGCTTGCCAGCGGTCACCCTGGACTCGCCGGTAGCCACGGACCGGGAGCTCGTGCCCTCTTGATGGTCTCCGCTCGCGAAAGGCACGCTTGGAGAGTATATGGAACAGCTGTCCCTAAGAGCTACGAGGGCCTGGTCGCTCCGCTCTAGTGTGCGCTGCGATGTCGTCGAGGGAGGGCGCACGTGTTCAGTGGAAAGTAGCAAGTCACATCAAGAGGAATCAGTAGGGGAAGGAAGCAGGGCCCTGCAAAAGACATGCTAGACGCTATGAATATAGGGATACGATGCGGTATAGGCACCGAGGAGAAATTGCAGATGAGGTTGGCTGAAGAAGAAGAAAGAGAAGTGAATGCCAAGAGTGAATCTGCCAAAAGTCCCAAGAAGTTGAATAGCTGCGAAGAAGAGGGGAGAAAAGAAGTCGAGTCGTAGCCCGTAAGAAGGTGCCAGTAATTCACAGAGATCGTGCGCATGAAGGCGTTTTCGTTAGATTTCATCGGCAATGTCAAGAGTGAGCCAGCCGCCATTCTCCCAAACTTGGTCCTGGTTGCCGTACAAGTCGCACTGGCGTATCTTGGCATCGTTGAGGCCAGCAAACAATTGTCGAAGGCGACTGATGCTCACTGGCTTGAGAATCCATCCACACAAGCCAGCTTCAAGCGCCTCGGGCACTTGCTTCTCAATCAGACTCGCACTGACAGCCACAATAGGAATGCGCACTTGACGATCTGCGTAGCAAGTCTCCTCGAATTCGCGAATCTTCTTTGTGGCGTCCATGCCGGACAACACTGGCATCTGCATGTCCATGAGAATCACATCAAACTTTTGAGGGTCTTTTGAATACACCTCGTAGCATTCGAGACCGTGTATCGTCAGCTCCACAGTGTGGTTGTCCAGCTCAAGTCGCTTCTTGAGAATAGTCCGATTGATGGCGTCGTCTTCTGCAACAAGCACATGCAAGGCTTTGTGCGATGGTAGACCCGAATGCGTCCCGTTCTGACCGCCGCTATTGGAGCTGTTGAGCTTTTTTGTCGGATCAGTCGTTGACTTGACTGGGCTCTTGGCATACCGCTGCGGCACACGCACATCTGTCGAGTCCATCTTGACTGCTCGCAAGTGCTGCTTCGACATGTCGTAGTTTGAGATGATGTGTGGTTCAATCGGTGCCCTGCCGGTACTGCTGCCAGTGTCCTCTGACAACGTTTCAAGCCCATGATCCCGGTCGTGGAAACTGCGAGTGCTAGATGCCTCTGGAACAGACCCACCACCCCCAGATGTACTGATTGGTGGTCGAGTATTCCGCTGAGAGAGTTCACGACCTGCTTGTCGAGTGCGATACCGTGAAGCGGAATTTTGGGCAGAACCACGAGCGCTCGAGCGACCCGATCCACTGCCAGAAGCCAAAGGGCTACGAACGCCGCCCGAGCCAGAATCTGAGCTGCGCTGTGGTCCAGCACTGCCAGAAAGCTTACCAGCGCTTGAACGTTGGCGCGTAGGGATGGAGTCATTCGACATCTCTGCAGATCCGCTGGGTGATTGCATCATGGCGCCCATGAATTGTTCGATTTCCGACTCATTGTTCGAGATGGACCGTTGCTGCTCATCCAAGGCCTGCTTAACGGCGCCAAGAGAGCCGGATGACGATGTTGCAGGATGCAGCCGCACTCGACGACGATTTTCTTGGTGAATAGCATTGGAAGGCCACGCACGGCCGCCTTGTTCATCCACCTCAATGACACCATCGCTCAAAGCACTCGAACCAGATCCAGTTGAACGACCATGCATGGAAGACCCATACGTGGCAGACTTGGTCGACGGCGGTAGATTATCAGCGCTATCATTTGTGGTTGTTTTCCGTTGCGAGATATCGGCACTTTGTGAGGAATTGTTGGCGCCGTGCTGCTTGCGAGTACTGACTGACTGATCTGGCGATAAGCCCCTGTGCGTAGACAAATGCGGCCGAGCGATTTGGAAGTTGAAGACAAAAGTGAACTTGCTGCCCCTGCCAACTTTACTCTCTGCACGAAGTTGGCCATTCATGTTGCGGACGATGCGCGCCACAATCGCGAGGCCAAGGCCGGTACCCCGTTCACTGTCCTTGGTGGGCAATTGCTGGTCTGCCATACTGTCAATCAGCTCGAAGCTTTGGAAGATTGTGTCCAGCTTCTGTTCAGAGAGACCACAACCCGTGTCCGTGACAATGATGGCCACTTCGGCAGTTTGACTATCCATCTTGAGCACTTTGGTCTCAACAGACACTTCTCCGTGCTCTGTGTGCTTGAGCGCATTCGCAGTGACATTGCCGACAACTTGCCGGATCTTGGCTTGATCGCCCATCACACGACGCGGCAGAGTGGGATCTTCCTTGACGGAGAGTTCGACATTGCCACGGTCTGCAACACTGCGATACATGCTCATTGCTTCACGAATCGCGCTGCCAAGGTCGAACGCTTCATTGCGGAAAAGTTCCTTGCCGGCTTCTGAACGCGTTAAATCCAAAAGATCGTTGATGACATAGACAAGACTCTTGGAGGCCGTGTGAGACTTTGTCAGTGACTCACGCACCTCTGGCTCCAGATTGCCCTCCAACGCAATTTCCAGGTAGTTGATGATGGCATTGAGTGGCGTGCGCACTTCGTGACCTGCATTCGACAAGAGCAGACTCGCCAATCGTGAAGTCTGAAGTGCTTGCTTGCGTTCCCGCCAAATCTCAATGAATTTACCATACACCAAGCACAAGACTGCGGCTGTTTCAATCTGGTCTTCCGTCCAATCGTTGCATCGACCCAAAACACTCTCACTCCATACCTTGAAGGATTGTCGCGGTAATAGAATGGTACCCTGTCCGGAATTCTTTTCAAGCACTTTTTCATAGGGATTACCCGCCCAGTGCACCTTTTTGAGCTGTCCGCGCCGGAAGAATAGGAGAAAGTCATCTCCTGATCGTGACAGGGGTACAAACAAAACACCCGCCACGACTTTGAAACCAGGTTCGTAGCACAAGTCTGGAAAATCACCAGCGAGATCTGAGGACGGCTTGATTGTATTGAAACCTTTTGTTCGGAAATATTCGCGCAGTGCCATGGCCTCCTGGGTATTTTCGATGTGTCCAAGAATCTTGCCTTCATCGCCAATAGACAAGATGCCAACATCTGCATCAAACAAGCCAAGCAAATCTTCAGCACGAGAAACGATATAGCCAGAGGGATTCTTTCCATTTGGTGAGTGAATGATTTTTCGAGCAGTCAAGCGTGCCGCATACGACAGTCGCTCAATATTGTGACTGATTTGCTCACTCATAAGACGACAAAGCTTGCGAATGAGAAAAGAGCACCGCATCGAAGTTTGCCCATAGGTGTGGCATGCAATAAGTCCCCAGAGCTGACCAAAAGCTGTGATGGAAATGGACATGGATGCACGCACACCCATATTCGCAAGATACTTCATGTGAATAGGCGACATGGCACGCAAAAAGCTGTGTGTCATGTCGAGCGGCTTCTCGAGGTCCGCACGCGAGCGACAAAGTAGTCGGGCTGTTGTCAAGTCACGGTCATACAATACACGGACTTTGTTGACTTTGTACAATTGACGCGCTTGTGCTGGGATGTCGGTAGCTGGAAAATGGAGACCTTGGAAGAGATCCTTTGTTTCATTCCAGTCAACAAGCTCTGCAACAACCTGACCATTCCAATGCTCGTCGAATTGGTAAACCATGACGCGATGGAACTTGGTTATTTCCTTGACAAGACCAACGACCACTTTGAGAAAGGATTTGAGATCCTGCGCTTCCGAGAGCTGCTCGTTGATTTGCGAGAGCAGTGAAAAGATCTCCATCGTGCCGGTCTCTTCGCCCTCAATCACAGACCGCCGGATACGACGCAAGGGTTTTGATGCAGACACGGTCGACAGCAGTAGATCTTCCTCTGAAAAGGCATCAAACCCTTCGCCCTCCATACCGGCTTTGTTGTTGAAACCAGGTCGCGTCTCTTGATTGCCGCCGGGGCGTTGTGCAACAAGGGGTAATTTCGTATCTTTAAGCAATTCAAATTCGAGCGTCACCAAGCCGCCATTGACGAGCATCCGGTGTATCGCGCACCAGCACTTGGTTGGCGGTAGTGACATGTCTTCCTGATACATCTGCAAGATGAAGACTTCTGGAGAAACATTCGCTTCGGCATCTTGTGCGGATGTATTGTCGAGTGTGATGTGCGCATCTGATGAGTTGGACTCTTCGAGATAGTCGAGCTGGTCTTCGAGGTTCTCCTTGTCGTCTTGTGGCAAGATGGAGTAAAAATCCTCGAGGCCAAATAGATATTTCGCTGAAAGGCCAAGGACCTCTTTGCAATTCTGTTGGTTAGTGGTGAGCTGGAGAATGAAAGGCATACCTCGCTGACATGATGTACAATCAGCTTTCCATTGTTTTCGCTGAGGGTCATGATGACACCAAATCCCTGTACAGCACCGGGCATGTGTATCGGCTCATCTTCGCATTTTTGAACGCCGCCATTATTGATGTCTTGCTGCAGACCCGTATCCACTAGATGAGTGCCATCTTCGCCAGTTTTGTACTCAAACCGGCGCGTTGTGAAATCAGAAGATTCGGCACCCGTCGTTGATGCTTGGTCGTTCACTGTGACGGTCCCTTGATTATCGCATACTCGATCATGCTCGACATGCGATTTTCTCAATATTGCATCTGCATCTTGCGCATCTTGTGTGTCTTTTTGCTGTTGCTGACGTTCTTGGGTATAGCTCATTGTCCGTTCAGTTGTTTTTGAAGCGCCGCCAGAATCACTCGAGAGCATGTCGCCTTCTTGCTGCGCCGTGTGTGTGCTAGGATCTGGTGAATGCGGCCGCAGTCCAGCCAAGGCAGCAAAAGGATTCTCCCCGGGTGTCGTGCCCGGCGGACTCTCGGACGTCGGACTTTGTATGAGTGTGCGCGCTGGAAAGACACGCTTGGCCGCTGGCAGCGACCTTGTCGATTCGTTGGACATGGTTTGGTCGTGCCGACGATGACAAAAATCCCTTGCTTGTCGCTCTCAAGTGTCACCTACCTTCTTGAGTGACAAGCGGGCATTCACGGATTGATAATGGATACGACACAGGAGAGGGCCTCCTTGTGTTTGCAGCGTAGGACAAGAAAATAGGTGGGTGTTCGCCTGATGTGGCGCGGACTTGTCGAGGGTGTGTCGCTGGTCGAAGTGCGCAATCTTGTTCGCAGGTGAGGATTTCGATAGCAGGCGCTGCTGTATGCTGCTGCCTGGCTTGCCTCTTGACCCTGGGCCTGTCTGTAGGGGGGGAGGGGGTTTGCTTATTACGTGATGGGCGTGCCTGTGCTTGCTTGTCGTTTTCTCTGCTTGTACGCTGAATCTACAGCAGCAGGCAGCAGGCAGCAGGGTGGCACAGACTCAGCTTGACACAAAACTACGCGCCGCCGCCCAACTCCAGAAACCAGAAATCATCTCTTCCTCTTTCTCGCTTCCAACGCTCATCAACAGCAATTGTACGAAGCCTAGATGCACACGGCACACTCACGGCCATCACTGCTACGGACACAAATTGAAGCCTGCTGCCCTCTTCATAGCTACTGTAGTATATCTGCATATCCCCAGTAAGCAGTCACCGGTACACCTCTCTCGTTCGGCATTTGCCAGCCGCGGCAAGACGATCGCGCTTCCCGATCTCAAAGGAAAATTGCTTATGTCAGCCGCTAGATCTACACCCAGCAGGCGCATCCATCCATGTGCCAGCAGATCTACCACACACGCGCAATCTCTTGGAACTTGGAAGTATCTGTGCATAGCATAGTAGAGCAGAGTCAGGTATACGACATGCCTAGAGATGCCACAGCAAGCACGGGCAAGCTACACGATCATCTCGTGGCAGCCAACGACATATTCAATGAACTGCTGCAGCTAGAGGCAGATCACATAGCAGCACTTAAAAGGGTATCCAAGCCGTCTTCTATCCAAGCTCCTGAAGTGCCTATTCTGACCTACTGCTAGATTCACGGACCGCTCCCTGAGCTCTTTGACGTGCTGAGTTCGTATGTGAATTGATTGTGATGCGGTCAACTGACGAGACAGCTACTACGCGGCTGAGGATGCATATGATCATGATGCATCTGGAGAGACCGTGGCTTCTGCCACTGACAAGGTGCAATGATCAATGAAGCTTGACAGCTGCCAGAGTGGCAGATGATTTCCAAATTTGCTGATTCATGGAGCCTATCGAGTATCATCCTAGGTCACACCTTGGAAGTTTGGCACAGCATATACCTGCAATTGAATACTTCATACGCTGCATGAGCCTGCATCACATCCGAAGTACACAAGACGGTCTTAGTCCTTACCTCGCTTATGTAATTTTCGCGATGCATCTCCTTGAATGCACGACAATCAAACCATTTACGACGACCAAATACCAGGAGTGAGCTAGCTATAAGCGTCGGCCCTTGAAGCTTTCTCTGCTTCGTGTATCGCGCTTCAGCTTCATACACATGTCTAGAAAACCTCTTTCTTCCTGAAATCGCCATAATCAGCTAGACATGAGTTGTCCAGCAGTCGCCGAAGAGCTCATCGCCCTCGCCGACTCTTTACCTGCAGATGAAGCGCGTGCACCTGCTTTACTGGCTGTTTCTATCCTCGAGAATCACCTATACACAAGACGCGAACAACCACTGCCTCCCAGTCTTTTATTCTCACTTGAATTGCGCATTGCACAAGTCCTCTTTCGGCATACGGGCGAAGTAGCCACCGTTGAGTCTATGCTAGGGTCACTCTCCAATAAACTCGGCAACTATGAAGAGTTTGTATTGCTGAGAATCGAGGTGAATGCCTTGCTTGCACAATTGATGCAGCAAGCCGGACAAAGTCGAGCAGCCGTTAAAGTTCTCGAGCACTCTGCCAGCTTGGCAGCTGAACGCCATCTCACCCATCTACAATACACCGCACTGCTTCAAATACATCAAATTACGCGCAATGCGGCCATTCTGCGGACACTGGCGAGTATGGCGCTGCAGAACGGACATAGTGACTTTGCCAGGTACGTCAGGGTCTTGACACAGCTGGATCGTGCGCAACATGGACTACCGACCGATACAAGCGCCTTCGTTGCTCCATCACAAGGTCAGGCATTTACACTACTGGATCTGGTAAGCCTCATGACACAAATCACAACAGATATGACGATGGGCGAATGCGCTACTGCTCTACCAAGACTGTCGAGTCTCCATGCGCAACTTGACTCAAAGCCTTGGCCAGCATCACAGACAATCATTGTTGGACCCAATCAATCACTGACCCTTTCCTGGCTCTCAAAACCACAAGGCTTTGCACTCGTCTCGCTACTCAGTGCGCATGTGCATCTTGCAGATATGACATCTCATCGTGCTGCAAGGTTTCTACAAGATGGTCTACAGCAGCTTCCGCATATCCGAGATCCCAGCTGGCGAGATCAGATGCAAGTTGCAATATGGACAACGCAGGTAATCGATGCGATTGTCAGACAACAGTTTGTACAAGCCGACGCATTGCTGATACAGATTGGACAAGGCTCGCGCATAACGCCGCTTCATCAGTACCTTCATGCAAGCTTGTTGCAAGCTCAAGGCAGACTGCAAGAAGCACTTGGAACGTTCTTGTCCTTGGCGCAGGGTGTACAATTGCCTGGACCACGACCGGCAGCAGACACGGCCGTCTCTGTCATGAGTGGTCTCTCTGCCGTCTTGATCCTACGCAGCAATGTAGTACCAGCACTCTACAACCCAAGCGAAGCAACATTACTTCTCAACAGCTTACGACCCCATTGCACGGCTAGTCCCCTGCAAGCCTGTCTAGGACTTGTAACGGCAGCCGATCCATCTCATCAACGCGAACAACCACTCGACGTTCGCAAAATCCTCACAAGCCTCATGAGTCAAGCTGCACGTCTATGCAGTACAGATCTCAAATGTCTCGCATTGACGCTGCTTGCTTCTCCCCAACGAAATCAGACGGATCCGCCAGCGGCAAAACGACAATTCGCACAAGCTGCGTATAGTCTTGCAAGTCGACCGGCTGGAGAATTATCACGGTGGTCGTTATGGCATGGTTTGGGGTGGGCGCGTATCTTGGAAGAAGGTGGAGCATTGGAACATGCTGCACAGCAACACGCTATGAATGAACGGATTCGAGGGGCATTGTTGCAGCAGGGACAGCTTGCGTTGACGCCGTGGCTCTGATCCGTACAGCGTCGAGTGATCTTGCGACTCTATGGCTGCTATGTTGATGGTCTTTTTGAAGCTACTTGACGTTGCAAGTTGCAACATACGGTCTGTCCGTCTGGCCCGACAGTGCCTGACACTGTGTAATCTTGATTTTTGCAATGACATGCTTTCGGGCTTAAACAAAGTTTCATAAAAACTTCTTTGCATGCATTGATACTGCATACATTGATATGTTTGCCACCGGCAGCTGCCAGGATCTCCAGGATGTGCCAGACTGCCAGTGTGCATCACAGCAACAGACTGTAGCCGTCATCAGTGACTCATCTATTCAGCAAGAGCCGCCGTATTCGTATGCCAGACTTGCCAAGAATCCGAGACCGTGGCAAGTTGGCAACTTTGCAAGATGCGACTTGAGCAAGGCTTCACAAAGTCAAACGACGTCATGGGGTTAAACTTTATTCGTAGGAACTTCTCGAAATGGCTGGTCGTCGTACACAGCTGGAGGGTGACGTGCCCTTATTGGCCTTATCTGGTGATTCGCGCAAACACGTTGTTTGAGCAGAGCTACTCAGCTACAGGAAGACAGGTGACGTAGGCTGAGGTATGTGAGATGGAGTAACAAGCTGGAAGGTGTATCTGACACTGCTGGACCAGTGCTGGCATGAAGTGCACTACAAGTTAGTCTACAACCTACAGCCAACAGCACTATCTCGAAGCTGGTCTTAAAAAAAGGACAAAGAAATGGCGAGCCCGTGCGATTAAAAGTGGCGGCCGCGCTCGGCCCATCTCGGGATCGAGGAATGATTGCCTGTTTGGGACATGAGCCAATCACATGCAAGGAGGCGAAGTTGCGGCGGAAGGAGGAATGGAAACACCGGCGCTCGCTCTTCTTTGTCCTTCTGTAGGCTGTAATCTGGTAGTAGTCATGTAGTGTAGACTGTGTAGTAGTCGTGCAGTGTCACAGAAGAGCATGGAAACGGAGGCAAGAGGTTGACAAAGAGGATGGTCAAAGTATTAGTGTATGAGAGTGCACGCCAGACAAGCTCAACTACTTCTATCGCCTAAGTGACAGGAGCAGAGGCAAGAAGAGAACAGAAAGGTAGTGATACAGGACTGTCTCCTCCTGCATTGAGACAGGTCGAATCATCCATAGCCAAAAGGAGGAACAAAAGATGGAGAGGATGATGGGTTGTTGATATAGAAAGAGTAGGAAAGACTTGCTTTGCCGTCGTCTGACTAGCGTCTAAAGGGTGGATGTGTTGGTGTGTCGATGGTGAGGGAAGAGAGGTTGTGCGAATTCATGAAAGGGTTGTTATCCAGCTAGGGAAACACCTTAAAGGAGAGCAGCAACACCGGCACCGGCAATGAGACCAGCAGCGACCATGTTGGCCGATGCGGCACCGCGAGATGCAGGAGGGAGGGTAGCAGCAGGTGCAACACCGCCGGCAGCACCGGAAGCGGCAGCAGAGCCAGATGCACGGGCGGAGCCAGCAGCAGGTGCAACGGAGCCAGCAGCAGGGGCAACAGAGGCAACCGCTAGAAAGGAGGTTAGCAAACAGAGATCTAGAAAAGAAGGGGGAGGGTCGTACAGGACTGAGCGGCAACGGCGGCGAAGAGCATGGTAGCGAGAGTAGTGAACTGCATTTTTGAAAGAGAGTAAAAGAGTCGAAGTAGAGTAAGACTAGTGGGTTGAGGGAGACAGGGAGAGAAGCAGCAGCCGGGGTTTCTTATACCTTTTTTTTCTTGCTGTGGTGGGTGCCCTGCTTGTGTTGTTGCTATTTCCGTATCAGGATTTTGCCTCGCCAGTTTGACTCGCCGCCACCGCCCATTTCGCTCCCGGGAATTTGCGCTGGAAAGAATGGAGCGATGGCTGCTGCTGGCCCCTTACTGGAAGTTACTGCCCAAGCTGCCCAAGCTCGAGCGTCTATCATTCTGATTCATTCATCCATGCACACGACGCCCCCCTCGATACCTGCGTGTTTATCCGTCACCCCAGTCACACACACTCATTCTAAGACCTGCAATTCGGCCGAAGGGTCTCAGATGACGCACAGGTCTGGATCATGCTAGAAGGTCAGATAGAGAGATAGGGTACTAGGCAGCCTAGGCTACGATGGGCATGCTATGATGGGCATCGACTGCGCCGGGCGCTTCCTACCTGTCAATGACACGGTGTTACAGACCACAAATCCATATCGTATTCCCCTGCAAAGATGATCACCTGGGCAGAGCCATGGCCTTGACTCGAGCTGGCATTGCTGAGTAAGTGAATGACTGCGAGTCAGTGCAGCGCATTCCAAGAATCAAGCTTCCCTGCAAGTTGTAATCAAGCTTTGGCCCTTGGGGTCTCCTTCATTTCAGGCCAATTTACAAACTTCCAAAGGGGCCGGCCGAGTGCTTTGCATACGAATATTCCATCCCTGCCTCAAATGCACGCACACGACTTTACGAACAACGCGTCGCGTCCGATACCCAGCTGCCTGACAGTTACTCTAAGGCCAAGCACCATACTGCTGCTCTGCTGAACTGCTACGGTGCTACCCTGACCTGGACTAGCATCGAGACTATTCGGGCCGGCTTCATGCATGCAAAGTAGCATGTCCTCCGGGCATCTCAGCCTCGGTGTCAACCGTGCCAGACTCCAGAGTCCAGAGGCACCACTGCCGCACCAGACGCGAATGACATGAAGGCATGAGCTCTAACAGTTTCCTACCTCATCATAGAGGCAGTCCGTATCCACATCACTCCATCAAGTCTTGTCATGACTCATGTCGACAGTATCATCATCGCGAGATCTACAGCTCCGCTACAGTATCTTCGATCTGTCTCTGTATATGTGATCGATATCTACCGATCTAGCAATGTGACCGTCCCTTCAAGCTTCCGAATCTTTCGTACGTCCCAAACTCCCAATGAGCTTGAAAGAGACTCCGAAGAGTCATGACAATTTGACACATGCAAATTCGCAGACTCCACACCTGTCAGAATCTTAGAGAAGTTGAGAGAACACCATACTGGTGTCAAAGGATTGGGCAGTTGTTGCCGAAGATCCTTCAAGGGCTTGGAGCCTTGGGCAGATTAGACAATGGGTAAGTCATTTCCCGTCTATACTGAATCAGGTCTATCCAAACGGTCATCGCCGCATCGGCTTATTTGAACTTATTTGAAGGTATTGCGGAATGTGGAAAGCAATATGATGAATGTCGTTGGCCGTCATTTGGCAACGGGTCGTCTTCGAGTCGCGGTTGCATCTTTACTCCATCTGAATTGTACGGCCGGCGCAAGAAGCTTGGCCAACCCTCGCACACTCGAGACTACATGTAATCGTGCTCATCGGTGCTTGTGTCACGAAGCAAGTGTCCTGACTCCATTTCTCGACAATGGTGCGAATGTGACGTTCAGCAGTACCATTCTGTTCAGGTGAATACCTAACAGAGGTTTGATGCACAAGGCCAAAGTCCTTGAAATGCGCAGTCAGAGCCTGATCGAGTATGCCGGCAACCCGACGATGAAAGGCACAGCTTTGCACTCACTTTGCAGACGCTATTGCCAAGACTGATACGCTCATCAAATTGCCGACCTCTCTGCGACTTCACACAGAAGGCTGGGGGCTGCACCGGAGTCAATGATCCAAGTCTTGGAGGCATCGTCAATCTCGTTGCAACGCAAAGCGTTTTCACCATGAGACTTGTTGACCTTGACTTAGCGCAGAAGGCTGGGCTGTGATGAATTAGTCTCTTTGCGAGAGATGCACGACAAAGTCCGCATCCTTACTCAGAATCGTCAGGTTACCTCTGCCTCTTCTGCCGACGTCCCTACGCAAGAGCGTGGGATGATCGCCACGGTCAAAGAACAGATCGTTAACAAACCTCCTTCCAGTCCATCTGACTGGAAGCGTAACAACAACCGCCGCCGCAACAACAACAGAAGGTCTGCTCATGGCCTCAAATGTCATCATTGCGGGTCAGCCGACCACATGCTGGAATCCTGCAAGGAGGATGGCGCTATGGATGCGATGGCCCAAGAGTTCAAGAAGTACCGTGAGGAGGTCAACAGGTCTCATGGTGAAAACGCTTTGCGTTGCGACGAGATTGACGATGCCTCCAAGACTTGGATCATGGACTCCGGTGCAGCCCCCAGCCTTCTGCGTGAAGTCGCAGAGAGGTTGGCAATTTGATGAGCGTATCAGTCTTGGCAATAGCGTCTGCAAAGTGAGTGCAAAGCTGTGCCTTTCATTGTCGGGTTGCTGGCATACTCGATCAGGCTCTGACTGCGCATTTCAAGGACTCTGGCATTGTGCATCAAACCTCTGTTAGGTATTCACCTGAACAGAATGGCACCATTGTCGAGAAAGCACGCTCCATGTTTATGGGTGCTCACGTGAAGCAGGGTGAATGGGCATGATGGGCATGATGGGGGCACGTTTCAAGCGACACCGGCAATGACCAAAACAAAAGGATGGTATGCCAGCGCGATACGCCTGCCGATGGACAGCTCACAACTCTGTCATTCATCTATATCTATCTGTATACTTGTAATTCTACTAAACCAAAGAAAAAGCAATCGCAATCGCTCTCTACTCATCACTTGTGCAAAAAAATTCTAAATTTGAAAACAATGGTCGGCCAGCGAATCGTCCTTGGCCAAGTCAAACGCATGTTTCATCGCGGGTTGTCGGGTCGAGTGCTGCCTTGTTGATCCAAGCAGCCTTGTTCATTGCGACGTGGTGGACTTCGGGGCTGCGCGTGCCCAGGTGAGTCAGGGTCGGTAAAGGTGGTTTGCACTTTGTCCATGACTCCATGCCATATAGCTAGCCGCTGCGCTGGTTGTGCGCCGGCCCGAGTGTCGTTGAAGCCTAGACGTCTGATGTCGAAAGATAGGAACCCGACTGGCGAGTCCTCAGGTGGAAAGAAAAACCTTGTCTGGCGCCAAGCAACTGTCATAACCGCAACTGTGAAGCATGTGAAGACAACCTCGCAGCCTGCTGCCTAAATGTGCTTGTAATTCTCTGGGTCGACTGATCGCAGCTTGTGCACGCGCGCCTAAGCTTGTGGAGGCTCCTGAGTACCTTCCTCAGTCTCAGAGAGGACCTTGTAGGCTTCCAGCGCACCCATACTCAAAGCCGTTGCAAGACCCGACAAGACGTGGCCGAGCTGACACCGGGCAATTGTATCTGCAAAGCGAAAGGCCGACGCAGAGAGCACGACGCCGCCCTTTTCCAAGACGTGATACTTGCGTTCGTAGGCAACCGCTGTGATTGTTAGCGTTGGTGAGATGATAGAGAAAACATACCTTGCTCGAGACCGACTTTGATCTTCGGCACGGTGTACTTGATGGCCGTTGCGCCAGTCCTGCAGAGCACAACCAGCACTTCTTGCACTGCCGTCGACGGCTCCATAGTCTGCCCTTGCACTCCTTTGTTGGTAGACTTGCACGTCTGTTGCTGCATCACCTGGAGAGCCAGCTCTGGGTGTTGCTGCTGCAGTGTCTGGAAAACGGCGAGCAAGCGTGCTTGTTCAGTACTTGACAGTCCGTTTGGGAGGCCGCGGGCAAGAGCCTCTAGCGCTTGCATGTATAGCTCCCTCGAGAACCCAAGTTGCTGCTCAGTCACCGCTGACGCATGCAACTCTGTGCTGGATTGTAGACACAACAAAGCTTGGGATGTGCAAATTCGAGTTTCCGGTGAGGCTGCTTTGATGCGCTCTACTGCAAGTCGCTGCGTCACAGCGTCATGGAGCGCTTCTTGACTTTGTTCACCTCCAGCTTCATCATAGGCTGGCGGCGTTGTGCTAGGCGTGGAGGTGAAGCTCGTGGTGCGCTTGAGGGCAAAGGAAATGGCCGAAGAAGGTGTCGGGAGCATAGACCAGACCATCATACTGGAAATTGAAGAAGAGGAAAAGAGAGATGTATCAAAGAAATGTCGAGAAGCCAAGGGTCGGGTGAAGGAAGGAAGGAAGGAGGAGTGTTGGTGTTTGAGGCCGCCGTGGTCGTTGCCCGGGTTTTTATCTCGCTTTGCATGTGACAGCCGACTCGGATGAACTCACCAGGAAAGGGCTGCTTCTACAAGGAATATACCTAGACCAGCTGTGCAATCTTCTCCGAGAGCGTCTGGAACGCAACAGGCTTGCTGAGATATGCCGTGAATCCAGCCGCGTTGCACCGCTCAGCGACATCCGTCATGACATTGGCACTCAGCGCAATAATGGGTATCGGCGGTTTCCCCGGCCGCAGAACATTTGCCGCTCGCTCTAGCTCCCTGATCCGCGTACATGCCTGATAGCCATCTAGGTTGGGCATGTGTAAATCCATGAGTACAAGGGCGTACCGTGCCGGATTCTCTTCATACCGCCGCAGGCACTCGATACCATCATTTGCCAGGTCGACAGCCAGTCCAGACTTTTTGCAAAACTTGCTCATGACTTTTTGATTGACAGGGTTGTCCTCTACCAGCAGGACCGTCAAGCCACGATGCCCAACATCTGCGGAGATCGTGTCAAAGACTGCTTTTTGCTTCATCACCACTTGCTGTGCAGTCTGCCTGCGAGCATCTGCAGACTCACACCTTTCGCTTGTTGGGTCAAAGAACTGGCTGAATTTGCTCGGCTTCACCAGCTTAAACACAAAACTCACCTGCTCGGGATCCACTGGCACTTGCTCTTCAGCCGCAGACTCGAGGATGAGATTTCGTGAGACGGGTGTTGTGACCACAATCAGCTTGCAGGTCGCATAGCCATCGGTTCGCCGGAGTGCCAGGACCATTTGCAGAATCTGGGATATGTCGAGTACATTGATAATGATGTGAGTGAAGGCTCGTTGCGTCGAATCGCGCGTCACAGCAGACAAAGCAGCCTCGAAATGATCCGAGGTGATAATTGTTGATTGTGCATGCCGAGGAACCGTTACCCGAACATGATGATTCAGCGCAACAATACTGTACACCGTATGCGAAACAATGAGAATTTCATAGTCAGGTGCACTCGTCTCAGGCAACAGCCGGGGAAGTGTGAGATCTCCAGTCGGTAATATTGGAGCACCCGTCTCTCGAACCGGCGTCGCAGACCGTGAACTCGCTTCGCGAGCAAGTGTTTGCCTTGCTTCTCGTTCTTGCAATAGACCACCTTGAGGCACGGTGAACTTGGCTGTAAACGTGAATGTACTGCCAGCGCCTTTTGTGCTTGTACACGATAATTTGCCTTCGTGCAGCTCAACAAGCTGACGGGAGATGACGAGGCCAAGACCTGTCCCACCGTGTTTTCTGGTGAGTGAACCGTCGAGTTGTGAAAAGGGCTTGAACATAGTCGCCTCTTCTTCCTTTGAGAAGCCAGGGCCTGAGTCAATCACTTCCCATGCAACCATCACTTCGTCTGGCTGCAGCTCGGCATTGTTCACAACGAAGCATCGTGTAAATACCTCGCCTGAGGATGTGAACTTGATGGCATTCCCGAGGATATTGAGCAATACTTGGCGCAATCGAATACGGTCACCAACGACCACATCGGGAACATCCTCTTCAACCATGTAGTTGAGCTCAAGCTGCTTCGACATGGCAAGTGTAGAGAGCAATTCATTAGCATCCTCCACCATATCACGCACAGGAAATGGCTCCTTGATGAGTTTCATCATGCCAGCCTCCACCTTGCTCAAGTCGAGAATGTCATTGATGACCGCCAGGAGTGCTTCAGCAGATTGCTGAATCGTATGCGCATAATCAAGTTGCTCTGTTGACAAGGTCGTATCAAGCAAGAAATTGACCATACCCGTGATACCAATCAGGGGAGTTCGAATCTCATGGCTCATATTCGATAAAAAGCGTGTCTTGGACTCCATCGATTTGGTTGCAGAGTCACTCGCATCCTTCAAGCGAACCTCGAGGAGTTTGTGATCGTTAATGTCACTACATGTGCCGAGCCACATTTGCGCTTGTGACGACTCTGCCTTGTCCACTTGCACGCAGCGCACCAGGTGCCAACGATACTCACCTAGGTGGTTCCGTAGCCGTAGTTCTCGCGTAATGGGCTCGTCTGACGACGCAGGGATATCTGCTGGAATGGTGGATTTTGCTCGATCCTCAGGATGCACATGACTGAGAAATCCAAGACCCAGTGCATCATTGGCTTCTTGACCAGAGTACTTGAGCCATTGCGTATTGGCATACGTGATGCCTTCCTTGGCTGTTGCGGCAAACACAATCTGTGGACTCGCTTCTGCCAAGGATCGGTATTTACTCTCACTCGCTGCCGTTTCCGCTTGCTGTGAGGCATCAAACTCTGCTAGCTTTTGGTCATGAATATCCATCATGATGCTAAACCAATGCACGCAACTCCCCTGTGAATCGCGTAACGGCACAGCACGCGTCATGAACCATCGATACGCACCATCAAAGCGACGCATCCGCGCTTGTCGTGTAAACCCTTCACCAGTCATGACTGCATCCTGCCAACCTTGCTTGTATGCGACTCTGTCATCTTGATGCAGACACTCCCACTGCGTTGACATGAGCTCTTCAGGTGTTTGTCCAGTATACGCCAAGATGCGCTCATTCACCCAAGTTATCTGTCCATTGAGTGGCGAAGCAGTCAAGACGCAGGTCGGGATGGCATTGATGATGACATTCATCAATCTTGGACTCGGTTGTGGCAATTTCGAAGAGCGCGGCCGTTTTTCGCCCTTTGCAGGGTGTGTGATGCTCGAACTTGGGTGAAAGCTTGAACTCAAATTCGCGCCAAATGAATGGAGCAGTGTTCTGCTATTCGTTCGTTTGCGCCGACGCGGTGAAGGTGAAGAACGTGGTGATCGTTGACGGTTGCCAGACGCCGCTGTTGCTGATGCTGATACGGAGGCAGCCTCGTCGGATGCCTTTTCAGCCAATGTACTGCTTGGAGGTTGTCGTAACGATGTGGCACGGTGCAATAACTGTGGCCGATTAGAACGTTGCGCAACACTCGCAGATTGCTGTGCCGTCAATGCCGCCGCTGCAGCAGCCTCACGTACATTATCCTCACTCTGCCCACGCCTCAAATGTCCCGCACGAGCAAAGTAGTGGTCGGCGCTTGATCCTGACATGGGTGTACCTTGCATCATGGATTCACTAGAGGGTGAGCGTGAATTACTGTACTGCGCATCACTATCAGGACTCCAAGGTCCAGAGACACTGCGTCTCGCAACAGGTCGTGGTGCATAGGCCAGTTGATGGAGGATGTTGGCGTGACTTTGCGCCAGTGACATGTGTGTAGCAACAAGTGGCGCAAATGCAGAAAGACTCTCTATCAAGTTTGCCGGGTAGGGTGTTGCTGAGGACATGAAGGACAAGATGCCAATGGGGATATGACCTTTTGCCTCCTTGTAACCAGCAATCGCAATGGCGCGTGCGGTCGATGGATGAACGAGCGGAATGTGAATGACTGAATTGACACCTTCCATGCCGAGTGCCTCGAAACATTCTTGGCTGTCGTAGTGGTCGGGTCCATCGCTTGAGGGGCTGAATGCATTTTCATCAACAAGAGGCGCCTGGTCTGGCTGGAAGAAAGGATTCGACATGGCGTCCTTCAAAATTGCTGGCGACGGCGCAGGCGATTGCGCCCAGGGTGAACTAACAGGCTGCTCATAATCCTCATAGGCGATATTGCGAAAGGCAACACCACTTGCGATTTCGGGAGCGGTCATCTCGAGTGGGTTGCGTAGTTTTGGTTGCATCTGCTGTTCTCGCCGCAGTAATGTCTCTCGACCAGGAAAGATTGTATCGCCTGGTGTTGTATCCTGTGCTTCCATATGCCCAAACACATCTCTGTATTCACGACTCAGCACGACAATTTTACCCTCCCGCTCAAGAACCTTGGCAACACCACCGTCGTTGAGAAGTGGCTGCTCTTCGAGATTGAGTTTTTGCAAAGTATTGAACATGACGCCGTGTAGATTTGCTTGATCTGCAGCTGCGGGCGTTGCGGCGACACTTTCACTAGTCCTGCGAGAACATGATGAATTGTCTTCGAGGTAATAGTCCTCCATTGATTCCCACTCTTCAGAACCTTTTGTTGAGTGGGTGGAACGCTTTCGTTGTGAAGGGAAATGACTTGTCGTTTCGGCATTCCAAATCGCCTTCAGTCCCCACGGCGTACTACGGATATCCGTCAAGTCATACGGGACAGACAAGGTGATGCGGTCTGCGCGATAGTGATCCTTGAAGATTTCCACGATATTATCCCAAAACTTATCGAGGCCCACGTCAGAGGACAAGATGAGAGTCAGATCATATACGCTCGGACTCGGGTACTCTGATTCCAATGCAGCAAAAGCGCTCGGTTGCCCCATGGGTTGAAAATGCCGCGGCGTGGACGCATTGGAGCCGTCTGCTTTGGGCGCAGGGGATCTGTTGTGTGGGAAGTAACTCGTCAAGGGTCCATTGCCAGCAATGGTACCGGATGAGGAACTAGAAAGACCAGATCTGCCCAGAGATTCTGGTGTACCGCTCGACGAGAGTGGGCTACCAGCGCTGACTGCATGGCTGAGTTTTGAGCGTTGCGCAGTCCGTGGTTTGGTTGCTTGTGCTTGATAAACGGCCTAGTGTGACATATTAGCGCCTTGATCGATTTATCCATCGGAGCCGATATACCTCGCGCAGTGCATCGAGAGACGGCGATGCGTCCTGTTTGGCGCTATTGCTCATGGGAATCTTTGTATGCTCATCTATGTCGCTGCCTGATTGTCGGGCCTGCCGAGTATGCGTCTTTGTTTTGCTGGCGTTGCTAGAGTCGGACAGGCAAGTCACCGCTTGTTGTCGATTGATGGATGAGAGGCTGTCTAGTCGTTCAACAAGTGTGATGCGAACGGAAGCGGGTGTAGACGTTGGATGTCGAGTTGAGGTCTCGTCGCCACTGACCGGAGAATTCAATTTTCACGATGCCCAGCAGCTGATCTTCAAGGGCAACACCTTCGTATCAGAGGCCCATGGAGGCAGACTGCTACAGAGTGCCATCTACGTAGAGGAAAGGCTGCCCTACATCTTCTGCACAATGATCGCCGAAGAGCCGCCACCGCCATTGCACACCGCCGCACACCCATACTCACCTTGCTTCAGCGCATGCAGCAACGACACCACAATCCGGCTACCACTTGAGCCAATGGGGTGTCCCAGCGCAACGGCACCACCATTCACATTGACTTTTGCAGGGTCGAGTTGTAGCAGTTTTGTATTGACAATGCCTACCACGGCAAACGCTTCATTCAGTTCCCAAGCAGCGATATCCTTCACCGCTAGTCCTGTCTTGGCAAGGACTTTTTTGATGGCTTCTGCGGGAGCCACTGTGAAGTCAATGGGTTTGAGTGCAGCATCGGCATATCCAACCATGCGTGCCATGGGTGTCAGGCCTTGTGCTTCAGCAACAGATTTGTGTGCAAGAACCACAGCAGACGCGCCGTCGTTTAAAGGTGATGCATTCGCTGCAGTCACCGTTCCGCCTTCACGCTTAAAGACAGGTCGCAAGGTTGGAATCTTGTCGAGCTTGAGGGAGCGTGGTTCTTCATCCTCCGTCACCACACCGCCCTTTCGACCACCCAACTCAACAGCGACCACTTCATCCTTGAACTTGCCCGCATCCCACGCTGCGACGGCACGTTTGTATGATTCAATCGCAAAGGCATCTTGTTCCTCTCGTGAGATGTTGTACGTCTCTGCACAGTGTTCTCCACACAATCCCATAGCAAAGTTATTGTAGACATCCCAAAGACCATCCTTGACAATCGAATCATTTGCCGTAACATGACCAAACGTCAAGTGTCGAGGCATATAAAATGGTGCATTTGACATACTCTCCATACCTCCCGCAATCATGACTTGCCGATCGCCATGCGAGATGGATTGTGCAGCGAGCATGATACTCTTCATACCGGACGCACACACTTTATTGATGGTGCTGGCTTCCGTGCTCGTTGGCATGCCTGCACCCAATACCACTTGTCGTGCAGGTGACTGTCCAGCATTCGCTTGAATCACTTGTCCCATAAACACCTCTTCCACAGCTTCAGGCTTTAAGCCAGAAGCAGCTAACGCAGCCTTCACCGCAATCGTCCCTAATTCAACGGCAGTCTTGGATTTCAAGGCACCATTCATTTTAGCAACAGGTGTGCGTTTTGCAGCAAGAAACACGACATCGGAGAGTTTCTGATGAGGACGACTGGTGGAGAAGGAGCGGAGGTGTGTTTTGAGCAGGCTGCCTGTGTGTCTCTGCATCTTTCCGAGTGGTGGTGGTCGTACAAGCACTGAGTGTGGGGGTTCAACTTTTTTTGTCATGTGCTCGGCTCGGCGCGCCGTATGCCGATTGAAGGCCTCAGCACGGAAAGAAGAGCTATAGAAGTGCTAGAACAATCGCCAGTACACAATCAACAGCAAGAACAACACCAAGCCAGCATACAAGCCATACTCCCGCAACATGGCCTTCAAATTGACATTCCGCGCTGCTTTTCGGTACTTGACACTTTCATCGCGTAGGGTACTACTCAACGTACTCATCTTATCCAGTGATTCACCACGGTTGAGTAAATCATCAATATTGCGTGTCATGATACGCGTGACATCATTGAGGTCTTCATTGAGTTTATCGAGGTTGTTGCTGTTTCGTGCAGAGAGATACTCGCGTGTGGTCTTTTGTAGGTAATTCTCAAATTGCACAAAGGCATACGGCCTCAAACCTTGCTTCTGTGCTTCTTGTCCATAACTCGTAGCAAACTCTTTTGCTACTTGAGAGAGGTAGTTGAAGGCGAGTTTGCGAGGATAAGATTTATCCGCAATACACAAGTAACAAATCCCATCTTCGATCATATAGTGGAGGAAGTAAGGACCCGACTCGACACTCGCGGCTTGTTCCGTGGTGTTGGCGAGTTTACGAAAGAGCTGTTTTGCTTGCTGCTTTTGTGTGAGAAGGGCTGATTCGGCTTGTTCGTCGTCGACTGTAGCGGCGAGCGGGAGGCCGTCTTGGATACGAGCGATGGAGGTCGATTTGACCATGCTGTGAGCAGAGGAGAGACTTAGCACTAGCTGTATGTAGGTAGAGGGAGCTTTCTAGCTAGTGGCTTATAGCAGATGGTATGTAGTGTGTGTGTCTGTAGTGTGTGCAGTTGACGTGGCAGGTAGATGGGAACTGGGCAGTCACATTCACGGGGGACTATTGGGAGTACTGAATGATAGAGAGAGAAGCAAGAGAGCAGAAGAATGAGCAGAGCAGAGCAGGAGAGAGAGAAAGAGAGAGAGAGAAAGAGAGAGTAGAGTCAATCAGCCATCTGCCCCAACTCTGCCCCAATGAAGCATCAAGCAGCAGCAAGCAGCAGTCAGTCAGTCAGCGAGTCTCATTGGGCAGAAGAGAGCCTGCCACCCCACGACCGCAGACAATACCAGACAGTTGTTGCTGCAGTCGTAGTGGACGAGGAGCAGACTAGAGCAGACTAGAGCAGACTTGTAGCAGCAAGCACTAGTGACACACCCCCGAGGCACAAGACATCACGGCGCCCATCCAAGCACACACAACAACCCCCGCGACATCCATCCGCCCAACCACGACTCACCCTCACCCACGCACCATTCTACCAACATGGCAACAAACGGGCCCCAGATGACCGTCCCGGATCCATTCAAGGTATGGCATCCGCAACATATACATATGTATCTATCCAGCAAAAGGCTAACAACAAAGACCATCAAGGAGAATGTCCACGACGGCCGAACAGGCGAATTGCGCGAAATGTCCTACCACTCCTCCAAGATCGTAGGCAGCGGCTCATTCGGCATTGTCTTTCAAACACGTCTCGTTGAAACAAACGAAGATGCCGCCATCAAGCGCGTCTTGCAGGACAAGCGATTCAAGGTCAGTCTCTCATTTAATACACGGCAAGACGGCTAACGAGGCTAGAATCGAGAACTGCAAATCATGCGGACAGTGCAACATCCCAATATCGTTGACCTCAAGGCGTACTTTTACTCAAACGGCGAAAAGGTACGGATCTTGTGTCCATGCATCCATATTAACATCACAGCCCGACGAGGTCTACCTCAATCTCGTCCTCGAGTACGTCCCCGAGACCATCTACCGTGCCTCGCGACACTACGCACGCGCTCGACAAAACATGCCCTTGCTCGAGGTGAAACTCTACATCTACCAACTCTTCCGATCACTCGTCTACATCCACTCCCTCGGCATCTGTCATCGCGACATTAAACCACAAAACCTACTCCTCAACCCAGCCACGGGTGTCTTGAAGCTCTGCGACTTTGGCAGTGCGAAAATCCTCGTCCCTGGAGAACCCAATGTATCGTACATTTGCTCGCGTTACTATCGCGCACCAGAGTTGATTTTCGGAGCAACCAACTATACCACCAAGATTGATATTTGGTCAACCGGTTGTGTCATGGCAGAACTCATGCTCGGACAACCCTTGTTTCCAGGAGAATCAGGCATTGATCAATTGGTTGAAATCATCAAAGTGTTGGGCACACCGACACGTGAGCAAATCAAGACCATGAACCCAAACTACATGGAATACAGGTTCCCCCAGATTCGACCACACCCCTTTTCCCGGGTGTTTAGACGTGGTACACCCACGGATGCCTTGGATTTGATTGCAAAAGTCCTGGACTACACGCCCACAACGCGGTTGAGTGCATTTGATGCCATGTGTCACGCATTTTTCGATGAACTGCGTGATCCAGCAACAGTGTTGCCAGATTCACGGAATCCAACAGCTGAACCAAGAGCGCTACCGGCATTGTTTGATTTTACCGCCAATGAACTCTCCATCAACCCAAGCCTCAACTCGAAATTGGTACCGCCCCATGCGGTGGAGCAACTCAAGCAAAATGGTATTGACTTGACCTCCTTCCAACCACTCAGTCAAGAACAAATGTCGGCACGCCTCGATTGAGTGTAAGATGCAGTGCATTTTCGTCTTTTTTTTTGTGTTCTTTTTTTGTTCCGTTGTCTCTGTTTCAAACGACGTTTATTGTTCTATCATTGTTGGAAGATGTTGGATCCCTTTCTTCTTCGCGTCAGAACTCTTTGGCGTGAAGCAAATGCTTTTAATGCCGATGTATCCTTCCCCATTGGATTCTAGTCTTAAATGGGTCATCCAACAGGACACGCGCTTCAGAAGTGATGCGGGTCGTTTGTTTTGAGAGTGATGGAAGATGGCACGCAGGACAGCCCCCTTCTGAACGTACATGAAAGCACAATCGTCCACATCCCCTTTCCTGCCTTACTTGCTTCTATTCTTTGCCATCTGAAGTGTTCTGTCGCACGCCGAAGCCCAAAAAAAGTTGAAAGGCGACAGGCGACAACCAGAAAGCACCCCAGATACATACACGCTACTGCGTCTCCTCTCTGTAGCTCAAAAGAACTAGTATGGACCTCGTAGAGATTGCAAAACTCGTCGCCTCAGAGCAAGGATCAGATCAAACCACACCATCGGAAACAACAATCACGGATGGGTCGACACATGCAGTATCTGCACAACCTGTTGCAATGAAGGCGATTCTCGAACAGCGCATTGCTGCGATGCGTGCTGAGATTAAGGAGAAGGAACGTGCGACCATGATTACGCCTGATCGACAGGCGACAACGGCGTCAACGTCCTCCGTCACCGTGTCACCTGCTTCGAGTGTCAATTTCTCAATACTCGACAAGGCACTAGCGACGCATGGATATGAGACGATGCCTGATAGTGATGAAGACGATCATGACAGCTCTGTCACTGCATCGAGTGATGCGTCGAATTCCTCGAGTGATTCAGAGGACGAAGCGGATACGAGCGAACGACTTGCCTTGACTGCTGCTGAACGCGAACGCATCTTGATTGCTGCGGATGGCGATGGAGAGGGGAGTAGTACCATTCCACCACGAACAAAACATGAATTGGCAGAGGAGGAAGAGCCTGTAGTTGTACCCAGCGAGCAGGTCTTGCCAAGTGATGAAATCAGACTTCTTGGACATGTTGCAAGTCAAGTGGGCAAGACGTGTGTCGTTGCAGGGATACGGCCACCGTCGCTGGATGCGGGTCAAGGCTCACATACACCACAAAGTGTCTTGGACATCGGCTCACTCCTCGTTCTAGCGGATCGTCGCAATGTTGGGTATATCGCAGATACCTTCGGTCCCGTCTCTGCACCACTCTTTGCAGTTCGGTTTGCAGAGGCAGAGCAAGCTGCTGCGTTGAATCTGTCACTGGGAGATGAGATTTATATGGTACCGCGGTATGCCAAGTATGTATTTGGCGATACCCTCAAGGTCAAGGGATCCGATGCCTCAAATATTCACGACGAGGAAGTCGGTGGTGATGAAGTGGAGTTTAGCGATGATGAACAAGAAGCAGCATACAAAAAAATGCTCAAGGAAGCGAGAAGGAATCATAAGGGACAAAACAGCGAGCGGCAACAGCGGCCCATGAGTGACTTGGAGGCGATTGCAGAACAGCAAGGTTTCAGCAATGGCGAGCAGCAACGGACCAGTCAACCGGCGTATAGCGGGCGTGGTGGCAATCGTGGTGGTAGGGGTGGACGAGGACGTGGTGGTGCGTCACAGCAGCAAGCGTCGCGCGATGCACCGAGACAACCTTACCAGCGTGCCTTCTACACGCCTGATACACCATCATTGCCGCCACAAGCGCAACAACAACAGGCGTCATCCGCAGAAGGTGGGTTCCAGGTATATGCGCCCCTCAAGCGACCAGATGTACAATAGCGCAGTATCATATATAAGTTGATGTCATGAGCAAAAGACGTGTGTTTATTGATTTCTAGTCACTGCTCATGCCGGCCTTGTACCTGCTGTTCCAACAAACGCACCTCCTCCTCTTCCTTCCGCAGCATCTCATCAGTAATCACTTCCGTTCCATCTCCTGATAGTCTGTCTTGCGCAGCAAACTCGTTCCCCCTCGCTGAACTCAATGACTTGAGCTCTTCACGCTGCCACTCTGCCTCTTCCTCCAATTTCCCAATAGATTGCGCCAATTGTGCATGTTTATGCCGCATGAGGTCTACTTGCGCTTGAACACCCTGCGCAGGATACAACGTCAGTAGCTTCTCAACACACGCGAGTAATGCTGCAAGACCAGCTTCATCGGGTCCCGTGGGTCCATCTGCATGGGAACCTCTACTTCTACTCAATAAAGCAGCTGCTTCGCGTCGTAGCTGTAATCGCATCGGTGTCGGACCACGTCTCATTGTTTCTGTATCACCACCAGTACCACTTCCATGACTTGAGAAGAGTGCTTGTTCATGTGGTTCAGCATCGCGAATGAGGGAAGTGATGTCGCGATCACTCAGAAGCGCATTGACGAATGCTTTTGGTTGCGCAAAGGAGAGATCTTGGAGAGCGCTTGCTGTCCGATCGATGGTGTCCATGTGCATTGACAGCGGCATCTTGAGCTGCTTTGTTCTGCTCTTTGGTTTAGCTTCACCCTCCAGATCGCGTCTTGTCGCGTCAAAGTGTTTTGTTTCTTCAGATGACACCACGACTTCATCACAAAGGCAGCTTCTGTGCAGACCCATTCTACAAGAACAACGCTGTAGAGGCAGCCTACAACAAGACCTGTTGCGAAAGCGTCTCCAGCAATGGCCCAAGGTCACCTTGCTCACACTCCACAATACTCGCGTCAAAGGAATCGAGTCTAAAGCGCGCTTGATGATTCGCACTCAACAACTGAAAGGCATGCCCAAACTTATTGCGCTGCTCACCTTGTGCTTCCGCTGCACCAGCTTCCAATGTCGGTGAAGAAGTGACGGACGTGCCAAGAACCAAGTACCGATCAGTCCGTTCATCAAGACAGGCAATGACAAATGGCAGATGCTTCGTTCGACCACGTTCTCGATTACTCTCATCCAGCGCACCAGCAATCCAGTGTGCCAACTTCGCAAGCGCCAAAGGGTGTGTGAAGATGCGCATATGTGGACCTTCCCTCACAACCGCCATGCGGAAACTTCTCAGACTGCGAATCTCACGTTTATCAATGAGTGCCGTGCCTGTTGCTACAATGGCGCGTTGCAGGTCCATGGATGTATGCAATGCATTGCGAAGGGCATCGACGTGGTCCATGGCATCATATGCTTCGTAGAAATTGGTCACCCACTCTTCACGAATCCCATTCTCCGTTGCATCCTTATCCTGCTCTGTACGCGTGGTTGTCTCTGTTGCTGGCTTGTGGCCATGACCGAGGTTGGCGTGGCCATTCTTAACAAACGTGTCTGTTCCTGATTCCAGCAGCGCAGTCAGTGCATAACACACATCACTCGCAGACAAAGTGCATTTATAGCCCCAATGCCGAACAAATGACTCCATCGTCAACTCATCTAGCCCATACTGTGGAGCAAACTTGGTCAATTTGACGCGCAAGTTATGCTTGAGATCCATATCCATGTGTGTGTACATCTGTCGACATTGTGTCAGACTCATACCCATCTTGGCGAATAATTTGGCCAGATTCTTTTGCCCGGCTTGCGAGTACACCTTCATCTTGGCACCAAGGTATGGCGAGTGCAACATGGCATCGTGCAGTGACCAGTGGCGAAAGAGCATGAAACGATATTCACTCTCTGCACGTATGCTGAAATCACTCGGACTCTTGACGGTCGCCGAAGGAAGCGCATTGGCCGGCGCAACCGTAGGCGGATTGAGACGCGTGACTTCGTCTTTATAGTCGCGGTACAAAGACGCGTACGTGTCCAACGTGATCCGTGACTGGATAGTCAAACTTGTCAATCCAACAATAGCATGCCAGAGCAAGTCATTGTCTTCGCGACCCAGATCAGAGGCAAGACCATACATGAGTCCAGCGATCGATTCGCCATACCAGTCGCCACGGTCGTAGTAGTCGGCAAGCAGGTTTGCATTACGCTGATGCCGTCTCCGTCTCTCGTTTGCAGATTCTTTGACTGGGGCAATTGCATCGGGGGCATTAGCGACAGGCCGTCTCGGTGAAGGCTGGACATGTGAATTTCTGCTCGTCTTTCGCCGTTGCCGTGGACCGTCCTCATCAGAGTCTTCAGATCCAGAGAAATCACCAGCGTCTGAGCCAGAAGCATGAGGAGAACCACTACTGCTACGCCGTTTGCGTCGTGTGGGCGTCCCTGGACGACTTTCCTGGTCGTCTTGTTCTTCCTGTTCCTGTTCCTCTTCCTCTTCCTCTGGCGCTTCCTCATCTGCACCGAGTCCCTCATCTTCCTCTCCAGCATCACTGCCACGCTCTTCCTCGTCTCTGATACGGTCTTCCTCTTCATGCCACTCTGCGAAAGCTTGTGCCACGTCCGTTTGCCGCTCAAGGGTTCCATCATCCCAGACATAGACGTTGGACTCAAAGTAGAGATTCTCCATCATGACGGGCTTGTGTGAGTCAATCACATAGATGGTCATGGATTCATCCACAGATAGATGCTGAAGCGGATCGAAAAACGCGCCAAAGTTCATCAAGACGATGAATTTAAGCTGTTTGTTAGCTGTGCTCTGGCTCAAATGAGATTGCCTTACGTCTTCCTGGTTCTGAACGACGGCATCGTTCGCCTTCTTCAAGTCATTCCAGCCAGCGACTGGATGTATCTTGTGCGGTATATAGTCATTCCGCAGCATTGTGCATAGCATTTTTGTAGCGCACAAGGCATCGACATCGAGCGCGACGAGGATGAGAACCGCGCAGGTGCCAGAGAGCGAAACGGTCTTGAAGCGGCCATAGGCTTCAGCGAATTGATCCCGCCGGATGATCATTCAGCCCAGGTACGTGGTTGGGTGTCGCGCGACGAGGCGCCTTTTGTGGATTTCGTGACCAGTCTGAATGAGATGTAGGGAGGTCGATGTTGTGCACGAGCGGCCAGTCACTGACGAAGACCTGCTGAGTTACGGCTAGAATAGAGTACAATCGCGCTGATGCTGCGAGCTGGTTCGCGTTGTCTCTTTTCGCGTCTCTGGGAATTTTGAATTTCTGGTGCGAAATGCATCTCACTCAACTCACTTTTATTGTGAAGCTTCACCCCTCGCCAGCAACCATGACCTCATCCAGGTACCGACGAGCAAGGGACACGGCCGCATCATAGCCCATCCTCTCTCCATCTTCAACTCCATCTTCCTTCTCCACATCTGCTTCTGCGTCAATAAGCCGCACAGGCAAGTCCATTCCCTGATATTCCCTGTACAAAACAGCTCTTGACGTCGATACCTGGACGCATTGCTTTGCGAGTTGCGCAAACAAGCTCACTTGCTCCTTGTAAGCGCTATATGCATCCACATTATACGCGTCTGCTTCTGCAATGCGGTCGAGGACGGCCGTCTTGAAGCTAGTCTTGATGGCGAATAACGTCTGTGTTATACTATGTTGCGAGTCATAGTCAGCTGCATCCGTGTCTCTAGGCCGATCGGTCTCCACGGATGTAGCGGGCATCCATTGCTCCTGCATAACTCTGAGGATAGCGGCCAAGTTGAGTTGCCCCTCCTTATTGACAAGAGGATGCCAGACGTCGCTCAGGAAGACAACTTGCGGCAGCGTCTCAGGACAACCGTCAAGCTTGAGGATAAATTGAAACACAGCACCTTTGTAGTAGCCCTTGTGTAGGAAGAGGATTCCCTGCCAGCGCGATCGACGCTGTGGCACTATGGCGATGTAAAGTCCACGAGGCACATGCCCTGGGAAGCGCAATGAAGCATATTGGATGAGAAGCTCTTGACTGTATTTAGCTTCCATGTCCATTTAAGCACAGTCAAGGCGAGCGAATGGCAAAGCGTCGTTAGGCTAGCAGCTAAGCTAGCTTCAGCATTGTCAGTGTTTCAGAACTAAGCTTCAAGTGGTGAGTTGTGGTCGAGATGGTCACAGGAGAAGACGGCGGATATCCAAAGTCACGTCAGATTGTCTATATGATACCTACAGCAGATGAACTGCTAAGCAAGACACGGGCCAGGTCAACGTCGCCAAATCCTGATCAAATGAACCAAAGGTCAATGAAAGCGACGCCAACGACAAAGGCCCCTACTCTAAAAATCCTCCCTTGGACTGAAGAAAGACGTGTAGGCAATGATACTGCCATAAATCAAGCCTCCTCCGCAAATAGACATGATCATAGCAGCTTGATTGATTTCGCCTGTATGGTAAAGCATCACGGGCAGTGCCATGCCGGTGACAAGCAAAATACCGGTCAGGAACTTGCCAAAGTCGACTGCGGCACTGCTGCCTTCGTCGCCATAGCCGCCGCCTCCACCAAATGCATCTGATTCTGCTACTTTCGCTGCGATGGCGTTGGGGAGCGGCGCGCAGAGGTATGTCGCGACAACGAATAGTGGGTACCAGTTATCCCAGAGCGCCTGTCCGTTAGCAGTCTGTCAAAAGGAGTTGGCGAATCTGAGACGTACGCATGAGAGGATGACGAGTAGGAAGCCGCAGGCCAAGACAAATGACAGGACAATGATGAGTCGCAGCATCGGTGTTCCCTCCATTGAAGACATAATTCGCTAGCGACGCGCAGATACAAAGAGCCAGAGCAATGACGGATGGCCTTCAGGCGCGGTCAGTCAGCTAGCGTATGATTGGTGCGACAGCTGATATGGTCTTTCGCGCAATGCACAAGATCAAGTTTCGGTTCACTGAAGCTACGGTGTCGTCAGCTCGAATTGCCTGAACTTGGAAATGGTCTGCTCCTCCACAACAAATGGCAGCAACTAGGTCAACACCAAAGGCAACCTGGGGCCCCGGAGGTCTCATCTGAGCTTATTGTACCTTTGCCGCATGCGGTCAAAGCGTACAGCTCCCTCCAGTTTACTTTATGGCATATAACGACCACCTACTGCATCATTGCCGGCCCTTGCGGCATTGATTATCAAATCGGTCGGGGTTCTGCCTGGTCCCCGATTGGAGCCCTCGTTCTTCTTGTGCCGGTCCCGATACGCTGTTTCTCGACCGCGTAGTCTAGCATGCCCACTTTGGGAGTGTCCCCTTCTCGCTCTCACTATGAGTGGATCTCACCATACTAGTCGAAACGGCTTGCTTCGAAGCTTTTTTCGGGGTTTTTTCGAAAAAGCATTGCGCTGGCCAGCCTGTCTGGTCTTGTGGTAGGTTTGCTACGGCAATCCTTACTACAAATACGCTGGGGAACAGCATCACTATTGAGACTAGCACTGGGAGTGACGAGATATGCTGTGTCTCTTATGACCAGCCAATTTGCCTTACGGCACTAAAGCGTTGTTCTGCGTGGAGAGCTGGAGGCACCTTGTGCGGAAGGTTCTCTGTTTTGCTTCCTTCTTATAATGGAGGACAGTAGTTGAGCTGAATACGACGTAGCTTTTTTTTTAGCTAAATCCCACCACACCGTGCACGGCCCGATCAGGGGCAGCGAAATCATCAGAAGAGTTGTTAGAGACTAGCAGAAGCTATACGGTACAGCAGCACATCGCCACGTCGCCGAGCATCATCGTGTCCATGCGTATTGAACCATCGTTGCTCAATCTCAAATGAAACGCCGCGTTGCGTCCAGAACTGCTCGACGACTTGCTGGCTTGCTTCGAACGTGGCAACCCAACCAGACCACTCCTTCTCCTTTGCTAGGAATGCCATCGGGTCGTCATAGAATTGGTCTGCTTCATCTCTATAGCCCGCTGCCGAGATATCGCCAAGGGGAGGTTCGCAAGTCAGGAATCTGAAGTTGCCCTGTCGATGAATATGTGATTGCCACGGCGTCGAGTGACAGGGCATCAACAGGAGCAGCTCATCCACTTCAGGGTGTCTCCTGACATGCTCAATCAAATCCATGACACCTCGTTGGTGCACACGCGTGGCATAGTATCCGAGACTGATATTCACCACGGCGGCGAGAGCCAGCACAACCTTGAACCATGCAGGCGAGCCACGCCGATGTTTCTTTGTGGAAGCCGTTTTGTCATGTTTTAGGGCAGGCGATTTGCTGGTTCGACTGAGCAGACTCAAAGAATACGCCGCAAAGCCATTGAGAATCACAACAAGTGGCGCAATGAAGCGTGCCTCCTTGTGTCTCAGCATCGTATAAGCTGCCAATGTTGTTGCACAAATTGCAAGCAACTGGCCTTGTGACTTGCGTGATTTGATCGCGCCATGAATAGCAAAGGGAAGCCAAGCACACATCAGGAGTGGCAAGCCTTGTGAGAGATAGTAGTGTACTTGATTGACACCGTAAAAGTCTGCATGGCCGCCCAAGTTGAACTTGAGAAAGTTGAGCAAGGGAAAGGCTAGTCTGCCGTAGTAGAAAGAGTCGATGATCACTCCGAACTGGAGAGTTACATAGGCAACGTAGAATGCCTCGAAAGCAAATGTGGTTCCATATAGTCGGAGCTGGCGTAATCCAGGCACAAGCCAGAGTAACGCTGTTGTTGGACGAATCAGCACTGCTGCGCCGATAGCACCCAAACCCTTGAGTACAGTGTCTACATACTTGCTCCAAAGTGCTTCAGTGCCGAGGGTACGTGGGAAGCCTGTGAAGGGCCACTTGTAGAGTGCATAGGCAGTCAGACTCGTCTCAAGCGAACTCGAAAAGGTCCGTGGCAGCACGTAAAAGTTCCAAGGAGACAAAACAGTAACAAGGAGAGCCCACCAGCCAGCAGAGCGACTCCAGGTCTTGTGGACGAAACGGACAGTGTAAAAGTCTGTCACTGCAGCTTGAAGTGCACCAAGCAATTTAGGGACCATCAAGAGATTGGCTGACGAGTCCAAGCCCAGGAGCTGCATTAACTTGAAAGGGATCGCAAAGAGGAGCGGGTGTGCAATGGAGCGAATCTCTTTGCGATACTCCCAGGGCAAGAAGCCGTACTTGTAGACAAGGACATGAGCGGGCTCGATGGACTGGTAGTATTCATCTGGCTGGAAGAATGTGCGTATAAAGAGGGCATTGAACAGCCTGTAGAGCAGCAGATAGCCGAATAGCCAGCTGAAGCCCATCACAGTAGCAGACTACGCGGGCATCAGCTTGGCGTACTCTGTCAACTGCTAGAGCCGGAGCTGTAGGAGTAAACAGGCAGCACGTGTGTTCTGCTCGAGATGGGCACAACGGCAACGGGGCAAATTGGAATATCTGCCATCTGTCCATCCCTCAAATGTCTTCGCTGCACATTGCAAAGCTCTTCATCTACCCTATCAAGTCATGCTACGGCATTGAGCTTCACAGTGCCCAAGTTCGGCCCGAAGGGCTTGACCTGGACCGACGCTGGTGTCTAGTCAACTCGGACAACAAGTTTCTCACCATTCGTGAGATTGCCAAGATGACACTCATTCGACCGCGTTTATCTGAAGACGAGAGTGAGCTACTTGTAGAAATTCCTGATGAAAAAGGTACGCTGGTTCTCGCTGTGCGCGTGCCAACGCGTCCGACTCGAGAACATCTTGATTCATCGACAACACTTCAGACTATGACGATTTGGAAAGACTCACCAGAAGCTTGGATTTATGACGCATCGGTCACAGAAAAGCTAAGCGAATTTCTTGGTCAACCTGTGCGGCTTGCCTGCAAAGCGCCTGGTGCGAGTGATCGAGAATTACCAGGACCTTCCTCATCTACTGCCCTTGGCCGAGAGACGAGTGTTGGTTTTGCTGATTTCTTGCCCGTGCTTGTTGCCTCTCTCAAGTCACTGGAAGACCTCAACCAAAGGCTAGCCGATGCCAAGACGGCTGAAGAGCGCTCTCCGGTGACGATTCGGCGTTTCAGACCGAATATCGTGATTGATGGCGACGCGCTCGAAGCTTGGTCTGAGGATTCTTGGAAGTGTATCAGCTTCTCAACAAAGGAAGGGAGAGCTTTGACGCTGGATCTGACAGAAATTTGCCTGCGTTGTCTGGTGCCAAACGTCGATCCGGAGTCTGGCGTCAAGAACAAGCATGAGCCGTGGGATACGGCCATGAGCTACCGCCGAATTGTGCCGAGCAAGAGATACAAGCCTGCATTCGGTATGCTTGCCGTACCGCGGCCCTCTGCAGTGTCTGCAGAAAAGAATGCTGTCATCGGAACTTTGCAGGTTGGTGCCTGTTTGACGGTGGAGGAATCTGTCGAGTCGGATCAAGGCGAGGTGCCCATGGAGGAAACGCCTGTCCAGAACGAAGGCCTTCTCGGTTCAATCACATCACGCGTGTCATCTTGGCTTTCATAAACTTGTTCATCAACATAAATACATAAAGAGCACATACCAGTCCAAATCAATCACTTGATCCCTTTACTGCTTACCTAAAAGCTTTGCCAGGTTGTCAGAGAGTTCATACTTCTTCATGACTTCCTCAACGGCAGCATCATCCCGCTTCGCGCCCTTCTTAGCTTGCTGCTTCTTGACCTTCTCCATCTCCGTCTTCTGACGCTTCTCAAGCTCACGAGCTTTCGCTTGGAAGGCCAAATACAATTTTTCCGCACGCGCTAAAATCTCATCGGCCTTCATCCGCCCGCTTAGGTCATTGACATACTTGAGAATCTCATCAAATGCGTGTAAATGGGTCATCATGACTTCTGCATGCAAGTCCAAGATGGCCAATGCGCAAAAGATCTGGAAATCGGGTGAATAATAATTGGTCAAGAGACAAGTCCAGATCTTCAGGATGGTATCAAACTCAAACTCGCGCTTGAAGAGGATCAAGAGCATGCGAAAGAAGAAGAAGAAATTGAGGGACTCACACTTCTCCAGGTGTGCATAGAGTCTCGGGAGCATGAAATGCGTGATCTCCGTGAGTTGAGTGAGTTGTAAGCGCATGCCGGATTGGTCTCGCAGAAAGTTGCGTTGCATGCGATCCATCAGGCCGACAAAGGCCCAAAAGGACAGACCATCATCTTCGCTAACGACATAGACTGGTGATAGCAAGTCGGCCATACCTTGTACATATCCAAGATCCTTATTGTACTCGTTGTAAGTCAACAGGATATCTTTGAGTTGCTCCATGTGTGCATTCGTGCCCCATTCTGCGGTTGGATCCGGCGAAGGCATGTCCTCGTTCTCGAATAACGGGTGTTGCCGATCCGTTCGGTGAATATCCTTCTCAATGCGATGGCGTTCTTCCACAAACTCTGGCGTTGGGTTATCGAGCTGATCAAACCACTGCCGCTTGAGCTTGTAGTACTCATCTCGCTTTGAAGCTGCGAGCGCGCGTCGTATTTCTGTGTCCGAATCCCATGGAAACACGCCAAGCAAGAACGACCATACCTCCCCCATGATACTCTCAACGCATGCGCCATGAAACAGGAGTTCCTTGATCTCATGCTCACTGCGAATAAACTCACCGCGCTCGTTGAACAAAGCCCGCCATTCTTCTTCAGTGACCGGCTCCCTGCGACTCACGTCCGATAAGCTCAACACCTCAAACATACCAAGACTCGTCTCCTCCTGAAACAACTCACTCGCAGCAGAAGGTGGGCTGAATTGACTCGCATCACTGATACTCGCTGCCCAACGCGCTAGATAGAGACGCGCACTATCATACTCTCTTGCGAGATTTTGCGCTTGTGGACTGGCTACCATTTGCCTGAATTGGGGTGGTAGCCGCGCGAGTAAGTCTTTGCCTGCTTCGCTCTCTAGTATTTGATCAGCTGTAGAACGGCCGAGTCGGGTGATGCGACTAAAGCGTTCGAGGATCTTCCATTGCAAAGTCGGTCCCTTGTCGCGCCTCGCGGCTGGCATCGGTGGTAAGGAGGGATTCAGGACATAGGTACTTGCACTGGTGTCACTCTTCTTGATACTCGTGAGAGCCTGCAAGATTGTCAAGAGACTGTCAAATCCCCAGAACATATGACCCGACTCGCCGAAAGGGTCGAATGTCGTGGCGCGTTGTTTTTGCTCTTGCAACGTAGAGACGCATTCATTGTCGTGGAAGAAGAGGCCTGTGAGGGGTGTATTGGAGACAAGAGTCACTTGTATAGAGCCATGCGACCAGCCTGTGCGAGGCGGACGAACTTGGATGGTGGCAATCTCTTGTATGGTCACACTGAATGCATACGCATTGCCGTGAATGTTCGGCGTGCGCACTCGAATATTACAGCTTGAATCGAGTTCCATCTTTTGGTATTCATCCAATTCATCGTGTAAATCATCAGCGGGTGTCCAAGAGAGAAGCAGGTCCGAGGCAGACGCATCCCTGGTTGTTGGAGAGGGTCGTCTGCTCAAGGACAAGTAGCCACAAATATTGTCCTTTGC
This sequence comes from Protomyces lactucae-debilis, assembly GCF_002105105.1. Lineage (NCBI taxonomy): Eukaryota > Fungi > Ascomycota > Taphrinomycetes > Taphrinales > Protomycetaceae > Protomyces > Protomyces lactucae-debilis. Next base: position 101,201 of record NW_024467996.1, read on the forward strand.
ACGGGGTGTAGGGTGCGCCTGTTTATGCGTCAGCACTCTATCTTGCCATAGCCTCGAGTAGACATACATAGACGGCTGATTTGACCCAGACGAGCGTGACACGGTTGGTGCTGTAAGACAAGACGGATGTGTCGTTGTCGCCGTCGCGCTCTTCAATGTCGTCGGGTGTCTGCATAGTCGCGATCGCCTTGTATCAATGCGCCTTCCTGCTTGCCTGCTTTGTGCTGCGCTGCCTTTGTCCTTGCTGGGCCTTGTTCTTGGCACCTCTCTACTTCGTGGGTGGTGACAGAATTGATGAGTTCAGTCGCCCCTTCACGTGTGAGTGTTTTGTTGACAAAGAGACAAGCAGACAAGAGCACCAGCAGTCAAGAAGGAGAGAAGGAGAGAAGGGCTAGCAGCACTGGGGAAGAGATAGAGAGTCCGCTGGAATACTGCCACTGATACAGACACAAACGACGCGTGTACCCTGCGCCAGCGTGTCAGTCAATCAGATCATAGCGCGACCATGTCTGCCACCACTTCACGGACAACGCTCAACGGCAGCGCACAGGAGACAGCGCAGGGCACGAATAACATCAAAGTCGTGTGTCGCTTCAGACCCGTCAATAAGGTCGAAACAGCCAATGGGTTCACCCAACCCATCGTCTCCTTTGAAGATACCGATACGGTCAAACTAGAGGTGCGCGCGCTGCATGCGTAGATGGATGAGGCTGACACATGTTTAGTCTAATGATCTCAAGGATTCATTTACATTCGATAGGGTCTTTGGGATGGAGTCGCGCCAGCACGAGGTGTTTGACTATTCCATCAAATCCACAGTCGAAGATGTCCTCAACGGCTACAACGGGACAGTCTTCGCTTATGGACAGGTGTGTCTTGTCTAGTGACATGGACAATCAGCTAACAAGGCAGACGGGCGCCGGTAAATCCTTCACCATGATGGGCGCAAGCCTAGAGAACCGAGATTTACGTGGTGTCATCCCACGGATCGTGGAGCAAGTCTTCTCCAGTATTGCTATAGCGCCCGGGAATATGGAGTATACGGTGAAAGTCTCCTACATGGAGATCTACATGGAAAAGATTCGCGACTTGCTACAGCCTGCGAATGATAATCTACCGATACACGAGGAAAAGACAAGAGGGGTGTATGTGAAAGGTTTGCTTGAGGTCTACACGAGTTCAACGGAAGAAGTGTATCAAGTCCTTGAACAAGGTGGACAATCTAGAGCCACATCCTCCACCAACATGAATGCCGAGAGTTCACGGTCACACTCCATCTTTGTTGTGACGGTGACCCAGAAGAATGTCGAGACGGGTTCTGCCAAGTCGGGACAACTTTTCCTTGTTGATCTCGCAGGCTCAGAGAAAGTTGGCAAGACAGGCGCATCAGGTCAAACACTCGAAGAGGCAAAGAAGATCAACAAGTCGCTCTCAACGCTCGGTATGGTGATTAATGCACTGACGGATGGAAAAAGCACACATGTGCCCTATCGCGACTCCAAATTGACGCGCATCTTGCAAGAATCCCTCGGTGGCAATTCAAGAACCACGCTCATCATTAATTGTTCGCCCTCTGCCTACAATGACTCTGAGACACTCAGCACCTTGCGTTTTGGTATGCGAGCAAAGAGTATCAAGAACAAAGCGAAAGTCAATGCCGAGTTGTCTCCGGCTGAATTGAAAGCGCATTTGAAGCGCGCACGGCAAGAGTGTCTTACCTTTCAAGAATATGCAAGCGCGCTTGAAGGTGAATTGGGTCAGTGGCGTGGTGGCGTGCAAGTCAAGCAGGAGCATTGGGTCACATTCAGGGAAAATGGCAGCAGTGTCTTGCCCTCGCAATCAGGGTCTCGTGTCGATGTACTCAGAGACACAGGCAGCGAGACGCCACGCGCATCAACACCGTTGCCAGGCTCAGCGCCCCTTGAAAAGGACGAACGTGATGAGTTTCTCAAACGTGAGAATGAGCTACAAGATGCCCTTGCGGCAAAGGAGTCTGCGCTAGCACGAAATGAAGGGTTACTAGCACGGCTGCAGCAGGAATTAGCGAGCTTGCAAGTTCATGATCAAGAGACGGCACGTCAGCATGCTCTCCTCTCTGGGCAATATCGAGATGCGCAAATGGCGATGGAGAAGGCAGCGTTTGAACATCGCGAGGCGGCCATCACGCTTGATTCATTGAAGGAGGCGAATAGCGACTTGACGCATGAGCTGGAGGAAGTCAAAAAGGCACTCATGCAAGCGCGTCTCGAAGCAGCAGTTGGCAGTACAACCACAAGCAACGACTGGCTTTCACAAGAGGAGAAGGAGAAACGCAAAGCGGAAAAGATGCGAACCATGATGGCTGGCTTCTCCATTGAGCGTGACCCGGCTTCGTCATTGCAAGATCTACTGGACACCTGTACGGGTGTCGATCAGCTTGACGGCGAGGGACTTGCGCAGCTCCGCGCGACTTTGCAAGAAACACAGCGAGCGGTACGAGACACGGATCGTGGCTTACAAGATAAATTGGACCTGGTGGATTCTCTCACCCGTCGTAAAGCAGAACTTGAAGCACGCCTTGAACGGACTGAACAGGCGTATGCTGCGTTACTTGAAAAGACGCTTGCTGAACAAGGTGTGGATATGGGTGCCTTGAAACAACAATACCAAGAGGTGGTGGAAGCGAAACGCGAAGCCGATACGAATGAGATTGCTAGACTACACGAGCAAGCCGCGTCACAAGCTGCATTACTCGCTCAAAGTCAAGAAGCACTGGCGCACGCTAAGCAGCAACGGTCAGCAGACGTGCCAGTACCGTATGAAGGCTCGAATGGTGGCAAAACAGTGGCTCAGCAACTTGCTGATTTTGATGCAATGAAGAAGTCACTGATGCGTGATTTGCAAACACGTTGTGAGCGTGTGGTGGAGTTGGAGATTGCCTTGGATGATACACGAGAACAGTATAATGCCGTCTTACGCAGTACGCATGCACGAACGCAGCAAAAGAAGATGGCGTTTCTTGAGCGGAATCTGGAGCAATTAACGGCCGTTCAGCGACAATTGGTGGAGCAAAACGCGTCACTTAAGAAGGAAGTGGCGATTGCTGAGCGGAAACTGATTGCTCGAAATGAGCGCATCGCGTCGCTTGAGGGATTACTACAGGAAGCGCAGGATAAGTTGCAGCAGCAACACGGCAAGTTTGAGCAACAACTCCAGGCTGTTCGTGAGAGACTGGAGTCTGCGCGGACGAAAGCACCGGCAGCTCAAGGAATTGCGAGTCAGGGGATGACGGCTGGTATGCTTGGTTTATTTTCAGGGACCAAAATTGCAAAGCCGTTGAGGGGTGGTGGGTTGCCTGATTCACCGGGTGGGCCGCAGCAGCAGACTATGGAGACAAAGAGAGGAAGTTGGTTTAGATCGGGTGTTTAATCCATCCCAGCGTTGCATACACGTATAGACCAGCGAGTCCTAGCATCAAGCCTTGTGTTCGTTGTTGTCATTGTGTAGACCTCGGACTTTGGTGAGTGCGCGCTTGTGTCGGACTTGATTCTCCGCGCCGCCAAATTTGAGGAAATCGCCGAGACGCAGCTTCAGTTCTGACTTCTAACCTCCACACATCAAGTGCTCCAAGGGACTCTCTAGATTCGCTTGTCTTCTAATCAGATGGCAGACAGTGCGAGAGAAGCGGTTGAGGATGCCGTTATTCAGGCCAAAGAAGCTGTTCCAGATGTCAAATCGAGCTTGTCGGGCATCAAGTCCTTTGTGTCTGGTGGATTTGGTGGTATCTGCTGTGTATTGGTGGGACATCCGTTTGATTTGATTAAAGTCAGGATGCAAACGGCAGAGAAGGGAGTGTACTCGGGAACGATGGATGTTGTGCGAAAGACGCTTGCTAAAGCTGGACCAACGGTATGCACACTTGCTGTTCTTGTGTTTGCATACAATTGACTGACTATTTCAGGGTCTCTACGCAGGTGTCAGTGCGCCATTGATTGGTGTGACACCCATGTTTGCCATTTCTTTCCTTGTATGTCCAATCGACAGTGCTTGGATCAAGCTAATAGACAGGGTTACGATATGGGCAAGGGACTCGTCTCTCGCTTCTCTACAGTGGATGCCAAGACTGGTTTGTCCACAACACAGATTGCACTTGCTGGTCTCTTTTCTGCCATCCCCTGTACCCTTGTCACTGCTCCGTTTGAGCGTGTCAAGGTGCTATTGCAAGTGCAAGGCGACAGTAAGAAGTACAATGGTTCTTTGGATGTCATGAAGCAGCTCTACAAAACGGGTGGCATCAAATCTGTGTACCGTGGTTCTCTGGCTACGTTTGCACGCGATGGTCCTGGTTCTGCTGCGTACTTTGCATCGTATGAGGTGATTAAGCGGAAACTCACACCGAGGAAGGAAGATGGTTCACCTGGTGAGCTGAGTGTGCCAGCGGTAGTGGTGGCTGGTGGTATGGCCGGTGTTGCTATGTGGACGCTTGTCTTCCCCGTCGACACCATTAAATCGACCTTGCAAGCAACGGAAGGCTCGACCGTTGGCCAGGTGATTCGGACGATCCACTCGCGCGGTGGCATCAAGGCCTTCTTCCCTGGTATTGGACCTGCGTTGCTGCGATCCTTCCCTGCGAATGCGGCGACATTCTTGGGGGTGGAAGTGGCAAACCAGTTCATGACGAAGACACTGGGCATCTAGGTGTTTGTTGAGCATAGCATTATAGACATGGTAGCTGTGACTGCTATATTTTTATCTGCGCCACCTGTCTCGGCTGCTGGGTGTGGCGCATGTTGATCGAAAGAAGAAAAAGCGGAAGAGGAGAAGAGAAGCAGAGCGAGTCAGTGCCAGAGAGAGAGTTCAGCCAGAGAGGCAGCTGAAGAGAGCCCTGTCGAATTGAGTAGCAACTCCAACTCCTGCACCACACAAGCCCGCCTGCTCCGTGACTGAGATACACGGCACTTATCCAGTCCACAGCGGCAACAAAAGCGGCCCTCCATCGCTCTTCCTCTTCCCGGCCCGCATCTGACTGAGCACCCAACAGACAACGTGTCAGGCTGTCAGCGCACTCATCAAATAACAACACACACAACCACGGGCCCCCCTGCGTACGACACAGGACAGCAGCGTCATCCTCTTTTTCCGCCAAAGGAGGACAGTGATCCGTATTTGCTCCCCCTTGGTGCGTACGACAAACAAGCAAGAAACAAGGCAGCGCAACCTCCCTGCCAGGTTTTCAAAAGTGAGCAAGCGATTGAACCTCCCTTCTCCCTTCCTTCAAGGACCCAAAAAACACAAGCACAAGCACAGGCACACACAAGGCCAGGCTTCTCTTTGATTGCTACGGAAGACACGCATAGCGACACACGTCCCGAGCAAGATGAATGCGTATCATGCGCGTAATCCCAATATGGGCGGCCGTCTAGCGGAACTCCTAGATGCCGTCAAGGCAGAATTTGAAAATGTCACTCAAGAGGCCAGCGCCTACAAGAACTACAAGGACGACTATGAGCATAAAAGTAAGTGGACCAGGAAACAATAGCTTGTCGCTAATACATCCAGTTGCATCGCAGATTCAGGAAATGCAGAGTATGCGTCAAAACGTCTACGAGCTACAGATGGCGCATGAAAAGATGAAGCAAGTGTACGTCCTCCTCCTCTTTTTTATGCTTCCCACAAATGACTAACCATCCCAACAGGTATGAAGAAGAAATCACGCGTCTTAGGCGAGAACTCGATGCAAAGCCCGGAGCAGCCACGCACCCAACAGCCGGTCAAGGTAGTTTCAGCTTCCCGGCAAATGATTCTGCGCCACGCCCTAAATTGGGTGCTGCATCCAATATCTTTGGCGGTATTATTGCTGGCAAAGGTGGACAAGCCTTACCTGCTCATACGGCTGAACAACAAGGAGGCCGGGCCGGTGCACCACCTGCTCAGCAGCAACAAGCCGGATATGCGAATGGTGGCATGCATGCGAATGGGGGTGGTAGTATGGACCAAAAGCACAAGTTGGGCGGTTACCCGGAGCCTTCGCGACAAGGTGCTCCACCATCGATTCAACAACAGCAGCAGTTTGGTTATGGTGGACCACCACCACCACCCCAGCAACAGCAGCCACAACCTGCTCACCCACAGCAGCAAGCTCCACTCGTTGCTACACCAGCTGGCGAAACGGCCATTGCACAACAGCAAGCGCCTGTTCCTGCAACAACGACGCCTGCGCCTGAACCTGCTCGTCAGTCCTTCACAGAACTCGACATTGATTCTGTTCCTCGTGAGATGAAGAAGGAAGGAAGTGATTGGTTTGCTGTGTTTAATCCAAATGTCGCTCGAACGCTGGATGTCAATTTGGTGCATACCCTCGATCACAATTCAGTTGTGTGTTGTGCGCGTTTCTCTGCAGATGGAAAGTTCCTTGCTACAGGCTGTAATCGAGCAGCCAACATTTTTGATGTCAAGACTGGTCAGAAGGTGACGGTGTTGGAGGATACCGATGCCTCAACGGATGGCGACTTGTATATCCGCTCCGTTGCCTTCTCCCCCGACGGTACGCAACTTGCAACAGGTGCTGAGGATAAAGTGATTCGCGTTTGGGATATCGCCACCAAGAAAGTGCGGCATGTGTTTACCGGTCACGAACAAGACATCTACTCCCTTGACTTTTCAAAGAATGGCAGATTCGTTGCAAGTGGATCCGGTGATCGGACAGCGCGTGTTTGGGACCTCGAAGGTGGTCAGCAAGTCCTGACGTTGTCCATTGAAGATGGTGTCACCACCGTTGCCATCTCGCCAGATGGTAATTATATTGCTGCCGGATCACTCGATAAAGTGGTTCGTGTGTGGGATGCCAAGACGGGCTACCTCGTTGAGCGTCTCGAGGGACACAAGGATTCCGTCTATTCAGTCGCCTTTTCACCAAACGGTAAAGACCTCTACTCCGGATCCCTCGACAAGACTGTCAAACTCTGGGAACTCTCTGCACCACGCGGTATCCCGGCTTCTTCTACGCCAAAGGGCGGTGTGTGTCGTATGGACTTTGCAGGACACAAGGACTTTGTCTTATCTGTTGCACCCTCACCAGATGGCCAATGGCTCATCTCTGGCAGTAAAGATCGAAGTGTTCACTTTTGGGATCCACGCAGTGCTCAAGTGCAATTGCTCCTACAGGGACACAAGAATTCCGTCATCTCAGTGAGTGCGTCGCCACAGGGACACTTGTTTGCTACAGGTTCGGGAGATTGCAAAGCACGGATCTGGTCATATGAGACGTTGCAGTAAAGATTTTTTTTGCAAGATCATTGGGGCCCGCCTCTTCCATTGATTGTCTGTACGGGGCAGTCTGTCTTTTATGTGTTGTTTCATTCTCGCTCTCCTATTTCATCTGTAACAGACAACCCATCCATCCATCCATCCATCTCCACTTACTTGATGAGCGTCTTGAGTGATAACAGTGACTTTGCCAAGACACTCTCTTGTGATAAATTCTTGGCAAGTGATAAATCAGCCAACTGTCGTTTCTGTGATTGCAACTTAATCATGGTCTGCTCAATACTTCCTTCCACCACATAACTCACAACAGCCACCTGTTTGCGTTGTCCAATACGATGACAACGATCAACGGCTTGTGCATAGATACTTGGATTCCAACAAGGTTCCATGAAAAAGACTCGATTCGCAGCAACGAGATTCAAACCAACACCACCAGCGCGTGTTGAAACAAGCATAACGCGAACACCATCTGCTGAAGCATCACGCTCGAGTCGTGCAAGTTGAGCAGTGCGTTCGTCGCGAGACAAACTGCCATCGAGACGTGCAAAGGGGATTCCTAATCCTGACAATGCTTCGCCACATAAATCTAGGAAGGATGTAAATTGTGAAAAGACAATGGCTTTGGAGACGTCTTCTCCTTCAGCATCATCGAGCATAGCACCGAGATCTGTAAGGAGCGCCTTGAGCTTTGTGCTGTACGGGATCGCAAGGTCCTTCTTCCGCTCCAGGGACCGTTTCGTGGACTTTGTGCTGTTGGCGACCTTGTCTGCCGAGTCGATACTCAGCGGCTTTAACTGTAAAGGCTTGCCACATTCTGCTACTGGACAGTCAGCGGCTTCCTCGTCTAGTAGTGCTTGTCCATCTTCGCTGCAGAAATGATGATTACAGCGGCCTGTATTGCAGTATGCGGATTGCCCGTCTTTTTGCGCAGCTGTTACCAACTCTTCGCCACAAAAATCGCAAGTCCGGTCATCCGATGCGCTCTCATTCTTACCTGCAGAAGTCTCAGCTTCCTTTGCATCGAGTGTGGCAAGGATGCCAGTATGCAGGCAAATCTGGCGAAGGCGATTGATGCAATGCAATACATTGATGGTTGTTTGCGCTTTGCCAAGGCCACGCGTTTTTCGCTGATAGTACGCAAGATGGGTATTGTAGATTTCTTGTTCCTCATCATCCAGTTTCAGCAGGCGCGTCTCTTCCGTCTTGGGCGCCATTTGCATGAGTGCCTCACTCGGCTTGCCATCTGAAGAGTAGTCCTTTGTACGCCTCAAGCAGCGCATCTTGAGGAGTGTTTGCAATCGCGTCACGGCAACTTGGTCGCCTTGCTTCATTGGCTGTGAGATGTATTGTGACCAGACTGCGCGCTGATCAAAAGGCTCGAGCTTCAGAAAATTGAAGAGAGCACTTAAATCATTCAAACCATTCTGAACAGGGGTTGCAGTGACGGCCCATCGATTCAGTGCTGATAGAGCCGCAGCTGCTTGACTCTGTTGTGTGCTGATGTCTTTGATGATGTGCGCCTCGTCTAGAATAACGCGGTACCACTCCATTTGTGGTAGAATGGTTTCGCGATTGCCTTCCTCGGCGGCCTTGAACTCTTGCGCCAGGAGAGCGTAGGTGGTCAAGACGATATCTGCTGCTTGCATTTCTTTTGGGTCAAACGTACGTGTCTTTTGATGGTGCACGACAATCTTTGGTGTGCTAGACATGTGCAGCTTTACCTGTTCAGTCCAATTGCTCAGCACCGAGAGCGGGCAGACAATGAGCGTCGCCTGGGTCCGCGTTACTGATTCATTTGCCAATCGCGCACGGGCAAAAACTTTGGCGTCTTCCTTGCTGTGTGCAATGAGAGAGAGCATAGACAGTGTCTTACCAAGTCCCATTTCGTCTGCCAAGAGACCTCCACGACATTCCTTTGGCTGCCGGTAGAGCACCTGTGGTGTAATGGCATTCTTCCAGTAGGTTTTGCCATCCTTTAGTCCGGGCCGCCAGAGAGAGTGTTCAAGACTTGAGTCACGACTTGCCTCCTTCTCATGGTCGATGCAGAATGTTAAAGCTTGCGCTTGATGCTTGAGTAAGGGCGTCTTGACTCCCGCCGGGCAAGCTGTTAAGACGAGGTTTTCAGAGTTTTGAATCCTGTAAAAGAGTCCCTGAATCTCCTCTTTGATTTCTTCTGCAGTTTTGAAGAGTGAAGTGCCGTATTGTAAGGCTCCATTGGCGGGCTTGAATGAACGCTTGGCCGTCTGATGTGGATTGACATAGACAAAACTGTGGTCATAAGCCACAGGCGTGACCAGGAAGCAATTCTTTTGACTGAGAATCACACCAACCCGTTCCGTTTTGCTTCCGTCGCCATAAAGGATGATCTCAAAAGGTAACACAGCCGAGACACCATTCATGTTGTCGCCTTCTTTACCATATCGAGGTCGCGACGGGATGCGTGCTTCACAAGTGACAAGATCGAGTGCCATGAGTCTCGCCAGTGGTGCAGCAGTCTCCGGCCCAATCATACCGAACTTTTCACCCTTGTGAAGACAGTGTATCACGTTGCCGTTTGCCTTTGATATGGTGCAGTCTATGCGGGGCCACTGCTTAGGTAGCAAAGTAGAGGCGGGTGGTATCCTAAATGCATTGCAGGATGACTTCAGCATGCCAAAGCAAACCTTGTTGATCGGTTGTGATGGAACAATCTCGGTGTCTTCTTCTTCCTCGCCATCACTGATTGCAATGACTTTGCTTTGACTCGTGGCCATGTGAGCAGATCGCTCTGCCTCTTGTGCTCGTGCATGTTTGGACGCTTCTTGTAGCTCTTTGCCAACGATACCAGTTTCACCCGATTGAGACTCGACAGCTTGACCAGGCTCTTTCTTCTGCCGTTTAGGTGCAGTCGCTTTACGCTCCTTGACACCAAAAAGCTTTTCTATAGCCGTCGTCTCGGTGATGTCACTTTCCTTAGATGACTCTTGCTTTTTGAGCATGCCGCGCGGATTGAGCAGAAGCCGCGGATCATAGCTTGGAGGAGAAGTCAGGTCAATGACAGCTTGGGCCTTGCGTTTGGGAGGCATCTATATGAACATCAAGCAGCGATGAGGGAGCTTGCGCGAAACGTCGTTCGAGTGGTGGCGAGAGTATTGGAAAATCGAAAGCATACACAACAACGACACATTCGCTTGCATACATTCTTTGTTTTCCCTTGATCTTCTTCCTACAGCTCAGTTACCTCTCTCAGCTCTTTCTCAGCTCGTTGTACTTCAGGAATCATGATGAAGCTCGTCCGAAATGGTCTCTTCCGCACGCGCGAGACCGTGCCACCCTCAAAACCAGATGATCCTCTGTCAGCTTATCTCAATAGCGACCTGGTATACACGCCCGGCAGCCCCATCAGTCCAAGCAGCTGCAGCATCTGCGACAATCCTCTCATCGGACTTAAGAGCGCCTTTTCAGATGGTGGATGTGGACACGTCTTTCACAAGGCATGTGCATGCAAGGTATGCTGCAGATACTTCTGATCGCGTCTCACCAGAAGCTCTCACAATGTCCTGTATGTTTTGAACCATTTTCGCCCGTGAAGCGGACGAGTCGTAAGGAGCAACGCAAGTCCGCTTTGCGCATCAAGACGATAGACACGGATGATACATCGACGCTTGCACCACGAGTGCTTCCCTCATTTCCCAAACTACTTGATCTAGACGTTGATATCAGAAGCAGCTGTCGGACCTTGGGACCAGGTGCCGGCGATACTCATATCATGCTGCAACTACAGCCTTACTTCCCTGAAGCCGAACCGGTACTTGCACGCAATCCGCTCAAGGTTGCTATCCTCTTGGATCTGCAGCCTCTCATGCTTGCCAACAAGAGATACTCGGAGCCGAAGGCAGTGTGCGCTTCCGTCATGTCCTTTTTGATACCCGGTGACACCTGGATGTTGCTCACGACAACAAAGAGCTCGAGCAAACGGCTCATCAAGGGTCCATCAGTGGTGGGTAGCTCAACGCAGAAGGAATTGGAGGAGCTTCTTGGTAGCTTGACATTCGATGAAGCGTTCTACGAGCTTGACTTGGTCAAGACTGTCCAGCACGCCACACGGCTATTTGCTGATACAGACACGGACAAGGTGAGTCGCCCCTTGGCAATGTCAGACTGATCAAAGTCGTGTGTTGTTTTTGTCTCGGACGGAAGCAGTATGCCAGACAAGCTTCAATCGAAACACATGGCGCGCTGCTTTCGTGGCTCCCAAACTGTGTTTCTTTGCCTTGGCGTGGGCTTGTGTCATAACGCTACAGCGATGCGCACTTGGGGTTCTTCCTGCGAAGAGGGCTTATACCTGGACGCGTTGCAGATGGACGATATTCAACGAGTCTTTGGGGACGTTCGTGCCGGCAGTCTTTTGATGCCCCTAACAAACATCAAGGTCGACCTGCAACTACATGAAGGTGCTACCATCATTTCACTTACTGATAAAGATGTTGTTGTACACGAACAGTCATCTGACAGACTGTTGATGACAATCGATAGACTCTCACCGTATGAGCTTCGCCAGATCATGATCGAGGTACGCATTCCACCAGTCGACCGTGCGTTCTCGTCATCTCCGCAGAGACCGACTTTGGCAAGACAAGATAGTGCACTACGACTCGCGGAGTTGGAGCTCATGATACAGATGCTGCCGACGCGCTTGGCTTCATGTCAAGTCTCATACAATCATCCGTGCCTTTCGGATGGCATTCGTTTGACTCACGAGGAGCTAGGACTGACAATCAAACGCGCAGCTCAGACTGAAGTGGATGTCACCATCTTGGCATGTAGTGTCAAGAAGGATGCTCTACAATTACTACGCCAAGCGCTCGTTTTGGAGAGTCAACAACAAAAGGAAGCTGCTCTCGGTCTACTTAGGGATGCAGAACAAACAGTCCATGCGTTGTGCACGGAACATGCACTTTCCACCGCGGATTTTGAAACGCTCTTGGCAGAGTTCTCCATGATTCGATTTCGTTTGTCTCCCAGGTATCATGTTGCTGCGGTTAGGAGACGCTTGTCAACGACGCAGGTGGTTCAAGTTACGCCAGACTTGACACAGATGCAAAGCTGGACGGCCTCGGAAATCGAATCTGGATCCATGCAAACGCCCATCAACAAGCGGCGCAGCCACTTGTGGGAGCAATGTGTTCAAGCCTCGCCCATCGAAATTCGAAGCGCTGTTTCACCGTCAAAATCAATGACGGCTTTGGTCAACCCTTCTTACAGTCAACAGCTACTCGGGAAATCACCAAAGGCCTTACCATCCACAAAGCAAGCAAGCTTGTCAAAGGTGGCGACGCCACTCATCATTAGACCGTCACCGCGGATTCCTCCACCTCAGGTGCAGCAGTCTTTTGATGCTTCTAGTAGAAGAGCTTCTTTCGAGGGTGTCTCCAGACCTGCTCTCTCAATCATGACGGACTCGAAATCATACCGAGCCACTCGCAACTATGATGAACTCGGCATGAGTCCGCTCCAGCGACTTGAAAAGCAAATACAGGCTTCGCGAGGTCATCCTGAAAGTCTCGCAAGACTCCCTTCCAGCACAGACATTCAAAAATTGATCAGACGCTCGAGTCAAGCCTATGAGAAGCCTCAAAGGAACAAAGATTTGCCTGCGCCTCCATTGATGCCATCTCCCATTGCTCGTGTCCGTTCCTATGTACTTGACCAAGCTCAGACGCGTTCCTTGTCGAGATTTAACGACCAACGGCAGCAGCAACATCATTCTGATCCAGCACGTAACATTTGGCGTATGCAACAAGCGGAGCGTGGGGAAGAGTTGTCCCTGAGCGAGGCAGATTTATCGCGTCGTCAGATGGATATGTCTGCACAGTCGCAAGAAACGAGTCGCACTGACTTGCCGTTTTCAAGTGATGCCTTTCGAGATGAGTCAGAGACGCCTGTGAGTGATTACTTTGGACTGCGACGAGGACATGATGGGCGACCACGTGCTGCGAATTTGCCACGACCCGAGGACGACTTGGTTTATGACGGACTGCCTCGCCCTGAGAGGCAGACACCTAGCCCCACAAAAGCTTGGCCTTTGACGAGTTCCAATACATCACCGACCAAATCAAATAAGACTGCACGTATTGAAAGTACACATTATTCGGCAACAGAACCGGTGAGTGCACCAATTGTGGAGGAGACAGAGTGTGCAACATCTCGGCCAGTCTCCAGGGGCAATGATGATGGGGAAGAGATCTTTACGCCGATTGAAGAGGCCCGTGAGAGTGGCGAGTCGATTGAGCTTGTTTTCGGTGGGCAGCTCAAATGGAGCAATTAACCATTGTAGCAACAGTCTTCCTTGTCATGCATGTCTTTGTGCTGTCCTCATCACTGATGCTATGGATACCTCTCAAAGACGTCATATCACCCTTCTTGCCTAAATTCAAGCTCGTCGTCCGTGTTTACTTTGATGTTCAAAGTGTCACCGGGCTATGAGCCTCCTCGTCGCCACACAAGACTTGAAAGACACTCGGTCGCAGTCGTTGATCGAGTCTAGGCTCTCTGATAAAGTCAAACAAGTCAAGCGTGCTTTGAATGCTGCCCGTACTGCTCATTGGACTTCCCTCGCCCTTCAGCAACTCCTCGATACCATTTAACTCTTGCGTTTGGAGTCGACGCAAGCCCAGCCTTGACAATTGTTGAAGTGACGAAGACTGTTGCTCTGAGATAGGCTGCGAAACGCAACCGGAGGGCGAATATGTTGAGGTCACTTCGAACTTGTAACGCTTGCTGAGGTGAAGGGGTCGAATGGCAGTCTGCCTACGCTGGTGCTTTGCGCGCAACAAAGGCTGGGCGTGTGCTGCGCACATGGTACGCTGGCACCAGTTGTAAATTTGCGAAAGAGGGAGGGGAGGGGGAGGTCGATCCAACCTTGAGAAGAAAGGATGAGTCTTCCCCAAGACAGGCGAGGAAGACGCTCTTTTATCTTCTTCGGTCTGGTAGCATGTTACATTGATGACGATCGTTCGGACGCTTGTTTCAGCATGGCGGGCGGCACTTTTCGAATCCGTTTGAAGTGTGATAGCATGGTGATGGCCTAGCATTGACAGCGTCAAGCCTGTTTGTTTGCCCAAATTCAGGGAGACGCACGACCTCGGAATCAAATGACAGCATATCAAGAACCGATGCTTTTCTCTGTCTAGACCCATATCGTCGCGCTCGCCTGCTCATTGCTACCAGGCAGCATCCTCAATTGCGACTCTCCGATTGAGGACCGATCCCCGAAGGAGAAAAGGTACTTGTCAGGGGCTCAATGAGATACGACCCGAGAATGGCGATCGCTAGAATTGGTCGCCGCGGAAGTGATATCACCATTCGCGCAGGACTCGCAGCAGGGATAGGCAGTTCTAATTCAGGAGAGCATGAGGTCTGTTTGAGCACGCCATCGCGCAGTGGGTCTGGCGCGTTGTTTCAAAGCGGCCTGGAGAAGCTAGAAATAGAAGCATGACAAAGACGCAGCAGCCTGAGAAACATGAGCAAGTGAGCAGACCGCTCGGAGTGTGGTGGTTGTGGTATTGGATTGAAGAAGATGCATCTCATTGAAAGCGCGTCAATTCATCAGCGAGCAACCACGCCAGCACACTACTCGCCACCACACCAGGCCCTCGTTCTCCTCTTCGTGCTCTCTTCTCTTGCATCAAAGCTCTAGTCTAGCATCAAATCTGATCAACGCTTCTAACGCGCGCCGGCTCCCAAATACCATAGGCGGCAGCATGGACGGCCAATATCGCGAAAAGAACACACCGTCTCCCAATGCCTCTTCTTCCCTCATTCTCAAGCGGCAATTTCGGGATCTACAGAAGCATCCTGTACAAGGTTTCTCCTGCGGTTTGCCGGATGAGTCCAACTTTTATGAGTGGGAGGTGCTCATCATTGGACCACAGGATACAGTTTACGAGGGCGCCTTTCTAAAAGCGCGCTTGACGTTTCCACGGGAGTACCCGCTTCTGCCTCCCAAGATGCAGGTATGTGCAGCTGCTCTCGTTTCTTGTTCAAGGCCTGTCTGCTGACGACCTTGATAGTTCTTAACAGAGATGTGGCACCCGAATATCTACGCTGATGGTAATGTCTGCATCTCAATCTTGCATGCGCCCGAGGATGACCAATATGGCTATGAAGATGCAGGCGAGCGCTGGCTTCCTGTGCATACAGTCGAGACAGGTAAAGCTTCTTGCTAAGCTACCACAAAGACAATGACTGACTTTTTAGTGCTGATCTCTGTCATATCAATGCTCAGCTCACCGAATGACGAGTCACCTGCGAATCTGCCCTGCGCACAGCAACTACGGGAAGATCCCAAGGGCTTCAAGAAGAAAGTACGCGCATTGGTGAGGAAATCTGGGGAAGACGCGTTTGACTAGAAGCTTGAGTGGACGTCTGGTGTAATGGTTTTGCTTTGTTTCACAGCGCCCCTTTTTTGATATGGTATCCTGCATTCAGCCCGGATGGAGTGTTCGGTCTCTCTCTCTCGCTCTCTTACTCACCCCGATCAGCTCTCTACTGTATGCATTAATGATGTCTTCTGTCCCTCGTACATATCTTGCCCCTTCGTGTCTCGCAACTCAAATTTCAACTTTTGCGACAAAGACACTTGAAAGAAACCATCTAGCAGCTTCATCTCAAGGCCTTCCTCTAGCGCAGTCAGCTCCACCATGGCTCCGCAAGTCAAGGGCAAGAAGCAAACTAACAATGTCGCCACAGCCACCGGCGGCCTCAGTAAACGCAGACGCAAGCCTAAAACTTATACAGAAAAACAACTCGGTCTCAAACCTCTCAATACAGTCGCCAAGCCAGCCGGTGTTGTGAAACGTGGCAAGATTGGGAAGGTGTTTGCAGATGAGTCTGCCATGCAGTTGATTTTGGCGGAGGTGAATAAGAAGCAGGAGGGTCAGGTGCGGTCAAAGTTGCAGCGCGTGCAAGATATGGAGGCTGTGCGGGAGCGGAAACGCATAGAGATGGAGGCGAAGGAACGGTCAAAAGCGGCATTGCTTGAGAAGCGGAAAGAAGCGCTACGGCATGGTGGTGGTGAGCGTGTATCGGCGGCGCAGAAGAAAGAGAAAGAAGGAGAGCGTCGCGTAGGTCCTGCGATTCCGGCATCACGCTTAGCAGGTGGACGACAGAGCGGTGCGCGGCCCATGTCTGCAAAGCAAAAGGGCACGGCCAACAAGAAGGTCGCCTTCGAAAAGGGCGTCAAGTAGAGAAGAGCATCGATTTTGAGCACAGCATTCGTTAGCATTCATGAGCGAGCATTTTATGATTTCTCCTATGCTAGACTCCATGCCTGCGTCTGAGTGGATGGACTTGTATCACTTTGCCATGCAGCTTCAATCTCGAGGAAGCGAGGATTGTCACTGTTCTTCCTGAATGTCAGTTCACCAGAGACTTGCTTCTCGCCACCGCCAATGTGTTTGAAGAGCAAGACTGCTTGCTTCCAGTGAGTCGAGGCACCATGTGGGCCAGTCGTGAAGCCTTGGTGCTCTTTGATGACATCTTTGACATCGACCTGTCGCATTTCAGCGAGCTTCTTGCATTCGTCTCGTGTTTTGCCAAAGTACGTATCAAACCAGACAAGCAGCCCGACCAGACCTGTAGCCTTTTGCAGTTCAAAGCGACCGCTGAAGTTCAGAGACTCTGTAGTGACGGTGTGTAGATCGAGCGATTTGAACGTGTAAGCCTCGGAGGTGACTTGGCTCGTAGTGAGGTAGTCAATGAGGATATCATCAAATTGCTTTTCTTTCATAGCATTCATCTTGAAGCCGTAGACATCGTTGAAGTAATTCGTACGGTCACTCCAGTACTCTTCGTCAGTGATGCCAGCGACACGTAGTTGAATGTGACTCGGCATCATGAGTCCTTCGGGTTTTAGGAAACGGTCTCGTGCGCAAATGACGGAATCGAGCATGGCTTCGTAGAGCAAAGCGTAGCCCATCCATTCGGAGACGATGATGTCGACTTTGATACCACCCGGCAGCTTGATGTCCTCTACCTTGCCCTTGATGAAGGTTATTTGATCTTGCAAATTATTCTCAAAAGCATTGGCTTGAGCCTTTTCAATGATGCTCGAATTATCAATGGCGTAGACGTGCTTCGCCCCAGCCTTTGCAGCAAACATACTCAAGATACCTGTTCCACAGCCAACATCCATGACAGTAGCACCATTGAACAGATCCTTGTTGCCGTACACCGCATCCCGATACGCATCTGTTCGAACGGCATCGCGCAACATGGTTTCGTGAATCTCATTGTAGGCGTATGATTCAAAGTAGTAGCTGTCATTGTCGACAGGCGCTTGTTTTGTTGAGGAAGAAGCACCGATGCCACTGTCACCAGCATGAGCAGTCAAAACGGTGCGCACCTGATCTTGCAAAGCCGAGTATTGCGCCTCGAGTTGAGCACACCGAGCCTTCCAGTCTTGCACCGTCTCTGGTTCAGCGGTAGCAGTTTCGTCTCCGAAATCATCCTCTGCAAGTGTGAATAACACCGCATCGTCCTCGAGCACAGGCTGCAACCATTTATCATCTTGTTGTACCTCCGCCATACACGCTGCAATTTTATCTGCAAGCGTCTTGGTCTGCCTCACAAAATTGACCAACCGGATCATACCATACATGTCCAGCTTATGCGCACGCTGCACGGCGCGTAGCTCAAATCCATGCGTCGTTTGTTCATGTTTGAGCATATCATTCAACGAATCAAAAATCATGTCATCGTGCAGTGCTCTGTATTCATACCGTACATCCTCCTCGGGATCTTCCCAGTCTGACTCGTGCGAGTCTCTATCACTGGCTGCATCCATCAAGCTTGTCTTGCGATGCTCTCACAGCTGCTGCTGTTTGTTCGACGTGAACTCATTTTTTTAATCTTGTCAGATGGCATTCATAAGCTCGACCACACCACGTAAGGCGACACCTACTCTATAGCTCAGAGATGCCACTCAAGCTGCTAAAGCACAAATCATGGCATGTAGGAAAACGTGAAAATATCGAGCGTGTGCGTCGTGATGAAGCGGCTGAACAAGCGCGTATTGAGGCTGATGAGCAACGTATGCAAGAGGAAGATGCACGAAATAGACTTGCTTTGTTGCGTGGAAGGCAGCCTCCCGCTGTCACTCAGACGGATCCTATTCACGAGGAACATGCTGATCCTTCGCTGACTGGCACTTCAAAGAGAACCAGAAAGCCACGTAAGCGCGACGATATGGTTGAATTGGATGCACAGCTTCAAGGCAAGCAGATTGACCCTGAAGTTTCAGATGATGCTGAGAAGTTTACAGCTGGAAAGTGTCCTCCACTTGGGACTGCTCCGCCAGTCAGCGACTTCAAGTTCCAGCAGCCATGGTACGTGACTCGGAGCGAAGAATCGGAAAAGAAGAAAGCTAGACTCGATGCAGCAAGAAAGCAATCGTCTGACCCGCTTGTGGCGATGCAAGCCTTTCTAGCTCAAAAGAAGGCGCTAGAGCAGCAAAGAGTAGCTGAATTAATTACGGACGAGGCATCGCATATACAGGACAGCAGTATAAAAACAAAGAGAGAAGCGCGTCGACGTCGACATCACCATCGAGACTCGTCGCACAAGCCACGGCACGATTGAAGATCAGGACATTCCGTTCCATCACGCAGCGAATCCTCAAAGATGACATGAACAAATTCAAAACTACGACTCTGTCAATTCAATGGCCGGTGGCGTCCAGCTCTTCGCCGTAATAGCATTCGTTGCGCCATAAATCCGCAGTGTCGGGATCCATACACCGACTGGCACAGGTATCCAATTGCTCGTACCACTTGCCGGTGGGTTGACACTCGCTAGCAGATCGAAGGAGCCATTGGCATTCTTCTGCAATGCATCGCGCGAACCGATACTATACCGTCCAATGCCATTCGCAACCAAGAACCCTGTACTATCATACGCAGTGAAGCTCCAAAATCCAAGACGTTGTGTAGGTGGTGCACCATCTCCAAAGCGAATGCGATGAACAGAAGTGTTGGTGCTGCTCAAGTTTGCATAGCTCGGATAGAGGGCTTGTTCTGGCGTGACTGCTGCAAGGAGCTCTGTCGTGACATATGCGCGCGACAGATAATCTCGACCCCAGTTGCCTATATTCGGGTTGGGCAGGGTCCAATTATTGGCAAGCTGCTGGAAGAAGTTTGGAACATTAGACGGGGCTGCACGAATCGTTTGGTTCGCTGCGCGTTGAGCAGCAGTGAGCTGGTCTAGCGTCAGGAGTGGTGTGAAGGGCCGGCTGGTAGACATGCCGACACTGGAGTAATTGGCAGCAAAGACGTCTAATTCCAAGGGATTCGCCTGAACGGCCTGATTGAGCAGGTAGAAACTCTGGTAGATTTGCGCAGTGCTGTTTGTAAAACCTGGCTGGATAAATGTCTGCACTGCGGCCGGTGTCTTTGCAACATACAAATCATCCTGTAGACGATGCACCTTTTCAAGATCGGCATCATTCGTTGCATTCAGTACGAAAGTACGTCCCAACAGCCATACATCATTCGTTGGACTGATGATCGTGTACCTAGATGATGCATTGACACAAGATGCCTGTTGGGGCCCGACTAATGTATAATTGCCGGCAGGGTAGTTGAGCAAGTTGCCAGGGTTTGCAAAATTATTGGTATAGGCATCGTAAAGCGCTGCAACAAAGAAGCGTTCGTCAGATGTGGGAATATGCAGCACAATTGGGCCGTTGCTCAAGTCGAGAAACGCAATACTGTAAAGTGTGTCTGCGTTGGGACGGACAACGGACCGCTGTCCCGCGTTTGCAAGGCCCCTCGCATGAATGACTGTGTTGATGGGAGTTCCAGTGGAAAGGTAGAATGCCCGAGTGCGTTGGAAGGCAAGCGGTGCTAAGCCGTAGATCCAGGCATCAATGGCAGATTGTGTTGCATTGACTTGACTCGGGCTGCAACTTTGAGATGCTGCTAGGCTTGCATAGACAAGCAAGGCCGTTTTGATGATTTGCATCGCCGACCGTGACTCTCGCTCGTTGTTGACTGCGTTGTGCGACCTCCTCTTTGTATTTTCGACAGAGTCCTACAGCTTCCCCACACTCAGGCTTGAAAAGTGGCGTTGTGGCACAGGCAAGCAGACTACTCCTGGCAAGTAGGAATATAGTACGTCAAGACAGCAGCATGAGCATTCTGTTCGGCTTCGTCATCTTCATCTGCAAGATGCACATAGATGACCAGGACTTGATCTTCGCAGAAGCAAGCCACCACGCGTTTGGCAATTGGTCCGATCCTGAGTAGGTTACACCAGTCCTTGGCATCGATGCGAAGATGGCAAAATTGCTGCTTGTCTCTCTTCTGGACGGGTAACTCCTCAACTGGACCATCATACGCTGCTTGATTGAATGTTGGGTGAGCAAGATTCGTAAACATAGTCTCAGTCTTGACGGCAGGCGTGTCGATGCCAACTGAGAATTTGCCATCCATATTAGCAGACAAGATGAGTCGATCAGCCAGGGTCTTGAGACTGTTGGAGATGTACGACAGCTGTACGAGCGAGGGCAACATAATGACCACATCTGGCTCACCGACATCTGGCTCTTGAATTTCATCGATCGACTGACTAGGCAGAACTCGCACATTGAGGTCATTCGTCACTGTGTTGGCTCCACCATGCTTTCCGTAGAATGTAGACATGCACGAGAGCATCGGATAGCCGCTTCTCTTGGTCAATTTGACCGTCACCTCGCTATTGCTGACCATGTTTCGTAGAAGCCTGCCAAACTCATCCACAGACAGCTCTAGATTGATGACATTGTCTGCATTGGACTCTATAGTGTACTGCCTGAACAGCGCTTCAGCAGGGATAGATGCCCAGACTTGAGTAGCTGAAGACAGCTGCCTGACAATGAACTGGATCGTGGTCTTGGACAGACGCAGCCAGCAGACTTTGTTCATAACTGCGAGAGATTGTGCGATTCGCGCTAGTGTTGGAATGTCCACGAGAGTAGACTTGAACTTCATCTTAGCTTAGCATGCCACAGCAGCACAGTTTGGCACTCCTTCTTCTTCTGAGAGTTCTCTAGCTGTCCTTCTCTCGTTGCTCGCGACGCGTGAGTTTCCAAATTTGTCGCGTCTCTGTTGGCAAGTGCCAGGATGACGTGCATGGATCCGCTCAACCACCACACAGTCACGTCGTGCTTGCAATGCGATGGCTCAGCTGTACTTGTCAGCCTACAAAGCTCATTGCTAGAAGAAAAGAGCCACTGAATCATATCAAGACGTTTCGTCGGTTTGCATCAGACATTCGCTCGCTATCGTATGAGGTGACTGAAGCTCAAGCACTGCACTCGCTCAAGAAGCACCACAAAAGTCCAATCACGCTGAGTCCATCCACCTCAGAACCCCTTCGTAAGCGATATGTACCATTCTATCTATATGAAGTGAAGACCAAGGCCTTCGTCGGTGCTTCTATCGGTCGACAGATGGCTGTGCCCTATAGAGATCCACAGACAGGTCGCATCAGCCAGCGCTTCAAAACCATCTGGTCCGTACTACCTCGTTTTGAACTCGAGAATGCGTATAGCAGTGCCGACACGGCTTGCCAGATCTACGCTGGCTTTGAAAACTTTTCCTCCCAGTTGTCGCCTTTTCTACCGATCCGTCCTGCAGAGCTACAAGCGCATCGAAGTGGCTCTGGTGCAGAGGAGGAACCATTTGCGATGCATGAAGCATTTGCACAAAAGAAGCTTCAAGCAAATATCGCTAAAGAGCAAGAGTATCTCGTCAAGGAAATGCTCAATCGGGAATATGGTGCCCTCGTACGCATCACACAGTTGCAGATGGAAGTCTCTGTGAGTCATACGCAACGTGCGTACTTTCCACTCTATGTCCAAAGTTACAGTCTTGGCGGACGGACATTGCGGACTTTAGTGAGTGGACGGGACGGCAAGACGTCGGGTTTGAAGCTGTATGATCCGATGCTCTCGGGCCTGGCTGGTGCAACGCTTGTCAGTTTGGCAACAGGCTTGTTGGTGGGTCCTATCGTTGGCCTTATTTTGGGTGGATTGGGATACTTTGCTGCGCGTACCGTTGCTACCTTGTTACCAATTTGGCGACTTGCACGCATGATGGCCGCACAAGCAGCCGACGTCCAAGCAAACAACACGTTTGGTGGTGGTGGTGGTGGTGGTCAGTCATCAGGTCGATCAGGCTTCACTGGATTTGGTGGCTTCAATCCCTTTGAGCAGTTCATGGGTGGTCAAGGACAGCAGCAACAACAGGGTAATGGCAACCCATTCGATCCGTTCTCTCGCGGTGGATTCAATGGTCAACGGACGAGTCAAGATCCATTTTATGGTTATGGTCAAGAAGGAAGACGTGCTGGAGGTGGTACGTATGGCAACCAAAGTCAGCAACGATCACGACCGAGTCCGCGTGGCGACGATCCAGCTGGACTCTATGCTGCATTGGGTCTCAAGAAGACAGCGACGCAAGATGAGATTTCAACAAGATTCCGGGAATTGGCAATGAAGAAGCATCCAGACAAGGTGCCAGAGGCAGAGAAGGCTAAGGCATCAAAAGAATTTGCAAAGATCAATGAGGCATATCGCGTGTTGCGTAATGCAGGGAAGCGCGATCAGTATGATCGCTTTGGCATTTCATAAGCTGACATGTGCAGGCGAGCATATAAGTAGACGTGAATCAATAGTTCCTGTGGATAATGATGCTGTTACCTATTGATCTTGCTCGAGCTCCCCCATTTTTTGTGCAACGGATACATCATGTAATCGGTTGTGTAAGTGCTTGTAGGAATGCGTCGTGATGCATATGCTGCGACGAGGTCGTTGACTGTTTGAAAGTTGATTAAAGATGCAGATAGATTTTCGAACAGGCTGGAATGGATTATGCGCTCGCCCTTGCGTCTGCCCTTTTGTCACCAGAGATGCTGTGTGCGGGAGACACGCTGGCGCTGTTGTCGAGGGACGCACGTTCGAGGAGGCGCTCAATCGAGCTGAGATGCTTGCCATAGGAGAACTTTTTGAGCGATTCGAGCAATGGACGAATCTTATTTGCCAGCTCATGCCTTTGAGCGCCATCGCTGACTTCGAGCATCTTTTGCAAAACGTAGTTGCCGTACTGATCCTTCATCAGAGCACTCAAGTTGCTTGATCCATCAGGGTTGAGGGCAAGCACTTCTTCAATCAACATGTGTCGCTCATCGGCATCGCCAAACATGATGCACTTCTCCACCACGTTGCTCGCAAACTTGTGCTTCGACAAGGTCAACACCTGCCCCTTGATGACACCAATAACGCGTGACTTGTCTTCGTTGCTGCCGCGTTCGATCAAGTGCTGCGACACATAATTGCCGTACTGATCCACCACCAAGTTTTGCGTGTATCGGTGAAGTTCTTCGAGAATCGAGGCTTGCGCCGTTGGGCAGTGCTCCAAGACGCGCTGGATGACGCGACAACCATAGGGGTGTGTAGCCAGGATGTATGCCTGACCGGCAAACGCATTCAAGATAAAGTCAATCTTATCGGCTGGCACACGTTCGAGTGCTTTTTGAATGACATGATTGCCATTTTGATCCTTGACGCACTTCAAGACATGACCATCGAGTTCCTTGACCATACTCGCTTGTTGCTCAGCAAGCACATGCTCCAGTGCTTTTTGCACAACGCGACAACCGTACATCTGCAATGACAACGACAAGACGTGCGTTTCCATGTGCTTTGCGAGCACAGTCTTTTGCACCTGATTGCCATGCTCAAAGAACTTTTGAATGACATAGTTGCCAAAGACATCCGTCATGAGCTGCAAGCAATTCGGGACAATCTCCTGAAACAATGCCTCTTTATCATCCGAACTCGCCGTCTCCAATTTTTGTTGAATAAAGCGACTTCCATGCTGATCACCAGAAAACTCAACCACATGTCCAAAGATATCCGTCAAATCCACCTTCTTTGCCTTATTGTTGCGAAACTCCTCAAGCACTTGACTCCGCATGCCAGCAGCAGGATCTTCTCTTCTGCCACTCGTATGGCGAGATCCCGGATGACCATGTGCCATAGGCGCAGGCATACCCAACGTTGCGCGTGGATCATAATACGCTTCACCACCGGGATACCCATAATACTCACCACCACGATTGTTGTTGTTTTGTGGATACCGAGATTGTCCTCCTGCACGACCGACAGAGCCACCATAAGCATGACCACGAAACTCATCTGGCCTAAATCCACCGCGTGGCATGGAACGCGTATCGTAGGCGGTATAGCCATAAGGGTCTGCACCGTACATGGCATATCCATTTGGTGGCACCATTCGATAAGGATCTTCGAAACCACGACCGTATGCGTCGTATTCACCGTACAAAGCATTAGAACCACCGAATCCTGCATGCTGCTGTTGTTGACCTTGTGGCATGAAGGGGGTTGCATTGGCGGATTGTGAGATGTAAGGCGATGCAGACCGACTCGTTGACTTCCCAGGTGCTGATTCTTGAATGGTGTGTGAGCGCATGGCACCCATCAATTCTGCTTCCCGCGTTGTTTGAGAGGGTGCATCAAATTGACCACGTTGCATCACTTGCGGCGTGAAGAAGGGCATCCCACTGAAACGCTCGGTACTGGATGGCTGAATAGCATAGGGTGGTGTCGAGGTGGATCGTGCGGGTCCTTGCAAGAAGGCTTCTGTGTTATCGAGACGCGCTTGCATGACACTCTTCATACGACCATGTCCTTGCTGTTGCGTGCTTGTCGATGAGGTCGGTCCCGTTGATTCATCATCATATCCAATCGCAGCACTCCCGCTACTCCCCTCTGTTGCAGCAGCTGTCGCATTACCAAAATGCTCACCTGGCGACGCGCGTGCTGGCCCCAATGCAGCAGCTTGAGCAGCTGTTGCCTGACGCTGTCTCGACTCGCGCATATGGAGAAAGGGCGAAGAGGTGCGTGGTAGTTCAGGCGATGCGCGTCGACCATTTTGTGGGCTTCTGCTCAGTAACTCCCCAAATGTCTCCATAGCACCACTTGTAATGGCAAGGCCTTGCATCCCTGAGCCACTGCTACCTGTACCATTGTTGTTGTTGTTTGTTGCAGAGGGAGGGCCTATGCTGTTGGTGTGTGCTTGAGCAGTACCTGTATTGGGCGTACTCGCTGATGACCGGGCCCAAGCTTCTTGCTGGCCAAGGGGTGAGGCTGTTCCTGCCTGTTGCTTGCCAGATGACCATATGCCCCATGACTTGCTGGACGCGCCTTGAGACGACATGCCGCGTGCGTGGGATGGAGGCCTATAAGAGTATAGGCTCGTTCAAGTGAATGAAGCGACAACGATGGACAAGTAGACGTGGCGAAACCTTGTTCACAGAGCACTGAGACGAAAGCTCCCAGGGGCCGCAGTGAGTATGAGGTGCCGAGCTGGCAAGATTTGCTTTTTTTTGTGTGTGCTGTCAATGGCCTTTTATGCGTGTAGGTTGCGGGGGCCAGGGCCTTTTATACCTAGATACAGCCTGGCAGAATCAGGAGCAGGAGAAGATGATGCCTGAGATGCAGCACAGGGACAGAGACGCAATGCTCCCTTTCTTCACCTGCTGGCTTGTTGCTGATGCAGTTGGCTCTCTCAGGTGCAATTGTGCTTCGTGGCCGCGTCTGGAAAGTCTGAATTTTTGGGCAGAAGCAGCAGACATGAGCACACATCTACTTCCTCTCACTCTCTCTCTCACTTGATCCATCGCATTCTATCCAATACAGAAGGGCATACTCTACACAAGCATCAATCACAGTCAGCAGATGCATGGCAAAAGTGACTGGTTCCTTTTTACACAAGCCGAGGCCTACTGACACGCTGTCGGGCCTGGGACGCAGATACAGGACTCCTGCTCTGTTGCGTGTCAATGTCACGCTCGACATGACCGAAAATAGTTGTCCCTGATATGCAGTTCCCAACAGGTAGAAGATAGTAAGCCCTTGGCAAAGCATGCGTTACCCAATGTAGCAGAAGACAAGGCTCAATCGAGAAAGTTCACCTAAACATCCTCAACAAGTCCTCCACAACACCAATCGCCTTTCGCTCCCATGCCAGCTCTGGCGTCCATGATGTTTGTCGAAGGGCAAAGGAGCCAGCTTGCAAGGTATGTTGAAATAAATCACCAAATTGCGTATGACCCTTGTCGATACCTTGAGCACGCAATGAGGTCAAGATGATACGTTTCAATTTATCCTTTGCACGTCTCTCTTGTGCTTGTGCTGGCGGAAGACTCGATACAGTCTGCTTCTCCTTTGCTGTTGCTTTTCTCGTCGTTGCCGTATCGAGACGCTGCTGAATGGTGCTACTCGGACCAGAGGACGATGTAGTGGGGTCGGCACCACTTGGACCAACAGACGAAGCTGCTTGCGATGCTGCTTCCGACACCACCACCACTTTTTGTGGCGAAATGCGACGTACTTGCTTCTTCTTCTTGCTCTCCTTGACAAACGTATCCACAGCCCT
The DNA here is from genome assembly GCF_002105105.1 of Protomyces lactucae-debilis. NCBI lineage: Eukaryota > Fungi > Ascomycota > Taphrinomycetes > Taphrinales > Protomycetaceae > Protomyces > Protomyces lactucae-debilis. Next base: position 127,924 of record NW_024467996.1, read on the forward strand.
TCGTTTTCTTAACGACAAGAATTGTGCACCTCTATCCGCCCTTGGCTTGACATCTAGCAGTAATCTGCGTTGCTCGATTGTTGCCATAGGAACAAGAACACGAGCAAAGAAGCGCACCTGCATCGCATCCAGCTGTTTTTGTCCATAGAGCAACCAACGCGATTCATTAGCTTCAATCAACAGACATCGATGCGTTTCTCCAGACGCATCAAAGCGACTTGTATACAGGGACTGCTTGATACAGGCAAGAGCAGCTTGATCTGTCGTGGTGATCAGATGAGAGGGCCCAGATAAGCAAGTCAAGGGGATTGCAGCGCGTCTGAGAACAGCGACGCAGCGAACTTGGATGGCAAAGGTGCGCTTGTCTGTGGCGAAATTGAGAGCAAATGTGGACATGGAGTCTTGCTTGTCATTGCAGGTGCATAGACCAGGATCAGGAAGCAGGTCTTAGCTAGCACAGACTGGCGGTAGTAGTAGTAGCAGTAGTAGTCCTGTGTAGCCAAGTTCGTCTTTATCTCCCTCACGTGTCCCTCTCTCATCAACCGTCGCCACGACCAAGCAAGTCAATCAGCTGCGACCAACCTCAACCTGCTCCCTCCTCAAGCCAGCCCTCTCCTCCTCACAGACAGCATCCAATGTCGACTACAGCCAGGCGACGCCTCATGCGCGACTTCAAGGTATGTTTCTTGTCCCGGCGCACACCTGCACACGACATCTTTCATACTGCAGCAGCGCGCCCTCTTATTCATTCAATTGAGCTAATACGCGTTCCGCAGAGGATGCAGCAAGATCCACCAGCTGGCGTGAGTGCTAGTCCCGTCGCAGATAATGTCATGTACTGGAATGCAGTCATTATCGGACCTGGTGAGACGCCCTTTGAAGATGGCACGTTTAAGCTTGTTATGCAGTTTGATGAGCAATACCCGAATAAGCCTCCTACTGTCAAGTTTGTATCGCGCATGGTAAGTGATACGGTTGATAAAGTGCAGTGGTGTTGACTAACGCAATAGTTCCATCCGAATGTGTATACCAGTGGCGATCTATGTCTTGATATTCTACAAAATCGATGGTCACCCACATACGATGTCGCAGCGATACTGACGAGTGTGCAGTCTCTCCTCAATGACCCGAATGTCAATTCACCAGCGAATGCGGAAGCTGCCAATGCGTACAGGGATGATAAGAAGGCGTACGTGCGAAAAGTCAAGGAAACGGTTGAAGCATCCTGGGCTGAATGAAGCGATGCGCGTGCTCATGGAAGGCAAAGTTGACGGCTGCATCTCTCTATCCCCTTTTTGTGTGTTTCAACCCGGCATGACTCTTAGCGCATTTTAGTACTACCCTTTTTTGATTACAACAGCAAGTCATCATCTGGATCTTCCATGTCGAAATCATCACCTGAGTCTGGCTCATAGTAGATATGCCCACCGTGTCGCTCATCAGCTGGTAAATCCTGCATAGTGAAGTGTGGCAAGACAACCCCTTCACGATCCTGCTTTTCCTTCTCTGAAAGACTCAATTTGAAGGGGATATCCGTCTCATCCAGCGTCTGCTGCTGCTGTTGCTGACTCGCCACATCGCCTTGTTGCGAGTGTAATTGTAGTGCAGGGACATCCTCTTCTGTGAGAATTTGTTGAGTTGCTGTATCCAAGACACATCGCTCATGCACACCCCGACCACTCCGTCGACGATGCTCTACCTCCAAATACAACAGGGTATCTTGACAACCTAGCGCAGGTAAAACGATATCCCGCCCTTCCAAGTCCAACTCAATCACACTCGTTTGAGCACGTGATGCAGCTTCTCGTTCGAGTCGCACGTGGTGTGTACTGCGTACTTGGATGCGTGTCGTTGCAAGGAAGGAGAGGAGTGTTTCTGGTGTTGGTAGGTGTGCTGGGTAGCCCAGGAGTGGGATATCAGCATGGAATAGCGCAACAATGCAGATTCGACCTGGATGGATTGCGAGGAGGGTGGAGAGGATGGTGGATAGATGGCCGGCTGAGGTGGTGAGAAAGTCATTGAGCTCGTGGAGTGCAATCAATACTTTACTCGTGCCTTTTTCATGCTGTTAGTCAATGCCTGAGAGTGATGCCGGTTGACTTGCCTGATATGCGACTTTCAATGTCCTTGAGAATCTGCTCTATTGGCTTTGGCTGTGGTAGTTGCCCAGGATCATCCGCATGTACGGTACATACAGCACATGTCGATTCCCAGCCAACAGTAATGACCTGTAGTGATCTGAAGAACATGTCAGCATCATAGAGAGATTGTAGAAGAGACAAACGCTTTTTTGGCAGCTTCTTCCAGAAGCCTGATGACGGGCCTGCCTGATTGCTTCACATCGTCTGTGATGACAAGCAAGGGAGAGAGCTCGCGATAAGAGAGAATTCGATTGAGCAGCAGCGTCGGCCTTGAGACGGCCATATTTAGTGAAATACCAGGAGCGTTGTAGGTATCAGCAAGAGTCTAAGAGCAACTGAGGAGCAAGGCAAGAGATGGCGATGGAAGTATTGTCGTTGTCCTCGTCGAGCTTCATGAAAAAGATGTCGAGAAATCCATCTGAATCGCAGCCAGTGCACCAGGCTGTCATCCATCTTGGCGCCTGTGTATGCTGTAGATAGCAGCTAAGGGAGATGCTCAGCCTAATTGTAGACCCAGTACATTACAGTCATAGCCCAGTCTCAGCTCTACCTCCATAGGCCCTTCCCACTGCCCCTTCTTCCTGATCGAAGCTGATTCTCACTTGACTCGAGTCACGTGTCCAGGCAACCAGCCATCAACAAGACAAAAACACACCAGACGCCTACCAAGCTACACTCTGTCGCGAAATCACACTGCAAAGCAAAGCCCCATCTATCGCGCATCCTGACACATCATGGCGCCAAAGCCAACGGCAAAAAAGACAACAGCGCGTCGTCGCTCCAATATCCCCGCGAAATCACCAAGAAAGGGACCTGCAGGTGAGACTATCCCATGGGAGATGACGGTTTGGCCCTTGCATTGTTTGTAAGCCAGCGGACTTGCTGTGCTTCAGATGAACGTATCTGTCACTGCTTCGCTATGCTATCGGCTTGAGTGGGCCCGGCTGTAGCCCCAGCCTGCCGCAACAAGCAACACCAACCTCAAATCTACGTGCATACACAAGTACTAACGCTTTCTTTTAGCTACAACCACCAAGAAGCCGCATCGCTATAGACCCGGTGTCGTTGCCCTGCGCGAAATCAGACGCTACCAAAAATCAACCGACCTACTCATGGCAAAACTCCCCTTTGGTCGCGTTGTGCGTGAAATTTCATCTGAATTTGTCACTGGTTACTATGCAGCTGATCAAGATGCTGCTGGCTTACGGTGGCAATCACAGGCGTTATTGTGCTTGCAAGAGGCAGCAGAGAGTTATCTGGTGCATTTGTTTGAGGATGTCAATTTATGTGCGATACATGCAAAACGCGTGACGATCATGCAACGGGATATGCAGCTTGCGAGACGTATTCGTGGATTGTTCAATTGAATCTGTCACTCTGACCTCGCCGTTGCAGAACGACTGGTATTGAAGCAAGCTTTGGCCTCTTCTCGACTGCTGGCCTCTGGACTACTGGCCCGTTAAATGTCGCAGACTGCTTGGACATGAATGCCCTTGCACCTTTCACGTAGTCGCTTTTTCAGCTCTTGGTATTCCTCTATGTATTTCTATTCTTTCTAGGTTCCCCCTTTTGGCAACCTACTCGCCACTTTGACACTTGTCGCCAATTGTCGCGGCCAACGACGTTCAACTGTCCCAGCAGGCCAGAAACACTCAAGGTCGGGAAGGACATACCAGCCGCTTGCAAACTGCAGATGTCGTCCGCGTGGAGCTCACTAACAAACAACCGAAGTCAGTTCACGCTGGGCCTCAGATGCCATCTGAAGATCGACACGCCAACACTTGGGCAGCTGGAGCCTGGACAATGGACATCGTCTCCCATCTCTGTCAGCTGGTCCTGAGCGAGGCCTGCGAGGAACTCTGCTTGTTGGCTTCATGAATTGTTTGTAACATTGCAAAACAGCAATGGACTCTGCTGTGATGAATGCACGGGAGCTCAAATGGACATTATCCGCGCTAGAAAGCGCACCACGTCTTTACGTCCATCACGACACTGACAAGCTCGGCAATGCACTCATCTATTCTATAGATGATGATCTACTCTACATCTACGAAGACTCCCGAACGCTATCTGCTCACGATCCTCTGGCGTATATACCTGCACGAGGATATTGGCGAGGGTTTTTGAGACGTGCAAAGAGTCGGCTTGTTGTGACTGAAGTACGGCGTCATGAAGCTCGCGAGTCAGCAGTCAGTTTGAGTTTCTTCCATACTGAGCACGCTTCAGGGTCGGCAGAGGTCAAAACGGGGTTGGTGGTTGAAGAGGTTGGATATAGCTGGACGATTGAGTACTGCGGCAAACAGTACAATGTCATGCAGACCCGAGAAGCACCCAATACAGCTACTGGCTCAGGCAAGAGCTATAAAGTGTGTGAGAGACGCGGGACTCCACTTGCTTGGTATGCTGCAGAGACGATGCATGCGGGCAAGGAGAGCAAAAAGGCTGTTTTGTGGATTGAAGAAGAGGCCCTTGCTGATGGCCTTGTTGACTTTTGTGTTGCATGCCTGCTGACTGCTGCTGATGTTGTGACGCCCATCCGGCAGAGCTGAGATTGGATGAGTAGATGTGACTGTTTATGAGCACACGTGACAGTTGATTATGCTGGCGACAACTCACTGAGATTGTTCTCTTCTCTGTATCCAACCCTTGGTGTATTCAGCTGCTCTTTGTCCCGTCGCGCTATCTGGAGAGGCCAGAGCTACTGCTTTCTTGAGATCAGCTTGTGCGCTTCTTCTACTTTTGTATCACAAAAACCACTCTATACCCGCGCTTTTTGACAGGCGACAGGCGATGCACAGTTCCCTCTGCTACACCAAACAACCATCGACAACCTCTCCATCATGGCTCACAAGTCATCCACAGACACGCCCAACAAGCAACAGCAAAAAGCGCACCAGCAAAACACCGCAAAACGCGACAACAACAATAAATCACTAACACACTCTGGCAATAGCGGGTTACTCGCTAGCAGTATACAGAGTATGGGAACACCTGCAAAGAAGAGCGATTTATACGCTGGCCCGACATTTCATCATTCTCCTGCGCCGGCAAAATTACCGCCACCGCCATTTCTGTCGAGTAGCGCATCCTCACAGCAGACCATCATGCAGCAATTTGCAGGGATGATGGGTGGTGGTCTTCAACAGCAACAGCAACAACAACAACCACTACAGTCTGGTATGACGGCGGATGAAGTCGTGGATGCATCACCCTTAGGGTTTCTATTCCGTGCGAAAGAACGAGAAGAGCGGGTTGCAGGAGAACCATCAAGTCTCTCTCATCACGCGCTGAGTATGCATCTCGGCCAACAACAACTGCATCACCCGACAAACCGGCATTCCCCGCCATTATCGGTGGATTACACAGATGATGATGAGAGTGTCTTTGCAGATCTGACATCACCCGTCCAGCCCGCTACTGCACAATTTCAGGGACCTGCAAGTATTCAGGCGGTCAAGAAACCAGCGTGGCAACCTATTGAACGGCCGCCGACGTTGAGTCTGGCAGAGATCCAGCGGGAGCCTGAGGAAGTGATGATGCCTGTTGCTGAAAGACAAGTGGCGACGAAGCGGCCAAAGAAGGCAGCGAGTGGCGTGTCTACACCACAACAGCAGCAAACTCGAAAGAGCACGAACGTACATGATAAGCAGCAGCAGCGCTCAATGAAGCAAGAAGGAGGGGACAGCGCACCCAAGTCGCAGCGACGTAAACGCAAAGATGTCACTGCTGTGAATGGTAGTCCATCGTTACCCAAGATGATCCTGAAGAGAGAACCTGCTGCGTCTGGTTCTGGTGGTGAATTGTCTTCTTCCTCTCCACCACCCGTACAAGCCAGTACGGCAAGGAAGAGCAAAGCGACCCGACAATCGTCGGCGTCTGAATTTCAGCCCTTGAAGAAACCATCTCCACAGCCAGTTCATGCAACACCGACAATTTTGAAGCGTGCAAAGGATGAAGTCAAGCAAGCGTCTGCATCTGTGGCGATCAAGCCTGCCTCTTTGCAGGGAGAGGATGACGATGCACAGCTGCTTCGAGAGGCGTCCAATTTGGTTAAACTACTGAGTTTGAATCCAGCAACGGAGCAAGACCGTCCCATGACGCCGTTATCGAACCGTGCTGCATTGCAACAGAGCGCGATTGGTACGCCACGCGAAACTGCCGTGTCGTCTGGTATGGCGACACCGCAGCGACAAGAAGAACAAGATGGCGATCGATCACTAGCGGATCAGCAGACAGAGTTGGCATTGCACCGAATGTTGGGCCTTTCGCAGCCTTCTAGCTCAGGAGGCACACCAACGAGTTTCCGGGAGAGCGGTGGTGAGAAGAATGGACATGAGGTAACGCCCAGCACGTTGGAGATGGATCTGCGCAAGTTGCTCCACTTGTCTGCGTGATGATATGTATTCTTGGATAGTCCCAATCCTGTCTGAGTATAAGTTTACTTGATAGTCTAGTCTATGGGGTTTGTGACTGTGGTTTGCCCATGACGTTGTCCGCCGCCTGCCAAGAGAAATTCAAGAGGTGAAGAGTCGAACTGCAGCGCGGTCACTGGGGGAGGCGGAGCGAGTATAAGAACTCGACACTCCCATCCGCAACACACTCTTCATCCAACAAGATGGCCACCGAGTATCTCGACGAAAAGCTTCCGGCGCCCGTCACGGCGCGCCCAGAGCCACCCAAGCGTACTGTTGCTTCCCGCATCCTCGGTGTCGTTCGTTTCTTTGTCATCTTTTACGCCGCCTTTTTCATCTCGGATGCAGTGTTCCCAGAGACAGGCGACCAAGCTACTGCTGCTGTTCGAAAGGGTTGTCATGGCATGCGCCACAAGGCACATGGCATGTACAAGGGTTTCGGCGACGACGACCACCACCACCGTGGCGGTAAGCACCATGGCCCTGATACGAGCAAGTGGATTCCTGTCTCTGCAGAGACGCACTTTGAGTTGTCACCTGAAGATGCCAAGGGTTTGACCATCAAGGGCGCACATGTCTTTGGTGGTATCGTCTTTGAGACTTCCAAATTGTCTGATAAAGTGGTCCTCGACCTCGATGTCAAGACTAACGTTGAGCAAAACGGCGAGGAAGTGACCATCAACTATATCGATGGCAAGATTGAAATCGACACGCCCATGACTGGTGATCTCAAGACTCACGCATCGGCAAAGATTCAAATTCCTTCCAACTTGCTCGGTACGTTTGGTTTGCCTGCCTTTGATGTGGAAGCACCACGTCACATGGTCGACTTGTCAAACCTCCCTGAGTCGCTTGAGATTGGTGAGCTGACAATTCGTCTTGCCATGGGCTTCGTTAAGGCTGGCAAAGTCCACACCAACACCACACAAATCACCGTTGCAAAGGGCGCTATCCGTGGTGACCTCAAGCTCGGTCGTGAATCAACATCGATCGATGTCAGCAGCGGCAACGTCACCGTCAATGTTGATGGTATCTCTGCAGGTGAGACCGGTACCCTGAATATCAAGCTCGCCAAGGGCGATTTGAAGGGTTCCTTCCCAGTTTTCAAGTCCACCACTCTCGACATTGCCAAGGGTGATCTTGACGCCACCTTGTACGTCAAGAAGGCTGTTTTGGGTGAAGATGAGGATGTAGAAATCTCTACCAAGGTTGCATCGGGTGATGCGCGTGTCACAATTAAGTCTATTGATGACGGTGCTGCGTCCATCAATGCTGCACACACCACTATTTCAGGATCTCAGGAACTCACCTACCCTGCTAGCTTTGAAGGCACCATCGAGGCGCGTGGTCTTGTCGGCGACATCAAGCTGGCTGGCGAGGGTCTCGTTGTTGAGCGTGCTTGGTTCGGCAGTGTGGGCAAGAAGGGCGATGCTGAAAAGAACATGGTCAAAGTCAAGACTGCAAAGGGCGACATTGACGTGCTTGTCGGTAAGGAATAAGTCTTTTTGAGATGTCTAGTATGCTATATATATGAGAAATTGTTTCGTTACTGAGCTTGCATGGCGCTAAACAAGGCTTTGTGCATTGCCTTCGTATCGGCCTCTTCTCGTGCTGTGCTTGCTCTGCTTGCGTCAGGTTCAGTCGCTGGTCCTGGCTTTGGTCCATATTGGTAGCCTCCTGCAGGTGTGAAGGACACTTGCGCCTTGAGTGCATCGAGTGCTTCTGCAATAGAACTCGAAATGTTGAGCTAGCGTCAGCAACGTCGTCCTAGCCAGGAGTCTACAATACCAATCTCGATTGCATGATTGCATCCACGTCGGGGGCCTGGTAGATATTCCCATTTGCAATAAAATACATATTGACCACTTGGACCTCCTCCACACTCTCACGGACTTGCTTTGCAATAGTCCACAAGTCAGGCGGGCGTGCGTCGTAGATGGCAAACTCGACACCACGCATCTTTTGCAGTGCTTGTGGGATATCGCCAAAGTTTTGGAATTGCGATTGTTGCTTGAGGACGGCGTTGTTGCTGCTGCGATCAAAGAAGGGAGATTGTGAAAAGTACTCGAGGACTGTTGGTCAGAGAGCGCAGAGAGCACAGATGAGAACACACTGTTGTCGGTACGCAGACCACCGAGGGCGTTGATCCATTCTGGAGCACGCCAGACAATTTGAGAGAGATCTGTAGCTTCCATTTATCTTGAGAGCAGCTTGGCAGATGAGCTTGTACTAATCTATATCATGAGAGCATCCTGAACAGCGGTTGTCTGTGGTGAGAGTGTGCTGAGTGTGGTGCCTGGTTGCCAAATTTGAAGTCTTGAAATTGACAAACACACAAAGCAAACACCCACACGAGAAGAAAGTGACAGGACGTGTCAAGAGCAATATCGAGAGGCCGTATTTTTCCGGCTGTTGGATACAAAAGAAGCGAGTCTGGCTCCTGAGTCTCAGAGGCCGATTTGCCTATCAAGTAGGAGCACCACGCAGAGAATCTCAAAGCGCAAGATCACAAGGCAACCCCAACCATGGCCTTTCTCTTCCGCTCTCGCTCTAAAGCACCCTCACCCGCGGATCTAGTTCTCTCTAGCCGCAGCTATATCCTCAAACTCGATCATCCAGTCCAAGGCAAACTAGCGCGCGAGGAAATCACAAAACTCCTGACACAGATGAAGCAAGTCTACTTTGGCGATGCGGATAGTGAGCCGCGACCAGATGACATGACGCAGCTTGCACAGCAGATCTATCTGACAGATCTGCTACCGTTGTGTATCCAGCATCTGCACAGATTCGAGTTCGAAGCACGCAAAGATGTGGTTGCACTCTTTAATGCGTTGCTCAGGCGACAGATTGCCGATCGATGGCTGACAGTGGAGTACCTGGCTCCAAAGGAAGATGTCATTATTGGTCTGAGTAGAAGCTATCGCAAACCAGAGACAGCGCTGCAGTGTGGCCAGATACTGCGGGAATGCCTCAAGCATGAACGTCTTGCCCATGTCCTGTTATTTCCAACGGCCAACGCACCGGGTCAGTTCGCCAGTGGTGCTGAAGCATGGCACTACTTTAGCTATATCGAGCACGCGACCTTTGACATTGCATCGGATGCTTTTTCCACATTCAAGGATCTCGTGACGCGCCATAAGCAAATTGCAGCGCTGTTCTTGCAGGAGTACTATGCGCCCTTCATGGAGCAGTATCTAGGTCTACTCACCTCAAGCAACTATGTCTGGAAGCGACAATCGCTTAAGCTGCTGGGAGAAATCTTGCTGGATCGCAGCAATTACAACGTCATGTCCCTCTACATCCAATCCACCGACAATCTCAAGCTCATGATGAATCTGCTCAGAGACCGCAGTGCGCACATACAGTTTGAAGCCTTTCACGTCTTCAAAGTCTTTGTTGCGAATCCCAATAAAACGGCAGGTGTACGCGATATTCTCGTCAAGAACAAGGAGAAGCTAGTCGCATACCTGACAGACTTCCACAATGACCGCAAAGAGGACGAACAATTTGCTGATGAAAAGCGTTTCATCATCAGTACCATCAAGGCGCTGTAGAAGTGGCTCTATTCATGATTATTCTTTAAACTGCCTTTAGCGACAGCGCACATACATATGCCTTAGAAGAACAAGATTTGCGTTTGACCGTCTCTCAAGCGCTGCCGAATCTTCTTTGCGCCTTCATCATCGCCACCACCCAAGACTGTTGCGAGATCCTTGCAGACTTCTTTGATCTGTAGCAGGCCGCGTTTCTTGCTGTCAAGGTACGACGCATCCAAGATGATTTGCTCGAGCTGCCGTACTTTGAGTGCACCATCACCTTGCTCTCCCTCTTCAGGTGCTAGCAATGCAGCAACACGTCCAGGAACGCCCACCGCAATGGAGACACGGGTGGCACCGAGCATTGTCTTTTGATCTTTGAGCTTCTCCTTGCCAAAAAGCTTGACAATCTCAATGGCATTTTTTGGCTTCTTTGGCTGTTGACCACGCTTCACCTCTGGCATGGCAGGCTTATATGCTGCTTTGAGTGGTCGAACAACATCTGCCACGCGAATGGCAGAAGCGCAAAGAATCAAGGTGTGCGGCGTTCCTGGTTCCTTGTTGGCACTGTGGATGTCCTTGCGCTGCGTGTAGCGTTCCAAAAATGCACAGAGCTGGTCTGTTGAGCGATCCGTCGCTTGTGTCTCTGAGGTGTCTCTAATGGCCTTGAGGGGCGGTGTCTTATCGAGCAGCTCGACGCTCGTCAAGCCTGGATGGTGATCTAGAAAGAGCTTTGCAAGCAAATCACTCTGTTGCTCAGGACCAAGTGGCACTTTAGAAACTTTTGTCTTGGCCTTTTTCGGCGCACTCTCGCCAGCAGGCTCATCGTCATCGTCCTCATCCAAGCCAAGTTGCTCCCTCTTGCGTTTATTACTCACTGCTCGTTTCGCCTTGCGCTTCTCTCGCTTCTCCTCCGTTGTCAGCCGCTTCTTGGGCTGGCCGACCTTCTTTGGATCTATTTCTGTGGCTCCTGCCTCTTGTTCGTCGTCATCAGAGCCGGAGTCTGAATCAGCACCTGATTCTGCATCGCTCACAGACTCGCCAGCTGCATCGGATCCCACTTCATACTCGAGATCGTCTTCAAGTGCATCGGCCGATACCTCTGCTGGCTTCATGACCATTGCCCTGCCTTCTATATCCCTTCAATTTGAGCCTGGCCTTTGTGTGGTCGCGAATTTGGTGGATTGAAATTGAAATTTTGAATTTGTTCCTGGGACGAGTTTGATGGACGGGAGAGATTCAATCTATGTAGATACAAGAGGCCTACAGACGGAGCTGGTACTGATACTCATCTTCTGTATTGACGGAGATCCAGAGCACAATCGAGCTGAGCATGATGAGGCCATTGCAAATGACATTCGCCACGCCAAAATACAGCGTTGGAAAGGGATAGCCAGGGACAATGTACTTGAGAATCATCACCACCTGTATGTTAGTGCCTTCTCTTGAGTAGTGCTTGAAAGTGCGTACAAGACCTCCCGCAAGGCCGCCAGCAAGGAGCGCAAAGCCGACAAACAAGACAAGTTTCGCTTTCCATGCAAGGGAGCTCTCTCCATAGCTGTCGCCCGTCAATTTTGACTTGTCGATTGAGTTGACACTAGCTGTCAGTAAAGTACAGTGCACAACAGTATGCATACATGATCATGCCCAGCGCTGAGCAGATGGTCGGGATCCAGTCAACAAATGATACGTGTACCAGGCCCGCATTCGCAACTTTGCTGTATATAGCGGCATCAATGAAGAACCAAAGACCAGAAGCGAACTAAGAACGCCGTTAGTGATGGTCATGTCGTCAAGAAGAGACAATACCAGTGCACCAGCAATGTAGATGCCAAAACTACGCGCGTGCGCGCCAAGTGCGATGCGCGGCATTTGGAAGCGGAACAACGACCTGCCGCTATCCATGATGAGAGAGAATGAGCTTTGACGAGCTTCTGTTTTGCTCCGCCCAGATCTAGGACTTGTGTCGGTGTGGTCGTGTGAAGTGACGCCGCATCGTGGTCTGGATCAAGATTAAGCCAACCACACCACAACCAACTTGCCCACTTGCTTCAGCTTGGCCTTCCATGAGAAATAGATAACTGCTCAGATGCTCGCTTACTATATTGCAGGAGCAATTCTGATCTATGTCTTGACACTGCTCTACTTCTTTGCCCCGTCGCCGTTCGTACCTGGCTCCAAGTTTGCCAAGAAGCACCAATCTATCGCTGTGCTTGTGCTAGGCGACATTGGCAGATCACCGCGAATGCAGTATCATGCTCTGTCTCTATCAAGACTTGGTTACAAAGTGGATTTGATTGGCTATGGCAACACAAAACCACATGAAGCCCTTCTAACAGACGAGAACATTCGCTACCAATTCTTGCCAGACGTGCCGGAGTCCTTAAGCAAAGGTCCACGATACTTATTCCCAATTCTTGGGCCCATCAAAGTGCTGCATCAACTACTCTTCTTGGTCCTCATTCTTGGCTATGCCATTGACCCGCCAGCCTACCTTCTCGTACAAAACCCACCGGCCATCCCGGTCCTCGCACTCGCTCAACTCCTATGCTGGCTTCGCAATACAAGACTCGTCATTGACTGGCATAATCTTGGTTATACAATCCTCGGCCTTCGACTCGGAGAGCATCATCCGCTCGTCAAGATCGCACGGCGATATGAACAGTTCTTTGGACGAACGGCGTATGCACACCTAATGGTCACAGATGCTATGCGCTCTTGGCTCAGTGATACGTTTAATCTCAAAGGCAAGCAATGCACGCTGCACGACAGGCCCGCTGGTCAATTCAAAGCATTATCCAAAGCTGAGCAAACGGCGTTCTTGAATGCTTTCGAGCATACTCGAGATGGCCAATTCTCTCGTGAGCGTGGCGATCGACTGTTGGTCAGCAGTACATCTTGGACACCAGATGAAGATTTTGGTATTCTTCTCTCAGCGTTGAAGCGCTATGACGAGGCACCAGTCAAGTCCAACAACAAAGCGCACCTCCTCGTCATCATTACAGGCAAAGGAGCACTCCAAGCCGCCTACACGAAGAAGATTGAAGAAATGGCGCTACATTCAGTAACCATCAAAACGGCATGGCTCCAAGCTGCAGACTATCCCAAACTACTAGCTTGTGCAGATCTTGGCATTTCCCTGCATACTTCTTCTTCCGGACTCGATCTACCAATGAAGATTGTTGATCTCTTTGGCTGTGGTACGCCCGTGCTGGCCATTGACTTCGAAGCACTGCCAGAATTAGTGACGCAAGGTGTTGATGGCAGAATTGTGGCGGACGATGAAGATATGGCAGCGTGTTTACTTGGCTTATTCGCCGATAGCTCTGCACAAGGAGAGAGCGATGAGGAGTATGAAGGGGTGGATGATGTCGGCAGTGCACACCTGCAAACACTCAAAAGGGGCGCCAAGAAGCAATCGGCACTGACCTGGGATATTCATTGGGCTGAGGTGGCCGCACCGCTATTTGAACATCGTTCATAGAAGTATTGATACAAAAAAAGGTATGTGACAGATGCTCATCGCTTGAGGTAGTTGTATAAATATGCTTACTTGACATTGAACAAGTCGTTGGCGTGTAGTTGAATGGGCTGGCTGCGATAATCCTTGGCGAGCTGGACCATGCGTTTGATAGAAGCTTCCATGACAGGCTTCGTCAAAACGTGGTTGGCTCCAGCATCCAGGTATTCTTGTACATCTGTAGACAGAGCATTGCCTGTACAGCCACAGACAAAGGTAGGCAATCCTTCTAATCTCAATTGCATGACCATTTCCACACCAGACATGACAGGCATTTGATTGTCCAAGAGCACAAGATCATACGGCCGAGTCTCTCTCGACCGCTCTCGAATTTTGTTGAGCGCCAACAATCCATTCTCAGACTGTTCTACAGCATGACCCAATCGTGTCAACATGCGCGCAAGCAATCGCCGCGTCAACAAGTCATCATCCACCACCAAGACTGAACAGGGCTCAGACTCGTCAATATCGCGTGGTCGGCCAAAGCTAAAGGAACCCGTGCGCAACTCGTGATCTGCAGGCGCATAGGCTCGAGGCAATGTCGAGTTTGCCGGAATAGGGATTTCTGCGAGCTCAAATTCAGACGAATGCAAGGCAACCAGACTAGGGCGACGCATCGTTTCTTCGGCAACGGAAGCAGCTGTTGCTTGGCCGCCCATGAGTAGGGCACGCTGTGCAACGATATTGCCAGGGCCTTGCTGACTCAGGGTCGTTATGGTTGCTGTAGCAACAGCCGGAGCCGCATTGGCGCTATCAATATCGGTCGGAGCAGTTCCAGTTGGATGCGCAACGATCGAGGCACGCCGCTGAAGCTGCTCAACCTGTGCTTGTGAGACTGCCGCCATCTGCGAAATGGGCGGGAGAGCAAATGACTCTTGCACAGCACCATCCTCGAGCTGCTTCGACTCTAGTCGCTCAGGCAATGTAGGCATCACCTCTGCCTCGCCTGGTTGGTCAATATGCACTTGGACCACTTGCTGGACAGCCTCAGCCTCGTCGAACTTCGTCAAAGCAGCAACACCAGCTTCGAAGATATGCGCATCTGCCACACCAAAGGACATTTCAATCCAAAATGTAGATCCTTCGCCAACGCAAGATCGTAGACCAAGTCGTCCACCGGAGAGCTCGACAATATTGCGCACAAGGGCAAGTCCCAGTCCCGTTCCCTTGCCACCTTGACGTTTGCCAATCTCAGTTTGGACGTACGGGCTGAACAGGCGATCCTTGAGTACATCTCGTGGACTAATGCCGAGTCCTGTATCTTGCACTTCCATGCGAATCGTCACTTTCTGCTCGGGTTTTATTGGAAGCGAGCTCGCTACCTTTGTCGTTGCGCTCATGGTCCCCGTGGTCGTGCCACTTGCACCAGAAATAGATACGTCGTTGCGATCTGGCGTCGGATATGTCAATTTCGTGACAATCGTCACGCTTCCACCACTCTCTGTAAACTTGCAAGCATTTGACATGAGATTCGACAAGATTTGCCGGAGTCGCATCTCGTCACCCACCAAGAGTCCAAAGTTATTGATGCGCGGATCCAGAGCACTACTGAGGCCGACATCTTTCGAATTGGCAGCGAATGCACCACCCAATAAGACAGACTTGATGACCTTGCCGAAGTCAAATGGCGCAAGCGTGTACATGAGCTTGCCAGCCTCCATCCGGTTAAAGTCGAGGACATCATTTAACACCTTCTCCATCATGCCAAGCGAGGCTTGCAGTACATCCACGAGCTCAACATGCTCAACAGCCATACCCTTGAAGACTTCTTCGCCAACCAAATTCTGCAAGGACAAAAGAGCCGTGTTGAGTGGCACACGCACTTCATGAAAGATGTACGAGACGAATCGCTTCTTGCTGTCTGCTGCACGCGACTCTGAAATTTGAGCCTTTTGTGTTGCTTTGAATTGTGCCTTGAGCTGATCGCGAAGGCTGTAGATACGACGGTCAGTCTTTTCCTTCATGTAGGAAATGGTCGTCATGAAAATGATGAAGAAGAAGTAGTTGAACCAATGACGAAGCCATGAAATGCGAATGGGAACAATTGCAATTGCGATAAAGATGAGCGCTGAGATGGTCCCGACAATGGTACAGAAGCGTGATTGTCCAAGAGCTAGCATTGCAAGTATTGGCATGACTGTCAGCACGTAGAAGACACCGACGAAGTCTTTGGTGCCACAAGTCGCTGGTGTACTGCCGTAAAAGTGACAGACGTGCAATTGAAGCATGAGAAGAAGCGGCCACATCCATGTAAGGGCAAAGACGTATAGTTGCCACGCATTTGGAAAGCGCTTGGGAACGTCCAAGACAATCAGAGGCATGAGCGGAATGATGAAGAAACCAGATATACCGATCCACGCGTAATAATCGAAGACTCCCCATGGTCGCGGATAGAAGCCCATCATAAAGGCCCACGCCATGTAGTAGTATATTGAGACAATCAAGGCCATTCGTTTTGATAGGAACCAGCTCTCCTTGAGGTATTGCCGTTCCTTTTCTGGATCTTGGAAGGGCATGCTGAAGAAATGATGCGTAAAAGTATACATTGGCAAAGCCTGTATCCGTTCAAACGTAGTCTTTCGATGGTTCCAAGGCTCGACATCGCTGCCGCGCTCAGTGTATCGCCCGCCAGTGGCAACATCCGTAGCGTTGCCAGGCGTTGTTGCCGCGCCGCCATCAGAGCTCTTGTCATCTGTGCTATTATCCACCACAACAATGTCGACAACATTCTGCTGATCACTGCCGCCAGTGTTGACGCGCCCGACGACGGGCCGGAAGGAAGAGTTGCTAGTCCTTGAACGATGCCCACTCGAAGCAGCGCCGCGCTCGATATCGAGAAAGCCCTCACTTGGCTCGGACAACGGGTATGTAAGGCGGACTGCACGTCGAATGAAAAGCCGCAGCCTGTCGCGATTGCTGGAAGACTGAAACTTTGCCGTTGGACTTGGACGACTCTGTTCTTGAGTCATCCTTCGAGGCCTTCACGCTACGTGGGCGTTGTCAATAAGGTTGAAGAGCAGCGCTTGGCGGAAGAGTGCGAGCCAAGCTGCCTGAAAGACCAAATATTAGATTGCTCAGCGGCCTTTGAGCGACCTGGCTAGCCTGAGTCTCGAATCACGGTACAAGGGATCAACGACGACGCCTCAGGACTCTGTGCTACTGTGTTGGAGAGCGTGTTGTGTGCACTCAAATTTCAGCGACGTTCAAATTCACTCCTTCGGCCCTCATTCCACTTCGCGATTAGCTGCCGAACAAGCTTACCTGAGGCTGAGGCTGAGGAGCGGGCCCTGGAGTCTGGACGCGCGAATAGCTAAGTTACAGGGCATTTGATAAGTGCACGGACTGCCTGCACCTCTGACAAGCAGTGAGTCAGTGACAGCTTGGGCTGCTTGGGCTGCTTCGCAGGCTAGTCCGCTTCAGGATGCTCGCGTAACTAGACCGGTATGGAATATCAACTAGCCTTGCAAAGCCGATAGCAATAGCTATTCACCAGCACTAAAGACGACCTTCAAGGCTCACGCGGGCTATCTGCGTATGCGGAACTACGTCAGATGTTACGGCGGATGTACCAGTATACTGCCCACAAAATGTTGCCCAGCAAGCGACTAGCCTACAGATGGCTGAGATGGGTGCCCTGAAGCTATAAAGCGAGCATATTAATCAAAGTATATATACCATCTACCGTAGGCCCTGACTCATATTGAATATGCAGACAATTGTCCATACAGCTGATGGGGTCACCACCGTACGCGTATGCTACGACTGAAAAGAAGTGTTCACCTGCAGCCCTCACACTGATCATGAGTGAGTTAGAACTTAGTATATGGCCCACTGCTGACTTGCCGAAGGCGGCATGCAAGATCAGATTCCACAAGCGGGAGGTCGCGTGTGCCCCCTTCAGATGGCAATCGAGTTCGCCTTCGACAAAAATGCTGTTTGACGTTGCTCGGTCAACCGTGAACTGGGCAACACTGATGAAGTCGTCCTACCGAGCTCACTGTATCTCTCTCGAGCAATACATTCTGGTCTCCGATTGCTGTCCAAAGTGCTTGCCGTGAGCTGGGCAACGCACATGAAATTTGTCCTACGGAGCTCACTGTGTCTATTTGAAAGACGCATGTAAATCTCCCATCGTTGTTCACTGTATCTGACAATGAAGAACAAACAAGAGGCACCTTACACTTGATACAGAGTCCAGCAAGAGATCTCAACCTGCAAGCTGCTGAACAATATGACATGCGCCATTGCAGCGAGTCTGAGAGTCCGGTGCCGGCCATGTCAATTTCGGAAGAAAGCTGTTTGAAGCGATGCAAAAGACAGCTGATGGCCTAGTGGTGGGCTCGAGCTGTTCATTCACACTGACAAATGCAGCTTCTCGAGAGTATCTCGCCGAGGTCGGACGTTCTTCATGTCTCCCCTGGCTACAGCTGCAGACTTCAAAAAAGACTTAGGTGACCTGACTAGGTGCGTTCATGTGGATGAAACGGTCTACGTACGATGACTGAACAAGGCAGTGCGTACACTCATTTCTAGCCGAGTCGCCTGTGTAACAGACAACATGTACAGCGTATGTATGTCTACTGACTCAGCACATGAATGCTGCGCAGTAGCAATTTGTAGCATAAGCAGCAGAGTCAGCCGTGGCCCGTGGTGCGAGTAAACCCTCCACTGAGCGGCTTAGCGGGCATCCCTGATGAGAAGGTTCCATTGATCGGTACCATGACCAGCGACTGTCGGTCTACTTCGAGCTATAAGGGTAACTGCAACGTCAGTGGTGTGCTGAATCAGTGCTGATGATTCGGATTTCAAAGCACGGTTCTCCGACTTGACAGTGACACGCGCGCTGAAAGTGGGACGGTCGGGCTAGCTCAACTTCTCAAGACCGCGACACCGATACAGTTGCTGTCAGATTCGAGCAGCGTCCTTTATTGGCTCGACATGATCGTTTCTGAATTTCACAGCCGCCATGATCGGGGAGGCCGCGCTTAATAATGCGTCGATTCAGTGTTCAAACTATCGAGGCCATGCTTTTGGTCCAAGACTCCAGAGTCCAGACGAAATGACCGATGCGCTTAAGTGATCTGGCGTACACAAGACCCCTCAGTCAGAGCCAGTCTGCTTATAACCGCGTTTACTCGCCATCTACCGCTCTCTACTGAACAGATACGTCTTGTACTCTTGCTTCCCATTTGCAGTCTTTAGAGCGGCGCCCGTTTGTTTGTTGACATGACAGCTCCCGACGTTGCACCTCCGATCGTCTCGGCCGCCTTCGCGCCTAGCAATCAAACCAGTAGCGATGCTGCTCAGGCTGTTCAAAGACCTGCGGCCCGTACGCAAAAGAGCTATGCCACGCATGACGGTGATTTGGAAGGCCAAGGAGCACTTCAGCGATATCAATCCCGCATGTCGCACATGTCACAGGATGAAGCGGATGATTTGATACGAAGGCTCACCTCGAGACGTTCGGTCGGTGATTCTGGGAGCCCTGACAACACCTTCAATGATTTGCTCGGCGAGATTTTCGATCGTGATGAGATGAAGAAGAAGAGTATGGCCTCTTATTCTTTTTTGGACGACCGCTAACCCACAGATGTCGGCGTGTACTTTAAGGATCTCACTGTGGTCGGCAGCGGCGTTGGTGCTGCCATCCAGCCAACGGTGGGCGACATTCTCAAGGGAATTGCATCCATCCCTATTTTGCCCTACATCATCTACAAAAAGTCCAAGGCCAAGTCCCCCGATGCTGTCGAGCGCAAGCTCATCAGTGGATTTGATGGATGTGTCAGAGACGGCGAGATGCTGCTTGTTCTTGGACAGCCCGGCTCCGGGTGTACCACCTTCCTCAAGGCGCTTGCAAACCAGCGTAACGGCTTCAAGGAAGTTACTGGTACCGTTCATTATGGCGGTATCGGAGACGAAGAGATGGGTCGGAAGTATCGCGGTGAGGTCGTTTACAATAGTGAAGATGATTTGCACTTTGCGACTCTGTCTGTCGAGCAGACGTTGCGTTTTGCACTCAAGACGAGGACGCCTGGTCAAAGACCCCAGGGCGAGACGCGTAAGAACTATCAAGACAAGTTTTTGAACGTTCTTGGCAAGATTTTTGGTATCGAACACACCTTCAAGACGAAGGTTGGAGACGAGATGGTTCGTGGAGTCTCTGGCGGAGAAAAGAAGTGAGTCCCCTTCCTTTGCTTTACCATGCTAACAATCAGGCGTGTCTCTATTGCAGAAGTATTCGTTAATCGTGCAAGTGTCGGCTGCTGGGACAACTCCACTCGTGGTCTTGATGCTTCCACTGCTGTTGAATACTGCCGCTCCTTGCGTGTACTGACCAACATTGCCAAGGTCTCGACAGTAGTGACCATTTACCAGGCAGGTGAGCAGCTCTATGACTTCTTCGACAAGGTCTTGCTTATTGAGGGTGGTCGATGCTTGTACTATGGTCCTGCCGAATCTGCACGTCAGTATCTTATCGACATGGGTTATGAGGCTGAAGAGCGTCAGACAACAGCCGATTTCTTGACAGCCATCACCGACAAGCGTGCCCGCAAAATTCGCGATGGAGCAAGTCCGCCACAGACAGTTGCTGATCTTGAGGCCTACTACCGCGATTCCGACACATACAGGCGCAACCTCGAAGATATGGAGTCGTACAACAAGCGATGCAAGGAAGACCCTCCCGCAGATACTTTCAAAGAGGTCAGCACAGACAAGAAGGGTAAGCGTCATGGTGTCTATGGCTTGCCTTTCCACAAGCAAGTCTGGTACTGTACCTTGCGTCAATACCAAATCAACTTTGGTGACAAGCTCTCACTCTATGGCAAGAATGGTTCATCCATTTTCCTCTCCCTCATCATCGGTTCTTCGTTTTACAACATGCCCCGCGATACGAATGGTGCCTGTAGGTCTTCCTCCAATCAAGAATATTACTAACTTTCAGTCCTTCGCGGAGGTGTGCTCTTTTTGTCGTTGCTCTTCAACGCACTCTTGGCTTTGGCTGAGCTGTCTTCTGCATTCAGCTCCCGTCCTATCTTGATGAAGCACAAGTCGTTTACGTTCTTCAGGCCCAGCGCATTCGCTGTTGCACAGGTTGTTGCTGATATCCCCATCGTGGCAATTCAGGTCTTTACATGGGATATCATTATCTACTTTATCTCTGGTCTGCAATACACTGCCTCTCAATTCTTCATCAATCTGTTGGTGCTGTACGTCACCACGCTCGCGACATACTCCTTCTTCCGAATGCTGGGATCCTTGGTGCCTTCGCTCAATGCAGCCACCGCCCTCTCGGGTGTGTCCATTCAGGCTCTCGTTGTTTATGCAGGTTATATCATTCCAAGACCCAGTATGCATCCTTGGCTGTACTGGCTCTGGTACATCAACCCACTTGCCTACGGGTTTGAAGCACTCATGATCAACGAATTCTACAATCTCGAGTTGGAGTGTGTCGTACCGCGCTTACTCCCTTTCGGTGCTCCCGGCCAATATCCTAGCCAAGGATGCGCTATTGCTGGCTCGACACCCGGATCCACGACTGTGCAAGGCGCTGCCTACATTTCCGAGTCTTTCACCTATGTTCGTGGTCACCTTTGGCGAAATGTTGGCTTTATTCTCATCTTTTGGATCTTCTTCATTGCCATGACGTGCTTGGGAACGGAGCGTCTCAAGCCCAACGCAGGTGCTGGTGGCTCACTCGTCTACAAACGTGGCGGAGAACCCAAAGCGGTCAAGGAGGCCCTTTCTGGTGAAAAGGCAGTCGACGCTGCCCGTGAGGCTGAAGCTGACAATGCCGACCAAGACAAGAGTGACAGCGACTCCACCATGGACGGGTTCGAAAAGTCTGAGACCACCTTTACCTGGAGCGATGTCTGCTACAATGTTCCAGATCCTGCAAACAAAGGACACCAGAAGCAGTTGTTGGACCACGTCTCTGGCTGGGTCAAGCCTGGTCAACTCACTTGTTTGGTTGGATCTTCGGGAGCTGGTAAGACGACATTGCTAAATACACTTGCACAGCGCCAAACAACTGGTGTCGTGACTGGTGACATGCTCGTTGATGGACGCGAGCTGCCAAGCGCCTTCCAACGTGCTACCGGTTACGTCCAGCAAATGGACATGCATGAGCCCACTGCCACTGTCCGTGAAGCTTTGCGATTCTCCGCATTGCTGCGTCAACCCCGCGAAACGTCGGAAGAGGAAAAGTACGCTTACGTTGAGGAGATCATCAAGTTGCTAGAGATGGAGCACATGGCTGAAGCCATCATCGGCCTTCCGGGCAACGGTCTTACCATCGAGCAGCGCAAGCGTGTGACCCTCGGTGTGGAGCTTGCTGCCAAGCCTAGTCTTTTGCTGTTCTTGGATGAACCTACCTCTGGCTTGGACTCTCAGGCGGCCTGGAACATTGTTCGTTTTCTGAAAAAACTTGCTAGCGCTGGTCAAGCCATCCTCGTCACCATTCACCAACCGTCATCCATTCTCTTCCAGCAATTTGAGCGCATCCTGCTGCTCGGTCCTGGTGGCAAGACCATCTACTTTGGTGAACTCGGCAATCAATCCAGGAAGATGCTTGAGTACTTTACAAGCAATGGTGCTGAAAACTGCCCAGAAGACGCAAACCCTGCTGAGTGGGTGCTCGATGTTATTGGTGCTGGAGGTGGTATTGGTGCCAAGAAGGCAAAGCAAGACTGGCCTCAAATTTGGCGCGACTCCAAGAATGCACGCGAGACGAACCAAGAGATTGCCCGCATCAAGCAAGAACGTGGGGGCCAGTCCAACAAGTTTGAACAAGATACACGCAAGTACGCTATGCCAGCTTTCGCACAGGCCAAGGCCGTCTTCATTCGAGTCTTCATCTCGTACTGGCGAACACCGGATTACTTCATTGGCAAGCTCATGCTGCATATCACGACTGGTCTCTTCAACGGCTTTACGTTCTGGAATCTTGGCAACACCGTCGTGGACTTGCAGAATCATATCTTTTCCATCTTTTTGGTTTTGACCATTGCCCCGCCTTTGATGCAACAGCTTCAACCTCGCTATCTCGAGTATCGTGCCCTCTTCCAAGGTCGCGAGCAGCAGAGTCGGATGTACTCCTCGTGGACTTTTGCCCTCGCTTCAATTGTCGTTGAACTGCCATACACTATTGCTTGCTCGACCATTTTTTTCTTTTGCTGGTACTTCCCAACTGGACTCCCTCGCGAAATATCTCGTGCTGGTGCAATTTGGCTCTTCCTTACCCTCTTCGAAGTCTACTACATCACACTCGGCATCATGATTGCTTCGATTGCCAAGACTGCACTCTTCGCAAGTGTCCTTGTTCCAGTATTTTTCACATTCATCATTGGCTTCTGCGGTGTTCTGGTCCCCAGAAATGCGCTCCCACACTTTTGGCTGTTTATGGTTGATTTGACGCCGTTCCGATACTTGCTAGGAGGCATGTTGACTTCTGCGGTGAGTGGCTTGGAGGTCAGATGCAGCTCGAACGAATTCGCAAGGTTTTCGCCTGGTGCAGGACAAACGTGCCAGGACTACGCAGGATCTTTCGCTCAGCAATTTGGAGGTTATCTCAACAACCCAGCTGCGACGTCAGACTGCGAATACTGTCAGTATGCCGTTGGTGATGAGTACGCCAACACTCTCGAGCTCTACTTCAAGAACAGGTGGCGAGACTACGGTGTGTTCTGGGCATATGTCATCTTTGACGTGCTCATTGTCATGCTCTTTACTTATTTGTACTGTGGTGGCTTCCAGAAGATTGGACAGTTGTTCAAAAGATCAGGCAAGCGTCGCTCAAAGAAGTCAATATCGCATGAGGAAGAGAAGCGAGAAGCATCTTCTATGTGAGGGCCGCACAACGAGCTATCATTAGGATTCGATCCATGTTTAAAGGGTGATTTTTCTTAATTCTTTAGAGACCAGATAATGGTATAGTCAGTGTATGACAGAATGAGCGCCTCGTGATTGTATGAGAGGTAGACAAGCCAGTTCCACTAAGCTGGTCATTTGAACAATGGCTCATGCAATTCAGGGGCACAAGAGCGGTCTAGCGCTCGTCTATCGCTTAACACTATTGCTGCAACAGTCATATATGAACCGAAACGTAGCGGTTGCACGACTTTATTCAAGCACAGACACGTAGGTAGAAGAAGAGGCTCGCTGAATTGTATCTATCCGAATGTTTCACTGCTAAATGACAATGTATCTACGATAACTTATACTGATTCTTCGTCCGCCTCACGCAACTGACTGTCCTTTCTTACCCGCTTATGACCACTGCGCTTGAGCTTGGCGCCGATCTTTGCAAAGCCACCACAATACAGCCATGTAAACACAAAGGTAATGAGAATGTTGAAGATGACATACGCCCAAAAGATGCCATAGTTTCTCCAACGATCACCCCAGTAAACAAGAAGAGTCGCAGCGTATTCATCTCCAGTCGCGTATTGACAATAGAGACACTCGTCTGTCGCATTTGGATCTTGCAGATATCCCGCGGCTTGCTGAACGAAGCTTCCGGCGTACTCCTGGCAAGTCTGACCAGCCAAGGGTGCAAATCGTGCAAACTCAGATGCGGCACATCGGACAGGCTTATCGTGAACGACAAAGATGAGCATAGCACTCAGAAGGTAGTTGAATGGAGTGAGATGGTAGACCCACTGCCAAAACGTGATGATGGACGAGGGTGGTGACAATACTCCGCAGAAGGCAATGATGAATGTAAAGAAGGTTGGTACCAAGAGAGACGCAAAGAGCTCCGTCTTGGCAATAGAGGCAATCATGATACCGAGCGTAACATAGTAAATCTCGAACAGTGCAAGGAACATCCAAATAGGGCCAGCGCGGCCAATCGATCTGTCGAAGCCAGGGCCAAAGTACCAACAAAAAAAGAAAATCGTTGCACAAGCGATTGTGTAGGGCAACTCGACAAGGATGGAACCCAGGGCAAATGTCCAAGACGAGTACATGCGACTTTGCTGCTCTCGTCCTTGGAACAAGGCTCGCCATTGCAGGTATCGTGGCTGTAATTGTTGCATGAGCGGCGGAGCGATAGTCAAGACCAAGAAGATAGAGAAAATCCGGTTCTGCAAGTCTACCACGCTGTTGCCCAGCTGGAAGAACGTGAAACAATTGAAAAGGCCCGTGGTGATGTGCAGCATGAGCTTTCCAATGAAGAAGTCAGGTGTTCGCCAGTAGGAAACGAAGATACGCTTGACAACGGCACCGGTTTGAGCGGTAACGGGCATGGCGTATTTACGTGTGTCTTGTTCAAACTTGTTTGCCTTGCCGCCACGTTCCCGTCTGATGCGTTCAATCTCACTCCTGGTGTCCTGTGCGTTCCTGGAATCGCGCCAGATCTGGGGCCAGTCTTGCTTTGCCTTCTTGGCACCAATACCTCCACCAGCTCCGATGACATCGAGGACCCATTCTGCAGGGTTTGCATCTTCTGGACAATCCTCAGCGCCGTTACTTGTGAAATACTTGATCATAGTCTTGGACTGATCACCAAGCTCGCCAAAGTAGATCGTTTGGCCACCAGGACCGAGCAGCAGAATGCGCTCGAATTGCTGAAACAAAATGGAGGATGGCTGATGAATGGTGACAAGAATAGCTTGACCAGCATTGGCAAGCTTCTTGAGGAAACGAACAATGTTCCAGGCAGCTTGCGAGTCGAGACCAGAGGTAGGCTCGTCGAGGAACAGCAAGAGACTTGGCTTGGCAGCAAGTTCAACTCCGAGCGTTACACGCTTGCGCTGTTCGATGGTGAGACCATTACCTGGCACGCCAATGACTGCCTCCGCCATGTGTTCCATTTCCAAGAGCTTGATGATCTCCTCGACATACGCGTACTTTTCCGCCTGTGGTGTTTCGCGAGGTTGACGGAGATGAGCAGAAAATTGAAGTGCCTCGCGTACAGTGGCAGTAGGCTCGTGCATGTCCATCTGCTGGACATAGCCAGTAGCACGTTGGAAGGCACTTGGCAGCTTGCGTCCATCCACAAGCATGTCACCAGTCACGACACCAGTTGTTTGACGTTGTGCAAGCGTGTTGAGCAATGTCGTCTTACCAGCTCCCGACGATCCGACCAAGCAAGTGAGTTGACCAGGCTTGACCCAACCAGTAACATGATCCAACAATTGCTTTTGATGTCCCTTGTTTGCTGGGTCCGGGACATTGTAGCAGACATCGCTCCAAGTGAAGGTCGTCTCGGACTTTTCAAATCCATCCATAGTAGAGTCACTGTCGCTGCCATCGTGTTGCTCGACATGGGCTGCTTGTGCCTCTTGTGCAGCATCTACTTCCTTTTCGCCGCCCAAGGCTTCTTTGACGGCCTTTGGCTCGCCACCACGTTTGTAGACAAGAGACCCACCAGCAGAAGCATTAGGCTTTTGACGTTCCGTTCCAACACAGGTGACAAAGATAAAGAAGAGCCAAAACATGATGATGAATGCGAGGTTGCGCCAGAGGTGACCACGCACATAAGTGAAGGATTCAGAAATGTAGGCGGCGCCAGAGACCACAGTGGATCCCGGGGTCGAACCAGCGATGGCACATCCTTGGTTGGGAAATTGTCCTGGAGCACCGTATGGCAACAGACGCGGAACGACACATTCCAAATCGAGATTGTAAAACTCGTTGATCATCATGGACTCAAAACCGTAGGCCAATGGATTAATGTACCAGAGCCAGTAGAGCCAAGGATGCATACTGGGCCTTGGGATAATGTATCCAGCGTAAACAACTAGGGCCTGAATGGCAATGCCCGACAGAGCAGTGGCAGCATCGAGTGACGGCACCAAAGCCCCAAGCATCCTGAAGAAGGAGTAGACGGCCATCGTAGAAAAGTAGAGGAAGAGGTAATTGATGAAGAACTGTGACGCCGTGTATTGCAAACCAGAGAGGAAGTAGATGACAATATCAAAGGCTGCCACCTGTAATAAAACAACCGGCACATCTGCAACCACTTGAGCTAACGCAAAAGCGCTGGGTCGGAAGAATGTAAAGGATTTGTGCTTCATGAGAACAGGTCGAGAGCTAAATGCTGAGGAGAGCTCAGCGAGCGCGAGAAGGGCGTTGAAGAGCAGACTGAAGAAGATGACACCTCCACGGAGGACTGTTGTTAGCGGGACCGATAAAGGGGTGTCTCTTACATGCTCCATTGGTATCCTTTGGCATGTCGTAGAAGAGAGAGCCGATAATCAGAGCCTGGAACACAGCAGAGGCATTCTTTCCATAAAGCGAGAGCTTGTCGCCAAAGTTGATCTGATATTGTCGGATGGTGCAGTACCAGATCTGTTTGTAGAAGGGAAGGGCATATACGCCATGACGCTTGCCCTTCTTGTCGGATTCGGTCTCCTTGAATGTCTCTGCAGGTGGATCTTCCTTGCAACGATGATTGTATGACTTCATGTCTTCAAAGTTGTCTTTGCATATCTGAGAACTCTTGTAATATTGCTCAAGCTCCTCTGTCGTCTGTGGTGGACTTGCTCCATCTCGCTCCTTGCGTGCACGCTTGTCGGTGATGGCTGTCAGGAAATCGGCTGTTGTTTGACGCTCTTCAGGCTCATAGCCCATGTCAATAAAGTACTGACGTGCAGACTCGGCAGGACCATAGTACAAGCATCGACCACCCTCAATAAGCAAGACCTTGTCGAAGAAGTCATAGAGCTGCTCACCTGCCTGGTAAATGGTCACAACTGTCGAGACCTTGGCAATGTTGGTCAGTACCCGCAAGGAGCGGCAGTATTCAACAGCAGTCGAAGCATCAAGACCACGAGTGGAGTTGTCCCAGCAGCCAACACTTGCACGATTGACGAATACTTCTGCAATAGAGACACGCCTGATTGTTAGTCTGGTAAAGCAAAGGAAGGGGACTCACTTCTTTTCTCCGCCAGAGACTCCGCGAACCATCTCGTCTCCAACCTTCGTCTTGAAGGTGTGTTCAATACCAAAAATCTTGCCAAGAACGTTCAAAAACTTGTCTTGATAGCCCTTGCGAGTTTCACCTTGAGGTCTCTCACCAGGCGTCCTCGTTTTGAGTGCAAATCGTAGTGTCTGTTCGACTGAGAGCGTTGCAAAGTGCAGATCGTCCTCACTATTATAGACAACATCACCGCGGTACTTTTTGGCCATTTCCTCCCAGCCAATACCACCGTAATGGACGTTGCCAGTGACTTCCTTGTAGCCATTCCGCTGATTGGCAAGTGCCTTGAGAAATGTGGTGCATCCAGAGCCCGGCTGTCCAAGAACAAGCAACATCTCTCCGTCTTTGACACAACCGTTGAAGCCGTGAATGAGCTTACGTTCAACAGCTTCAGGTGATTTGGCCTTTGTACTTTTGTAGATGACATAAGGCAAGATTGGGATGGAAGCAATGCCCTTGAGGATATCGCCGACTGTTGGTTGAATCGCAGCACCAACACCACCACCAATAACATTCAGATCTTCGAAGTAAACACCCACATCTGTTTGTTAGCCGGGAACAATGCGGAAAATGTGCTTACTCTTCTTCTTCATCTCATCACGATCAAATATTTCACCTAACAACTCATTGAATGTGTTGTCACCACCTGGATCCTCACCTCCAGCTGATCGCCGCGAGGTGAGTCTGCGCATGAGGTCGTTGCTTTCTTCTTGTGACATGTGCGACATGCGAGAGTGATACCGTTCCAACGCCCCATGACCTTCTGAATCAGTAGTATTTGCAGCATGGCTCACGCGAGACTGTGCAGCAGGCCGTGCCTTGTGCTCCTGGATCAAGCTAGGTGATACAATCGCAGGAGCGACTTCTTCCGTGTGTTGTTGATGATCCATGAGCGTCGATGCTGGAGACGCAGCAGACTGGCTCATCTTTAATGAACAGATTGTTGGTCTTGAAACTAGAAGCTTGAGCGTCACGGAGGAGGCATTGGCTGCGCTTTAAGGCCTTAGCGCGGTGTGCTGAGCACCAAACCCGTGCGCTTCTCGGTATCGGCCACGGACATGCCGACCCGCCAAAGTATGTAGACGTCATACAGGGGCAGCCTTTTTTATTCGCTCCAGTTAGCGACCATCGGCGTCGGCATAAAAGATCTGTCCGTGGGATCAGTTCTTGTGTAGATTTACCCGCAAATAGCTGTTCTTCAAACTTCTTTCGTCTGCGAAGTGTAGTTGCAATTACGTGGCTGGACGCTAGGGATAGAAGTCTGTGCATCACGATATAGAACCCTCCATCTGCAGAGTGTAGTTGCGATCGCGGACGTAGACGCTAAGGGGTAGTGGTCTGTGCGTCACAACATAGATTAGTCAACAATCTCGGAAACTTCTTTTGCCGTACAGGACGATAATGCCAAACAAGCGACAAGTCCGTGCGACGGACAATTGCTGTAGCGGCTGCAACCTGTTGTCTGAGCGGCATGCCACGTCAGAGCGATCTCAAGCTTCAAAGCCATTTCAATGTAGCTTCATGAAGGCTGAAGCCCGTGGAACTGCGGCCTTGTGTCGCGGTCTGAGAACCCGCATTCACGCAGCCATGTCCTCAAGTTCGATTGCAGCCGGATCCACTTGCGGCACGAGACGTCGACTCGGCCTTTCCGCTTCTTCCTCACTCATACCCCTGTGTGCGCCAAAGACTCGCTCGCGTAAAGCTTGTAGCAATTGCACAATCAAGTTACATAGTAAACCGAGAATACCAATGCCTAGGATACTCCCCGCGACGATGGCTTTGTTTGAACTGCCAAAGAAGAAGTAGACCCAATTGTTGGATCTTGCATGTTCAATATAGACAATTGGGAGGTACAACAAGACCACAAGAAATGAGGGTAGCATGAGTGCGAATCGCGTCGTAACGCGACTGAACCAAATCTCAAAGAGAGCGAAGCATGTATTGAGCGCGTGCATTGAAATGTTGACCCATAATGGATATGCACTTTTGTCCATGTCACCTGCAAGAACGGCCCAATACACAATCGTTACGAGCATCGCACCTGCGCAGACGGTATGCTGTAGAACCATGTGTAGTACTTGTAGTAGACGTGGCCAGCACGGAAGTCCTCGCGTCATGCCAAATTGAGCATATCTGGCAGTATGAACGCCAGCAAAGAGGAAATATGCAGACAGGGCTACATAGCTGATGTGTGTATAATAAGAGAACCACATAGCCAGTCCTTGCGTAACTTGAGTATGTATAATGTCGATGAGCACGACTAGCGAGGCATACAAGCCAATAGCCAGTCTGCATTTCGCGAGGGTTGCTGGCTTGCATAGAGCGGACGTAAAGTAGCGAGGCGAGATGGTCACGTCGTACATGCCCAGAAAGCGATATACGCCGTCGAATCGGCTCTGACTATGCATAGTTCTTGTTGCAGGTGAGTCTGAAGGTGAGTGAATGAGCTGCTCAAGATCCTCGTGCTCGACGCCTAGCGCCCGGTACACATCTTGTTTCATGCTAGTCGGCTCTTGTTTGTTCAAGTGATCAGTCATATGCATATTTTCTGCACTGTCTGCGATGTGTATGTGCTGAGTCGTATAAGAGCTGTCACCTGTCTCTTTCCTCCGATCTTGAGCGCGCATGAGACATGTGTACGAGCTCGTTGAAAGCTTGTTTGATGTTGCACCACATCTGTTCGCGCATGGAAAGTGGAGCCGAGCTGCTGCCCCTGAGCGAAATGAGAAGAGCTGCACTATACAATAAATCCTATAGCTTGACCTTGCCATCACGTCGCCTTTGTCCTGCCATCCTCAGCAATGCATACAAACTCTGCAGTCGTGGCATCTCCAGCCCTTTACGCCGTGCAATCCTCACAGGGTTGCCAAGAATCACTTCTAGCTCC
Source organism: Protomyces lactucae-debilis (assembly GCF_002105105.1). Lineage (NCBI taxonomy): Eukaryota > Fungi > Ascomycota > Taphrinomycetes > Taphrinales > Protomycetaceae > Protomyces > Protomyces lactucae-debilis. The sequence continues at coordinate 158,344 of NW_024467996.1, forward strand.
ATCGGATTTCCACGCTCCCAATCGAGCAGCATACTCGGCTTACCAGAGGTGTTCCGTTCTGTTGACTTGAGAATTGCTTCAGCGGTTGCAAGTTTTGTGGGAAACGGACGGCCGAGGATTTTGGGTGCTGTTTGCAGCACTTCCTCCATGACGCCCTTCAAGTGGATACGCAGTTCCGGGTCCAATGACATTTCAGCATTGCCTGCTCCAGAACTCAGGACGGCAGATGGATTCATACTCGCATTGATGGCGATTTTGTGCCATCGAACAAGTTGTAGGCCGGCTTCATCATACTCCTCGGCGTCCTTGACACCTCCTTCCTTGAGGAGCTGCACAAAACGCTTATTCATTTCCGTGGCATAGGCATCCCGTTTATGAGCTTCTTCCCTTGAAGGTGGCAGCTCAAGCACGTCATCGCCGCTGTAGGGACCAATACTGATACGTGTCCATCGATTTTGGACCACCACACCGGGTGATGTTTGAGCAGCACTAATGACCGTCACTGCAGACAAGACTGGATTCGATGGGAAGGCAATTCGATACGGTTCCTCGACTCCGACACCATTTTGAATCAAGAGGATTGCTGTTTTGCCGGGTGTCACGAGGTCTTTGATGATTTCTGTGTCGTCGGTGATATCGGGGAGTGCTTTCGTTGTGATGACGATGAAATCCCAGCTAATGTGACTGGAAGAAGCCTCGGCCGGTGAGCTGAAGGTATTCGCAGGCGTGAACTTGTAGTCGCCAAAGGTATGAGTCTTCATGGTGAAGCCATTGTCCTTGACGGCCTTGTAGTTGGACCGACAGATGACACTGACAGCGGCATTAGGCAGACGACTCGCATAAAAGGCCCCGACGGCGCCTGCTCCTACAACGAGAACTGTCGGCTTTGACATTGTGCGATATCGATGTGGAGTGTGGAGCAAGATGAGGGTTTTAAATTTCAACAAGTCGCAAGACTCAAGCGAGGAAAGTGCAAAGGACACGCTTCATCTATCGTAAAGTATAATACAGAACACATGTAGTGTGGTTCAATTCAGCTGCTTCTGCTGCTGTTGTCGCTCCATCTCTGCCTCTTTCTTCCACCGATCCAGCGTATTTCTCAGCTCCGTATCGGGAATGAGCGTTCCCGTAGGCGTCGTGCTGCCGTACCGCGACCGCTGCAGCTTCTTGGCCTTGAGCTCAATGATTTCTGCAATGGTCATGGCTTGCTGCTGATAAAAGTACGCACTGTTGGTCTTGCCTAGCTTCTTGGACGCTTCACTCAGGTAGAGTACCGTCAATGCGTCATGCTTTGTAGGCTCTGAATTCACAAGACCCGGAATGTCCAACTGGTCTCTTGCAGCCTCAATGGCTCGAGACAGCGACTCGGCATCCGTTGACAAGGTCGATGCATGATACGCAAGATCCAGGCTCGATGAATTGGCTTCTCGCTCTTCGTAAAAGTCTGCGGCTGTGTCGTCATTCTCCATGTTGTAGTCTTGCATATCTGCATGCTCAATCATTTGGATGTCGTGTGTCTTGTTGTCCAGGGCTCCAGTAGAGAAACGCATGGCTTCCGCGTGCTCTTGTGAAGCGTATGCTGTATCAGAAGACATTCGGGAGGTAATTGAGTGGAGAGAAGTATGCGCTGCGCCAAACAAGGCGCTTTGAGCGATGAAGAAGATTGAGGAGCTTGTCCTTGTTGAGGAGTCCTTTCTTTCGTTGCGTGAGTTGGGAAGAATCAGAGACAGGCAGGCTGCTTGAGCTATATAGCAGCTAGGGAGGATGCGACGTCGGCCGTGGTTGCAATTGGGTCTGTGCCGCGTGAAGTCGCAAGTTGGTGCAGTTGGATGCGCTGGCCGGGGTTTGTCGGGTTGTCGAACTCTTGTCGGGCCTTCTCTCGAATTTAGCCGGCACTCTGAGATCTGACAGCTGCAGCCACAGACTCGCCCACAGTGCAATCAGCTGATCTTGCAGATATGGAGACTGGCATGGATCTATGGCTAGTCATTGGCTCCATTGACCACAAAGGCTTCAGGTGCAGCTAGGACTGGAGATGTTTACCTACGTCCTGACCTACCTAAAATCACGGCATCTGAGGAAGCCACAGTAGCAATACTGCCAGTGCATGCATCAGGATGCAACATAGATATCAGCGTCCGAGTCTGCCAGAGAGCCATGAGTCATGACACATGGACAGACGGGGGAGCGCGCGTACTTGCTGATCTGTTTTGCATGTCGCGTATTTGTTCAACCCAGGAGTGACCTTAGAGAAGCACCGAAGTAGCAGCGCAACCCGAGGAAACGAAGCGAGAAATGCCCATCTGAAGGAAATCTCGCCTTCCGCAGTGTTCGGGCCGATGTTGAACTACTCCTCGAAGAGACTGAATACATCGCTCCGAAGATGACTGCACAGACTCAGAGTCAGAGCTCTGAAATCTACTGCCCTGCCGCATGGCTCGCGTTTGCTTGGAGTGCCTCTGCTTCAACAGTGATTGTTCATGTTCGCAGCTCTATTGCCAGGCATCAAATTCGGCCGAAGAGCTTCACCAATGATGGCACTGGCATCAGCTCAAATTCAGGCGCATGAGCCTAATCATAATCGTGACTCGCGAGTCGTCGACTCATCTTCCAGGTGACCGTACAGGGTCCAATTCCCCAGTACAGACCAGAAATGGCACGGTCGTCTCATACGTGCAAGTATTCACAATTGAAGGTTCAGTCAATGTCAGGTACAAATCGCAGGCGCATGCAAGATCTCATCAGATGAGCAGATTGATTGGAACCCAGTCTGCGATTGGACGCTGCCGGGTGAAGAGAACGGGATGCTGCAGCCTCTTGAGTCTTGACTCTTGACAGCATGTGCACTGTGAGTCCGTGACATCTCAGTGACAATACATATGGCTTCCAGCAATTGATTAGCCTGAAGCTAATTGCCAATGTCATCGCCGAGACTTCAGCTGTGAGCGTGGGCTTCTGGATTCTTCATTGACAATCTGACAGAGAACGACCCTGCAGATTGCGGCCGAATCAGCAAATGGTATGAAGCTTCAGCCCTTGCGTTGGACACCTGGACACAGTGCCCATCAATTCAGTGGCACAGCCAGGCTGGTCCGTCCAGTGTCTAACCCCGAGTCCCGACTCCCCGTGAAGACTGCGACTCTGCCAGAGGCTCATGACTCATGAGTCATGACTACGAGTCATGACTTTGAGGCTATGACTTCAAACTGTGGCTTGTGAAGTTGTGAAGTTCTGAGTCCTTCGCGCAGATGAACTGATCTGACTGATGCTAGCGCGGGGAAAAGCTTTGACCAAATCGTCCCACGTCTGCATTATGGACCGACTGCGGCCGCATGTCGGATCTTTTGCGGGTGAATCCAACAGGCCGGACTGCGGCTGTCATCTGTCCAAGCAACCAATCCAAGTCTCCAAGGTCAAGCTTCTACGAACGACGGCCCTCTCATCTGTACACTCACAAATTGTGATAATCCATCTGTTGTACAAACATCCGCAAAGTACGGCCCGAAGTTTCACGCTTCTCTCCGTGACCGCGCGCAAACCCTGCTTTGATCGCACAACTACACTTCGCTAAGCTTCCCCAGACAAACACTCTGCCCCAGGATGTCAAGACACGCTCATGGTACTTAAAGACCTTGCCATCCCCAGGTATTTGTCCCTCATCAGCCTAGTCAGACGACTCTTCCCTTCTACAGCTGCAGCGACCATGGCCGACAAGACCCAAATCGCCTACGTGGAGGATGTCGCATCACAAAAGAGTGTCATCATCGCTGGCCATGCCATTGATAATGACAAGAACCTCGTCGCTGGTGCCATGCAGGCCACCGACCGCGAGCACACCTTGACGGTGAGGCAGGCTCTCAAGGCCTACAAGTCCGCCGTTCTCTGGTGCTTGCTCATCTCTGCCAGTATTGTCATGGAGGTATGTTTAAGACTTTTGGCTTGACTATGCTAATATACTAGGGATACGACACAATGCTATTGGGTAACTTTTACGCATACCCTTCGTTCCAGCGCAAATACGGTACTTTGCAAAAGGACGGCTCTTATGAAATCCCTGCACCATGGCAGGCGGGCCTGAGTAACGGTGTGGCTGTTGGACAGATCATCGGTCTATTCCTCAGTGGTTTCATCTCTGAAAAGTACGGATACAAGAAGACCATCATTGCCGGACACGCCGCCATCATTGCACTCATCTTCATCCCCTTCTTTGCTCCCAGCCTCGAAATCCTGCTCGTGGGCCAAATCCTGCTGGGTCTCCCATGGGGTGCTTTCCAGACTCTGACCACCACCTACGCTGCCGATGTTTGCCCAACACAACTTCGCCCATACTTGACCACGTACACCAATCTTTGCTGGGTCATTGGTCAGTTCATTGGCTCCGGTGTGCTTCGCGGCCTGCTTGGCATGTCAGAGGATGCCGGCAACTCGATGTCCTACCGCATTCCATTCGCTATTCAGTGGATCTGGCCTGTCCCTATCCTCATTGGTACCATTTTCGCTCCAGAGTCTCCCTACTGGCTTGTTCGCAAGGGCCGTTTCGAAGATGCCAAGGCTGTTCTGCGTCGTCTCCAAGCACAGAATGATCCAAACTTCAATGCCGATGACACCGTCGCCATGATGCGCCACACCAACGAATTGGAACGTGAAATCGCCGCTGGCACCAGTTACCTCGACTGCTTCAAGGGAGTGGACCGCCGACGTACAGAGATCGTCTGCGTCGTCTGGGCCATTCAGAATGCTTGTGGTAGCAGTTTCATGTGAGCCGTCCAAAGTGTATTGAATCAAGCTAACATTTAGGGGTTTCTCGACATACTTCTACAAACAGGCCGGCCTCGCGACGGAAAACGCTTTCTCAATGACTATGGCTCAATACGCCTTGGGCGCTATCGGTACACTCCTTTCTTGGCCCTTGATGAACCGTGTGGGTCGCCGAACAATCTACCTCTATGGTCTCATTGTGCTTTGCGCTCTTCTCATGGTCATTGGTTTCACATCGCTTGCTGGCAAGGGATCTGGTCCTTCATGGGCAATTGGCAGCATGCTGCTCATCTACACTGGTGTCTACGATCTTACTGTCGGCCCAATCTGCTACTCCCTCGTCTCTGAGCTGCAGTCCACTCGTCTTCGCGGCAAGACCATCGTGCTCGCTCGAAACTTGTACAACGTCGTCGGTATCATCAATGGTGTCACTACCCCATACATGCTCAACCCAAGTGCCTGGAACTGGGGTGCCAAGAGTGGCTTCTTCTACGGTGGTATCTGCTTGTTCTGCGCCCTCTACTGCTTCTTCAGGCTGCCAGAGCCCAAGGGAAGGACTCCCGGAGAGCTTGCCATCTTGTTTGAACAGAAAGTCCCTGCACGCAAGTTCTCCAAGGTCAAGGTCTCTCAGTTCGCTGGCGAGGATCTCACCCAAGAGAAGACCAACTTGTCTGCTTAGACTTCGAAGTCACAATGCAAAGCACCTTCCTTTTCTGTGCTTTGTCATGTTCCACCACTTATGTTTCATTAGTTGTATAGCACGATTAGAATTTCAACTCTCAAATTTCTCTAGATGACCTGCCTGCATCTTTATTGATCTTATTGTTCAGTACTTCAGTGATCTGCAGCTGACGTAGAGCAGCCGATACCCGTGCTGGCGACAAAATGTCAGCCCATCTGAAGCGCCATCCCAACAGCAGGCCAACCTCACGCGATGGGAGGAGGTGCACATCTTGCGTGGCAATGCTACGAGTGCAAATCTAGCGCAGAAAGATTGCACAGCCGCGCGCACTTCCAATGCCTCAGAAGCTAGCAGAGACTACTACGCACACCGAGGCTGATGTGGCTCTCCCACCACAGGCGACGACTGCCTCCGTGCTGAAAAAGTTCATCCGTACCATTGCTATCGTCCTGCTCCTCCAGACTATCTTCTCTTATGCTGGCAAGTGGATCAAAAAACCAGTAGAAGTAGACGTTGCCAAGCCAGACGCTGTCAAGCATGCTGCTGTCGCAGGCAAAGCTGACGCAACGACTGTAGACTACTCTGTCACTCCTCGACGCGTAAAGCCAATGTGGCACACGCCAGCCACAATCGATGTTGCATTGTACTTGAATGAGGAGCGCAATTTTCAGCCAGATGGTCAGCCCTTCTTTGTTGTGCAGGACTTTCAAGTTGGAAATTGGTCAGATGTAAGAAGAATGTCGGGCTATTATGATTTGCCCAGCCGCGTACAGTCGTCCAATGGTAGTCTTTGGGCGCATCTTTTTGTAAGCAAGAGTCTCGCATCGCCAACAGAGCCAGGGGTCCCAGAAATGATGGACAGATCTTTGCACATCCGTCACCAATTGACGCGCTTTCTGCCTCATCGCAAGGACATGACCGTGAAAAAGCTCATCGGTCAGACAGATACAGCAAAAGAAGCCAAACAAGAGAAAGGTGAAGTCATCAGCTACTTTCATCCGAATCTTACCTTTTCGGTTGTTGGAGATGCTGGAACATTGGTCTACAGCCAAATACATCCGGTCATTGCTCCGTTTGTTACCCTGGAACCCTCGAATGCGCGAGATGAATCGGGCGAAGATGGATGGTACTTGCCAATCGCCTATGTTAATGATTTCTGGCTTTTGCGAGACCACATGTTCCCCATCAATACCACGACGCCACGTGTGCCAATACACTTTGAGCTTTCTCAGACAAGTCTTGTGAAGATGCAAATGATGACTGCAATGGACCAGTCATTCAAGCAGCAAGCCAAGAGCATGGGAGGAAGTGGTGCCGAATTTGAGGAAATCAAGCGCATACTTTTGGAGACGAATGTCTGGCTTCTAGGCATGACGATCGCTGTCTCGTGTCTGCATTCGCTCTTTGAGTTCTTGTCCTTCAAAAATGACATTCAATTCTTTCGCAACAAGAAGGACAATACCGGCATCTCCACCTGGACGATTCTGATGAATATCATTCAGCAGACAGTCATTCTGCTTTACTTGCTCGACTCATCTGAAGAGACGTCCATGGTGCTTCTCATTGGTCAAGGCTTCGGAATTTTAGTGGAGGCCTGGAAGCTGACTACTGCAGTCAATGTGCGTCTTGTAAGGGTCAATTCATTGTTCCCGTACCGCGTCAAATTTGAAGACAAAAAGGTATTGAACGAGGCCGAGCAAGCTACAAAAGAGTACGATGCTGTCGCTTCAACTTGGCTGCTATATGCATCCATCCCACTTCTCATTGCCTACGCCACCTGGTCGCTGCTTTACCAGGAACACAAGAGTTGGTGGTCATTCGTTGTACAGAGCCTCGTCGGATTCATCTATGCGTATGGCTTTCTGACTATGCTACCATCACTCTACATCGACTACAAGCTGAAAAGCGTCGCCCACCTCAGTAAGCGTGCGTTGACTTACAAATTCCTGAATAGCATTGTCGACGACGGTTTTGCATTCATCATCAAGCAACCTTTGCTGGCCCGTCTAGCCTGTTTTCGAGACGACGTCGTCTTCTTGATATTCATGTATCAAACGTGGATCTACAAAATCGACAAGACGCGGTCCAATGAGTTTGGTCAAGTAGCAGAGAGTGTTGCGGCAGACAATGTCAAGAAGAACAGCTAAAGTCATACATGCCACCTCTTTTACGGTCTATCGCTCCTCATCACCTTGCCACCCTTGTCGCGTGATAGCACATGACGCGAAGCATTGAGCTTGATAAGACAACAAAGCACGGCTCGTCGGAGTCATTCTCTCGTTCATTGCTGCTGCTCAAGCGGACACGACTCAGTTCGTGAAAACCTTGGAGGATCAGTCGTCACACCTTTACACTTACACACTCCACTTCATCAGCCGGCACTAAGCACCGAATATTTTCACGACCTTAGCAATGTGTCTGCAACTGTCTGCCTTCGCATCACTGTTTCGTGAGGTGTCTTAGCCTCATCAGCCCCAGAGCCGTATGGTCTTGTAATAAAGGAGCGAATTTCTGGAAGTCGAGGCTACATACACGGTCACATCACAGCACAGGCGCGAAACTCTTCTGTCGACAATACGACTTGCGGGGGCGGAAAGAAGTTCGAAGCCTACGTGGTCGAGAGCCTAGTTTGTTCCCAACAATATGCAGGTACAGATTGAATCCAGCAGCTTGAGCCAGGACCTTCTGATGGCGTCAATGCTGGTCCAACGTGCGGAAAAAGAGACCGACACCCACGTCTTTTGAGCACCTTCGGCGGAGAACAGAAGCGCAGAAAGCGAGACGCTTGTGCGCAGGTATGGCGTCTTTGCTGTAAGTGCATGCTTGACGGATGCCATTGTATTTTGTGTTCGTGGTCGACTCCTTCCTGTAAGGGACTGAGTATAAGTAAGAGGGTGCTTGTATACGGTGACAGCTGGTCTGACGGGCTGGCTGAAGACGCAGGTAAGGAAAGGGGGGAGGAAATGCTAAGAAGACAAGATGAAATGAGAAAAGATAAGCAGAGATTAGCAATGATGAGCAAAAATGAGTTTCTAATTGCAGAATTATGAATACAGAAGGCTCTGATTTTAAAATGATAGAGAGTGAAGATATTGAGCAAGTCATAGCAGGGCAATTTTTTTGAAAAGCTTGCTAGATTGCGTTGAGTAGGTGTCAGGTAATCGTTGAGCAGCTGTTGAGCAGAGAAAAAGACATGTCGAGCGACTCGTTGGGTAGATGAGTTGCAGCATAGTTTCCACAGCGGGCCGATCTCGGCGGGACTTGTGATGGCTCTCTTTGTACCGCGCTGCAGTGTTGATCATCACAACATCATTGTGGCTTCTCTTCAGGCGGTGACTTACCAGCTCAACACGAGTGGTAAATTAGAGGAGTATTCAACGGGGAATCCTAGTGAGATACGTAGCTGGAACAGAATTGATATTCCAAAGTGTTGTAGTAGTTCTAAGGGATTTTAGTGATGTGTGCGAAAATCGAGGCTGCGTGTTCATCACATTTCCCTATCATTGTGTTCCGTCGTGTTTGCTGCATGTGTCATTCCATTTCGAGAGGGGCCTGGAGGCTTAAACCTGCAGAGAGATGGATAGCAATTATTTCTCGTAAATCACTCATTCTAATCATGGCAATCACAAGCACTATTACTTGTGGGACGACTACAACCTGTCTTCAAGTTTAAACATGTCCTCAAGGCCGTCCCAGAATCTAGGGTCGTCATCTACCTCATCCGCAGCTGGCCGTGTGAGCCCTGTCTCAGGAACGCATTGCTCATGGCGCTCTGCTGCGCATAGGCATCCTCCACCGGGCCCAGGATTATCGAGAGCGCAGCGAGTAGAGCTAAATGTCTCGATGTTACCACAAAGTCCATCACCCTCTTGGCATGTGCAAGTCGCCTCCCCATTCAAGGGTCTTTTACAATCGATGTCGTTGTCCACGATAGACCATTTCCCAATCTGCCATTGAGTGGTGGAATACCTGTTCATCATATAATCTGGATGACATTGCAGCCTGTTTTGCCATCCAGGCTGCATTGCGAGATATTCGTCCACATTTGCAGGTCCGTGCCGTCTGATGCGCCAGAGATTCACTGTAGCACTGCAAGCGCATGTATCTAGATAACATGCTTGCTGCGCTGCAGCGGCCGTCTGCTTGTCTGAACAACTCCGTTCAGTGATATTTACTGCTCTCGACCGAATGCAAAAACCCGACTCAAGACAGCCCTTCTTGCTTGGTTGCTTCAAGCTCTGCGCCTTATTTGCCATAGACTTGATGGAGTCCTTGCATACTTTCGAACAGCTTTTTGGTGTCAAACGGGGGTAGTTCTCCGGATTTAACACGTATTTGATGTCAAATTGCAAATGATAGCATTTGCTACCGTATTGCTCAAAAAAGTTTTTGTTGGCCTTGACAAAATGTGGTCTTGCTTCCTTTTCTGCGCCTCGTGCCACACTTGAGCTCTCAGCTGGTCTTTTTTTGCCGGCTGCAGCCTCCGGGTCTGCTTCAGGTGAGGCGTGCGCAATGAGAAAGCAATTGAGCAACGATGTGTAGATCATCAGAGCCCAAAGATTCATCTTGCAGGCCTATCGGAGGAGCTCTAGTAGCTGGGCAAAGTTCTTTCGGGCTGAAACGTGTCAATTGTAATTGTAAAAAGTTCAAATGAGCCACGTCGTCTTTAAGCATTTTCATCTGATTGAATTTTGAATTCAAATGTTTGACCACGAATATTTGGTCCCACGCCCAAGATGTGTATCCCGGCTCTATTTGACTTCTTTGATCATACAGACGGGTGTTAGCCGGCCGAGTCACGAGTCAATGAAGCAGCATCCTCCTGTGGCGTTACACTTGCGATAATTGGCGTCAGGATTGATCATAACATGTGCCCATGCTGGCGGCAAGTGCAGCAAAATAAAGTTGGAACAGCCTCAGCTTGGGATTGACAGTTCGACAATTTTGCATCAGAATTACTATGCGCGATGGAAGCTTCTATGAGCAGGATGAAGCCATTTACAGTCCCGTTGTTTCTCAGATGTCATCTCACCGCCCGGTAATCCCAGACGGACTGGTATCCCCAGAAATTCGGCCGGTAACCCCAGCCAACGAGCAATTTACGCCTGATATTCAGGACGTTATGCAGCAGTACCGGTTGGAGATGCAGCAGTACCGGTTGGAGATGCAGCAGTACCGGTTGGAGCAGCAGACTCCCTCTTTCGCGACTCCGTCCCGAGTTGTTCGTGCTCCACCACTACCAGTGGAGCCTGAGTCTCATGACCACATCTGGTCTTTGGCTCCCATCATCGGACTTCCCATTCCCGGGAATCCGTCATACGTCGGGTGTGTGCAGCCTGACAACGCAACGCTGCGCGCGTCGATTGACACGCTCGGCAAGTCACCTCTCAAGAAGGATGGCTCTAATTGGTATGACTTCATCAAGCTGGCGATCTTTGCCATCAAGAACTCCGGCACGTCTCCGTTAGTGCTACTGCCGGTATCAACAACGACTGAACTTTTGGCGGCTTATGGCAATGATGCAGTTCTGGTCAGCCTGCACACGAGATGGCACTCGACCATCACACAACTGGCAGCATCTGCCTACGGTGCTGGCATCACCGAGACGGTGTACGCTTGCTTGGAGCAAGTACGAACGCACTACGCTCCGGAGGCTGCAACTCTTCGCGCCAAGCTAGATGCAAAATTATATCAATTGCAATGCGCAAGTTGGTCGGTGGCCGACATCAAGAAGTTGATTGTCTCTATGCAAGAGATTTTCGATGAAGCACAACAAGGCGGTCGCGATATGGACAAAGACACACAAGGAATGCAGCAGCATTTCTTCCAGGCACTCCCAAAGACGGAGATGAGTGTCTCATTCTACCACTCTGCCAAGGCCAAGGACTTCCCTGACATGTGGTCGTTCTTCAGGTATGTTGAATCGAACGCGGTGGCAACGGCGCTCATCATCGGGTCCAGGCCTGTGCACGCCAACGTGGTACAACGCACATACCAGGCGCCTGTCGAGGTTGAAGGCAAAGGGTGGAGGCACATGAATGGCTTGTTCTGCGAGGACAATGGCCACTCCGTACAAGAGTGCCACCATAACGCCAAGGGCACCAATTTTAAGAAGACAGGTAGCAAATTTCTCTCTCGTTACCCTGCCGCAGTGCTCACTCGTGTCTCACCTGTCGAATCTCTTGGCTCATGCTCCAAAGTCATCAATCTCATTCAAAGTGAGGCTATGAAGACATGCAGCTCCACGAATGATGCTTCTTGTGAAGACTTCATCATTGACTCTGGTGCTAGTGAGCACTTCACAAATTCAAAATCGCTCCTGCAGGACCTTGTTAAATGCGTTGCGGAAGTCAAGTTCGCTGACAACTCTGTTGCATACACTGAGAGCTATGGCAACCTTAAAATGACAGTCCTTGATAGTCACGGAAAGGAGCAAGTTCTATGCTTGGATAAGGTCTTCTATGCACCGTGGGCGCGTAAAATTGTTTCCATGGGTGCGCTCAAGAAGCACTTTGTTAGCGTACTCAGCAACAGGGATGAGCCCTTCATGCGCCTCATCAGTCAGGACTGGGAGATTCATGCTCCAATGAACGAGAATCTTTTCGTCTTGCGCTCAGCAAGTAACTCACGTCTGTCCCTTGCACTTGCTGCCACCTCTGCCAGCGTACTCAAGGTGCATGAATCACTTTGCCATGCATCCTATCAGTCAATGCTTCAGCTAGCAAAACAAGACAAGCTCACCATTTCGGCCAATGCTTTAAAGCAATTCAAGCAAGCTGTTCTTGACTGCAAGACTTGTGCTATCGCCAAGTATCGCAAGCCATCTCATCCGTCGAAGCATCCTGGCAGTGACAAGCGCATTGAGCCTCTTGCGCTAGTGCATATGGACCTTATGAATCGCAAGGACCCGGATGGTCATACTCCAAACGTATTGGTGGTCGTTGATGATTTCTCTGGATACACCTGGTGGTATCCACTTGTGAAGAAAAGTGATACACTCGACCAGGTAAAGAAGTGGCATGCACTAGTCACCAACCAGTCGAACCACAGAGTACTCAGCTTTCGCTCGGACCGCGGTGGTGAATTCACTGGTGACGCTTTCAGAGACTGGACAGACTCGCTGGGCATTGTGCACACGTTCTCGGCGCCGTTTACGCCCCAGCAGAATGGAACGGTTGAACGCTTCAATCAGACATTGCAGGACAAGACTGTCGCAGCTCTAATCGGTGGAAACCTTAAAAATGCCTTCTGGCGGGAAGCTCTTGATTTCTCCTGCCGTCTCATCAACATGATTCCAAATTCTCGCGGCGTTATTCCGTTTCAGGAGTTGATGGGGAAGCCTGTTCAGCATCGAAGGATCCAGCCATTTGGCTGTGCGGTGGTCATTACCAACAACAACCCAGAAAAGTGGGGTGCTCGCGGCACTCCGGGTGTTTTCCTTGGATATGACGCTGATGGACCAAACTTACGCATTTGGGATACTGGAAAGTCCAAGATTCGTGTCGTGCCTGGCGCAAAGTTTTTCATTGACGAGTTCCCTGGCATTGTTGGCTCACCTGACCCATTATCCTCTGCAGTTCCTGAGTTTCTGCAGGACGTCACCAATGATGAGGGCCATGATGTCTTTCTTGCGCCACTCGTTGGATCACCTTTGCCAGTGGTCTCTTCTCCAAGTCCTGGTTACGTCGCTGGCAGTCCTCCGGAGGAAGTCTTCGTTGCCGATGACGCGAGCATCTCACATGCAGCACGCCAAGTCACTTGGTATCCTGAGACTGCTCGTGCATCACCGCCTTTAATCGAAGCGCCTTCTCCGGTGACTCATTCAAGACCTCAGTCCACATCCTCCTCGCCGGTGCCAGAAAACATGCAACCGGTGGTTCAGCCGTGGAGCATATTTGACACGGTGGATTGTGACTCGTTGATCGAGCCACTACTGCCAGAGGTCGTTGATCCCGAGGTGCTTGAGGTGATTGATGCTGCAGAGCCCATCGATCTTCTAGCTGATACAAGTGTTGATGCTTCTTTCCAGTCTGCTGCGGTCTGGGACTCTGATGGTGACGAAATTTCAGTTTCTTCCGACGTCAACAACCAGGATGCGGGCAACGTACTTTCTCCGCACAATGATGAGGTGACGGACGATGATTTGAGTGTCGAGGATGTGGTTCTGGATGTGAGAGAAACGGTAGTGGGTTCACCTGCTTCTACTGCTGCTCCACGCGTTACTCGCTCAAGTAACTCAACACTTGGCGGGCAAATTGCATCTGACCGAGGCGGAGTCCGTGTGGAACCTCAGTCGTATCAGCGCATGGAGTCTATGCTCTCGAGTATGCCGCCTGAGCCAATGCGTCTGTTCTTAGCAGAGGTGGTTTCCAGACACGGCGTTGACGGGGATGACGATGCTGTTAACCACTTCAACGACAACATCTCATTAGTCCTCTATCTGGCGCGTCACTCTCAATATGAAGATTGGCCATTGAAGGTCTCAGATGAGGATGTGCCGAAGCACTTTGGGGCTGTGAGGTTTTCTCCTCATGCGAAGTGGTTCATCCTTGCCATGGCAGAACAGATCAAATCTTTTGAGGACAACAATGTCTTTGAGGTCTGTATGTTGCCTCCTGGAGTCATACCCATTCGTGGCCACTGGATTTATGTAGTCAAGCACGAGAAGACTGATGACTCGATTGCAGCCTTCAAATCGCGCTTTGTCGCCAAAGGTTTCGAGCAGAAGGCTGGCATTGATTACAAGGAAACCTTCTCACCAGTTGTTACGAGCTCTGCTATTGAAATGCTGTACAGCTTGGTCGTTTACTTTGGATGGTGTATGCGCCAAGGAGATGTCAAGGACGCCTTTCTCAATGCTCCACTCGAAGAGGATGTGTACATGGAGCCTCCACAGGGATTTGACAAGTACAATGGCAAGGTTTGGCGACTGAAGAAGGCTCTTTGGGGTCTCAAGCAAGCACCGAGGGCATTCTACCTGTACATGCGCAATCACCTGTACGATCTGCAATTCAAGGTGGTTGAGGGTGAAGAGTGTATCTTCTGGAAGTACATTGATGACAGGCTGGTGCTCCTTCTGCTCTATGTGGACGACTTCATTGTAGCTGGCACTCGAAAAGACGTTGACAGCACATTCTCCCAACTGCAAGCATGTATGACAATTGACGATCGTGGCTACTTTGACAAACCTGGTGGAAATAGCATGCTGGGAGTCGCTGTCACTCATGTCAATCGCTGCATTACACTATCACAGCGTGTCTACTCAGAACAGCTGATTGCTGAGTACAACATCACTGACAGGATGTGCTTCACAACACCCATGGCACGAGATACGGTCGGCATACTATCATCGAGCACCGCTCCTCTTGTCGTGGAGCATGACTACATCACGTTACTTGGAAAAATGATGTTCCTTGCTTACGGAACGAGGCCTGATATCAAACATGCGGTTGGTCAGCTTGCACGCTACTCTAAACGGGCTACTGAAGATCACTGGAAGGCTGCAATGCGTGTCCTCGGATATCTCCGACACACTGGTGACGCAGGACTGGAATTCAAACACTATCCTGAAGCGGCGCCAATTGTCGCGTACTCAGATGCTGACTTTGCCACTGATGTCAGTACACGGCGTTCTACATCAGGCATGCTCATCGAAGTCTTTGGCAATCCTGTGTTATGGCAATCAAAACAGCAGCCAGCAGTAACAAGCTCGACAAAGCATGCAGAATACGTGGCCTATGGACGCATGGTGATGAAGGTGGAATGGCTTCACAAGGTGTTCAGGCAAATCATGCCAGACATACCCGATCGTGTGGAGACGTTCACGGACAATCACGCGACCTTCACGGAGCTCACTGATGACCCAGTACGCTCTCAAAGTCTCAAACATGCGGACATCTCAATGAAGTATGTGCGAGACCGCATCAAGAGTGGCCACATTGGTGTCACTGAGATTCGCTCTGGTGTCAACCGATCGGATATGTTCACCAAGGCGCTTGGAGCTAGTGCTTTCAAAGATGGATGTATACAAGTTGTCAAGTACATATACATTTACAGAAAGATTGGATTTATGCCAGTCAGCTCAAGACCTTATTTCCGAGTTAAAGCGATACTTGGCGGATGTTCCCGATGCGCCTTCTGGCACCGCGTTCGGCATCGTGAACCGCAGGCTCCAAGCTTACCACACCTTATCGAGCGGTAGAGCGATGGCAGACGATAGCAGATAAAATGCAGATTCCGTAGATACCTTCAAAGCTTATCGATCCCTTCACACCTCAAGAACCCTGTTTCATAGAGACCCGTGCCAATCAAGACACCACGAGCAAGATCGACGCTGCCGCCCGTACTCGTCCCAAAGTACCGTCCGTCATCTTGAAACAAGGTCTGCAGGTCCCAATCCTTGTGATGTTTGGGCTCGTAACGCTTATTCTTTTCTCCAGAACGCTTGGCCACTTCTTTTGGATGCTCAATTTGATGAAGCGACCTCCTCCGTGCAAGCGTGATCCACGATGGAGAGTACAGCTCAGACCGTGCCGCGTGAGGATTGCCTGCCAATTGACGGAGCATTGCGAAATTTGGATGTCCACCCACCACGAGGACATCAGAAGGCTTGCCGTCCTTGGTTTCTGTCGTGACTGCAATATTGTCTAGTGCATAGCCTAGTGGAATAAATTCTCTTTGAATAAGCAACGGAGTTGAACTATTGGCAGGCTGGAAGACATGCACAGCACCAGCGCTGGAGGACATGAAGAGAGTGTTGTTTGAACCCTTGGCCAGACCATTGGGGAAGGGAAGACCAGTGTACGCACGCATATATTCCAGTTGACCTTGATCCTGCCACTGAACATGAGCAATCCAGCCTCGACCAAGGATCGCGCTTCCAAAGGTTTCCGTCATTGCTTTCAAGGGTCCATCCATAAGTCTGGTCCAAGAATGGTCGTTTGTGACGTAGAAAGCATTGTGGCCGAGAGCTGTAATGCCATTTGCACTTTTGATGTCCTTGTGAGCCGGGATGGTCATTCGATGCTTGGCCAGCAGAGGATGTGCAGGATCAAAGGTAAACACTTCAATCGAGGGCCCCGTTCTTTGGTGATTGACCACAAACAAGCTAGTCTTTTCGGCATCTGCAAAGTAATCGATGCCGAGAGAGTGAAAGTCCGAATTGGCTGGAAAATCAACAAGCTCAATGGGTTCAGGGGCAGCTTGCTTTGCGTAATTGTACGCAAAAAGTCGTCCTCGGCCGCTCGGATCATTGAGTGGGCCCATGACAGTATTCCACTCACCCCTGTTTGGGTCACAACTCAGGATCACGAGTCCAGCATCCTTGAGCATGACTTCATGCTCGCAAAACTTGGGCCCATCGGCAGCCGTCATACTGGAATTGCCCTGCACAGTACAAACGACGGGATTTGGGGTGTAATTGACTGGATACGCTGGTCGTCCTAGAGCTCCGGCCGTATGAGCAAGCTGCCACATTGGCGAGAGAAAGACTCGGAAGCATAGCGAGGCAGCCATGAAGTAAGCTGGCAGCCTTGTAGCTCTTGGAGGGGCAGCAGGCACGTTGAGCGGTTTCGCTCGTGGTAGCGAATGAGAGGCTTCCTCAGCAGACTTGCTAGCTTTGGGAGTGGAAGGAGCAGATCGACGAGCTCTTTGCTTGCGAGTGTCCGGCATAGCTGCTACAGTAGAGGTTTTGAGCAAGTAAGTGAGGAGATATGGACACCGACTTGTCACGTCGTCGCTAGAATAAGCGAATTCCACGCGTAATGCGCATCGCGTCGGCAACCACTGTTACACAAGCACAACAAACCCCTTGCACACCAACAAGTAAGCCGATATTCTCGTAGCACGGCTTCCTGGCTATTATGATTGTGCGAGTCGCAGCTCTGCATCGCCAATGATATATGGGCCCTCTGCCTGCTGCTTAGCTATAGCAGCCTTATGAGCAGTGCAAGTGACTGCAACATGCCTTCTGCACCACAATAAGGGACGGGCCGTGAAGACCTTACTCTTTGCGAAGCTACGGTCACTCGCATTCTCATTCAGACCATCGGTATAGACCAGAAGGCAGAGATGCTATGCGGCAAGATTTACGTTGAATATCTGACGGAGGATCCGGTGGCGATGCGCAAAACGGCATCTAGGCAAGTGCAGCCAGACACACCTCTGTCGACCTGCGTTGAAGCGCAAACTGTCGGGCGTCATCCGCCAAGTCAGGCCGCAGTCACGAAGCTTGCTGCATATCACCACATCCGAAAAGTGCGCTGGTCCTCTGCATTTTTTGAACCATCCGAGGAGCCGGATGACGAAGAATCCGTATTGTGCTCGACATCCTTTGTTGAGGTCTTGGGGACTTGGCCTGGGCGAGTGTGATAGCGCGTCGGGATGTTCGCGTCTCGGGTCAAAGGCGCGGTCCTCAAGATGGGCGCACGTGTCCAGGATTTGTATGACTGCGTACTGACCCTCGGATTTACCATAGAATCGCAGCAACCTAAATTGAATACTTGGTGTCCCGGTGGCATTGTTCTAAGCTATTAGTTTGCAGATCTTTCGGCCGACTTTTACGGCTCATTGCAGCGAGACTATTCTCAGACTGATTCTCAGCTTGGTACTGGAAGCTCTGCATACTTGTGAAAGCTCACCTGCTGAGACAATCGCGCTAGAAACGCCAAGTGTCCTCCAAGCCGCATCTGCAAATCTACGACGCAGCCTTCACAATGCGAAGTGGAAGAAGACGGGGGCTCACGGTCCTACTTGGATTAGCGTTCCTGATATACATGTTCTCTGGCTCCTCGAGAGTATCTATCTTTTCTGCTGCTCCCAAATTTCCTCGAGACATCATCTTGAGCCACTCGCCGCTCAGTGACAAGATTACTGATCGCTTCGTCCTCTTTACCGCTCCGACAAAGTTTGATCCTCGAGGCAAAACGGTCGACGGTGGCAAGCATCAAGCCTCCGAAGAGACAGTTCGTGGGAAGCGCACAGTCATCTATACTGGTATTCCAGCGTACAATGCTGTGGCTGGGAAAGACGCAGCAGACGATGCCGAAGTCATCTTTGCCATTGCAACAACCTCCACACGCGTGATGCACGACGATTTCATGCCTAAGCGTTACCTGGCAAACACAAAGACGATGCTACTTCTGGTCATGCCCAATTCAGATCAAGGAGATTCAGCCAAAGTCCAGCGACATCTTTCGGCCGAGTACAATATTCGTAGCTTGGTCTTGAGAGTTCCAGCAGAAGACGAGCAAGACCGCAAATTCAACGTCATGGGCAGCTTGATGGAATTTGCTGCATACAAGGAAGGGCAGGGCGATTACTACACCATCATCGACGACGACGTCTTCATCCCTTCTTATCCTGCCTTCTTGTCGGCCATCAGCGCAGTCAACCCATCGGAAAGTCATGTGATGGCTGATGAGTCCATCACATCATCCAAACGCTCGTCGACCCCGATCGTCATCACAAAGGGTCTTTTGAAACGGGCATCAGCCGGCACCAAATGGGACAAATGCGTGGAAGCTGCTGCAAAGATACGGTATGCAGATAAGAAGCTGGCCAAGTGCATACAGCTTGTGCAGAATCCAGAAGCACAATCGCCAAAGATTGACTTCATCGATGAGCTTTTACTCGAGGAGACCATCAGCGAGCCGACGAGCCTACTAGAGTCAGGGGTGGCACCAGTCTCGATGCGAGCCTTATTCAAATTTGGCGGTCTGCCCATTGACGAGGAAAGCTTTGCAGATGTTCTGTTCGGACGTCTCAAGGGATTTTCGGCTGAATCGGCATTGACAAAGGTGTCATTGCAGAAGGGAGAATACGATTATACGCATGGCTTCTCGATCGTGCACAACTCAAAAGAGCGCTACTTCATCAGCAAGGCCGTACCTTTCAATGAGCCCCTTGGCAAGGGCGAGACTGTGAGCTGGCTCAGCATGCTCTATACAACATCCAAAGGCAAGCAAGTTCAGGTGGACTGGGTACTGAACGGCAACAACCTCGATACTGCAAGGGGAAAGTGAGTGGCAGAAGGATACGTTGCATTCATATAGCTACGGCCGGACAAGCTCAATGAGCTAAGAACTTACGCTGGACTTGCCCTTGTGACTCTCGACGAGCTGCAACTCTGCAACTGCAAACTCGGACACCTTGGCTGTGGAAAACTTGCGCGCCGAGATGTTCTGGTCAAAGAGTACAGCCAACTCACCGGGTGTACGGCCCTTGGGCTCTGGTAGCCTGAAATAGCAGTATACGGCACACAAGAAGCAGATACCACCATAGAAGAAACCGCTCTTGGCACCCCAATTCCAAGCACTTGGGTTGAGCATGAACGGCGTTGTCACATTATTGACGATGCCGACGACGTTGAAAAGATTGCGCGCGAGGACAATGGTTTTGCTGCGAAGACGTGTTGACTGAATCTCAGAGACGAGTGAGTAGCAAATTGGGCCAACAGTGAGGTCGTAGATTCCAGTGTAGAGGAGAAGCAAGCTGCCAATAGCCCAAGAAGGACCAGCGGACTTACCAGCAAGCGAAATGAAGCCAATGGTCAAGAGCAAGAAGCAAAGCACTGCAAGGCCATTGGTGTAGATGGTACGACGACCTAGCCTATTCATGAGAGGCCAAGAGAGAAGTGTTCCGATAGCACCAATACCATACTGTCCCATCGAGAGCGAGAACGCACTTTCCGTTGCGAGACCAGCCTGACGGTAAAAGTATGTCGAGAAGCCCCTATTGTTAGCTTGGTCCAACACAATCATGAGCACTCACATGAAGCTACTTCCGCAAGCTGCTTGTATGGCCCAAACGATGCAGACAATCTCTGTACGTCGACGATCCACTCCCTTGAAGCAGTCGAGGTAACTGGTGCCAGCAGAGATCTCACGCTCGAGGTCGTTGGTGTGCTGCATCATCGCCACTGTATCGTCTGCGTCAAAGTTTGGGTTGCCCTGAGCTTGAAGACGACGGAGGACAGCTTTTGCGTCATCAATACGACCCTTGCGTACAAGCCAGTAAGGAGACTCCGGAGCAAAAATAGTGCCAATGAGAATTGGAACCGGCCAAACCCATTGAATGGCGAAGGGAATCCTAAAGGGCAACTCGCTGGAAGAGGTTTGCGACATGTGTAGTAGAGAGCGAAGGATGACGGAGCCAATAAGCTGGCCAATGACCCAGCACAAGTTGGTGTAGGTGGTGAGGTATGGTCGTAGCTGTGTCGGACAAACATCTGCAGCGTACGTCGTAGTAATGGTCTGGAAGGCTCCCCATCTGAAGTCAGCAGTTGGTCAATGGTCGACGAGGACTTACGGCAAGCCAAGCAGGATCTCGCCGGTCAGCAGAGTCGGGAGGTTGGGTGCAAAAACGGGCACAAAGACGAAACAGATGACGGCAAGGTGACTGGCAATGATAGTACGCTTGTAACCGAAACGTTCAGAGATGACACCAGCGGCAAATAGCCCGAGAATCTGACCAATGGCGACACCGTTGCTGAGTCCCGCTTGCCAGGGAGCTGGGATTTCGTAACTACCGTTGGCTTGTCTTGTACCGTACTTGCGCTGAAACGAGGGGTATGCGTAAAAGTTTGCAAGCAAAAGAGTGTCATAGCCCTGTAAGTTAGCCAGGTCACGAAAGACGGAGCTCGGACCTCCATGATGATACTGGATGAGAGCAATAGACACCATAAGACGGCAGACTTGTAGGCCTTGAACGTCTCGTATAGGGGCATCTCATGTTCCCTCTGTGCGGCTTGCATGGCATCCTGCACAAGATGCTTATCACTCGCAACCTTGCGTTGATTGAGAAGCACACTTCCTCCACCTTGGATCTGAACAAACTCGACATGATCGATTGCACTGCCGTTGCTTTTTGGTATCTCGATGGAGTCCGTCATGATGCTGGCAAAAGTTTGCGTGCAAAGGACGAAGAAGACCCTTTATAAGCGTCCCCATTTTTGCGGAGGTGTTGAGTGCCTGCTTTTCAGGAGTACATAAAACTGGGGAGTCACGCCCGTCAGGGTGCTTCGTATCGAAAACGAGTCGGTCCGATTGAGTAAGGCCTTAAGAAACCCCGGAGCCTGACCTTTGAAAAGTGCCTGACCAAACCAATAGTACTAACAGCGATAGGCTCACCCGACTTTGGTACACGTAGTGTCACAATTCACCCGATTTGGGGCGCAATTCAGCTCCCAATCCAGGCAATGGGCTCAAAACGTAGTGCGACACGTCACTGGAACGTAGCAAGCAGTGAGGCACCTATTATCGGTGCTGTTTGAGTACTGGGAGCGGTTTGCAGGCTTGCGAGGCCCAGCACTCTATCGGGCAGACCTCACTTGTACCAGGCACACCAAGTATCGGAAGCAACGGCTCCGATGCGTCAAGATCAGATGCATCTCGCCCTCAGGAGGCAGCAATTGCGTGATGGCAGCGTCTCTGTGCATGTGGCCAGCAGAGTGTCTTGTCGCGTGTGGTGTCGTCCCAGCACTTTTTTGGAATCCCGCGACTGCCGCCAACAGCAACTGCGCAACGTCCGACCCCAGGCACTCTGCACAGAAACGCGGCCTCGTGTGGCTCCTCAGCTACCACTGGCGGCCTTGTTTGTCGGGAGATGAGCGGCAATGCCTTGTTCCCTAGAAGTCCATCAGTCCGCATCAACGTCGAGGGTGCCCGGATCGTTGAAGACGACGACACGCCGCAGACCGGTCGCGACATACAGTTCCCCTTTCACGATGAGGCTATCAGTCATATAGCGGTCGACATTGGTGGATCGCTGGCCAAGGTCGTCTACTTCAAAAGTGACCATGATTCAGGCGTACGTCTCAACTTTACGCGCTTTGAGACAGCCGATATCCAGGATCTCATACATTTCCTTGGCATCTTGATTGAGAAGCGGCGCGCAGCGAGCCTCAAGCACAGCAACATCTGCATCATGGCTACTGGCGGTGGTGCTTACAAGTTCTATGAGATGATCAAGCAAGAGCTTGGCGTCAACATCTATCAAGAGGATGAAATGCAATGCCTCATTGTGGGCCTCGACTTCTTCATCAATGAGATTCCAGGAGAAGTCTTTACCTTTGGCAGCGAAGCGGAGCCTATGAAACTCAATAGTGATCCAGTACAGTACCCGTACCTGCTCTGCAACATCGGTTCCGGCGTATCCATGATCAAGGTCTCAGGGCCAGACAGCTTTGAGCGTATCGGAGGTTCTTCTCTTGGTGGAGGTACTTTGTGGGGTCTGCTCTCTCTCATTACTGGTGCCAAGTCTTTTGATGAGATGCTGGACTTGTCTGCCCAAGGCGATAATACAAAAGTCGATATGCTCGTCGGCGATATCTATGGACAAGGCTATGGCAAGATCGGACTCAAAGCAAGCACCATCGCGTCAACTTTTGGCAAAGTTTTTGGCATGCAGAAGCAACACGAGGTGGGCTTGCGGAATACAAACACATCGACAGATGGTCCGGGCTCCCGAGCCGCTTCTGATGACTTTGCCAATCTGGATTCCCATAGCGAGTCTCAATCGGCGAGCGGTCCACGCCATCTCGACCCCTCTTCCTCACTCGCACTTATGGGCCACGAGCCAGACTCCCTTTTTGGACCTGAAGATGTTTCGCGTTCCTTGCTCTATGCCATCTCGAACAACATTGGTCAAATTGCCTATCTCCAAGCACAAAAACACAGCATCCAACACATCTATTTTGGTGGCTCCTATATTCGTGGTCATGCACAAACAATGATGACACTGTCTTATGCCATTAATTTCTGGAGTGGTGGTCAAGCACAAGCCTACTTTTTACGGCACGAGGGGTACCTCGGGTCCGTTGGCGCCTTCTTGCTCAATCCACACGCGCAAGAACTCTCAAGTTGGTCGAGGCGCGGCAGTATGGTAAAGGACGAGAAGCCCAAGCTTAGCAAAACGAGCAATGCTAGACAACGAGACGGCGCAGACTCGGCAGTAACGTAGACTCGTGAATTATGCGGAGAATGATATGACAGCATAGAAGGCCTCACTTACAGCGCCGCACGCAATTCCAAATGAATTTTATGTCTGCATACTTTCGCCTTGCTTCTCTGCCTGGTATGCCACAATTCATGTAAAGTTGAGCTGCTGCAAATCACCTCTAGACTGGTCGCAATCGAGATCAGTTTATCGATGTCAAGCATCATGACACGACTGACACGCCCGAACAGACGAAGAATTGTTTGATATGATTTACGAATACTGGTGAAGCATGGTGAACGATCGTAATGATAATGTGAAATGTAGAGCTTACATCGCTTTGCAATTCTCCAAGCGGAACTTGACATTCCCATCCTTGTCCAGTAAACCATTGGTATTGGCACCGTCAATCGCGGAGTCCCAGAAGACAGCCTTGATGGTGTTTGCGCTCGCCACATCTCCTTTTGCGCACCAAAACTGCTGCCAGTAGAGCTGTTGGTCGGTCGACGATGCTGATCGAACGCTAGTCCAGGGCGAAGCCCAGCTGACACCCGCCACCACCACTGGAACATCCGGGAAGGCGGCCACCAGATCGTCAACCGTATTCACAAGCGAGGCAGTGATGACATGAATATCGGGGTCGTCGATTGGCACACCGATATCAAAGGGAAATTCGATTTGCCCCATGCCTGTCAGCTTCCTATACTCGTAGAGCCAAGCAAACGCAGACGTCTTGAATGTAGACATGACCCTGCTACATGCGCTTGGACTGATGAATCTACTGATAGCCACGGTGGCCATTGCAGCCTGGATATCTTCAGCATTGAGACCACCGTAATGCTCAAGGGAGATACCGGCTAGGTAGTCACAAGCCTGGCCGAATTTGATTGAGTTCCTGACCTGGTCGACAATGTAGCCAAGTAAAACACTATTCAACGTTTCTTTGCTAAAGTCTCCGTTTCCTTTCAGTGTGTCGTTTCCTTTAATTGTGGGGATTTGGAAGTCAAACCAAAGACGCATGTCAGAGATGTCACTTGCTGCCAGAGCATCGATCGCGATATCGAACACCTTGCACTTGTCGGACGAGGACAAGCGCACGATGATTTGACTTCCATCTGTAGGCTTTGGGATGTTCCTTTCGATGAGCTTGAAGTCTGCCTGGTACTGGGCGACATTCTTGCAATCACCAGTGGAGTCATGAGTGTCGAGCACATACCCAATAGACAGCGCTTGACAAGCACTGAACGTAGCAATGAGGTTCACAAAGCTTCCGACAAAGATATGTGAATGCATGATGGTCACAAAGACAAAGCAAATGATTCCTGGATGTTCTGCAGCTGGTCTTTGCGCTCAGTCGTCCCTTCTGAACTTCAATGCCTTCGCGCGGGGGTCCAGATTCCAGAATCATGTCGATGACAAGCACATGGCAGCGTCATAGCCCCGTACATCAAGTTGTTCCCATCTCGGAAAAATGCTGACTTGTCGCTGTGTTTGTAAGTCCAATGTATCGCAACCTCGCGATGAAATACTGCGGCATCTCCAGGGGTTTCGCGGTCTAGATCAGGCTCTGAGAAGTGAGCACTCAGCGAAAGCGTCCGACGCATACGCAGTCGAGCGTATTTGTCGGCATGTGCGGCATTTGCTTCTTTCGCGCCAGTGCTCGTTTCGCAGCCTCCATTTGAGATACACTTCAGTTCTTAGCCATTGCGTCCTTCGTACACTTGTTGAAACGAGGTTCAGCTAATTCTTGAACATTGGAATTGAAATGAAATCTGAGCCATATCGCATGTCATGCCAGAAAACTTGGATGCGATAAGGAGTCGGCGGACTCTACAGCCAAATCAAGCAGAAGGGGCAGACTGAGGGTAAGGAGCAGTGACTTGGCAGTCACAGTCAATTTGCCTGCGACGATAATGTACAATTCAGTACCCAGTAAGCTGAAGGCATTTCAACTTCAGACTGCCTCTGGCCTGTCAAGTCGCAGGACATACGGTCGGTCTTTCGACAAGGAAGCGATCGGCGTTTAGAGAAGCTTTATACGCGCATGAGCTGCAAGTATTCCCTGATCAGCTAGGCTAGATGTGCATTTGGGTATGCCCATGACCGGCAGAAATCTGTAATCTCACATACACCAGGCTTCTGGAAAGACCTGACTTTCAGCTCAACCCATGAACACGGTCTCCAGGAGTGGAGAGCGGCCCAGCAAGCAGTACCCTTCTCAGCTTTCTCATCATCCAAATCGAAGAATTTGATTAAAGCTACGCATGTCTGCGATACCAGCGTCGGTAGACTACGGGACCCGTCGACCTCGAGAGTCCAAATTGGATGTCGTTCTTGCCTGCAGCATATTCAGATGCCATTTTGAAAGCTCAGCAAGGCAACAAGGCCGCGAGGCCTAACCAGAGTGACCTTGGACAACTACTCACCATGCCCTTTGAGCCTACCATATTAGACCAGAAGTAGTTGAAGAGACAGGCTGAAAGGGTCATTGATAGGTATGATAGAGATACGGACGAAGAAGGGGCAAACTTCAAAATGCTAACACTCTTGTAAGAGGAACTTGGGTTTCCCTTTTGGATTCAGCAAGCCGTTCGACTTGGTGTCATCGATGATCGAGTCCCAGTAAACGGTATCAACGCTGTTTCCTTTTGCAAACTCCCCTGTTGGACAATTGAACTGCTGCCAGTAAAGCTGTTCATTGGCCGTCGATGCTGCTGAATTGACCGAGCTCCAGCCAGTGCCTGCTACCACGATTGGCAACGAAGGAAATGCGTTCTTCAGCCTGTCGACCGTGTTCAATAGCGAGGAAGTAGCATCACGGACGCCGGTCTCCTCAGATGACACATCGTGGGGAAATGCAACGTGCTCGACATTGCGTGCAAGCTCCGTGTACTGCGAGAGCCAAGCGTCTGCAGAGGTCTTGAATCCTGTTTTGGTTGCACGACATGCCTCTGGTTTGTTTGGATTGAAACCAATGGGGGCGCTGATGCTGATTTGGTTCAATGCTTGGGCGATGTCCTGAGAGTTGAGGTTGCCGTAGTGCTCAAGAGAAACGCCAGCCAGGTGGTTGCATGCTTTGCCATATTTTGTCTCCACCCTGATATCATCGACGACAAAGCGCAATATCTCATTGTTGACGGTCACGTTGCGAGAATCTCCTGACTCTTGAATAGTTGGAATGTCAAAATCCAGCCAAAGACGAAGGTTGGAGAAGCGTTGAGACTCGAGAGCAGAGATTGCCGTATGTAGAACTCTACAGCCAGACGATGGCACCCGCACGACAAGGTCCTTTCCATCTGCAGACCTAGGGATGTTTTTTGCGATGGCTTCAAAGTTTTCTCGAAATTGGGCAACGTCCTTGCAGGCGCCAGTGACGTTCCGGGCTTCGAGCACATACCCGACAGACATTGCTTGGCATGCGCGGAAGATAGACCCGATGGTCAAGAGACTACCAAGCAAAATTGGCGAGTGCATGTTGGAGAGGAGAGAGGACTGAAGAGAATTGAATTCTCTTGAGTTCTGTAAAGGATGAGCCTCTGCATATCCATTTATGGTGTCTAGAGGCCACGTGAGCGAGTCCCCTGAATATTTTTTTGCAATTGACGACAAACAGTAGACATGTTGACGAGGTCTGGTGCTGTCAAGTTGTCAACGAGACAATCGACCACTCAGTGCGTTGGTCAAATCGAAAGACTTGTCGTCTTGTCAGTGCCAATATCTGAGTGCAAGTTCGGGAACTGGCCGGTCCGATGACAAACAAGAGCCGCAGTAAGATCAGAGGACAGAAATTGGTGCAGGAAATGACTCGTCGCTGTCTTGGCGATGTATGTAGCGATGCGTCGCAAATTGGCAATCTCATGCTTGGTCTCCTGATTTGTCTAGACTCTAGACTCTAGGGCCTGCACTTCAGAGTCCGGACCTCAAGTCTAGACTGAACGAGACAGAGGCAGTCATCTAGCAGCATTACAAGACAGCGCATCGATTGTACGCTCGATTGTCGTCGCTCAATTGACTGTAGATCTCTTCTGCCTGAAATAGTCCCGGATGTTACATTTCATGTCTGCTGGCATATCATTATATGATCATGAGACATGAGCTGGCGTGTAAGGGGATCGGCGTGGGATACACTTGCATTGACTGCGATAGTCACGCGCGAAGCACCTGACAGGGGTTTTGAATTCAGAGTCTCTCTCGCATGTCAGCTTAAAGACACGATGCATATTCATTTTGGCCGGAATCCACGAGCAGGCTAGATTCTTCGAACAGCTCAGCAGCTTCCAGCAGCTTTGCTCTTCAGCTGCAGCTATTGTGCATGAGCGAAGATCATTTCTTCAGCTTGGACATCCTAAAGATACATCTTCTTGACGAGCACAGTTCTCACTGAAGTGATGCAGGGAAGTGGTGCTTTGTAGCAATAGCATATCTGCAAAATGTCCAGAGAACTCAATCAGCCCAACAGACGCACGAAGCCCATGTTCGTCCAAAGCGACCCCTGAAGTCTGCTCATTGCGGCTTAGACCGAGTCGTGAACACTAGCGGTGCTCGTCATACCCGCATTTATCAACTTGGTCTTTCATAATCTTATACTATTCAACATTTCCTTTCGTGGTGTGATGCTGAGGAACAAGCTAGAAGCATATGCGGCATGGCAGCTGATCTTTGCAGTAGTGAATCTAATGATAAGCCTACTAGATGAGCACTCGCAGTTAGTTGTCGCTGGTGATTGCGCATAGGAGTTGCCTGCTGGAGACTGACGAGCACGAGGAAGGAAAACGACGCAGGAGCACCACAGAGTGACCACTACTGGCCTCGGACACAAGACGGGCTCTCTGTACAGTCACTGCACCTAGTCAGACAGTCGCTGCATCTAGTTATTGAGTGCACAAGGTTATTTGTCAAGGTTCAGCAAAGCCCACGGGGACTGGTTAAAATAGCCCTAGAGCAGACTTAGCAAAGGCACTCTAATACAACAAACAAGACGCGACGAGCACTCCCTACCTCACTCTAGCTCACTGCGTCACCCTTTCCCTTGTCGCATTCGACAAATTCACAGGCCATGAAGAGTATCAGCAGCTTTTGGAACTCGCTGACAACAAACGATCGCCATGCAGAGAAGCGACGGTCAAGCTACAACCCTTCCTTCACCAGCATCCGAACAGGTCTCGTTCACACGGATTCAAGCATGAGTGTAAACAAAGCATCGCCTTATAGCAGCGTCTACGGCACTCAGTCACCCAACGCTAGTCAGGTTAATTTGACTACGGGCTATACAGGCTCCAGTACGGGTCCACGCACATCAGGCGGTCACTCAAGTGGTGGCATGCAACTGCAAGACTTTGAGAATGGTGTTGCGCCTCCACCTCCCGTCTCGGATTCCTGGCGACGCATCGATCATTGGGCAGAGGAGAATTATCCGGAACTCTACGATCAATTGTCATATGGCGCGACTCAGGCGGATGTTGATGAATTGGAGCATGAACTGGAAATGACTTTACCGGGAGATGTGCGTGAATCGCTCTTCATTCATGATGGACAAGAGCGTGGTGGTCGTCCTACAGGACTCTTCTTTGGCGTTGCGCTGTTGGACTGTGAAGAACTCGTGGATGAATACAACCTTTGGCGAAAAGTCGCTGCTTCGTTGCCGCGACCGGATGAATACCCAATGCTCTCGAAGAAGCCGACTCCGTCCATGTCTTCTAGCCAGCTACCGCCTGCATCGGGAACTGCCGCTGCATCTGCTCAAGCGAATGGCAAACCAGAGACTGCACAGCAAGCAAGACGACCACGTCAACAAAGACAAGGAAGTCGACCGGAAGGTGCTTGTCAGCCAGTCTACTCGCACCCGGGTTGGATACCGCTCGCCAAGGACTACATGGGCAACAACATTGCTATTGACCTTGCTCCAGGCCCACAAGGTAAATGGGGACAAGTAATTTTATTCGGTCGTGAATGCGACATCAAGTACGTGGTGGCACCTAGCTGGGCTAGCTTTTTGAGCATGTTTGTCAATGACCTCGAATCTCCCAATGTCGTCATGGATGAAGATGTCGGCGTGGGCGGTGAGATGGGACAACTGCGACTGGTGCTGGATCAGCAGGAAGAACACTCTTACATGGAAATTCTCAAAGCGCGTGTGCGTAGACGCGAGCGTGCCATTCGTGGTCTACAAGGCGGACATGACGCCAATAACAACAATAAGCGCAACAATGGTAAAAGTCGTGCCGTGTCTCCCGGTAAGCCACGCAGCGATGTGAATGGTCGTTTACCACGTTCGAGTTTGGGTGTGGAACGCAATTCAACGGACGTCTTGTTGGCGAGTCCTGTGGTTTCTGAAGGGCAAGGTGTCAAGTTTCATGAAAAGCAGAGTGGTTCATTATTATCGCCTGCTTTGCCAGTGCCTGCTTCGCCTGTTGTGCAGTCGGAAGAAGCAGCCTCAGAGCACAAGCAAGCTTTGGCGACTGAGGATGTGCTTGCTGCACCTATCGTGTCGGGCGACGCAGCAGAGATAGTCAAGGAGGAGACGAACATCGCCAGCAACGACAAGGATACTTCCCTGAACGTGAATCATGTGGGCACCGAGCTCATGGACGTTTCGCTTGACGATCAGGCATAGAAGTGACGCTAATGAAGAACAAGGCCTGATGCACAGCATCCTTCAAGGCAATTCCTTTGCAAATAACATAATTGCCGTACTGCTTTTAGCCAATTTCAATGAATGCATCATGTTTAGGGGTTACATGTATCGGGCACTGTACAATCTTTAACAGCTCGCCATCGGTCGCAAAGGTCCTGGCGCAGGGAAATGCATCAATTGATCTTGAATCGATGCGGCAAATGTATCCGCCTCTCCCGTCAGCGCCAACAGCTCCTGGTCCAACACATCAAGCTGTGCAAGCCGAGCCTCCATATCCCGGACGGGTCCAGTGGCCTCAGACTGATCGAGCGTCTCAAAGTCATCATCCGACACACACCCGAAATCATCTGGCAATGGATGACGGATCGTCTCAACAGCCAACCTCAAATGACAACGCAATGCCTCATTCTCCCGCTCCAATCGTGCAATCTTATCTTCAGCAGCTTGTGACATGCGAGCAATCATACGCTCGAGTGCTTTCGCTTGTGCTTCGAATCGTTGTAATTCCTGCTTCTCGCGCTGCGAAAGAGCAAGTTGACTTTGCATCTCCTTCAACTCTTGTGACATTTTCGCTTGTGTTGCTGCAGCAGCTGCTGCATCGCCTGCACGTTCATGCTTTTCGTTGACTTTAGCATGGAGACTAATCTTCTTGACGGCATCCGCATAGCGAAGTGTTGTGAGCGTTTCTTCATAGTCTGCAGGGGATATACAAGCAATCATGGCAGTTTTGCTGTTGCCGCCAAGTGAATCACTCAGTAACCACGTCAAGATTGAGTCTCGATAGGGAACAACTGGAGGCGCAGAGACATGTCCTACAGGCGCTGTGGTGGGTCGCGCAGAAGGCAATTCGGCGAGTCGTGAAATGACTCTGCCGAGGGTCGTTAGGGACTTGTTGATATTAGCACCTTCACGCAGTCGTTCACCTGTCGCACCAGTCGCTGTGG
Organism: Protomyces lactucae-debilis; assembly: GCF_002105105.1. Lineage (NCBI taxonomy): Eukaryota > Fungi > Ascomycota > Taphrinomycetes > Taphrinales > Protomycetaceae > Protomyces > Protomyces lactucae-debilis. Next base: position 189,296 of record NW_024467996.1, read on the forward strand.
CACGTTCAGATCCCGCCAGATCAACAAGCCTAAAGCGAGATGTTTTGCCGACCACATCTGCATTGGGTCCATCCGTGACCGTTTGCTGAATTGTCAATGTGAAGACGGCGTGTGAGCGAGAACTGGTGTCATTCATCTTTGTACTCGCCGTCCGTCGTACACTGTTGCCGAGTTGCATAAAGGCATCCACATCGCTGTAATTGGACACGTGAAACTCAGAGAGACCTTCGAGGTATGGACCTGTTTCTGGGGATTCGCGAACACGGAGCGCTTTCCGTGGTTGACTGCCACTTCGCAAATCTCGCGCCAACAACAAATCTGTTGCAGTTTCGTTGTATATCTCATAGTAGTTCACAGAGACTTGAAAGGTGGCGTGGGAACCCTCTGCTGATTGTCGTTGGCTGATTTTATCAAAGATTTCATTACAAATACGCGGGACGAGTCCAGGATCGCTTTGCGTGCCAGCCATCGAATGTGTCTTGCCAGAACCCGTCTGACCATATGCCAAAATGCAGCAATTGTATCCCTCCAATGCATGCTGTACAAATTCTCGACCAAGGCGATCATGTAGTGCCGCTTGTGGAGCAAAATGTGGATCTGCCTCATCCACCGACCAGAGCGAGTGATCAAACGTAAATGTCTTTTGCTCCTCGAGCTTACGTCGTAATGCGCGCGCGTTGGCTGGATCTTGATCGTCTGTGGGTGGATAGATGGTTGTCGCTTGTGTAGAGGGATGCATCTTGATGAGACACCGCGCGTTCCTGGCGCGTTCGCGGGCATTCAGCGGACGCACTCGGACTACAACACGGATGGACGTGTTACAGCTAGTGAGCTGAACGGGAGCCATATTGGAATGAAAAAGAGAGCGATGTAGCAAAGCTAGAAGGACAAATGCAATGAAGCAGAGAAAGTGAAGATGAAGCTGATGAGAATTGTCACTTCTCGGTCGTCGCGCTGTTTTGTCAACAAATTTTCGAATGGAGCAACGAGTCTTGAACGAGATTCAGTAAGCTACGGTCTATGTGCCACGGTCTACCTGGACAACCAGGCTCGAGAGGCCCTTTATTCCTTCCTGTAGCTTTCTGCGCACTTTAATCCGCACCGCATCCAAGTCCCCGTCGATCCCTGCAGAAATCGTCACCATGCCATGAAGATGCCGTTCACCATCATTCCAAAATCTGATGAAGGGAATAGCACCCACGCCCGTAATCATAGACGCTTCACCGAGAGCTTCACGAATTGCGTATTCCTGATCGGATTCAATCATCACCATCAGTTCAGCAAAGGATGACTTGAGCAGTGGCACCACGCTCAAGAAAATGAGCACGGCGATGAAGATTGACGCAAGCGGGTCAAACCCAGTCCACCCAAAATAACGGATCAAGATAGTTGAGACAATGACACCTGCTGAACCAAGTGTATCAGCCAAGACGTGCAAGAAGATGCCTTCTAGATTGTGTGAGTGGTTGTGTCCGTGTCCGTGCCCGTGGTCATGCCCGTGATCATGTCCGTGAGTGTGTCCATGGTCGTGTCCTCCGCCACGGGTATCGTGGTGGTCTCCGTGTTGACGGTGTACATCACGAGGGGAGGAGCGTAGTCCACCGTGGCTGTGAGCCGATGAATGGTCTTGGTAGTGGGCGTGATGGTGGTGGTGATCCTGCTTTTCCATGCCGATATCATGGGATGTGTCTCGCTGCGGAGATAACGTACGGGAGACTCCGCGACCAGGGTGGTCGTGTGCGTGTCCATGTGAATGGTCGTGGTGTTCGTGCGCATGATCATGGACATGAGGCCTTTTATCCTCATGGATGAGTCCATGTGAGTGTTGTGAGTCATGGATGTGTGCATCAGGCAATGTTCCGGAAGAAGCATCCTCAAAACTGCTACTCTGCTTGAGCGGTGATCCTGGCCTTCGAACAGGACTCACACTACGGCCCTTCTGTAGACCTGGTTGCGGCAACAAGATAGAAGGCGGCACATTTTCATGCAATTCTTGTAACGCTCCTGAATGCGTCCTGCCATGACGACCTGGTCGCAAATCGTGCTTGGACTTGATGGGTGAGGATTGACCCATTGCAAAGTCATACGCGCCTTCACGGTCTGTCTTGGGTGTGTGGCTGGGAAGCTCCTTCTCGTGTGAATGTGCGTGTGCGTGGCCATGATCATGATTGTGTCCATGACTATGTCCATGTCCGTGATGTGCATGTCCAAAGGAGAACAAGCCTACCAAGTTGACAATCAAACCCATTGTGCTCACCAGCAAGAGTTGATCTGTCTTCATCTCCGGTGGTTCCATGAGTCGTTCGAGTGCTTCCATAATGATGCTGAAAGAGATGAGCACCAAGAAGATACTATTGGCAAACCCACTAATCACCTCAACTTTCGCAAATCCAAATGGATATTCCTTGCTGCCTGGCCACTTGGACATGACTGCAGCAACAAGTCCAACAGCCAATGCAAGACAATCGAATAGCATGTGAATAGAGTCTGAGATGAGTCCCAGCGAATTGGTCCAGATGCCGTACATCATTTGCACAAACATGAAGGAAAGGTTCAGTAGGAGGAAGTAGAAGATGTCGCGTGACTCTTTTTCCTTGACAATCTCGCCGATGTAGTAACCTCCCCAAGCAGAGGCTCTTGCTTGTGCTGATGGGATCGTATTTGCGATCGTGGTGGTCGCTGATGAAAGCGTAGCAGAGGTTGGCATCTGCATGTAAAGGGCCAGGTAGATCAGCGCCAATGCAGCAAGAGTCATGACAGCCGGCACTTTCTGAGTAAGCAGCAGTGACAGCATCGCAGCGGGCCAGCCGATGCGAAGGGTCGTAACAATCTCTTTGGGTGACAGAGGCTGCCATGCTCGAGCAGCAACACCTAGGGCAGCACAAGCCAGCAGCAGAGGGTTGCTCGATGTTTGGAGGCCACCTGTTGCGACGCCAATCAGTGCAGTCGTCATGAGAGAACCACCAGCGAGCAAAGGCGCGCTATCTGGCAAACTGCGCTGTGCTGTCCAGTATGCCGCAAGCACTGCAAGAGCGAGCGCAAAAAATCCGGCAATTGCAAGAGTGAGCTCTGTAGAAGTATAGAGGCAGCTGCCGACCAAACACGCATAGGCAGCAACCAAACCCAGAACTGCGCTTGTAAGGCGCGAAAAGTAGCCAAGCTGGTAGACACGACCCAAAGCTGGAACTGGCAGCAATGCTGCACTTGCAACGAATGGGCCCAGGAGTTGCACTGCAATGAGTGCACATACTCCACCGATTGCCAGTGCGGCTGCACCTCCTAGGCTAGACATGCCACCTATTGCCGCTGTTTGTTTTTCCACGCTTTCCTTGGCCTTGACCTGCTGCAACGGCAACAGGGTCCGCTGCAGATGACTCAAGAAGATGACAAGTCCAGTTAAAAACATGGCATCGGCTAGGCACCCCTTCTCTGCTACTGGCCAAATATAATGCCAGGTCGCATATGCTGCTGCTAGCGCGACAGACGATGTCAATGCAGCTGGTACGACATGCCCTGGTTCGTGACTACACTTGTTAGTAGAATGAAAAGATGGACAAGGTCGATGATACCTTTCTACGCGCAAGTTCGTTGGGCGCCGACGCGCATTAGGTCTACTCATGTCGCGCGTCTAGACACTGCTCGTGCGTGGCTTCTTGGTCCTTTTCAGGCTTCGGATGTGTCGTCTGATGGATGAAGGTCTTACGGTGATGGTTGTCCCTTTGCCCCTGAGTAAAGCGTGTAGATAGGGAGCATCTGTCCCGGGCCGACAAGGTGCTCTTGCAAGAGACGAGTCGCCTTGTTCCTGGAATTTTAACTGCGACGTGAGCCAGGCGCGGGATCTGATTCGCCGGGGGCACGTGTGGAAGTACACCAAATAGAAGCACTCAGCTATATTCCTCTCTACTTTGATTGAGTCTAGTCTACTTGGCACTGTCCAGCTGCTTCCGCTCTATGCTCATGCCCATGCTCATGCGGCAAAGTTCCATATAAATGCACGCGCGAAGAAAATCCACCGCGCCAAGCATCCCTCTTACCTCGCTCTCAAGTCCCACTGCTACGAGACGTGCTAGCCAGACTCGGCACTCATTTGCCTCGAGGCGACCTGTTCTGCCTGCAGCTGCTGATTCTGATAATGAGTCTCAAGACGCATTGGATCTTTTGGAACAGGATGATCCGGAGAGTGACTCTGCACCGTTGCTTCGAGTGCATACGCTTGAATCTGGTTGGAAGAAGCTAGCGCATGGTCCTGACCCAGCGCAGGCTTCACGCACATTCGCAATCGGCACGTCTCAGTCTGGCAGCTTCCCGTCAAATGCCATCTCAAATGCGAAGTACAACGTCGTGACATTCATTCCGTTGACGTTGTTTGAACAATTCAAGTTCTTCTTCAACCTCTACTTCCTGCTCGTCGCACTGAGTCAATTCATTCCTGCGCTCCGTATAGGGTTCTTGTCGACCTATATTGCACCACTTGCCTTTGTGCTCTTCGTCACAATGCTACAAGAGGCATTAGATGATATCACTCGGCGGCGGAGGGATGAAGAAGCCAATTCCGAACTTTATGATGTACTTGGGAGAGACGCACTGGTCAAAGCGAGGGATCTCGCGGTGGGAGATATTCTGAAATTGCACAAGGATAGGCGTATTCCAGCAGACGCAATCCTGCTCAAAACAGACGATGAGTCTGGTGAGGTTTTCGTTCGCACAGATCAATTGGATGGCGAGACTGATTGGAAACTCAAAGTCGCATGTGCCGCAACACAAAAGCTTGATGGTGAGCAAAACCTTCTGTCGATGCAAGCGACGTGTGTAGCAGAAGCACCGACAAAAGCCATCGATACGTTCACCGGCACACTGCAAATGCAGTCCCCCACCACACAAACTGTGCCACTATCAGTCGATAATGCACTTTGGGCCAATACAGTCTTGGCATCTGGCACGACAATTCTAGCGGTGGTCACGTATACGGGCATTGAAACACGACAGGCCCTCAATACCTCTCGCACACGCGTGAAAGCTGGGCTCTTGGAGCAAGAAATTAACACACTCAGCAAAATCTTGTGCGTCTTGACATTTCTCCTCAGTCTAGCGTTGGTGGCATTTCATGGGTTCGGCGAGAAATGGTACGTCGATATTATGCGCTTCTTGATTCTCTTCAGTACCATTATCCCAATTTCGTTGCGGGTAAACCTTGATCTTGGCAAGAATGTCTATGCACATCAGATAGAGCACGACGCAAGCATTCCCGACACTGTTGTGCGATCATCCACGATCCCAGAAGACTTGGGACGGATAGAGTACCTCCTCACAGACAAGACTGGGACCCTCACCAAAAATGATATGGAAATGAAGCGTTTACATGTCGGCACCGTCAGTTATGCTGGCGAGGCCATGACTGAAGTGGCAGAGATTGTCAAGAACGGGAAACCCACGGGAAAAGCAGAAGCTGGGAATCGCTCAAGAAAGGATATTCGATCGAGGGTATGTCATGTCGTGCAAGCGCTTGCTTTGTGTCATAACGTCACGCCTACGAGCGATTACGATGGGGAATCCTCATATCAGGCCGCATCACCCGATGAGCTGGCTATCGTCAAGTGGACGACCACTGTTGGCCTGACACTACTAGGTCGGGACCGTCGAGAAATCAAGCTGCAACGCGGAGATGATACGGTGCTTCGATTTGAAGTACTGCATTTATTCCCCTTTCGAAGCGAAACCAAGCGGATGGGTATCGTCGTGCGTGATGTTGCGACGGGCGAGTACTGCTTCTATGAGAAAGGTGCGGATGTGGTCATGGCCAAGATTGTCGCTGCCAATGACTGGCTTGAAGAAGAATGTGGCAATATGGCTAGAGAGGGTTTACGTACACTCGTGGTGGGTCGCAAGACGTTGAGTCCTGCTGCCTACGAAAGCTTCCTGCAAGCTTACAACAAGGCTTCTCTTGTTGCCAGCGATCGAAATGCCGCAATGGACGCTGTCGTGGAAAGGCATCTCGAGCAAAACCTTGAATTGCTTGGGGTCACTGGCGTGGAGGACAAGCTGCAAGATTCCGTCAAGCCGGCCCTCGAATTTCTACGCAATGCAGGCATCAAAATTTGGATGCTGACAGGAGACAAGGTTGAAACTGCTCGTTGCATTGCAGTCTCTGCAAAGCTCGTTGCTCGTGGTCAGTACATCCACCAGATTGTCAAGCTCAGCCAACCTGAGCAAGCCATGCGAGAGCTCGAGTTCCTGGAAAATAAGCGAGATGCAGCGTTGCTGATTGATGGTGATTCACTGCAATACTATCTCGACCATGCACGAGATGCATTCATCGCCCTTGCTACGCAGCTCCCCGGTGTTATCTGTTGTCGTTGCTCACCCACTCAGAAAGCAGATGTTGCGAGACTCATTCGAGCTGCCACGCGTAAACGAGTGTGCTGCATTGGCGACGGCGGCAATGATGTCAGCATGATTCAGGCAGCGGACGTGGGAATCGGCATTGTTGGCAAAGAAGGGCGTCAAGCGTCCCTGGCTGCTGACTTTTCGGTGCTCGAGTTCCGGTCACTTATGAAGTTACTTGTATGGCATGGTCGCAACTCCTACAAGCGGTCTGCGAAACTTGCGCAATTTGTCATTCATCGAGGGTTGCTCATCTCCATCTGTCAGATTGTCTTTAGTGTTGTCTCCAAGTTCGCGCCTATTGCACTCTACGAGGGCTATTTGATGGTGGGCTATGCTACTCTGTTCACTATGGCGCCCGTATTTACACTCGCGCTTGACACGGATCTTGACGAATCACTGGCGTTGCTATACCCTGAATTGTATCGAGAGTTGACACTCGGCAAGTCACTCTCCATGACGACCTTCTTTGTCTGGGTTGGCGTCAGCATCTATCAAGGTGTCGCCATCATGCTAACGACATTACTGCTGCAACGAGGACATGATGCGCGCATGGTTAGCATCAGCTACACAGCCCTCATCATCAACGAACTCGTCATGGTTGCCCTTGAAGTTCAGACCTGGGTGCCGATGATGGTGTATGCTGAAATCGCCACCATTGTGGTGTACATCTGCAGCGTCCCATTTCTCGGCGACTACTTTGACCTTGAATTTGTCAAGACACCGGCATTCTTCTGGAAGACTGCATTGGTTGCTTGCGTATCGCTGGGACCGCCGTGGGCTCTTAAGTACCTGCGACGTTGGCTCAGACCGCCAGATTACGCGAAAGTGTCTGGCGCTGCATAGGATGGATGAACGTCTTAGTTGAATATAATCATGATCCTCTGCCTCGACCGCGTGTTCTGCTCATCCCGCCACCACGACCGCCACGACCACGCTGACCAGCGCGAGACGCAGCGCGTTGCCGTTCCTTTTGTGCTTCTTGCTCCTTGATGAGTTTGAAGCGGTCACGACGTGCTTTCGATGGTCGCCAACGTTTCTTGCCCTTGTCTGATAAATCTAGCTTGATGTGCATCACGCGATCAGTCGCAGCGCACCCAGGCCATGGTTGTTGAGACAGCTTGAGGACCGTGTCTCCGTCGATGACTGTCGTACATGACTGTAATGCCTCCAAGCGAGATGGCTGATAGTAGTAGTCAAATGACCGCTTCTGTTCAACGTGAATGTAGCGAATATCGCCATGCTCATCCACGTCGTCCCGCTGCTCTTCCTGTGCAGTGTTCAACTTGGTTGTTGAAACATTCGAGAAGAGTCGATACGTAAATTCTTCGCCCTCTTCAGCTTTAAACTCTGGCTCTACATCCTCTGCCACACTAGCAGCGTCTGCGCTCGCAACGCTTGAAGCACTGTCGCCTGTAGCATGTTCCACAACTTCAAAATCTGGCATGAAGCTCGCCAGTGCCGCCAGCTGAGCCTGATCAGGCTCTACATATCCATCCTCATCCATCTCCCCAGCCATAGTATGCGAGCTGTACAGAGGCGAGAGGGCCAGCAACAGGGAGGAGGAGCTAGTGTGATACTCTCCTGCAGCTTGACTTTGATCGCGTGATTTCTTCAGATTGTCACACGCAACATCAATTTCACAAGAGATCTCATCAGTGCAACAACAGCAACAATCCTAACCATACTCGGCCTTGTTGCTTCAGCTGACCGTGGCTACCTCTGCCAAGTTGCATGCATATGTTTTAATTAACGTAACTCGTCTCTCCTGTTCTTCTCTATTCTCCTTCAAATCAGAGCAAACACACGCTCGCATGCCCGGCTATAAGAAGGGTATAAATCATTGCTCTGCCTCAACGTGATTCACTCTCTCCGCTCATCCGCCATGGCAGTAGCAGCAGCAGCAGTAGCACCCTCTCGAAAACCACTCGTTGTCCAGGTGATTGGTACGACGGGTGTGGGCAAATCACAGCTGGCTGTTGACCTTGCACGAAAGCTGAATGGCGAATGCATCAACTCTGATGCCATCCAGGTGTACAAGGGCTTAGACATCATCACGAACAAAGCCACGCTGGCTGAACAGCGTGGTGTGAAGCATCATTTGCTAGGGTTCCTGGATGCTGGCAAGGAATATCGTATTGCTGCCTATGATCGAGATGCCTCTTTGATTGTATGTTCTTCCCTACGTGCTTGCAACAAACTAACAAACAGATTGATCAGCTCCAAGCAGATGGCAAATTACCCATCGTTGTCGGTGGAACAGCCTACTACGCCTCCAGCCTCCTCTTCAAAGAACTCCTCCCTTCCTCCCAGGAATTACAAACCGATGCTTCCTCTTCGGAAGAACGCGAAGGTGGTCATGAAGACCCACGACTATACAAGACCACTGCAGAACTTCACGCTGATTTGTCGCGTATCGATCCCATCATGGCAGAACGCTGGCATCCCAATGATCGTCGCAAGATCCGTCGTGCTCTTGAGCTTTTCTACAGCACAGGCACACGTCAGTCTGAGTTGTATGCAAAACAGCGAGAAAGGGGTCGTATTGGTCCTGAGCATGTAGCACACAGGACTCTTATTTTTTGGTTATGGAGTGATCAGAAAGTTCTGGACAAACGACTCGATGCACGCATCGATGCCATGATTCAGAATGGTCTATTTGATGAAATTCGAGAGATGCATGCGCTCTGCACAGCAGGTCTCACTGCTCCGGCAAATGCACAAGATGGTATGGACTTCACGCGAGGCATCTTCCAAGCTATTGGGTACAAGGAATTCCTAGCATTCTTGCAGAGTGGCACTGAGGCTGATAAGGAACAAGGTATTCAGCTGATGAAAACTGCAACGCGTCGCTATGCGCGCAAGCAAGTCAAGTGGATCAAGAACAAGCTCTTGTTACAATGCGCTCAGGCTGGACCAGAAGTCGAGATTGTGTTGCTCAATGCAACAAACTTGGAAGCGTGGGAGGAGAATGTCGCTCAAGTTGCTTTACAAGCAGTCGATGCTTTTGAGGCCGGTGATGGGTTTGATGCAAAGTCGTTTGTGCCCGTTGAGCTGCGATCGATGCTTCGACCTGCAAAAGAGAAGGAAATGTCGAGTGACCCCACGCAGTGGCAGTCGCGACGTTGCGAGACCTGTCCTGGGTTTGTGGCTGTTGGGACGGAGCAGTGGCAGACTCACTTGACGAGTGCCATGCATCGAGGCCGCGTACACCGACAGGCGAAGCACAAGGCGTTTGAAGCTTGGAAGCGCAAGCAAGAGACGGAAGGTGCAGAAATTTGAAGGAAGCCATAGCACGTATCAACCAATTTTGCGCTTGTGTCGACGATTGAGACGTAAACAGCACCAGGGCACATCGAAACGTATGTCATCCTCAAACTTGACCATCTCTCGCCGAGCAATGATACCATGCAAGGTTTGTCTGCAGCAGAAAAGAATCTGCTCACTGATATCGTCAAAGTCGAGCAGATTATCCGCAAGCGATAGACAGATATACGCAGAAACCAGATCAGAACCCAGGTCTTCGCGAAGATGATGTGGTGGTCCCATGAGTAGGAAGGCCTGTAGTTCAAAAAAGGCCTGATCCAGGACCGCAACATGTGCTTTTGTGCTCTGTCCCGTCAAGGTCTCCAGGACCGACAAATCATGTGCCAATCTGCGCAACATATTCTTGAGGCCAATCAGCGATGGCTGTGGTCTTTGTGGCCAGAGCTGTGCGTCTGCAGGTTGCATGCGGATGCGCAAGTATAGGAAGAGTTCACGAAGTCCAGTCTTGGGCTCTTGTCTGAATAGATACCGGCGCAGTGCATCGCTTGTTGTGCTTGATGCATCGCGAGCCCCTGTCCGTGGCGGATAGAGCTTGCCAAAGGAATCTGAGCGCGGAACATCGAGACCCATGGCCTCCTAATGTAGTCGTGCAGAGAAAATGACGCTTGCTGAGCTGTAGTGATGAGTGGAAGCAACGCTAGAGTGTGGTGGTGAATGGTGTGTCGGTATCGTTGTCTGCTCTTCTACGTCAAGGCCTACCTTGCCCTACTAGCCATGCAGAGTGTGTCTCTGCCGTTGAGGATCTGAGCCCATCGAGTATAGAGCAGATGCGGTTTAAGGGTTTGCGGTCTCGAGGAAGTGAGATCATTTTTAACTTTCTGGGCAAGCACAACACCAGCACCAGCACTGACACGGGGTCTACCTAGCTAGGTTCGTGGTTGAAGGCTGTAAACCTAGAAGAGAATCAGCTGATACACTACAAGCTACTGCAGAGAGAAAAGGCTCCCATCAAGCTAGCTTGTCACCGCCATGTTCAAGCACCGCACACAAGGCTTCAATGGCACAGCTCTCGCCTTCTCTCCCTTCTTTGATTCCCATGTAGCCGTCTCCTCTTCTGCCAATTTTGGCCTTGTTGGCAATGGTCGCTTGCATATCCTTGCATTACAGCCAGGACAGATGCGACCAGTCAAGCATTTCGATACGCAAGATGGCTTATTCGATGTTTGCTGGAGTGAAAATCACGAGAATCAGCTCGTCACTGCATCAGGTGATGGTACGGTCCAGCTCTTTGATATCACTTGCGACCAATTCCCTGTACGGAAATGGCGAGAGCACAATAAGGAAGTGTTTAGCGTCAGTTGGAATCTTGTTCAGAAGGAGACGTTTTGCTCGAGTTCCTGGGATGGTAGTATCAAGCTGTGGCATCCGGCACAGCAAGTCTCCTTGGCAACGCTGATGGGTCACAAGGCCTGTGTCTATCAGGCTCTGCACTCTCCACAACATCCCAACATGATTGCGTCTGTGTCTGCCGACACAACGCTCTGCCTGTGGGACCCAACACAGGGCCATACGCCAGTTCAATCCAATCCAGTCTCTACACAGGAAGTTCTGACACTTGCCTGGAACAAGTATAATCCGTATGAGCTCTTTACAGCCGGTATCGACTTGCTCATCAACAAATGGGACTATCGCATGATGGCACGCCCTATACGCACCATGCGCGGACACAAATACGCCATTAAGAAGCTGAGCAGCTCACCCTTCGATGGAGAAATGGTAGCGAGTAGTTCTTACGATATGACAACAAGGATATGGCGAGGGGATACGTGTGTCAAGGTCTTTGATGCACATACGGAGTTTGTGGCAGGTTTGGATTGGTCTTGTTTTGGGATGAGTCCTGGCTTCATTGGCACTGCTGGATGGGATGAGAATGTATTTGTTTGGCGTGTTTGATCAATTGGCAGGCGATGTATTGCTTGCTCGACAATGCTCGATATATTGGCATAATATTGCTTGCTCGCTACGGAATACGGAGAGGCCGTTTCATCGCTTGGAAGCTGGAACTCGGAAGTTGGTCAAGGGCCTCAAGGCGCTGCCCGGAGATGGTAAGTCGGTCGACGGCATCAGCAAAATCTCCGAGCCCGATCAGTCAGACGACTGCCAGCACTGCCGTCAGTGGCCCGTCAGTGCCGTCACAGACTCACAGTGCGGACTCACAGTGCGGCATTGTCAGTATCGGGCCACTTTTGCGGAAGTACACAGACATTTGAGTCAGAGTTGACACCTTCAATGAGACCGTCTTCGCTTGTCATGCTGTATACCAGCCTATTACCAGGTATCCGATGACAAATCGATATGGAAGATGGCACATCCGTGGCTCAGGGTCAGCGTTCCAGAAGTCCAAGTCTGAGGTCCTGACACTGGCTGACAAGTGGAAACCTCAAGTCTCCAACCCGTTGGTCTCGGAGAATCGGAGGACGACTCTCGCGATGACATATTTGACAGCTTGCCCGCATAAGTTTATATAGGCCAGGGCTCATGTCAGCAGACTTGGCATAGACCTTCGAGAGTCAGAGAGAGTACGACCCCTGCTCTCGAAGTTCTAGTGGCTCTGGCGGCTGTACTGTGGTCCAGTCTGTGGAATCAAGTATTTGGACAATCTAGGCCGTGTAGTGATGGCCATTTCTCATAAGCTGTGAGGAATTGCTGAGGATGTCCATAGCGTGCTAAGGGAAGGGACACGGAGTCCGCCTGGAAAGAGCCGCAGCTGCCTTCATGTGCACCGGGCTGGCCGTTCTAGACTCAGGCAGGAACGTCATCGCCTCCCAAATTGTGGAAATCGAAAAGACGGAGACTACACACAGACAAAGGGCTAAAGGGCTAAGGGCTAAGGGTATTGGGCAGAAGCACTATAGACACACAGACACGCCCCAGGTCTGCTTTTCTACCACCCAGCAACCCTATCAACATGCCCTCAACACCCATCGAGAGCAGATCCAGCTCTGAGCAGTCATCGCGCACATCGCAAGACACCATCACAGCAGCCGCTCCTCATACACGCAGCAGTTCCCGGCCACGAACACAGAATAACCCTGTCGCAGCGCGTCAGCTGCTCTCTCAAGAGCTAAGGGACAGTATCAGTGCTTGGCTGCATGGTGTCGTCTACGAGCAAGATGACTTTATCAGGCAGCGTCAGCGTCAGCGCTTGACTGGATACAGAGGTCCGGAACATTGATGGTCATGCTCAATTGAACAGATCAGATAATGCTTGATTTGTGCGCATTAAACAGGGATTGGGGCAGACGAGCATCGGATACATGATGCATGAGACGATACATTGTACAGAAGAGCAGCACCGCACACATTCATTTTCGGTTACGGGAGGACACATTTTGGAGAGCAATATGGAAGGACGGACGGACCGGCAAAGAAGCTCATCAGACGGCTCATTCCCGCATGGAGGGCGATGCAACTTCAATGCAAGGCAGATACACAGGATGTCGAGATTGCTGCTGTCGTGCTCCTGGGTCAGCAGCCTTCATTTTTGCATGCTTCTCGAGTCCCGATACAGAGCCTAGCACCGGGCCACCGATTCCACCATCATCATTGCTTATTGTACATACATATAGAGGAAGAGCATTAGCGCAGAGCATCAATCATTGGATACAGCATGATGTACAGCAGCATAATACCCTTTTGATATCTGGCCGGAGCATGTCGCCGTCAATTTTGGAATTTTGACGACTCCGCTTATCTCTTGACGACACAAACCAAAAGCTCGCGGGTCCGAGTGCGCTCTATAGTCCAACAAGATGCCAGCTGGTGGCAAGCTCTATGAGACGGAGAGCGGACAACTCTTCCATGCCGGTAAAATCGCCATTTGCCTCGTTGGCTTGCCTGCACGCGGCAAAACACACCTCTCCGTCTCGTTATGTCGGTATCTCTCTTGGCTAGGTCTGTCATGCAAAGCCTTTCATCTAGGTGATTATCGGCGGAAATGGCTACAAGGCGAAGAAGCCCCTGATGATTACTTCTTCTTCGAAGATCATGCAGACATCAAAGACTCGACGCGCTCTCTACGTTCAAAAGTCGCTGCAGATTGTATGAAGGATATGTTGACGTTCCTTGACAAGACGAAATCAAATGGACAGATTGTTATCTATGATGCCATCAACGCCTCGCTTGCCATTCGAAGGCAAGTCATGCAAGACTTTAAGGAAAACAACATCCAGTGTCTCTTCATTGAGAGCGTCTGCTGGGATGAAAAGATCATTCAGGATAACGTACGCGACGTCAAACTCTCCTCACCCGATTATGCCGGTTGGGACCGACAAAAAGCAGTTGAACATTACCTCCGTCGCATCCAAATGAAAATCCCAGTCTACCAAGAAATGACGCGAGAAAAGGAGGAAGACTTGTCGTATGTCAAACTCATCAACATCAATGAACGAATGATTGTCAATAAAGGAACCTCTGTCGGTGGTAAAGGCGGCGCTGGTGGCAATTTCGGATATGTCGGTTCACGCATCGTCTTCTTCCTTATGAATTTGCATGTCAAACCACGAACGTTGTATTTTGCTCGTGCAGGCAAGTCTGCCGATCGCTCTTACAAGTCTGACGCACCACTTGCTCCAGAAGGTCATGTATATGCCAAGAAGCTAGCAGACACATTGATGCAGCGTCGACGCGAACTACGCCGGCAAGCAAAAGAAGAAGGTGGGAGTAATGCGAGTAGCGTCAATGGTGACGTAACGCCAACACAGAGCGGTACTGCTACGCCTATTGAACAACAGCATCGGAGTCTATCTGTGTGGGTGTCGCCGAGGCAGAGGACTGTGGATACAGCAGAGTACTTGGCTGCTGCTGGTTGTGTGGTTCGCAGGCGACCACAATTGCAAGCCATCAACCCTGGTGTCTATGATACGCTGACATTGGATCAAATACGAGAGAGATATCCGGGTGAAGCTGAAAAACACGAAGCTGATCCTTTTGCACATCGTTTCCCACGCGCAGAAAGCTATCATGATGTGGCCATCCGACTGGAGCCTGTCATTGTTGAGATTGAACGTGAAGAGAATGATTTGATTGTTATTGCTCACGAGTCGGTGCTCAGGGTGCTGTATGGTTACTTCATGGGCCTTGAATCGAGTCAGATACCTGAACTGTCGATGCCGCGCAATACATTGTTTGAGGTCCGGCCGAGCAGCTACAATTGCTTGCAGCAGCTTATCCCCATTCCCGGCGTCGAGCCTGAGGACTAGAAGGGTCTTCGAGTTGTTACACTAGCGTTGCCTCTTCCCATCTGTATCAATACTACTGCGGCATTTTACCTAAGGCAGGCATTCCTTGTTGTCTCGTGACCATTCAAGACAGATCTGTGGAGATCTCCCCTTCCTCGCTGAACAGCTCGCATTCTGCCCTTCGCCACAACTTCTTGGCAACTTGACATCCTCTGATCTCAAAACATTGTGCTGCCACATGGCAACAATGATACGACCCCTGAAAAATATTTTCTGGTCTGAAAAGCTCTCACCTCAAGGGTCGCAAATGTGACTTTCGGGCCAGAGCAAGCTTGCACATGCCTTTGCTCAGCAAGGAGATGTCATTATACGGATATGGAGTCAGTGGAGGGATCGTAAGTCATTGCGATACTCAGTGATTTGCTGGCTTGCGTCTTGAAGCCGAGATGCTCGAGCAAATACAACATTACCGATCACACGGGATGCCACGCTACCGAGCTCCAAATAGTTATAGCAAATATGTCTTGACAAAGAAGGTGCTGCTAGACAAGAGCCTCGTGGTGTAGCTCGGGCAGCAACCCTATTGCCGAGGTTCACCAAGGGGAAGGGCAACTTCGCACTGACTTCTGAACGATTATGTTACAAGCCGCGTGAGTTGCACATGGCCTCGCAACACACAGCGTGTCTAAACACGTAGTGAGGAACATCGATGCTCTTTGCGATCCTCCATCACTCCAAGTCTTTTGAGACTCGGAACAAGTGCGCCGATACCATGAAGACTCAAAACATCCAATGTTGTTCCAAATAGAAAAGACACGAGGACGAGAGGGAACCCCCTGTTAAAGGCGCAGCCGAATCTACATAACGCAGTGGATCTCTGTCGATGCGCCTTTCTCTCTCGACGATTTCCAACAGCTGACCACTCACACTCTTTTTGACCCTCATTTTACCCTACACCAACTCGTCCGCTGCTGAATTAGACTTGATGGACAGCGAGCCAACAGGATCGAAGCCGTTTTTGCCAACAAGCACATCTGATCAGATCCAGTCAATCGATTTGGCTGTACCACACGCAAAAATGCTGCCGCCACCAGTATCGCCTTTTCGCTTGCCAGCTGTGAGCGAATTGACGGGTGGGCAGACATATCCTCCCATTCGTCCAGGCTTTCTACGACAGCCTTTCAGCTTGCCGCCCCTGATCATCACCAGGTATGGTGCCGAAAGTGACGGAGATCGAAGTTCGCCAAGACTTCCCATCATGCAATCGCCTATGCCGCATTCGCCTCTGGATAGGCGAACACCCCCACAAGGGGCTTGGACGGTCGGTCGTGCTCGCACATCCAAGACACCTCTCAACGAACACACAAGCAACGCTCGTAAGCGCGCAAACAGCGATACTGAGCTCGAGCAACGACCTGGCCAGTCAGGTGAGACCTCGACGCTGCGACCTTTCAAGCAGCGTCTTCTCCCCAAAATGCCAGAACCTCGACACTTTATTGCGTCAGCTTCCCATCAAGACGCACTCAATCGACAAAAGAGCCAGCAAGAGCGTGACAAGCCAGTAGCTCGCAAAGGTCAGACCCCCACGGCTGCAACCGCACCCATGCGGCAAGACACCAGCTCTGCGTCGCCAAGACGACAAGATTTTGTACCGCCATCGCCTACTGCAGTTTACAGCCCAACAGGCGTAGCTTGGTTTGTTTCAATGCAACGACCTGGCCGCCGACCAGGACGCAAGTCGCGTGTTCAGATTGAACGCTTGCGTGTCGAGCAGATGGAACAGGAGCAGCACTTGAGTGAGCGACAATCTCGTGCTCAAGAAAGCCCCGGACGTGCCGACAGGCACGATTTGGATGTTCGTCAACCTGTCACCCAACGACGGCCCTCCATACGCCCTATTCAACCAAAAGATCGGCCGCAAGACTTGCGTGCAGAGGCATTGCAGACTCGACCCATCAACAATGGTCCTTTTTCAGCAGATCGCATCCATTTCTCTTCAAAGGCAGTCATTCCCTTGACTCGATTTGGTGAATTGACCGCTCCACCGCCAGTCTTGTCGCCCGAGAGCCGATACTTGCCAAGCATGAGTCCAATCGTCCCTAGCTTCCCAAAACGACCCGAATTACGCCCGACGGCGAGCTTTCCTCGACCATGGCCTGGTTCGCCAATCCTTGAAAGACGAGACTGGCCTCCAATGCCAGTGGTAACACCTCCAACGCCGGTGTCAGCAACGTTCCGGTACAAAGTGAAACCAGCAGGTCAAGTGAGACAAGCCTCGACGCACCTCGACATTGCAAATGGAGCAGACCAATGCTTGACAGCTCTTGCATTCGATCCCGTGGTGTTGCAATTGTGTCACCAAGAGCGTCTAGAAAAAAACAGGAAACAAGAGCAAAGAAAGGCCAGTCTAAGCGTAAATGGACGAGCTTTGCTGTCTCCGACAGGCAACTCGATTTCGCACCCTGGAAGAATTCGTCAACAGACAGCCGGACCGGACACTTTGAGGTCTCAAGAAAACGCTCAGCCGACATACAAAGTGCAAAGTCTCGCAGTCGGGCTAGATGAGCGCTCAATGTTTTTCAGGGTGCCCCATCAGGCAAGCCTAACTGATAAGTTGGTCCACTCTGGAGCTGCGACCATTGATTCAGAATTGCTAGAACGCATCGTCGCGCCACACGGAGACTTACTCTGGCACACGTACTTCAGAATCGTGCATCCTAGCCTGTAAGAAGCTGTTGATCGTAATCTGTTGAGACTAACCCACAGGCCCATTTTGAGCAAACGCCAGCTGAGGTCACGTAACGATGAGAGATTCCCGACCACTTTGCTGGCTGCAATGTACCTGTCTGCGAGCTCCTACCTGCCAGCGAGCTTCAAGGACAAATTCATGCTGGATGGTCGATGCAACAATCTTCATACCTTGTTGAAAGGAGGCTTGCTAGCAGAAGCGGAGAACCCCAGTCTCGCCACTGTGTGTGCATTCTTGCTTTACCTTCATTTACCGTTGTGGCAGGAAACTGCCAAGCTTGACGACCTCGGTGAAGCAGGATTCAACATTGAGGCTACTAACAGACGATGGATGATGACAACACTTCTCCTGAATTGTGCGCACCAGCTTGGACTCAACCTAGATCCTGGACAGTGGGCAATTAGTGAATCTGATAAGCATATGCGTAGGAGACTTTGGTGGATGACGGTAAGGCCTCTAGCGACGTTTAATACTGCTGACAAGTAGTTGACTCTTGAAAAGTGGAACAGCCTCATTTGCGGCCGGCGTTCGACCATTCGTCCAGGCCAATATAATGTCGAGATGCTGGCACTGACGGATTTCAATGACGATGATAATGGTCCGACGAGCCTGCCTGGGCATATGCGTACGTCCCAGTATTCACCCGACTTTGCTGACAATAGACTGCATCGCAAATGCAGATTTGGTCCTGCTGCTGGCAGACATTCTCGAAATCTTACACAATAATACGCGCGCTCCACTAGGCACGGAGCGGCTGATGCTGTCGTCGCTGCTCAATTTCCGTGCAGGCCTTCTAAAGCTAATCATTCCAAATGAACACCCGCTGGCTTCGGGTGAACATCATCAGGCCATTTGCCATTTGCAATTGCACCTGAGTTTCATGGCATGCTGGATTTTAACGCTCAAGTCTCTCATGACCAGGCCGCAGGACGCGACTGACCCAGAGACACCAAAAGTAGGCTCGCTGGACTTGTCGCTTGGTGTTGAATGCATTGCAGAATATTGCAAGCTGCTCTCTATTTGTGGCAGCATCGAGCAGTGGACGAGCTGTGTTTGGCCAGGTTGGATGGAGCACGCGATGCTTCTCGTGGTTCAATTCACCATTCGACTTGTCGCAGGGTCAGTTGGCTTGGCGCAACAGCAAGCCCTGAGCGCTGCGCGGGAGGTGAGTTTTCATGGCTTCAGCCGCAAAGAGCATACTGACTGACCAACAGCTTTTCAGGATTCTGCATGAGAATCAGAAAATTTGGCACATTGCAGATTACCCCCTGAGGGTTCTGGTTGCATCAGGCATTGCTGGGCAATGAAGCATATGAAGCATATGGTCAACACATGCCGCAATGTGACTATCGCACAAATCCCATAACAGGACAGTCCGATTAAATGATCTCTTTTCCTCTTCTTGACCACGTCCCTAGAGCGAGTTGACTGTAACATTGACCACGTCGGCGTCATCTTCCAAACGCTCAATGAGTTCAAGCACCTCTTCGTTGCCTTCGATGTCCACTGCCGTATCCTCCTTGGGCCTGAAGCAAAGTTCAGCAGCGAGTATCTCGACAGGTCTGTCGTTAAGCTTCTTTGCTATGCTGCCAAGGTCTGAAGGAGCGGTGATGAGCTCGAATGAGCCGTCTTCGAGGTCAATGACATCTTCGGCATCGACTTCAATGCTCAAATCAAGGGCGTCATCATACGACATACTCGGTTCCCCTTCTGCCGGACGTACAACAACCCGCCCGCGCTTGTCAAAGAGAAATTGACAACTGCCTAGAGTCGCAGCATGCTTCCTCAAAATGGCCTTGATATTGGCACCCGTTCGCGTCTTCTTATCGGTCAAAGCTTCAATCATCATTGCCACTTGCCCGTGCATAGCTTCGTACGTGACATGCTGAAGTGCTTCCTCCCCTGCTTTACTTGGTGCAGCACGTTTCAGTGCAGCCTCAATATTGGATTTTGGCATATCTGCCTTCTTGGCAGCAAGCAAGGATGCAGCAAGCCTGACGTTGAAAGATGGATCCGTGCTACCACCGAGCTTAGCAGCTAGGGTAATGTCATTGCCGAGCTTTGAGAACATCTGCCCTCTCTGCTGATCTGCAGCTCCTTTCTTGTGCCGAATCTTGGACCATTTATTGTGCCCAGATAGCAAGCATTTCGACGTGTGCAAGGATCTGAGACTTCTGCTCAAGTTGTAAGTACAGCTATAAGCCTGCCTAGTAGACAATTGCAGCATTTTTCCTTGTGTAGCTGAGCTGCTGTGGTGTAGCTCTTCATGCGTCAATGTTCGGCCCCCAAACACTTTGTGCGCGTTCGCTACATCATAAAGACAAGACGACTCTGTAATCGCATAGACCCTTGAGCGCCTCGTCGTCAGTGCTCGAGTAGTGGCTGGATACCACAGCATGTCGCGACCAAGAAAGAGGATAGACATACAAAGTCTGCTGTCGCCAGCCTCAGAGGGAAGACGGCATGGCCCAATCAAGTACACCAAGCTTGCAAACAACGCTATAGTGGCCACTAGGGAACCACTTGAAGAAGATCAGTTCTGCACAGCACCAGAGAGTCATGAGTTACCGTACCTACCGCCTGAAGTATTGATCCTCATCATTTCTCATGTTCCATACGCGGATCGGGTTGCCTTGACTAGGGTGGACCGTTTCTGGCGCTTGTTGACGCTTCAGTTGAGCTCAAAGCTGAAGATCATGCGCGATCTTACCTGTAGGTGCGTGTTGCTATCCTGCTATGCTGACAATACAGTCTGTGCACCAGCGCCCTCAAGCATCACTGCACCAGAGTGGCTCAACTACAGAACCATGACACCGTCATCGAGAGTGCTCAAGCTACAGCGTATCCTTGCAGCGATGAGCTCCAAGTTGACATACTTGAATCTGCTCGGGACAAACTTGCTCAGTCAGGATCTGGTCAGTTGGATCTATCACATCGACCTGCCAGAACTACAAATGATCAAGATGCCTAACGGGACCGACCTATGTAAGTCTATAATATACGCTACTACAGGATCTCGCTAATAACAGATCTTGCCTTACTTCGCGATCTTGCATTGAGACCGAAGAAGTGGCCCAAGCTGACGTTCTTCTCTGTTGGCTTTGGGTCAAAGCTGGAGATCCCCGAGGAGGCACCCGAGCTCATCACCATTATGCGTGAGTCACGACCTGATTTGCGATCCAATATCTCACGTTGTACGCATTGCGCGCGTTTGTACTACGTCGACTCGAGAGTCAAGTGCGTTTGCTGTGATCGACACATCTGCTCACAGCATTTTACACGGTCTTCTGGCAATCATTGCTTCCTATCCAGGCGCGTCAAGTGTCGTAAGTTACGTTCTAGGTCCTACAAGTCGCTGACTTCCTTTAGCTTTCAGCAAGCTCAAGTATCACACTGTGTGTCACACACTGCACACTGAACGCGGCTGTGCGACACTTAACGAACGCGGGAAACACTACCCCTGCTACAAACCGCGCCTTGAAGAAGACTACCTTGCAGTTGTAACCACGACTGAGGATGAGGCAGAAGACGCGATGCATGCATGAATGATTGCTTTTTTATCGATGGCGAAACCAATGGCTCTATACGCCTTTTCTGCGACTGGCGAAATGTATGTTTGTTCTCTCGTACTTGATTCATGCTTTATAGCTGGCAGCGAACCGATCCCTCTTGCCCTTTGTACATCAAGCTTGCACAGCCCTGGCTGCCTACTTCTGAGAATCCGGCTCCACAGCTCTCGAGCCGAAAAATTATCTGAAGGCGACGAGCAAAGACAACACTGAAACTGCATTGCGCTTGCTCAATAGCATCCTTCAACTTGCTGCTCTTCTCAAGATGGCGAAAGTATCGAAGTCTGTGAAGCAGAAGCGCAAAGACTTCGCTAAAACAAAGCTCAAAGTGGGAAAGCAAAAGGCTCAGGCTGACAACTACACCGATACCTCATTCAAAGCTGCCAAAATCGTGCTACCTAAACAATCTGTCAATAATGCAGTTCATATGGGCGCTCAAGAGGATGGGATAGAGTACAGTGCTGATGGCGGCAAATTTCTTGAAGATTCAATCAAAGACCGTGCCGTCCTTGACAAGCTACTGGGTCTGCTTCATCACAAGGCACACGAAACGCGTAAAGATGCTCTTGTCTCCCTTGCCAGCTTTCTAGCAGCCAAGCATAAGCATCAGCCAATCAGTTCCATACTACTCACGCCAGTTATGGCAAAGCTAGTCCCAATGATCTTGGATGATGACCGGATAGTGCGTCGGCAACTGCTGGCCACTTTCGAAAAGATCCAAGCACTCGCCAGGCAAGCGCGTCAACAATGTGGTCGCCAAGGTGATTCTGAAATGCAAGAAGGTGATGCGAAGGAGGAGAACGTACTGGCTCGCTACTCGGACGATTTTCTGCTATACATCACTAGTGCCATGACGCACATTGTTGTGTCAATTCGTGCGGATTCAACCAAGTTTCTCGCCTTGCTATTGGATTGTGATCTTGGCGATACCGATGTATTTGCAGAAGATGCTCAACGACCTACTTCACAAGTCTTGCAGAGGCTCGTGAGCGGTGCAGATGCCAGTTCAGGAGCACGTAGTCAGGGTGGTGCGAGCTTGTCCAAGTTGATTGACTGTTTCGCCCTACTTCTCGGAATCAGTGGAAGTGATGCAAAGGGAGTTGGTATGGCCGTGACTGCGCGTGTAGCAACGACAACGGGAATCAAGACAACAGTTCAGCATCTACAAGTTCTGGCAGTCGTGCTCGATGCTGCCTTGAAACCACAGGACACAGCACTGCGGATAGCCCCTACGTTCAGGTGTATGGCAGAGGGTCCCCTGCTTCAGGTGATTGAAGGTAAGCCAGATTTGGCATTGTCTGCTGGCCCATTCATTGTTGCTACTAGAGTGCTCAACATTTATGAGCCAAACTCTTTGAACTTGTTTGCACCTGGATCTGCACTCGGCCAGACAGCCACGGATGAGACTCAGAGTGAAGAAGAAGAAGGCGAGCAGAGCGCTGCACGTCTCATCATCCTCCGTCATGCAGCAGGACTCATCAAGCATTTGACGGATTTATTCGCGGATGGCGTAAACATGCATCTTGAATTGTGTGTTCCCTGTCTGCATGTGTTGACAGCTCTTTCACCGCTCCTTTGCGTATCAGGGACTTCAAGAACTGATCAGGTGTCAAAGAAGCAGCGCGATTTAGCGAAGCTTGTTGCCAAGATGGAGACTAAGCTAAAGAATGGCTTGGATCAATTGGCAGACCGTGGAGGCCCGGGTGTCGTCAAAGTTGCGAGAGCGTATGAAGAGGTGCTTATAGCCCTACAGCAGCCTGAAACTATGGAGAATTACATGTAGCGTATCATCATACCTGAGCGGTCGACATTGCAGCGAACCGCTTATTCAACTCGCGCTCAAAAAAGTCCTCCTCGTCGCTTTCCTCTTCATAGGCAGTAGCTGCATTGCCCAATAAGCTTGGCTCATCCGCCTTTGTATTGTGCGCCCTGCCACGGTTATAGAACCAAATGAGTCGCTGCAAACGGTCTTCTGCAAGCTTTGCTTCAGACAAGTCCAGATCTTGACCATTTGCTAAAGCACCCATAGCGTTGGCTGCAGCAAACCCAGACATGACACCCCCATGCTCGCCTCCACTGATCCAATCATCACGCAACTCTGGCTTACATGCCATATAGATCTGGGTAATGACTTTCATGTTTGTTGAGCGCCATTTGCGCGAACATAGCGGCACTTGAGTCTTGTACAACTTGAGCACGATTTCTTGCAATTGTGAGTGTGGTACACGTAGAGGACGACGTAGGTGAAGCCATATGCGATGTTGTAGAAGCAAATGTGCGCGGCCAGTCTTCTTCTTTGTGCATTTGTGTAGAATCTTGCACAGTGAAATGGCACCAAACAAAATCCTGGACGAGACTGCGTCTGCCGCCTTTTTTGTTTTCCTATTGCTAGGACCGTTGCTGTGGCTGGATTTTGGGTCTTGTTGCAGCTTCGGCGTTGAATTTGTTGAAAGCGTCTTGAAGGGCGACGCTCGTTGTGCTTGTGTCAGTGCCTCCACTTCCTTGGCACGACGGAGCTTCGCCACATTCAAAGCGCGCTTGTCGGACTGCCATATAGGAAGGCCACTTGCATCGTGTCCAGGAAGAGATTGCTCTGCTGGTGAATCTGGTAAGTCCTCTGCTGGCAGCCGCCTCAGTGCTGTGTAGAACGAACTCTCTGAAGCAGAAGCTGATGTACTGTTCAGAGCTAGGAGCGGATCGAGGGATAGCATCGCTTGTTGAAACACCGCCACCCAGTCGCTGTCCATTAGACAAGCGCTGACAAACTCAAATTTGAGTACATGCGATACTTTGAACCATTTAAGTAGCAAAAGTAGGAAACCAGAAATGCCCTTGAGAAGGATCTGAAATTGATGGAGGGCTAGGAATGCTGCATGTTCTTCTGGTTGGTGTCGCGTGTGAGCATCATCTTGCCATGTCGCATTTTGGTCTCCAAAAAGCCAGTTTTGAATGGAAGCGACATCTTCAGGTCCAGGATCGACGTCCGAACCCCCTTGATGTCCAAGTCCGTTGGCTCTGTAAGGCTCACCGGCGCCATTTGTATGCCTCACTTCATTGGTATTGAGGGCTTCTAGATTCGAATGGGTACCAAGCTGAGTGGCGGCATTGAACAGCGTATCCACTAGCTTTGAGATGGCGGACGACAGGTCGGGCAGACACTCATCATAGAGCCGATCTACTCGAGCAAGAAGCTTGTCTTCTTCAACTTCTGGACTGATTGACGCTTCAGACGCTTGTGGCGCATCCCAGCCTCGATCATGGCGCATAAGCAGTTCAAGACTTTGATTTGTCTGAATGTGTGCGACATCTCGGCGCTGCCGGCTGTGAAACATCAAGGTTGCCTCTTCTACACTTTTTGGCACTTTATTCGACAAGTCTTCGCTCCAAGGTAGAGGAAATGGCAATGCCTGATCGGTCTGGAAAATACCCTTGCGACTGCGGGGACTTGGCGGCGGACTAGGTGCTGGTGTTGAGGACCATTGACCGTCGGAATACGTGGGAAGTTCATGCGTCTTATCCTGACGTAGTTCAAAGGGAGCTGTTTGTTGCGGAATCAGTTGCGACGGCTTGAAGCCTGGGTATTTGGATGCAATTTCAGCGCGAAATTGCGCGTACTCGTCGGTGGTCGCCGTCACCACGCCAGCGTTATCGGCCTCCTCTGGTAGCTCATAGCGACGGCGCTGGCGGCGTTTGCACTTGAGCAATTCCAGCTGCTCGCCTAACGTGACGAGCATCGCTTTACGAAGTAAAAGAGCGATTTGACGAACGGGCAGTTGTACTTCCCAGTTTTCTGGGGTGCCCCGAGGTCGTGCTAGAATGCTGAGTAGAAGGGTGACCAAACAGGGACGACAGCTTGAAACCTGCTCTTGTGAACCATCGCCATGTTGCGTCGCTTCCAGCATGATGTAGAGACTGGTCATGATTTGGCGTATATCTGTGATTACCTGACAAAAGAGTGTTTCCATGTCGGGCGTATGAGGCTCATCGCACAAGCTAAACCAGACATCGAATTGCTTTCCTAGTAGCTCAACGAGCACTGGATATGCACCTGCGCTAAATAGATGTTGGGCATTGCGGCGAATCCAGACGTTTTGGACATCTTTCGAAACCCATCGGATGGTCAGTCCTTGGGCAATGCAAAAGATTGTGCAGATGGCATGACGCTTCTCTGTCGTACCGACATGATCAAGCGATGCCAGTGTCAGCTGAGCAGCGATGAATTGCTGAATCAAATTCGTGTCGGCTTCATGCCAGGGCAATAGAGCTTGGAATGCAGTATCAGCTCGTACAACTGAGCGACACGATCGCAGCAGCACAAAGTCTTCTGCATGCGAGTACCATTCATCCAGCTCAACATCCATATCCTCGCTATCTATAAAGTCGTAGTCGATGCGAATATCGTCGTGCGCCTTCTTTGCCTGTCCGTGGGCCGGGCGAGCAGCTGGCTGAGCGTGCAACTGACCAGCATTTATGGATTCTACTGGGCCAGCTGCAGCATCGATCTCGTCTGTAAAGACTGCAGGCTGCGTGGGGTCCAGTTCAGGATGTTTTGGAGCTAGGGCATCTTCAGGAGCTGCTTGCGGGCTTGTGGCAACAGAGTCTAGCTGAGCCTCCTCTGTGGGCATTTCTGGCTCTGTCATTCAGCTAGACTATACTTGCAGTGCAAAGCTTGACCACGAGTCTGCAGTCTTCATCCAGGCGAATAGCTACAGCCAGAGCCCCCAATGCTCCTTGCGATTGTCCTGTGGTCTACGACTCTACGCGTGCACCAGAACGCGACCGTGGGCAGACCGTGCGACATCAAGATTGTGCGACTTTATCGACGCTCCAGATCAAGTCAACGGAAGCGAAGTCAAGTCAAGTGCTCCAATACTAGAACATGGTAGATGCATAGTACACATCGGATACACTGAGAGAAGGAACAAAGCATGAGGCAGACACTACGATCTCTCAAAAGGCCCGACAAGCAACATGCTGTGCGAACAGATGGCTTGGCTACGATGGAGTCTTCTACACCAGGCTCGCTCGACAAGGTAGCAGCTCATACTGGTGATCCTGTCGAAGCACTAGCCTTGGCGATACTCGATCACCCAGCACATCCTATGCACTGGTCAACATTCAAGAAATGGATCATCATCGTCATCTATTGTCTCTTGCAGCTTTTTATTGCCATGACTTCGACATCGTACGTCAGCGTCGTTTACTTGATCCAGGAACGCTTCGGCACATCTCTCCAGGTGACGACACTGGGCCAGTCGCTATTCATTGTAGGCAATGCGGTGGGCCCATTGTTCTTGGGCCCTCTGTCGGACATTGCTGGCAGAAAGTGGGTGTATGTTGGGTCGATCCTCCTCTTCAGCATCCTCAATATTGGCCTCGCACTCGCGCTCAACTTTCCCATGATGGCTATTTTCATGTTTCTTATCGGTGCTGCCGGCTCAACAGCCCTCTGCAATGTCGCAGGGTCCATTGCGGATCTGTATGGCGATGCCAACAACTCTGGTCAAGCTATGGCGCTCTTCGTCTTCACTTCAGGTGCTGGCCCAAGTTTGGGTAGTCCAGTAGGAGAGTGGGTTGCTTTGAACCCAAGGATGGGCCTCAACTGGCTGTTCTGGCTCAATGTAATCATCGGAGGCGCTTTTGCCCTGGGCATGATCTTTGTGCCTGAGACCCTTCCCCGGGTCGTCATTGAGCGTGCAGATCGCAAACAGAACCATGCGTTGTCGAAAAGCACATCCGCCGTCTTGCAGATTAGAAACGTTTCTGTCGTATCTGAGATTCGCTTCGTCGCAACAACGGCACTCCGCATCTTCTTCACGGAACCTATTGTCGCGAGTTTTGGTATCTACAATGGCTTTGCTTACGGACTACTCTTTCTTTACTTGACGGGCGTCTTCCCAGTCTTTACGGAAAACAACGGTCTTTCCTATATTGACGCAAGTCTGACTTACCTCAACTTTGCAGTGGGAGCAGCCGTTATGTTCTGTATTGTTCCCATCCAGACGTGGCTGTACAAGCGCGACAAGCAACGCAATGGTGGTACTGGCAGACCCGAAGCTAGACTGCTCCTCAATCTTGTGACGATTTGGCTATTCCCAGGTGCACTGTTTTGGTTTGCGTTTACCTCTAGTGGCAACGTCAACTACTGGTCGCCTATCGTCGCTGGTGCTGTGGCAGGCACATCCAACACCATGCTCTATCTTTCCATTCTGACGTACCTCTCTGATGCTTACCCAAGTGTAATTGCTTCAGCCATCGCAGCTCTCTTACTGCCGAGTTTCCTCATTGCTGCAGGGCTCGCGCATGTTGGACTTGTCATGTTTGAGAATCTCGGCACACGCACTGCTTTCATCATCCTGGCGGGTGTAAGCTGCGGTCTGGTCATTTTGACTTATACAATCTACTTCTTTGGTCCATGGCTTAGACGGAGATCGAAGCTAGCACGAGTCTTTTGATATCTTCTTTTGTAATATGTACACTTCTTTATATTCTAGGGCAAATCTCAAATTTCATCATAATACAACCGAGTAACTTCTTTGGCGTGCCGGATGCGCAGCTGTAGATGCCGAAACAGGTGGCAAGGGCTGCCGTACATCAGGCGCCGTCGCACTCGTCGGTAAGCGCCGTTGCCATAATCCAGGACCAGCTGCTGCTGTACTGCTCCAAGTCCGGTGATGTTGCACATGCACTGGCCGTGATCCAGCAATGCTGAAGGACCTGCCGAGAGGACTTTTGCCGGCTGGCAGCAAGTCCAGCTGTTCCTGGTTCAGATGGGCACTGTCAGCCGTCATGAGTAGAATGTAGCGCTGACTAAGTCTGGCAGATCGCTTCGAGAGAGTCTCAGACAAACTCGCTGCTGCTGCCGAGAGGACGTGTGTATGAGGGCAATCACGAGCCACTGCATGCGACAGTGAACAGAGCTCAACGTCTTTCAGGACCGGCCTGCCGGTGACAGCACCGAGCATAGCATTACACCCTGCTGCATGCGAAACAAGAATGACAACAGTACGCGGTTGATTTGAACTTGTCGGCTGGTCAAAATTGTCAATGAGCCGATGTAGACCGCGCCGGACGCGATCGTGCATTTCAGGCCAATCCTCGCCCAACTCGCCGCCTGGTCCAAACTGCTGGGAATCCCAGGCAATGTCGAGCTGAACATTGGATGGATCGTAGGGAAAGTCACTATCCTGTAATACACTACTGCTGAAGTTTTGTGGCTCCGCGTTCGCCTCGACAGCTAGTTTGCGTTTCCTTACCAGCGATTGTATCGTTTGTCTCGCGCTCTGCACCAGCTCGCTCATAGCAGGCGGTGGTTGTATATCCTTGTAATAGTCTGGTGTCATCCACTCCCCTAGGAACGCATCAATGCGCAAGACTGGGCGTGTCGGCAACGCTGCGGCCAGTGCAAGACTTGTCTGTATGCACCGCAAAAAAGGTGATGTATGAATCACAAATCGCGTTCCTTGCGAATGCTGTGCAATCGCTTGACCAGTGAGTAGTGCTTGTATTGCACCATGATAAGTGAGCGGCGAGTCGTAGGGTGTGGGTGAAGTCAGGCGCCAGTTGGAGTCGCGCTGGTCGCGGCGTTCGCCGTGCCGCAAGAAGAAGAACTCGTGAAGACCGGCCGCTTCGGTATCAGATTGAGTCATATACAGCGACTGCTGCGACCTGCTTTGCGCTACTGCAGGAGAAGAAGGCCCCTCTTCCGAGGATTTGTAATGTGCTTCCGTCTGGTTTGGTGAAGAAATGCAAATGGCGCCATCTCGAGAAGGCGACGATGGTAAGTACCGACGACATCTACAGATCTAGGTTGAAGCTTAAGCAGCTTATAGTACAGAGGCAAGAGGCAAGGAGAGATGCATGGAGTGCAGGACGGTAGACTTCACCAGCAGCTATCTGTAGCACTCAAGCAGCGTGAACGCAAGGGCAGTCTTCGTGCACTGAAACCATCCTCACTCGACCACACCCTCCTGGACTTTTCCTCCAATGACTATCTCGATCTTGCAAGCGCTGCTATTCTCAGAACCGTCTTTACGCGTTATTTAGAACAACAAGGAACGCTTGCTTCGACTGGATCGCGTTTGCTATCTGGTAACTCTCACCTTGCCAATACCATCGAAGAGGAAGCGCGAGCATACTGGCAATCTCCGGAAGCATTGCTATGTGGGAGCGGATATGAAGCGAACGTCAGTCTTTTCAGCACAATACCTCAGCCCGGAGACGTCGTGCTCTATGATGCATTTATTCATGCGAGTGTGCATGTTGGGCTCAAGACTTCGCGGGCCGCGCGGAAGGTGGCATTTAGACACAACGATATGGCTCACCTACGATCTCTACTACGACATGAAGCATCTGATTTGGTTGACTGCCCAAAGACCGTTTTCATTGCATGCGAGACGGTGTACAGCATGGACGGCGATCTGTGTCCTCTGGTAGACATGCTTGCTGTCATTCGCTCGACGTACCCAAGTGCACGCGTCATTCTTGACGAAGCACATGCAACAGGTGTCTTTGGTCCACTAGGACGTGGTCTCGCCAGTCACTTGGAGCTTGCGAATGCGCCTGAAATTCTCGTGCGGCTGCATACATTTGGCAAAGGTGCAGCAGGGACGGGTGCCATCATTTTATGCGATGCACTCGTCAAGTCGTACTTACTCAACTATGCAAAAGGTTTGATTTATTCTACATTTTTGTCTGCACCAGCACTCTGCCTGATGCGTGCCAGTCTGACAGCATTGAGTACAGGACAGACACTAGCGAGGCAGAATCAACTCTGGCAGCGCACTCGCACATTTCATGCGCTCTTATCCGACAGGCTTTGTGCTGACTCTTCATCGACACTGGTTGTGCCCAGTACAGGTCCTCAGAGTCCCATTATCCCAATATTGACGAGCAGACCATTGCAATTGTCACAGTTCTTGCATGCTCGAGGGTTCAGGGTCATGCCTGTACGGTATCCGACCGTCCCTCGAGATGCTGAGCGCATACGAATTTGTCTGCGTGCAGAGGTGTCGGTCGCGTCACTTGAAGCACTGGTGGATGCTCTAGCGGACTGGCAGAAACTTGGACATGTGGACTCGGGCGCGGTAGCAAAGCTTTAGACTAAGCATGCTGCTAGGACGTTGTCAGTATGCAGAATCTGTATAGAACACCAAGCCAAGTAGGCATTCACTAATCTCGGCTCCACTTTGACACCCACGGCCGATTACGACGTCGACATCCACCACCGCTCGAAGCTAAACACAAGCTCATCTTCCATCATGATTGGGATCACAGGAGCGACTGGAGCGCTCTCTTCTGCCGTGCTTACTCATCTTTCCAAGGGCGAACGCCCGCTTCGTCTGCTTGCTCGAAATACCGAAAAAGCTGCCGCCAACTTTCATGCATTGAAACCTCGTGGTCCGTTCGATGTCAAATACTGTGACTACCAGGATAAAGAAGCTTGTGTTGAAGCACTGAAAGGCATTGAAACGGTGCTCTTTGTGTCTGCTGGGGAGAGTCCAGACCGCGTTCAGCATCATAAATCTTTCATTGACGCGATGTGTGATGCAGGTGTCAAGAGTGTCATTTACACATCATTCCGTGGTGCCGCGCCTGATGCTGTGTTTCATCTTGCCAGAGACCATTATTGGACTGAGGAGTACATGAAGAGCCAGAAGTCACTCAATTATATCCTGCTCAGGAACGCCTTTTACCAAGACGTGCTGCCTGACTTCACTATTCAAGGCGCTATCCGTGGACCGGGTGGATCTGGACGACTGTCGCCAGTTGCAAGACAAGACGTTGCTTCAGTGATTGTCAAACTTCTGGACGACGTACACCCACACATCGGCAAGACGTACAACTTGACTGGACCAGAGGAACTGACCTTTTCTCAAATCGCCACAATGCTAGGTGCTGATTATGTGGAGGAGACGATGGAGGAGGCGAGGGACTCTAGGAAGGCTCCAGGGGTGGAAGATTGGCTCATTGAAGCTTGGATCAGTACCTACACTGCTGTTCGGGATGGAGAGGAAAGTGGTTTAACTGATGATGTGGAAAGAATTACTGGTCAGCCTGCGACGACCATGCAGGCTTTCTTGGCGTTGAGGGGAGAGAAGTAGCTAAGTAGCTTTCATATAGGGCATTGTTACAAAGACCATCGGCCAGCAGGATACTACAGTACGTTGGCGACTTGGCACACTATCACCAGAACCACCAGCTCTTCTTCGCTTGG
This sequence comes from Protomyces lactucae-debilis, assembly GCF_002105105.1. Taxonomy (NCBI): domain Eukaryota; kingdom Fungi; phylum Ascomycota; class Taphrinomycetes; order Taphrinales; family Protomycetaceae; genus Protomyces; species Protomyces lactucae-debilis. The sequence continues at coordinate 220,718 of NW_024467996.1, forward strand.
TGTTCAGGATCACGCGCAACACGACCTGCTGCAGCAGCATCAGCAATCACCTGCGCCTGCGTAGGATCATGCACAGACTCGAAGCCAACACGTCGACCGGCATACTGCTCGAGTAAGAGCGCTTTTTCCTTGGCCAAGTCGTCCTTTGCATCCAACATTGCACGCCAACGGTCAACAGCATCGACTTTTGCCAGGGCAGCATCTTGCTTGACGTTTTCCAGTATTTGTGCAGAAGTTGGCTTGACATCGTGACCAGCTCCTTGCATTGAGTGTTTGGCATCTTGTGCTGCACCCGACAGCTTTTGCTTGACCTGTTCCAACTTTTCCGACACAAACTCCTTCGTCTCCTCCAAGAAGTGTGCTGCTTTTGCATTCGCCTGTGCTGTGGTTTCGCGTGCTCGTGCACTTGCATCGTGGGTATGTTCCTTTGCTTCAGCCCAACCTTGCCGCATGCGTTCACTAGCTTCCTCTGATTTTTGCAAAGCAGCACGCTCCCATGCTGCCAGCTGGTTACTCGTCTCTTGCGTCACATCCTGGACTTGTGATGCCGTTCGGCGCAGTCCACGCTCTGTGGCGGCTCGTGCTTCTGATTGCTTTTCAAGGGCAGCACGTTCCCATGCAGCAAGCATCTCACTCGTCTCTTGCGTCGCCTCTTGCACTTGTCCAGCCGTCTGGCGAAGTCCCCGTTCCGTCGACTCCTTGGCTGCCTCTGCCGCCTTCTCCGTCTTCGCTGCTGCCTCTGATGCTGCTTGTTTGGCTTGTTCAGCCAACGACTTGGCTTGTTCACCAGCCTTTTCTAGCTCAGGCTTCGTCTTTTCCCAAGCATTCTGTGATAGATTCGAGGCAGCTGTAGCAGTCTTCTCCGCAGCCTCGCCGTAATCCACTTTCTGCAACTTGTGTACCGTCTCCTCCACAGTATTATTCCAACCATCCTTGACGCGGCTTAGAAAGTCATCTTGTGTCTTGCGTCCACTGATAGTTGGTTGTGCAGGTGGGAGACGGTCTAGGGAGCGTAGACGCTTCTCCTGCTCATCGAGGGAGCTGACGACTTGCGTAGCAGTGCCGTCGAGGTGTAACGTGGAGATGTAGTAGAGACCCGCTGGTACCGTCAGGCCCGCGATGAAGCCGAGCGTACGAGACATCGCTCTGAGTCTTGAGTAGTGAGTCTTGAATGTGTGGTCTTTGGCTCGCGGAGAATGACGTGGGAAATCATTCAGGTGCGGGAGTTGGAACAGGTTGCGACGACAAAATGTCATGGTCTAAGCTTGGACTCTACTCTACCTCTGCTCTTCCTGTTTACATAGGCCTGAAATACTCGCGTCTTTCCGAGAAATACTGTGGTCGAGACATCGTCGGCAAAGTCTTCATCACTTGGCTTCTCGTCACGCTGATGATGTGCAATAACGATAGATGCGGCCACCATGAAGTCTGACACGGATGATCTATTCAAGAGTCCACTACGGAAGACCAATCTGACTGGCACGAGCTTACGCAGCGCGTGATTGACTTATCGGCAGGGCAACCTCTGGCGCTGATGCCAGTCAACAAGAAGGCAGATTTGGCTGCGGTAAGTTTTATGTTGTACTGACTGACCCAACATTCATGAGCACACAAGCTGGCAGCATTCGACGGTTAGCCGCTTGGTTCCGTTGTACCAGCTTACACCCATGTGTGAGACGATCCATGCCTGTCTGAAGCAGGTACTTGCTTCCAACAATCGACATGCTGATCCCGTGTGGACCAGTTTGGACCACCAGCTATTCGACCTTCAGCACCGTTTGAATGTCATCAGACGACGTTTGTACCTGACAAAGGACGGATGCACAGGTCGGGCAGTTACTGCGTCGAAAGTGGCCATAGCATGCTCCAACAACCCTTGAACAATTCTGACCGTACCGAAGAGTACTCACAGCATTGTGAATCATCTGCTAGTTGCCCCAGGCCTTCTCACATCACCAACTTCATAGAAAGTCAAATGCGAAGACCGTGCCTATCATACCTGCTTCCGACGCCGACCTCATCCTTGATCCGTGATCAAGTGGGCATTGCAACAAAAGAGTCACTAAAGAGAAGAGAGCGGATAGCCTGCTATATAGTGCCGGGCCCGCTGTGTGCCGACGAGTGCTTGCTATTCTCATTCTACAGTACTGTAGGTGCCACATCGTGCGATCATTTCTTCGCCGGCATGGGAAAAAACGCGACTGACAATCACGCAGCCTAGTCAGTAACCATGGGAAACGGCGCGAAAGCCGCAACGAAGCGGGAGCGCAACGCGAAGAACGAGACCAAGGGACCTACGTCCCAGCTCAAAGCGGTATGTCAATCTAATGAACGCTGCATTCGTTCACCAATGTTTCGAGCCCGAATCCTCAGACCAGCATTCACAGGCGCGCGAGTCCTTAGCGTTGAATGCTAAGTCTTTTGACGAGCGCTGATCACTCGAGTCCCCCAGACAGAGTTCAATCAGCAGAAGCTTCCTAGCTAATGTTGAAAGCATCAGTCGCCTGCCGGCGCCGAAATGTCTAGGTCTTCTCGACCAGCATATATATAAGTTCAACGATTACTAACCTTTACAGAATGCTTCAGCTATGAGTATCAAATGCAAGACCTGCCTGCAGACATTCATGGTCACGGCCAAGAGGCCTGATCTCGAGTTGCACGCCACCAACAAGCACAACAAAACTTACGAGGAATGCTTCGCTTGAACGCTTCGCACTTGGACAAACGTGGTCGTTTCTGCTTAGCTTTTCAAACTGTAGAATACCAGTTTCTCTATGCCAGTTGACTTCACTTGCTTGTCTGCCATTGAGATCCTGGAAGCCGGCAAGTTGGGCACCTCTCCAAGTCCTGGTATCCACTATGAGATTGCCATTCAGATGGGAACCACGGAGAAGAAGAGGCTGCCTCCAAGTGCCTTACCACCGCAATTCGTCGGATTCTACATTCAGCATGGGCGTCGAATGCAATCTCCTGTTCGGAGTGACATCAAGCCAGTCTGAATAAATTGCTATGCTATGCATTGACAGAGCGATCGCTAGCGACCGAGACTTCGATGGAGTACAATCCTGCTTGCTTGGATTGGTTGACGCCTGATAGTCCAAGAGAGAATCTCGGAGCTGTGAGTAAAGACTACGAGCTCCGCGCTCTCGTCTGCTTCGTTCGGCACAACATCCAATCCAAAGAGGACTTGATCGTTCGTCTCTCGTGCTTCACTGATGCCTCCCTGTAAGACCCAAGCTTGTGCATCCTTTTTCACTTGGCCAGGAATGATTTTGCTGGTATCGGTCACAGCCTCTCCTCTGTGTCCCTGGCCTTTTCTTACACTCAAGACAGCGACGAGACGGAAACCGTAGATACTGTCCTTGTCTGCTTCATTGTCACGCTTTTCCCTGTGACAGAGTTCAATGATGCGTATTGCACCAAATTGATTTGCGACGACCAAAACACCGAGGTGTTTGATGTGCTTGACCAAGTTGAGCCGAGCGTAGATATTCCTGTTGGCATCACTCCAATCCACAGAAGCAAATGTTTCGGTCCACCACTCGCCACCGGAAAAATTATGCCATTCAAGGTCGAATCGACCGAAATAGATGTCTTTTTCAGCTGCCCAGAAGCAGAATTCATAATTGGGAGCATCCTCAAATTCAGGAACATGTAGCAGTGCGTGACAATCTGGCTGCCACTCGTTCTTCATGAAATCGTCGCCGTACAAGAATAGGCAAGCCCAGTTGTTGCCATAAGCATCTTGAGGACACGATGTGTTGATGAGCGTCTCGCCAAGCTCAGTCTGGGCTAGACCAGGGGTTCCTCTCTGGCTTGGAAGGATCGCGGCCATCAATCGCTTAGAATCCCTTGAAAAGGCGACGCACGGAATATTACCACAGCAACTGAGCTTACGAGCCTCTATCTCAGCTACACCTGGTGGGAGGCTGATGTCTAGCACAGTCACTTGAGCTCCATTGTGTCCGATTGCAAGATAGGGACCCTCCTTGGCCATGGCTACACTCCATGCACTGTGCCTGACATTGAAGATGAGTGGTGAGCCTGTGACATTACCCGTAGGACGCAGAATGACTCTGCCAGTACCAGTCAGGCTGATGAGGTATTCTATACTTCCACAAGTTGCAATAGTCAGATAATTGGCTCCAGGGCCGTCGAATATAGGGTGGGACATCGTCATGTCAAAATTTGGATCGGTGTTGTCGATTTCCAGCGATTGCTGAACAAGGTCGCCATTGCACCTTTCAAAGATCAAGATTTTACTGCACAGAGCAACATAGAAGAGTTTCGTCTTTTCGGAGTAGCATACGAGGTTGTTTCGCCAACTCCAATTTGGATTATTGCGAGGACCCCAACGCGAGCAAAATCCAAGCTCATAGCCGTCAAGCTCTTCGACTATCATCTTGCTAGCTTCAAGGCTCTTGCGATGACGGCAAGCTTTACTGCATTAGTCTTCCAATCCGAAGCAGGTATAGTAGCTAGCGCCCACCGATCTGCACTTTTGCATCGTGTGGTGTAGAGTTGCAATTGAGCGACTAGCCGAAGTGAATGCAACTCGGCCAACTTTCGACTTCCACCAGGCCAACGCCAACATGTGCCGGCAAGCTCCCGAGGACGAACTTGCAAGGACCTGGCTCTTTTTTGCTGCTATTTCTGATGTTTGTGGTCTGTGGTATCTGCATGACTTGCGAAGCTACTAGATCTATCCGATGTGTCAAGCTGGCGACTTGGCGATGCTACCTTCCATCCACCATCCACCTTTTGCAGCATTCAATCTTACGATTATCTGTACTCCAGCCACGCTAGACCGCTTTTCTGCTATATTTGGATCCATTATACGTCGCATGAAGTGGTCGATCACGTCAAGAAGCTGAGCTATTTTGAGCTTCCTTACTGACTACAATGGTCAGGGGTCATTTGCGTTGGCAGTCCTCTGCCCGAAATATACCCGATGACTACTCCTGGTGAGTATATGCATGTGCTCCTCGGTCCCTTCTGATCGACTATGCACGATGAACTATGAGCCTTGTCGTGCTTTCGCAAGGCTGAACACGCGATCTTTGGCTACCTTGCATCAACTGACTAGCACGTCTTATTCCTGGCTTTCCGTTGACGCTATTTTTGTAACCCTCTGGATGGACTTAAAGCAGTCCATCGCGACCTGTCTGGACCTTCAGCTTACAACAAAGTCACTCGAATGGCTAAATTACTCGTCGCCCTGGCTACCATCGCCGCAACATCCTATGTGTCGGCAGCACCTAACGTGGCTACCTTGAATGCTAGGAAGAGCATGACATACGCTGGCTATAACATGGCCTCTAATCTGGCCGGCGGTGGTTGCAAGACCCAGCAGCATTGGGGAAGCGATTTCGATATAATCTCCAACTGGCCCATCAACGCATTGGGCAAGGCAAAAGCTATTCGTATTTCGTCCACCAGTCACTGCAACGCTCTTTCACGGATGGCCGAACCTGCTATGCAGCATGGCTACAAAATCTTTGCCAGTCTCTCGCTCGATGACGATTTGTTTGAGTCAGACAAGTCGGCATTGCGAGCCTTCTTGATCAACGACCCAGAGCACTGCGATGCGCTTTCTGCTGTTGGGGTTGGTTCTGAGGTTGGTTCGAGTGAGGCATCCGTATATATTGTGGTGGGGAAGATGCGAGAGGTGAAGGAGTTGCTGGCCGATGTCAAGTGCCAAGTGCCACTGACGCACTCAGCTGCCTTCTCAGCGTACCTCAATACAGCAGCTGGATTCGACAAGGTTGTCGCGCTCTCAGATGTTCTTGCTGTGGATTACATTCCATACTACGACAACAAGACTGACACGATAGAAGCCAGTGTGGAACTGTTCAGGGAAGCTATTCAAGCTGTGCAAAGCCTTCACAAAGACAAACCTTTGTGGATTACAGCAACAGGATATTCCACAAGCGCCTCACCGGAAGATCACTATCGAACAGCGGCGTCTCTGAGCAACCTGCAGAAATACTGGTGGAGCATGACGTGTGGAAACGGCCCGCTTACCCAGATTCCCTCCTTTTTCTGGTTCTCTGCTTTTGACGACCACTCGAAACATGGAGAGACTGAGAGGAACTTTGGCCTGGCCACCCCGGACAAAAAGCCTAAGATTGTGCTAGCTTGCCCTAAAGTTTGACTTGCCCTTGAGGCAGCTCGGGCGACCATAGCCATAAATAGATGAGAACAGCATTCTTAGCCATCAATTAAACCTTGAGCCTATCGCATGCTGGGCAAAGCCGAGCTGTCTGCATCTACCTCTCACATATGTGGTGGTCGTTGTTGCCAGTGTCATTCGCCAGGGGCACATCACGACGGAAACATTCGCTGGGTGTGAATAGCCGAAGTAACTGGTCCACCTTCAACCGCGAGTCTGCAACAAGTCAACTAATGCAGACTTCTCAAGGGCACACTTGCGCATCTGAACGCATGTATTTTTGTCTCCAGACGTGACTTTTTGTGACTTCATCTGTCATGAGGCCACTTGCAATCGGCAATTCTCCCTCACCGCCCTACAATTCTCTGCCGGGTTTGCCCGTTCTGATCTTCTGAAGCCTGGCTGTACTTTGCCTGTTGTGTTTCCGTACCCGGAGTACCCACGCACCACATGAAATGGTCGACCACGTGGGACTGCTGAGCTGTTCCTGAGTTCACTTGCTGATTCCACTTGTCAGGAGTCGTCGTATTCGGAAATAGACACTCCGCGCAGAAGCTAGACTTGTGAGTCGAGGCTTAGCGTGAGCAGAATTCGACCACGTTCATCTGCTGTGATGCGCATCTTTCATAGCTTCATGGCATGGACTGGTACTCTCAAAAATGAGGTCAGTTGGTCTATTTCTGATCTGCCCTGGCAGTCGTTATACTACGTTGCAGTCTTTCAGACTCACGCGCTCTGAACCTTTGGGGTCTAGACTGGCTTGGACCCTTGTCCGGGTGTCTCTACACCACACGTAGCGGCTGACTACGCGGAACAGATGAGCTATTCTGAACTTCATGACTGAAAATAGCTATCAGGGGTCGTCACAGCGTTGAGAACGTGCTCAACTGTCCATGGTCTAGACCTCTATTGCGCATGAGCATATGATTATTGGTTCCCTTGAGCATGCGATGCATGCCGGTCGCTACGCGCTGTCGTTCTTTCGCAAATCTGCTCACAAGGCTCTTGGTTACCTTGCATCAGCCTCAAGGCTAGACTGGCAAATCTTGCTTCCGGTCTTCGTCAAAGCTAGCGCTATTTTTGACGACATGGAAAGACATAAAAGGAGCCCTTACGGCCCTTCTCATCCTTCATCTGACAATCCTCCAGTCCGATGACTGCCAAATTCCTCGCCCTGACTGTCTTCGCAGCAACCTTCTTTGGCCCAGCTGCAGTCTATCCTGCTGAAGGAACTCAGCCCGCCGACATGAAGTACGTTGGCTACAACATGCCTTCTGAAAAGGTAGGCGGCTGCAAGACTGAGGACGACTGGAACAATGAGTTCCAGATACTTACCGGATGGCCCATCCATCCACCAGAAAGGACGCTGTCTGTACGCATTTATTCCACCAGTGGATGTAGCGCTCTTGAACGCATACAGAACCCTGCAAAAAATCATGGTATCAAGATCTTCGCCACTCTTTGGATCGACAAAGACGATAACGGACCATTCGATCGAGACTTGGCCGCACTGCGCACTTTCTTGCAGAAGGACCCAGCAAACTGTGCATTGCTCTCTGCTGTCAGTGCCGGCTCGGAAGATGGCCTTCGAAATGTCTCGATGTCCACTGTGGCAGACAGGATGAAGACGACGAAGAGTTTGCTGGATGAATTCCAGTGCGGCGCGCCTCTCACTCACGTGGACGTCTTCCCTGTCTACCTCGACGATGCTGCCTACGTCGGCGACACTTTCTACCAAGTGGTTGCTGATCTCTCAGATGTCCTTGCTGTGGATGGCTATCCTTACTTTGACGACGTGACTGACACGGTCGAAGCCGCCGTGGCCCGTGCCAAGGAGAAGTTTGATGAGGTCCAAAACAAGTACTCGACCAAGACCCTTTGGGTGACGGAGACAGGTTGGCCTACCAACGACGACAAGCATCACCGGACAGAAGCTTCTGTGGGCAATCTTCGCGAGTATTGGCAGCGTATGGTTTGTGGTGATGGCCCACTCACGAAGTATGCCTCTTACTTCTGGTTCTCTGCCTTCGACAACCCTGTGAGGACGGAAGTTGTTGAGAAAAACTTTGGCCTGGCCACTGCTGACATGCAGCTGAAATTCCCCCTCGATTGCCCCAGCAACTGAGCGGCGCTTAGATGACCCTGCTATTCAAGCGGTCACTAGAATTGTCCAGCGAGCAAATGTCCAGCGGCAGGACAATTCCGCGCGCAAATGTCCAGCGGCTGGACAATTTCGTCAGGAAATGTCCAGCGAGCAAATCAGCACATTTTATTTCCCACCTGCACCCGGCGCCACGGAAAACATTCTTGCACGACAGCAGTCAAAGCTCTGAGCGCTGCACCACCTTGAAACTATCGACTGCTGTGGTTCAGATGGCTTGCTTCTTGTACATACATACTAGAGAAGGCTTCATCATTGACATGCTGGCAGACTGGATGCCAACTGCCAACAGACCAAGGCCCAGGCCCATCTGAAAGTTTACCTGAAGCTTTCCTTAGGCACGACTTTGCTGTTGACATCTCTGCATACCAGCCCGCCTGATGGCCTTGGATTGATATTTGAAGGCAGGTCGTGAGGTTTGCATTAAAAAATTGGATCGATAAGAGCTACTTGACTGTCTAATAATACTTTGTGGCTGTCTCAGTAATCGCCGAGAATAAGAAGAGACGGCACTCGGCTTGGGCTGCTCACGAGTCTACAATGCTTCAATGCCATAGCTCGAGTCATCGACCACTTTTGTGTTCCCGAGGCCGAGCCCATAAGAAATTGCAGCTTTTGCACGATATATGCACTCTTAAGAACATCTGAGCTTCCTTGCATAAGATACAGATGATCTTGCGACATTCGTTTCGAAGCGAGGACGGGAGAACATACCAGCCAGCGGATAGCGCAAATTGAGCGGGCTCGACCATCATCTCGAGCGACTGCGACTTGACTCTGTCCAACTGTTTACCTGTACCGTATAAGTCATCGTACTTGAAGGCAGCCGTGCGATCGCCAGCTTTGGCCAGGCCAATGGAGTGCCTGGCTGCAGGCGAAAAGTTGGAAATTGCCACAAGTTGGTAGTGGTCGACCGGATGTCGAGCACTCGATTTGCTCGATGGCGGTTCCAGAGGATGAGGAAACTTGAAGCATTGTTGCCCTGCGTCAAGCTTATCCGGGTCTCAGATTTCCTCCATGGTCAAAAGCGTTGGCAAATGAACGAGGACTTTTGCCTGGCGTGCTTCTGCAGAGCATCGTGCGCTGGGCAGCAAAGAGCAATCAGTCTCTTTTGAAGAGGGGTTCAGGCGAAGGAGTTCACCGATGACGTTTGCCACCGAAATGCACATATTCAAGAATGATCCTTCGACAGCCGAATGCCTAAGAAAGAAAACGTCTTGCTCGAAGTCACAGACGTCAATGTGCCCTTTCTTGCAGACCTTAATCTTGGGAATTCGTGCCTTGAAGTGCGGAGCAGCCAAGAGGGGAATATCTGAAAGAATAGCATGCCAAAGACTCGCAAGGCAGGTTTGGCGTCCATCTCGCATGGTGCCATTCTCGACAAATCGCTTCCTGATGCCATCGCGCAAATGATTCGTAGCTTAGCAGCTTAAGTCGACAGTTGGTCCTTGTTGCCAGAAGGTCGCTTCTGTAATAGAAGGTCCCTTTGAAGATATCTGGCACGACCATTATCGATTTTTTGTGTCGGATGATCTATCTCTGGCGAGACCGGGTGCGACTGGCTGTTTGAACTAGCAAGCTTGCGTGATGAACATGCCACTTCAGCAGGGCGCTGCACTAACGCCACCTCCAGTTCTAGATCTCCGTGTCCAAGGAATTGTGTTGCTGTATCTGACATATCGCTGTTTTGCTGTGGCAAATCTTCATCGACCAAGTCGTCGTTGGCGAATAGGTCCACGTCTTCAAGATGAGACAACTTCCTTCCGCGCTGTCGCGCTGTGCAAAGAATCCGCGAGCGGACTTGAGATCCATCCGGCAGCTGCTAGCTTGGTGTCCTCAAGCACGGGCCTCGAAGTACCGCACACAGCCATCAAATCCTCACAAAGATCAGACAACTTCCTTCCGCGCTGTCGCGCTGTGCAAAGAATCCGCGAGCGGACTTGAGATCCATCCGGCAGCTGCGAGCTTGGTGTCCTCAAGCACGGGCCTCGAAGTACCGCACACAGCCATCAAATCCTCACCAAATCCCAAATCTGCTTTCCTAAGCAAGGTTTGTCGCTTTGGAACGTGTGGTGTGCAAAGATTCGATGGGATTGCTGATGTCTGGAAGGATTGAGTGCAATGCCCGTACGTCGTTTGACTTGGCACACTCGAAGATCATGGCTATCCTGAGACCATTGCACCACCAAGACGACCATGATCTTGTATCTGGTCTTGTAAACTCCGCGACATGTCCTCCAACCACTTCGTCAAATTCTTGAGGCGTTTCGCAATCAAGAAGGGCCCTGGCGAGATCCACTAACTCCTCTGCGCGATCGTGAGTGATCACGCTAAGGTTCTCGGACTGTAACTCCATGCTCTTGAGGTAATGATATCGGCAACCTTTGAGAAGGCTTCCAGGCAAGTTCCTAATGATAGAGAATGCACCAATTTCTATCAACGACCATGGAAAAGCTCATTGATGGGAACGTAGATTGCTTCAGACACTGAAGAATCTGTATCTTCTTCGCCGAGGGCATCAACAAATTGCGTAGCTTCCTGAATAACTTCGTGTGAGCGTCAGAAATACATAGTAGTGAGAACGTTCGTCCTGATTTCGTTGACACTTCAGATTCGCCAGAGTGATCCATACTCAGAGGATGACGCCGCTTGCGGCCAACAAGACTTCGTGCTATGCTTCAGGTCAGATGTGTTCGAGAGAGCCGTCAACACAGCAGTCCAGTTTGCCAAGCTCAATAGCACAATTTGGAAATACCAAAGCTATGGCGACTCTGATGATGTGTCGGCAAACGCATTGGCCTTCTAGCCACTGTCAAAACGAAAGAATTAGAACCATGTGATCTGTGACAATGCCGAATTGCCGCGGTCAAAGTCGAGACCATTAGTCAGACTGATCGAGACAAGATAGACATAGGCATATAGGTTGTTGCGATGTCTAATCAAGTGCCGAACCTGATTTAATATAGTTCTGGTCATACGACACGTTTGAGGAGAGCAACGCCCGTAATGGAGCCTTTAGTTAGACTAAACTTCTCTTGTAGCGCACTTCTGGATGTCGTTGCACCGCAGGTTGTACAAGATCAGGACGCTTCTGCTGAAGTCCTCTGACTTGAACAGTGAAGTATTGAGGCTCTTCCTGAGAGGTGTAGAAGCCATTACTTGCCTGCTCAGACGCTCAGGAGTGTTTTGGGCTCGCAACGACCTTGAGACAGTTCAGCTCCTCTTGCTGCGCGTAAGAAATTTGCTGCGGTCTGTCCTGGTGGGGAAAAAAATGTGCTGATTTGCTCGCTGGACATTTCCTGCCTGAATTGTCCAGCCGCTGGACATTTGCGCGCGGAATTGTCCTGCCGCTGGACATTTGCTCGCTGGACAATTCTGGTACCCGCTATTCAAGTAGCTTTATAGACAGATGAGAGCAGTATCTATATCCATCGATATCAGCTTTGGCCCTATGACTCGCTAGCTAGCTTTACTACTTCTCGTACCCGAACTCGCCAGGGGCAGCTGCTGTCTGGGTGCACGTGTCTTGTTCGAAAAAGTTTGAACGACGAGCAAGAGCAGCACTCGATATCTGCACGCAAGCATCCTCGACACGAGCCGGCCCGAGCCAAGCAAACTAGCATACACCAGCAGGGCCCTCGGATCTCCACTTGACCGGACGTGCCTATTGTTACTCGTGCTAGGAGGCCCCTTCAAAAATGGATAAACTCAATGAAATACGCATGCCCGAGTTTATCGAGCGCCTAATGGACTCTCGCAAGGCCTTGAATCTGCCCTTCCCGGGAACAGTTGAGCACATCTCTAGAGAAGGTATCGCGTCTACTACATAATACACGCAGCTTTCGCTAACCAGCTAGTCCAAATGGATGTCCAACTCACCCGGCAAATGTTCACAGGCATCAAGGCGGACATCACCAAGATCGGTGGTATCTCCCCTGCAGTCTTCCACATGACGCATTCCTTCTCAAGCGGGTCTCAGATGCTCCCGCCATACTCCCTAGGCGCGGCGTTCGCCACCAACCGCATCTTCATGAATGGTAATGTGGACAATGACGGATCCGTCTCTGGACGCTTTCACTACGGTTGGTCACCGGAGAATGCACGGCACACGACCAAGATTCAGACTCAGACAACAGCAGAACCCGGCCAGAGCATGCTGCAGGTGGAGCATGACTGGAAAGGTGATGACTTTAGCATCAACCTCAAAACCGTCAACCCTAGCTTCCTCGATGGCGAATTTTCAGCCGTTAGCATTGCTCACTACTTGCAAAGTGTTACACCTTCGCTGGCCTTGGGAGTCGAGGCCATCTGGCAAAAGCCACCTTCGACTGCCGGACCGGAAGAGACATCGCTGTCGTATGTCGGTCGTTACGTGCAACCCACCTGGATTGCTTCCGCACAAGTGTCGCCACAAGGTGTACTTGGCATGTGTTTCTGGAAGAAACTCTCTCAAAAAGTTGAAGCAGGTGTGGAGTGCCAGCTTATCAGTGCTACAGGACCCATGGGACAGACCAAGACGGAAGGTACGACGACGCTTGCAGCTAAATACGACTACTTGCACTCTACGCTGCGAGGACAGCTCGATACAAAGGGAAAGCTCAGTTGTTTGTTTGAGAAGCGTCTATCGGGTGCAGTCAGCTTGACATTTGCAGGAACATTGGATCACTTCAAGAATGATGCCAAGGTCGGTCTTGGCGTCAATCTCGAGATGCCAGCATTCGACGATCCTAGCATGATGCAGCAGTAGATGTACAGTATTTAGCGGCATTTCATCTCCATTCCAAATTCTAGTCTATGGCTCTCTAACTATCCCAAAGTGGTCCAAAGCACGGCATCCCTCTTGCTCGGCAGCCTTGTGTGATGATCTCCGTACCTTTTGGATTGCTTGTCACAAAGACGACCTGTGCGTCAATCTTGCGGTAGACATCATCAATAAGCTTAACTGTGTCCGGTCGTCCTTGCTTGCGTGTATCGACCAGAGTCATGCGATCACCCTTGACTGCCTTCTTCAACAGTCCCATCACCTCTGGACCATACGTCTGTTCAAGGTCAGCGCCAATCCAAATCAAATGAAAGTATCCCGTATTTTGCAGGTAAACGGAAAGGGTCACACCCAGTCCTGCACCCGTTGCAACGATTACACCACGTTGGTACATTTGTGCGAGATATGGCAAGCCTGCGAATTTGAGACCACGCGTCCAGACGTATTCCGGTGGATTGGCAATCAAATCACGCGTCCAATCGCCTTGAGCCACCACGAGCATGTGATGGGTGAAACTCAGGGGTCCCTCAGAGATGATACCAAATGCGTGCCATTCAAGCCAAGGACTGCGCGAAATACGGCCGAGTAGACCAGTGAAGCAGCCGCCTGGAAAGGAGAGAAAGGCAGTCTTGGGTGATGGTGAAGAGACAATGACGGGAATTTTTTGAAGTGTGAGCCAAGGCGCAATAATCATGAGCGTCAAGAGGAAGGAATACCAAAAGTCTTGACGTCTCCAGAGGTTTGCCGAGGAGGGGTGAAATTCGCGTGTCGTTGGGTTGTAAGACTCGAGCAAGATCACGAGGACCCAGAGGTAGACGAGTCCAAGCCAGCCGGCGAATCGATGGACCTTCTCAAAGATATTGTGGTGGTAGTGACGGACCCAGGGAACGGCAACACTAATGGAGGCACCAAGTGTGATGGGTGTCAAGACTGCAAAGACAAGGATGCTGGCAGGCATCTGTGAACGCTGCTGGAAGGCTCGGTAGGCCGAGTAGCACGCCCACATGAGACCAGCAGTCGAACAGCCAGAGTGAATACCGCCGAGATGCACAAAGAAGCTCGTCACCCAGTTCTTGATGCGGACAGGTGTCCATGAAAAGATCTTGACAGCAAGCCAGTATGCAATGCGAAGGAAGAGCTCGTTTCTTGCAAGTACTGAAGCGAGTAGGTTGCCAAGGGCAAAGGAAAAGACATTCTTTTCCGCATAGCCAAACTTCTTCTGTGCGACAAAGATGAGGGCGACGATGTTGAGGGTCAGGGTCACAAAGAAGAGCTTGCGGTAGAAATTGAACCAGATAAAGAAGCGTTCCATGCCATCAATCGTCGACGTGGGCACAGCTGCAGGCTTGGGTGGTAGTGTAGACAACGTCGCTTCTTTGGCCATCTCAAGCGGTATGAGTGTTGCTGATATCTTGACGTTTGGGCCGACCTTCTTCTCATCCGGCCTGACATAGTCGGGCAAGAACATTGTGAGGGATACCTCAGAATCTGTCCGTGATCGCATTGCGTTCGTCATACTCTCGTCATCCTTCTCAAGCTCTGGCATGCGCATTTGGTGATTGACATGATGATGATCGGACAACCGGATGACGGGTGATTCGCGTCGCGCGTCGCTGCGTCCATGTGCATAGTAAACTGGCAGTAGGTGCTTGTCATCCTTTCTACCAGAAAATGAACTGGTGTCGATGCTGTACGACATGGTTGTGATGATATTGCCAGCTAGTTGAGGGACCGCCCGCTTTATTAGACACGGAGTCGCAACGCCGGTCTAGATCATTCCGACTTGCGCAAGAAGTACGACATGAGCGACAAAGAGAAGAGCGTAGCATCTCAGACATGTTGACAGGGTGACAGGGATTTCCTTTGAGTAAAAATCATCCTCTTTGTCGCGCGTCATGTCTAGGTAAAATGCAAGCTTCGAGACACGTCTTGAGACACGCGGCCCTTTGCGGTCATGACCAAAGTGGCCACCAAGTCAACGGCCAACGGCTGCAAGATCTGCTCATATCTTTGTCTGCATAGATGAGACAACTTAGACAAGCGCCCGGGGCAGCTAACCCAATGGAGCTGCTTTACACTGGCAAAGACCTGACTTGGGTGTGGCTATTCTTGGCCGCCAAAAGGGGTAACTTGCTTTCAGATGGGACACACTACACCGACGAGATAAAGTACCAGGCACGCGCAGCTCTTGCAAGCATCATACAGTCCTTCCTCTGCATATACAAGATGCCATTCAAGTCAGATACACCAGACGTGGTCATTCCCAACACAGACCTGGTGTCCTTCGTTCTCGACCAAGCAGCTACAGGCGATATCGACAAGCGCATTTTTGTTGATGCACTCGACACAACACGCGCATACACTCTCAGGACACTCCGGGAATGCGCCATGTCCTTTGCAGCTGGTCTGCAAACTCTCCTCAAATTCCAAAAGGGAGATGTTCTTGCCATCTTTAGCGCCAACTCGATCGAGTATCCTGTCGTTGTCTTTGGCACCTTTTTGGCTGGTGGCACCGTCTCACTCGTCAACCCAGCATACAAGGCCGGCGAGGTGGTGCACCAGCTGCGCGACTCGAAAACAAAAGTCTTCTTCACCACACCAGACTTGCTAGCAACAGCAACTGAGGCTTGTGCGTCTGTTGGCCTGTCAAATGACCGCATCCTGGTGTCGTCGGATGATGCAGATGCTCCACACTCCTGGCAACGCGCTTTTGCCCAAGCAACCAGCTTGACACGCGTACCCTTGGCTTCAACAGACTTGGCATTCATCCAATACAGCTCTGGCACCACAGGCTTGAGCAAAGGCGTTCGGCTCTCGCAAGGCAATCTTATTGCCAACTTGTGTCAGTGGGATGCTGCCGAGACTTACCTCTCCAGCAAGGACTCCCTCATCTTAGTCCTGCCCTTCAGCCATATTTATGCACTGCATACGCTCGTCATGGGCCCTATTCGTCGGCAGATGACATCCTTTGTGCTGCCGCGCTACGATCCCAAACGATTCTTGGAGCTGGTTGATACACATGGCATCACCGCTTCATTCATTGTCCCGCCTATTGTAAAGGCCTTGCTGCAGGCCGACACGACCAAGTACAACCTTTCGAGCCTCAAGTTTTTATGCAGTGGTGCGGCACCCCTTTCGCCATCCCTTGCGAACCAGGTGTGTGCAACGCTGAATATCACTATTTCGCAAGGATTTGGGCTGACGGAGACATCACCAGTCTTGGCGTATGCGCGGTTCACTGGTGAACCAGGCAAGCAGTACACTGGCTCCGTTGGCAGGTTGTTACCCAACATTGAGCTCAAGATTGTGAATGCCGCTGGAGATGAGGTGGCTGCGGGAGAAGAAGGCGAGCTGCTCGTCAAGGGACCCAATGTCATGCAAGGCTACCTCAACAATCCAACCGCCGATGCAAATGCTTTCACAGACGACGGCTTCTTCAAGACGGGTGACTTGGGATATCTCAGCGATGATGGGCAAATCTTCCTGGTTGATCGTATCAAGGAGCTCATCAAGTACAAGGGCTTCCAAGTCGCGCCTGTGGAGCTGGAAAATATCCTCATTCAGCATCCGCGAGTCCTGGACGTTGCTGTTATTGGTCGAGATTGCCAAGAGGAAGTCACTGAATTGCCTACGGCCTTTGTTGTCCTAAGACCCCAAGCAGCACTGCCAAGCGGCTGGTCTGACCCAGGTGCAGAGGCACAAGACAAGGAGACAGAAACGACATTGGCTAGGGAGCTGATTAGCTTTGTTGGCGACCAAGTTGCGGGATACAAGAGACTGCGGGGCGGTGTTGTGTACTGCGATAGTATCCCAAGGCTACCTGCTGGCAAGATTCTGCGGCGGTTGCTCAAGGCTTCTAGCTTTCAAGCAGTCATGTAGCGAAATGTAGCGTTTTTGTTGTAGATGCAATGTTTTCTTTTGTATGTGGGAAGAGCCAAAGTCGGCCGTGAATGTAATGTACAATGGCATGCTGTGCGAGAGACGCTGAGATGAGAGGAGAGGAGAGGAGAGAGCGCTTGCGCCGGCCATGAAGCACACGCGCTTGACTTATGACGGCGGAGGCGTCGAGTCTGGGCCCTTTGGAGTCGTGCCTTCTGCTGTACTGGCTGTACCTTCTGCCTCTGCTTTGGCTGTGCTCAGCTCCATCTCGAGCCGCTCCTTGGCTCTCAGCACTTTACTTTGGATGTAGAAACTGCCGCCCTTGGCAGGGTCATTCGCCTCAAACATGGCTTTATGCCGCGCCAATACATCTTCCAGCTTGAGCTCTGGTTTCTTGATATTCAAAATTTGACATGACTCTTCAATCGTGATGCCCGTCTGCTTTGTAATGGCATCCTTGACGGCAGACCCTGAGGACTCTTGCGAGACACGCGCCGAATTGGCTGCTGCTTGCTTCCACGCCTGGACAAACGCCCGGCCAAAGACTTGTGTGCCGACAATGACGACCTGTGCGATGATTCTGTGCGCCATCTCTTGCTGCTAGCTGTACTCAATGCGTCGACAACCCTGATGATTGCGTGGTGTCTTGTCTCTTTCGCCGAAATCTTTTTCCCGCAACAGACATCAAAGTGCACCCCTACAGCTCACCGTCTTACAGCCCAGTAGCGTGCTGCAATGAGCTCAGAATACCACGGCCATGGCGGCAGACAGCAGCGGAAACGCCCAAGAGACGACCAGCACGACGATTTCCGCAGACCTCGACGAGCCGATTTGCTCTTTTCCCTACAACGCGATCTCACCAACCTCGCTGATCCCGGCGGCAGTGTCTCCCCGCTAGAGGATATCAAGTATGTAGGCAGGAAGCTGGCTGGTGAATTTGAACACCCAGAAAACAAGACACCCATTCTTGAGCTGATTCGGGAAGCGGTTGTACAGCTATCGGTCAAGACGTGTCAGTACAGTGCTGCCGTCACGCTTGCTGGTTTGTCTAATAAGCAATTCGCACAAACAATTGCAGAGTCTGCTGGTGAATGGGTACAGGATGCGCTCAAGAGACAAGACTGGCTGCAATTGAAGTTTCTACTGCGCTTTGTTGCTGGCCTCGACCAGATCTTGCAAGACTATGGTGTATTTGAGTATTTGAGGCTGTTTGCTACACAGATTGCTGGCTTAGCGACTCGTTCAGACTATGCAGATGCGCTCTGCAAGGTCGTACTCTTGACGTTGCCCTTTGTGGCATCAAGTACAAGCCGTGCCAATACGCACAGACTCAACGATCTCACAACGTTGCTGGGTACACTCGAGCCTTACATGCAGGTGCGCGGAGCAGCCTCCTTTGGCAAACTGACAATGCATTACCAGAATGACGCAGGACAAGCTCCCTATGAGCAAAGAGAAGAGCTTTCCATGCTCTTTGAACAACTCAAGCTCACTGCCGGTCGAGGTTGGAATATTCGCGTCCTTGCCCACTTTCAAGAGCACTATATTGAAGCCGAGCGTTTCAAACTGCCTAGTCTTGTCCTCGGGGATGCACCACCTACAGCGTGCAACGAACCTGTTCGCTACGTGCTGAAGCTCTTTGTCAATCAAGCAACGGAGACAACACCCAATGAAACGGACTTGAGTGGTAGCTTGCTACGCGATTTATCTTGCGATATCCTCGAGACTTGTGTTGCGAATCGCAAAGATGCTGCACGCTTCTTGATTGACATTGAGTCTTATTTGCCCGGTGGTCTCTTTGTGCTACGGGGTACGCCACTGGACAAGATTGTCGTGGGACCTCATGGCGTACCTGCCTGGAAGTCTGAAGATGTGGTTATTGAAGCACTCTTTGGCGAATTGCTAGCATTGCCTATGCCACGACAAAAGCCAATCTACTACCATGCCGTCCTCACTGAACTCTGTAAATTGGTACCACAGGCCGTTGCACCGACATTTGGTCGAGCGATTCGACAACTCTACAGGACGAGTCCTGCCATGGAACCAGAATTGGTCTTTCGAACTTGGGATTGGTTGTCGCATCATTTGTCCAACTTCAACTTCAACTGGAAATGGCAAGAATGGGAGGGTGATTTGACACTACCTGCCTTGTCGCCACAGCTTGTGATGATTCGAGAGACGATTCTCAAGGAGGTGGAGTTGTCGTATCATCAACGCATCAGGACGACGTTGCCAGAAGCGTATCATGCATTGATTCAAGAGGAAGCACCAGCGCCGCGATTCACTTATACAGAGGGTCATCCCTTGGCAGAGCAAGCAACGGCTCTCTCGACGTTCTTGCAACAACCGCAAACCCCAGAAACGTTGCAACAGGCTGAACCGATCTTCAAGGCCATCTCAGAGGCCTCGGCAGATGGTCAAGAAGAAGCAACACTCATTCGAGTCTTGGTGGAGTGTGCCTTGCAACTCGGCCACCAGTCATTCAGTCATGCACTCAACACCATTGAACAAACACTGCTCTTACTCAAACAACGCTGCAGCGTTTCTCGTGAAAAGCAACGCCAAACAGTCACATGCGTCATGCGATTTTGGCGAGAACGACCAGCTGTTGGCCTTGCGCTTCTTTCGAAAATGGTCAACTATGGTATCATTGAAGGGTCTGCCTTGGTGGATTGGCTGCTTGCCATGGCGAACCAAGAAGCATCGCTTGCAACGGATACAATAGCTTGGGAAACGAGTGTTTTGGGGAATCGCAGTATTTTGGCACAAAGCGCGGCTTGGGAGTTGTTGCAGCTGGTGTTTGCGAAGCAAGCAACACAGACTGGACAATTGCAGCAGCGTCAGGCTGTGCTCACGAAGAATATCGCTCGGCAGGAGAAGTTACTATCTGATGCAGCTGCACGCGCTGAAGCTGCAAGAGCGGAAGCTGACAAGGTCGCCGCTGCAAAAGTGGAAGCTGACAAGGTTGCCGCTGCAAAGGCTGATGCTGGTGAAGCTGCAACGAACGGTGATGGTCAAGCACCGAGTGCAGAAACTGCTGCTGATACGACTATGACTGAGGCGACGCCAGTGGTGAAGGCAGAGGAAGATTTACAAACGGCAGCACTTGCCAGAGCTAAAGATACCTTGGCCGAGAATGTCGCAGAGCTTGCAAAAGTCGAGCAACGCATTGCAACGGTTGCACAAGAAAAAGTGGAAGTGGTTGCACGGCTGTGCAGTGGCTTGGCAGGACTCATTCGAGAGAGTGAAGGGTTGCAGGCTTGGTGGGCACGGGGTCTGTTGCGGACTGTTGCACGCAGGCAGAGGGATATTCTATGGCAGACTGGCGATGCAGCCGAGGATGCTGCAACAGTAGAGGATGCCTTGCGGGAGATCCATAGGGACACATAGCTCGGCATCAGAGGAGTCTGTAGCAATTGTCGCCTTGAATAGACAACAGCTTCTATCGACAACCCTGAGCTTGTTGCGTTCAAATACGTACAGTCAATCACGATCACGGTGCAGCGCTATTTCCAGTCAATCAAGACATGGAATGAAACTGGCTTGAAGGAAATGCTTAGTATGAAGATGCCATGAATTGAAGAAATAACGCTTCATACGTAGCCAATGGTGTTGGCAATGTCGAGAGCGTCAACATCCGGTGAGAGACGGATATATGCCTTCTTCGTACCATCGGGACGGATGAGGGTGTTGACGTTGACGGCGTCGACGTTGTAGAGCTTCTTGACGGCCTCCTTGATGGTACGCTTGTTGGCCTTGATGTCGCAGATAAAGACGAGGGTGTTGTTCTCCTCGATCTTCTTCATGGCAGACTCTGTGTTGAGAGGTGCCTTGATGATGCTGTATGCATCGAGCCTGGGGAGGTGGGGGACAGATGTGCGTGGGTATGCAGGCTTGCGAGCAAGAGCAAGGGTCTTTGGCCTGCGGAAGGTGGTGTTGGTGCGGACCTTCTTTGTGACGTTTGAGTGCTCGCCCTTGAGTGTCTTCTTGGCGGCTGTGTTTGCCTTTGAGGCTGCTGCAGATGCCTTGGGTGCCATGTCTGTGATGTTGTGTGGGTGCTGCTGGTTGCTTGAGTGTCTTTCTGTGTCTTGTCCTCCTGCTGCTTTCTTCTTTTCTGTTTGGCCAACTTAGCAGTCCCACGCGGTTCCTTTGATTCTGGCAAGCCTCGCAGTTCTCTCGATCCACTGCATTTATTTCCCTGCGAGTGGATGAAAGTTGCCAATATCAAAGGAACTCTCAAATTCTTTGATATTTGCAACTAGAATCCACCAAATTCATCGCTTCCCACTTGTTTTAACATCGTCCTGAGCAAAGTTGCAGCCATCAAAAGATTACGCGCCACAAGACTGCGCCTCCCCGCAATGCGAACATGACAGCACACGCACACGCGTAAGAACCAGAAGCCATCTATCCAGTTCATGGACAGGCTGCCACTCGAGACATGGTTCTACGAGGTGCCCATTGTCACGCGATGCTTCGTTGTAGGCGCCATCCTCACCTCCCTCGCAGTGGTCTGTTCAATGCAGCAGACACACCTGTCAGCTAACCTGTCTAGCAAATTGATCTCGTCAGTCCCTTCCAGCTCTTCTTCTCCTGGTCTACGGCCGTCACAAAGCAGCAATACTGGCGCTTCCTCACAACCTTCCTCTTCTTTGGCGAACTCTCTGTCGATTTCCTCTTCCATCTCTTCTTCATGTCGCGCTACTGCCGCATGCTAGAAGAATCCTATGCGCGCCGTACCCTTGATTTCGCCTGGCTCATGGGTATCGCAGCTGCTGGACTCATCCTCCTCTCACCCTTTGCGCGAGACCCGTATCTGGGCAGCGCACTCAGTTTCACCTTGACCTATCTCTGGTCACGTCGCAACCCAACCGTTCAACTCTCCATGCTGGGTCTCTTTACATTCTCAGCTGCGTGGCTACCTTGGGTCCTCATTGGCTTCTCCCTTGTTATTTATGGTCACTTACCCGTCGCTGACTTATTGGGCCTAGCGGTGGGTCATGTCATTTACTTTTTGGAGGATGTATGGCCCCTGAATGCAACGAGCGGTGGTGCACGCTACCTAGCGCCGCCCAGAAGTTTAAGACGCTGGGCAGGGTATGAGCAAGAGGAACGACAGGTATCTGCAGGTGTTGCTCCAGCGCCTGTTGCAGGCGTTCAAGAAGGACATGTGCATCATGATTAACGAGACCTTTTATTCATATATCCCTACCGCTTGTCTACGTTTTCATGACCCTATCTATTGGTATACCGTAACAACTCGGGAACGACATCCTTCTGATCAAGCGTTTGGTGTAAAACGTGCTTGATGTTATCCACATGGACGCGACCATACCAGACACTATGCCAGGTGTGCGCACACGGGGTACCATTCTGCTGATAGACCACCAAATTTCCTGCAAACTTGTGGCCGCCCATATGATCGAGGTAGTAATACGCGATATCCCGATTTGCTAGATGATGCCGTGCATGCGCTTGCAAGACCGGTGCAGCGAGGCCACAACGCGCATCACGCTGTTTATGCGCACACAGCATGACGAGTGCTTCGTGTGGGATTTGTGTGACTGCGGACGCTGGAAGCTTCGATTTCAGCAATGAGAGCAAGTCTTTTGATGCTGAAGTGGTTGCAAGGACGGCGTCCAGGAGGGATGAGGCTTCGTTTGGTTGGATGGAGAGTTGGATTCCATCTGGCATGACCAAGACTTTTGTCCTCTCTGCCACTGTTGGTTGTGGAACATGCAATGTCTGTGTGATTTGATTACAAAGGATCTTTCTCCCCGTTGTCTTGTGCAGGAAGCGTTCCTCCTTCGCCAGCAACGAGGTGATGGCTGCTGCAACAGACGTGGTGGTGTCGATGGGTAGGTACGGTGGCCAATCATGCGCACCGGCATGATGACTTGTATCCACGAGCAAGTGTCGTTCATGTTTTGCAATCTTGGTTAAATGACTCGTTGTATCGATTGGTTCAGGGAAGTGTGTTGCAGGCCAGGCTGGGAGAGTGCTCGGAGCGCTGCATGAACAGGTCGTTCTCGAGGCAGGTCTAGCGTATTGTAGGAGGAGCTTCAGGGTCCATCGTCTTGGATGATGGCGAGTGAGTGAGCTGGGTCTTAGCAGTCTTGGCAGGCGAGCACGAGACATGAGCAAGGAGCAGATTAACAGATATAGCGTATGTATTGGTATTGGGTATTCGTCGTCGTCGTCATCTATGAAATCATCCATCGCAGTCGCTCAAAGCAAAGAAGAGAAGTCATCAGAAGCGACTGCCAGACCCAGGCGCAGCAGAAGGACCTGTTCCAGCGCGTCTCAAACGACCAGCATCTCTGGATGGGTCTGCCTGTACGCCATTGCCATGCCCACTCGTCGCAGCAGTTGCGCGATTCTGCTTCATACGCTCCCTGAACCGTTCGCCTGCAGACACACCTGGCTGGACACTGCCAGCGCCATCACTGCGCTGGGTACTACTCAGTTGTCTCGTCATACTCGTCATCGGCGCACCACTGTCTCCAGGACGTTGCGGACTACGCTGTTGAGAGGCGGTGCGTTCTTGTGCTTGTTCATAGATGCCCCGTAGAGAGACCTTGTTGCGCGACTGTCCGGTTGTGCTACGCGTGAGTGTCGATGTCCCTCCGTGCTGCTGCTGCTGCTGTGGATATCCCGAGCGTGCATCTGTGCTCGTCGCTTGAGATAGCGTCCCCATCCCACCGAGCCACGTCGGTATGCCATCACCGGCATTGGTATAGTAATCCCTCAAGCACTTGATGACATGGGTATCCACGCCCTCTTCGTCATCTGCAGAATCATAGCCTGTGTCTTTGATACGGGAGGCGATGGTCTTGCTCACACTACCCGTTGCCATGAGCAGTTTGTCCCACATGCGTGACCCGGCGGTCGCTTGTTCTGCTGTGTCGCGGTCATTGTGTTCTGGTCGCTTGTTAGCCATATGCTGTTGCTGTATGCCTGCTAGACAGGACTGTGTCTCCCTGGTCTGTGTGTCTGTCTATGCCAACATGGAGCGTTGTGGGCAGGACCAAGACACAGGAGAGGACAGGAGGCAAGATGGAGCATACCCACTGGGAGGAGATCTCTGTAGCTGCCATTCCTGAGCATGTTCCAGCGGCTCGAGGCCATTGCGCAGTAGCCTACTAGCTTAAGTACTCGCAGCCTAGTTGTAGCCTAGTTGTAGCCTCGTAGTAGGTAGCTGGTCCAGTGGTCGCCGTTTGCTCTCCAAAACAGATTCACACCCCGACTACGACTCGCTACCAGTACTCAGCTACCAGTACTTAGTACTTAGCTACCAGCAGAATACAGCAAAGATGGCAGCAGACGGCAAGGGCGACTACAAGCTCGCAATGCCCCAAGAAGACAGCGACGACTACAAACCCCCAGTCCGACCGCAGCAGAAACAATCCAGCACTTCGGGCATCGATGCAGCCCTCACACAATCAGCCCTCTGGCCCGTCCTCGCCTACTGCAGCGCCAGTATCCTCATGACAGCCAGCAACAAGTATGTCCTCTCGGGCTACCACTTCAACCTCAATTTCTTCCTCTTGATGGTACAGAGTGTCGTGTGTATCAGTGCCATTGCCCTCTGCAAGCAATTCAAAGTCATCACCTACCGTGACTTCAATGCAGACGAGGCAAAGAAGTGGTTCCCCGTTTCTTGCTTGCTCGTGCTCATGATTTACACGGGCAGCAAGGCATTGCAGTTTCTATCCATTCCAGTGTATACCATCTTCAAGAACCTCACCATCATTGTTATTGCGTATGGTGAGGTAATTTGGTTCGGTGGGTCGGTGACACCCTTGACCCTCGCTTCCTTTGGCCTCATGGTCATTTCTTCCATTGTCGCTGCATGGAGTGACATCTCCGCTGCCGTTTATGGCTATGGTGCTGCATCTTCCTCAACAACCTTATCCACCCTCAACGCAGGCTACCTCTGGATGGCTGTCAACTGTTTCGCAACAGCAGCCTACGTCCTTGGTATGCGTAAACGCATCAAACTCACCAACTTCAAGGATTTCGATACCATGTTCTACAACAACCTCCTCTCCATTCCCGTCTTGTTCATTTGTTCGCTCGTCCTGGAAGATTGGTCGGCCGCTAATGTCAACCTCAATTTCCCGCTTGAATCAAGAAACTCCCTCATTGCAGCCATCATCTTTTCAGGCCTCAATACCGTTGGTATTTCTTATACAAGCGCCTGGTGTGTAAGAACGACTTCCTCGACAACCTACTCGATGGTCGGTGCACTCAACAAATTACCCATTGCACTCAGTGGTCTCGTCTTTTTCGGTGATCCAGTCACCTTCTTCTCAGTCACAGCAATCATGCTTGGTTTCGTTGCTGGTATCGTCTATGCCGTTGCTAAAATGCAGCAGAGTAAGAATAAGAGTAGTGGACTTCCCATGACGGCCATTCCAATGAGTTCATCGAGTTCGAGTGCGAGTGCAGCGATGAAGAATTGAAACAGGGATTTGACATGTAGGAGTGTGCACATAGACTTTTTCAAGATCTCTTTTCTTTTCGTGACTCCTCATCCGCTTCACTATGTCTAAGAGCAATGCTACTTTGCAGCTTTCCCTGTCTCTTCGCCATCTAGTTGCGCTTGTAAGTTCTTGAGCGCTGCTTGATAACGACTAGGAATCCATGTATACGTCTCTTTCGCTTGATTGAGATATGGCCAAGGCGGGACAATCGCAGCCAGACATAACGCAGAAAGTGCAAGGAAGACGTAAACAGCTAACCAGACATCATGCCTGATGAAGCCAATGAAAAACGAAAGGAGCTAGAGGGTTAGCTTTTACTTGTGGGATGGAGATTCGCGTACAGTGGATGCGAGGAGACTATAGTTCATGAGATCAAGAGCGCGTTCTTGTCCTTCATAGTCGATACAACCGAATTGATCCATCGTGTCTGATGCGCGATAGACAGAGCTGTAGAGCCTGATGCGAGTGTGTCGGTTGTATATGATCTGGTCGCGTGTCCAATTCGTGCGGCTCCACTTCAGAGTTCAAGACAACCACCCTCTTCTCCTACACTTCGGCCAACGACTTTTATCTACAAAGCACTAGAATCCATGTCAGGTACTTGACGATCTCCAGTGGTAACAAGCAGCTTTGCCTCAAATTCTTTGAGCGAACGTGTCTGAAATTCTTGGTATCGTGCTTCCAAGCTAGCTTCCGGTGGTGGTACCAGCAGGTTTCGCCATCTCCATCTTCTGCTCTACTTGAAGGATTCATCCTGGCTCGCAGATGCCATAGAAAGCTTTGATAGGGCAGTAGCGCGCCGTTCAAGCGACTGGGATGTTTGTGAATCATTTGAAACTGGTGTACTCTTCCAAAAAGGCAGCGTTGAAAGTGATATCCCTGATCATCTTCGCTGATATACGCCTACCCCCGGCTTGTTGAACACACACCTGCAGTCTTCAGTCATGCATGGTTGAACCTGCGAGGCTTCGACAAATAGCATTACGTCTCTGCAGGAGTCGAGTAGAAGAACAAAGGCGAGCTAAGTAGCCGGTATTTGCATGCGTGAAGACCAAGAGAGGAGAGACAGTCTGAGCTTAGATCAGGGCTTTGCAAGACATCATGGCGGTCAGCAAAAGTTGACGCTTGATGCAGTGCTTCAATCCTGACTCCCGGGACTCTCGCACGTCAAGCTGCTCAAATCTATCGACGCCAAGTCACGTTCGCAGCCAGTAGAAAGTATGACCTTGTATGCTCCCGAATCATGGAGCACAGAAGAGTCAAAATGCCTCTGGTCAGCCCTGCTTGACTGGTATTTGACCACTCAGATGTGACTGTCTAATCGTGTGTCCGTGTCATGTCTCTCGTTTCTGATTGGCTGGCGTGCCCGTATCGGCTCTTCTTGCCTGTGCATCGATGGATGCAAGAAAAGCGATAGGAAGCAGTCCGTGTTGTGAAGGGAGAATAGATCGGATAGCGATCATGCTCGATAGGCCTGGCTGTGTAGAATGCATCTGCTTGCTCCTGTCTTCTCAGGATGGCTGGGCCCTGTGCACGACCCTTGCGCACGGTCTTGCTGCCCTCGTGAAAAAGCAAAAATTGGAAATTCAGAGTGAAAGAACCCTTCCAAGGCCTCAACACCCATCACTCCATTAGACACTCCTCCGTCCACGCAAAGCCTCGCTCTTAGACTTGCAGCAACAGCAGCAGACATTCGACTCGACATCTTCTCATCGCGTACTGCAAATCTCAGTGCGCTCCTATAAAATTGGCGGGGACTAAATCGCTTCTCTTTGTGCGCTCCTCAGATAACTTCAAGCCCCCTTAAGAGCGCTTGAAGCATCTGTTCCCTCTGCATTCATTGCTGCTAGACAACTCGTCAAAGTTGCTTCAACTCTCCCCTCGGCCGATTCGAGTCGCTCACAAGGCGTCTGCTACCACGCTGGGTTAAATTACAGTGCCCGCTTCTTCTGCCCGCAAGGCAGGCTTCTCATCTCCTTGCACGGACATCTAGAGCGCATAAACGGCCTCTCTCTACACTCGCCAAGAAAGGCCCCAGCTACCAAAAGAAACAAATAAACCATGTCAAAGGACAACAAGGGCGACGCATCGCCGCGGATGCTGGAGAAGCGCGAGACAACCGCCAGTAGCGCTGAATCGCACGAATTGCTCGATCATCGACGGCCCTCTCGCGCTGCTGCGCTCATCTCCTCCACAACGCCGCGTTCAGCCGGTAGCATGAGTGCACGAATCACAGAACGTCCCGATTTCCGAGCAACGCTCGCATCCTCAGACCTCGACTCGCCCGAACAAACCAAAACAACGACACGGGAATTGTATGATCGTTTCCATCAAGATGTCTTTGCCGTGGATGATTTTAGTCTTGAAGATTCACAAGAACTTGGTCAGGCATCGGATCCTGCCGTTGCTGGTGGGACCCCTCAGCAGCGCATGCGACCGCGTGCTGGATCTCATCTCGATGCAGTCTTACAAGCACCTGTTCGCATTTCACCACGCGTAACGTATGATGACCGTGGCAGACCACCATCATTGGACCTTGATCGTGAACGGGTCGTAGCTTCGCGCTCATCTTCTGTGAGTAGCTCACCCAGTCATCCACGTGCGCAGAGAACACGCAGGTTGAGTTCTCGACCCATGTCTGCTCGACCTTCGATCGGCGTTGAGGCTGTCATTCCCAATAAACCAGAGCGCGACTCGATTGAGGTGCCTTCTCGTCCTGATTCGGAGGACAATCACTCAGAAGAAGCGGAACAGGACGTTTGTTTCCCTTCGGAGGAAGTTTGCAGTGCCGAGGGTATCGACTTCGATGAACTGGATGAATTTGTTGAGGAGGAACTGAATGGTTTGACTCGCGTTGAGACGCGTGCTCGGCGTAACTCTGTCAGGTCGATTCAGAAGCAAGAACTCGACTTTGATGAGAAGAGTCTGCCCGTCACAAGCGAGAGCTCATCCTCCAACAAAGCACCAGTCTACCTGCCCAATGTCAGTCACGACCGTGATTACTCCCTCAGATTTGCATCGCCCAATATGCGACCACAGGCCACGTCGCACATGCAGATGCAGATGCCATCGCTTGCAGAGAAACTTGCAAAGCCCCTGTTGGGACCGAGTCCGCGATTGACAACGTCGCCATCCATTCCAAGACCCCTGACTTCTGGTCACCTGCGACAAATGGAGCGCAATCAAAACGCGCCCGATCGATTCTCATTCTTCACCTCTGAGCGTGACGAAACGGTGCATGCTCCAAGCATTAGCGGATTGCTGGGCGAATCGAAGGCACGCTCCTTCAAGGACCTCTTCCGTGCTGATCAAGGTATTTGGTGGCTCGACGTTTTATGCCCCTCTGACCTCGAGATGCGCATCTTGGCAAAAGCATTTGGCATCCATCCGCTCACGGCAGAAGACATTCGTGTCCAAGAAACGCGAGAAAAGGTGGAACTCTTCAAGTCCTACTACTTTGTCTGTTTCCGATCCTTTGATCACGACAAGGACTCTGAAGATTTCTTGGAGCCCGTCAACATCTATCTCGTGGTGTTCAAGGAAGGTATTTTGTCCTTCCACTTTGAGCCGACCATGCATCCCGCCAATGTGCGTCGACGTATCCGTCAGCTGCGTGATTACCTGCACGTCTCATCAGACTGGATCTCCTATGCCATCATTGATGACATTACAGATGTGTTTATGCCGTCCATCCACGAAATGGAACAAGAGACGGACGCTATTGAGGATGCTGTGCTGATCGCGCGCTCCGATGACTCTGGTGCTATGCTTCGGCGTATCGGCGAATGCCGCAAGCGTGTCATGGCGCTCTTCCGCCTACTTTTCGGCAAAGCAGATGTCATTAAGCAATTCGCGAAACGCTCTCACGAAGGCCTCTCGAATGGCGAGCGTAGCTCTGATGTTGGCTTGTATCTCGGTGATATTCAAGACCACGTCATCACCATGACTCAAACGCTTGTTCAAATTGAAAAGATTCTGTCTCG
The DNA here is from genome assembly GCF_002105105.1 of Protomyces lactucae-debilis. NCBI lineage: Eukaryota > Fungi > Ascomycota > Taphrinomycetes > Taphrinales > Protomycetaceae > Protomyces > Protomyces lactucae-debilis. The sequence continues at coordinate 250,161 of NW_024467996.1, forward strand.
TTCGCATGCCAACTACCTGGCTCAGCTCTCGGTGGATTCCATCTCGATGAATAATCGCCTCAACAAGGCACTTGGCAAGATCACCTTTATTGCAACGATGCTCGTGCCGTGCACACTGCTGACATCGGCGTTTGGTATGAATGTCGCTGTTCCGGGACGCGATGTCAATTCGCTCTGGCCATTCTTCACGTTGTGTGGAAGTATGGTTTTGTTTGTGTTTATCTGTTTCCTCTATGCTCGTCGACGCGGTGCCTTCCAGTAGATTGTGCTGCTGTTGCTGCTGCGAGGGCTGCGCTTGTTGTGTGAGGACTGGGTTCTCGTGTCTTTTTGTATTGTTGAGTCTGTTTGAGTATAGTATACGTAGAGAGCCACACACCTGTGTGCTTGCTATTTCTGTAGACTTTATCAATGCTGGACTCTTCATCCACTAGCTATAGCCCTACTACAAACGCTTCATCCAGCGACATCCACTCGCTGCAGTCCATCTGATCTGAGTCCTCGCGCCAACTCACAAACACGAACACTCTCAAGTGCCAGCATTGTCGCCTACATCGCCTTGTCTCCCCAATCGCCCTTCCAGAATGCTGGCCGCGACCCTCTTGCTGACTGCTGCCGTCGCGGGCCTGCAGATCCCCGGTCTCGCGCCAACCGAGTACCGCGTTGGCGACCCTGTTCCCATCTTTGTTAATGCACTCACACCGACACAATCACGGGAAGATCAATCCATCGCTAATGTTGTCTCCTATGACTACTACCTCCCTCGCTTCCATCACTGTATTCCCGAAGGCGGTGTGGCTGCACAGTCGGAATCTCTGGGCAGCACATTGCTAGGTGATCGCATTTACAACTCGCCCATTAATATCCGTTTCTTGGAGGAAGAGCAGTGTAAGCACATTTGCACAACCAACGTGCCACCTGAAGATGCAGGCTTTATTAATGAACGTATCCGCGAAGGTTATGTTGTGCAATGGTTGATTGATGGTCTTCCAGCGGCTAGCGTCATGTATGATGCTGCATCGGGACAGATCTTTGATGCGCCTGGTTTCGCACTGGGCAAAGGCTGGCGACAGACTTCTGAAGGTGGCTTTGAACCTATTGCCTACTACAACAATGCAGTCGAAATTCTGATTGAATACCACAAATTAGATGATGAGGATCACCGCATCGTAGGCGTTTCCGTGCGTGGCAGCTCACACAAGAAGAAGTGTGGCGACGAGGATCCCTTGGAGCTGAGTGAAACGCCCGGTGCAACCAACCATATCCCTTTCTTCTATACCGTTTCTTGGCAAGAATCGGAACAAACTTGGGCTACGCGATGGGACCGTTACGTCTACTCCTTTGGCGCAAAGCTACACTGGTTCTCGCTCATTGAGAGCTTTGCCGTTGTAGTCTTCCTCTCTGCCATGGTGGCAATGGTGCTCATTCGAACACTCAAGAAGGATATTCAGCGATACAACGCGTTGGATCTTGAGCAGGAAGACGTCAATGAAGATTCTGGCTGGAAGCTCATCCACGGAGACGTCTTCAGACCACCCTCAAAACCCATGCTGCTGTCTGTCATGCTTGGAAATGGTCTTCAGCTCTTCCTCATGGTCGGCACGACCATTCTATTTGCCCTGCTTGGCTTCTTGCGTGTGCAAAACCGTGGGTCACTTGCAACAGCAGCCATCGTGTTCTTTGCACTTTATGGCTTTGTCGGTGGATTCGCCTCTGCTTTGCTTTACAAGTCGCTCGGTCAAGCAGAAAGATTCAAGACGCTCCTCTTCTTGACGCCGACTTTCGTCCCTGGCATTGTCTTTGGTGTCCTCGTATTCCTCAACTTCTTCTTGGTTCATCAAGGTTCCTCTGGTGCTGTTCCCCTTGGTACGCTCTTTGCGCTGGTAGCACTCTGGTTCCTCGTCACACTACCGCTCTCCATCTTTGGCGGTTGGCTCGGCTTCAAAAGATCCCTGCCCGCGGACCCAGTTCGCACAAACCAGATCCCTCGTCAAATTCCAGATCAGTCCTTCTACCTTAAGGCACTGCCGTCTATTCTGCTGTCCGGCGCTTTACCCTTCGGCGCCATTTTCGTCGAGCTCTACTTCATCATGTCGAGTGTTTGGCTCAGCTACATCTATCAACTCGGTGCGTTCCTCTTCCTCGCATACGGCATCCTGATTGTTACTTCGGGTCTCGTGACTATCCTCATGACTTACTTCCAGCTCTGCAGCGAGAACTATCATTGGTGGTGGCGAAGTTTCTTCACTGGCGCAGCCATTGCACCGTATGTCTTCCTCAACGCCGTCTTCTACTATGTGACAAAGTTCAGAGGTACGAGTTTGACCACCAAAGTGCTGTACTTTGGATACTCGGGTTTACTGGCGTTCTTGGTGGGTATCCTGGGTGGCACTATTGGATTCTTTGCGAGCTACTGGTTTATTCGTAAAGCGTACGGCAGTATCAAGGTAGACTAGTACCTTGACGGTTCTGTAGTAGCCATTCGGCTGGTCAATTTTCTCACTCGCTTTTGCTTTTAAATGATTCAGAAGGTCAGTGGACTCAGCCTAGAGGTTTCATTCATAATATCAGGCTAACAACATGCCACACCTGCCACCCAGGTGACGCTCCGATGGAAGCGTCAACCACGAGCATGCTGGCCATCTACATGGCAGTCCTAGGCTCGCCACTTAAAAAAACAATCAAGGAGCAAGCAAGTTAAATGCCTCAAAATAAACTATGCTTTTTAACTTTTCTTGACCAGAGTAGATTTCTAAATGTTGAGGCCATAAGACTGCAAGACAGGCACGGTTTCTGCAGCTTGCTGCTTGACAAGTGCAAGCCAAGTATCACGGCCCTCAAGCTGCTCATTCAAGCAAGTGGCCAAGAATCGCCTCGGGTCCACATTCGTTGAGCCTTGCAATTGCGCAAGTGCTAAATATGCTTGATTGGCCGTGCCAAGAGGAGCACTACAAACGAGCTTTGCAAAACTCGCTTGGAAGCCCTCATCAAGCGCCATGAGCGCAGCATCGGCCATTGTCTCTTCCTCTTGTTGCTGCTGCAGTAAACTCCCTGCATCTGACAAGACTGCTCCAGCTGGCAGTTCAAGCAGTTTCAAGCAAGTCGTCAGCGTTTGTAGCCAAAGCGCTTGATCCTGCTTCAACATCGAGCACGATGCTAGCATTCTGCCAAAGCCGCAACTTGCACGTTTCGTTGTTGCTGATGGAGATGCCAACTGTGAGGTGTGTGGCAAAACGATGCTGCGCATGAGCTGAGCGAAAAGACCAGGTTGGATACGTTCGAGAATGCTAGGTGCAAAGTCTGGGCCAAGTTGCTGGGTTGATGCGCAGGTAGCAAGGAACAAGGCGAATCGAGAGGCAAGCTTCTCCGTCTTGGAGGCACCGGACAGACGTGTCAATGGGAGCACAAAGATTTGCTGTGCATACGGCTCTAGGGCCTGCAACGGGACGCAAGCAAACAGGCTCTCGACCAGATCAAAGCCGAATCCGTCATTTGCACGAGATGCAATCAGCTTCTGGTAGATACCCAAGACTGGCTCGAGAAGCTTTTCAGAGACAAGATGTGATGGACCTTGGACGACGAATGCCTGCAGCAGGCGAACAAGCGCTGGGATATTGCCCCGAGAATCCCAAAGTGTTGGAGTCAAAATAGGCTGCAAGAGCTGCTTGTAGGCTAGTGGCAAGTCTTCTTTGGTGTCATGCATCTCGAGCATTTCTGCCAGCAGTTGAAAGGCGTATGGGATGAACTCTGTCGTGTCGTTTTGTAGAATCATGAGTAAAGGACTGGTCAGCATTGCTTCCAATTGGGCGAGTGCCTCCTTGGAAATTGCTCCGACATATTTGATGACAGCACCATAGCACTCGAAGAAGTAGTGATTAAATTTCGGATTCGAGGGATTCTTGCTGATCTCAGCTAGGATCTTGTTGAGGTGGTGGACTGTCACTTCCGTTGCAGTTGCAATGCCCTCTTGTGCAGAAATGACAACGCGCATTGCGCAGCGCATCAGGAAGTCGTTTTCTGCCAGCTTCTCTGGTGAAGAACCGCGCTCAATTAGCGAGAGCAGGTTCTGTAGCAGCTCAGCACTGAAGGGCGCTACGTCCAGTGTGCTGAACAAGGTTTGGCCATCACGCTTCATGGTCAAAAGAGCCTCAACTGTGACAGCCGCGTAAGTGTAAACAACGTAGTTCGGTGAAGTCAAATGTTGAGCGAGCATCGGAAAGACACTGGTGATTTGCTGCTTCGTGAGTTGATTGCGAAAGGTGTGGATAAATTTAATTGCATCGACCTTAGTGATTGGGTGTCGTTCAGAGAAGCCAGCGTGCAGGTCACCCAACACATTAACATTGAAGAATTCGACAACATCGACCATGATGTTTGTGGACGATACACCGAATTTCGTTGTGGAGCCCTTGACAGCAATGGAAGAGATTAAATACATGGCAGTGTCCTTCGATTTCCAATTAGAGACTGGATCTGCTGCATACTGGGTCAGGTATACCTTGACATATTCAAGGACAATGCTGGTGATCTTTTGTTCAAACTTTTCAACCAAGCTGCGCACAAACTCCGTAGCCGCCCGTCTGCGCGTGTCGCTATCTGAGCCTTCCAAGTCGCGGCGGATGTATTCGATTGGATCGTCCTCAAAGAGTTCCTCATCAGATGTACGCAACGACATATTGGGTAAGACAATCAGCTCAACAAACTTTTTGAGCACTTCTTCTGATTCAAAAAGCTGCGCATGTCTCGGAACTCTGACAACTGAAGTGAGCGATGAGAGCGCTTTGCTCACTAGAATATCGTCCTTGGGCTCGAGAGACACTTGCGTCAAGAGCACCCATGTCGTGTTGACAAATTCTGGCAGCATCGTGAAAATCTCCTCGTAGCGCTGTGTGTAGAGTTCAACAATCTCACAGATGGAAGCCTTCACCTTCTGTAGTGGCCCAGCAACATCGTCATCCTCCCCAGCAGTGATAACAGGTAGATCAATCGTCAGGTATTTGTGCAGCACACTCATAAACTCTGCCATGTGATCCTCAAAGAATTCTGGAATGTCTTGGCAATTCAGATCATAGAATACCTTGGTCAACAAAAGCAGCGTCTGTAAAAGAATGTCCAATGCCTGCTTATTGTTGCGATTCTGATCAATCATTAGATCTGTCTGCTTGAAAATGGCCAAGAAAGGCTCACAGAAGCGTGAAAGAACGAAGTTGATTTCTGTAAAGAGCGCGTCTGACCTGAACTGTGATCTCCATCGCTTGAAGATCGAATGTGCAGTTTGCAGGACACCATTCGTCACACTCATGTCTGTCAAGCTGATTTGTGAAATGAGGCTGTCAATCAGATAATCCCACTTCGCAGGGAAGTCTGTATCGGCAATGAGTGTCACAGCTTCGCCGACTTGCACCTGCAGCGTTGGAGGCATCCGTGTCATGAAGCTGACAATGTTATCCTTCACCAGCTGCCGATCTGACAAGGCGATCTTCTGGCCTTCCTCATCGTCCTCCCAGTTCCGCTTGACATAGTTTTTGAAAAAAAGCGATGCCGCTTGACGCGTCGGCAGATCAATTGATGTAGAAGCTACAATCTCGAGCAAGACTGAGGCGAAGCCGGACTGTGTCTCGGCCTGTCGCAGGCGTTCTTCCGCTAAATATCAGTCAGTCTTGTCTAGAACCTGGAATTTCGCGTACCTTGCTTTGATGTTGAAGGATCGAAAGACTGCCTGAGCAGGGCTGCCACTTCTGCCGACATTTTGGTACTCTTGCAACTTCCAAGGACTCGAGTAGTCCCCCTCAGCAGCTTTGTTCGTGGTCGTCGCTGTTTTGCTTTTTGGATGATTCAATTCGCAACGAACGCACACAAAGACGCGCAAAGTCATCGACAAGCTGGAAGGCGATTGCAAGCGGAGGCGCTGCAGAGAAGGCGACTGCTGAGACGGTCAAGACAGATCGGATTCAGGCCTGATTCTGATCCAGTTACTTCATCGACGTCACTCACAAGGCCGCTTGGCCACTCGATGAGCCATCACACTCTCTTACAACCCAATTTGTCGGCTTATCTCTGTCGATGAGAAGCTTAATACGCGGCATATCGCAGCTTGAAGCAAAGTCCAAGAATGGAGAAACGCAGGAAGTGTCAAAATACGACAAGTACCTGAGCCGACTCAAATTGCCGCTGTCGACTGCCGAGTCGGCCTTGACGGCGCGCAAACTCGCTGCATGGCTGGATCAATTCTACTGCAAAAATCCTGCTGAACCATGGCTTGCAGGCAAAAAGCTCATTGCCAAAGGAATGCCGCACTCAGTGCGGTCTGCTGGGTTCGAGCTGCTTCGTGCTTGTATTGAGTCGCGATCAGACTTGTCGGTTGTGTTACGCTACATGTTCTTCAGCGATATCGAGAAGTTATTTTCACCGGATGGGGACCTTGATTTGCAACTAAAGGCACTCAGACTGCTAAGCAAAGATGGCCGAGATCTGTCTGGCTTTGCTGACCAAATTTGTCCCCTCATGTGCGTTTGGGTAGATCGAGCCATTGCCAATCTCGACATGCACAAAGCTTGCATCCGTCGAGGCCATCTCATGTCTCATGCGCAGCGTCATGCCGATCTACAAGAAGCGATGCTCTTCATGATGAATATTGCAAAGTTCCATTTTTCACTGTTGCAGGAGCAAGACATCGTCCTCATGACTGGCCGAGTTATTCAAGTGTGCAAGAGAACAAGCGATGAGAAGGATATCGCTCTAGCGATAGACTTCGTTGATGCCAATATCCGCTACGGCTACATTCCCTCAGAATCCCTGAATGAGGTCGTCAGCGTCATTTGCTCAGTCTTTCGCAGCTTACCAAGTCAGCGGTCAGGCGCCAGAGGCGTCCTGCAGAAACTCATCCGAAGTCACATGTCTCATGCAACTCGAATGTCCATCAGGAACTTGATTAATGGCAAGCGCAATGTCCACGATGATGTTGTTCTGGGAGCGCTGGAACTCTTAAGAGCGTTGTGGCTCGACGCTGATGATGAAGACAGAGTTGTTTTGCACTCAAGCGCAGCCGTGTTTGAAGCGATAAAGCAAGGCATTGAGTATCAAGTCCGGAGGCACGATCGAAATTGGGTCAAGCTCGACAATGGATATGTTTCGACCCTATTCTACATGCTCAAGCACGAATACATAGCCAAAGAACTCTCGTACGACGATTGGGCGATTCCGTTCGACATTATCACGCAAGGAACACGCGCGTTGGACAAGTCATCAGAAAATGTATTGCAACACCGAGAGGAGGATTCGCAAGACCCGCAACATCTCTTGCATCAAACTTATACGGCACTCAACCAGTATCTTGAACAGCTTTACACCTCTGAGGAGTTTAACGGCCCTGTCGACCGCCTCATGGCGTTTTGGTCAAGCATATACGAGGTTTTGCCAGCAACGACTGCTGCTTTACTGCTCAACTGGCACCACAAAGAGCTGAACTGCTATCCAAACAATGCACAATGGCTTGTGCACATCGAGACACTTGGAAAACAGTTCTGGGCACATCCTGCAAGATCGACCGAGGTCAGACTGCAGGCTTTGCGGCAATTCAGCGAGGTGATGGACCTTCTTGCAGGTCAGGATGCATCATCAGCTTTACATGACTGTATGCTGGGGCTTTTGCAGCAAGTTGACGCAACTTCCGAAACACCAGTCAAAGTCGAAGGCATCGCGCTAATCGCCCGGATAGCAATCGAAGGCAACCAGACACACGCCGACAGAGCTCGTTCCATGCTCCATCAGATGCTGCTGATACCTGGCTTCAAGGAGACGGCAGAGCCATCGCCAGCGACTAATCCGCTTCAATTCCAACGAAAAGGCTCATTGGAATCGCTGACAAGTCTAGTCTCTAGTCGTGGACAGAGGAAGGTCGCTCCTTCAATCATCTCGAGCGATCCAAGAGAACCGTTGACGCCGAAAGTAGAGACTGCGTTGTCCACTGCCGCGAGCGCAGCAACGCAAGGACTCGTCAGTGCTTTTCTCAAAGCCTTCACGTCGACGCCCTCAGCTCGTGGCCAGCAGATCTTCGAGGAGATTTTGATGGTTATTGGTAGCCCGCAATACTTTGAAGAGGCCCGCTGCCAACTGATCAATGTGCTCTCTCGCATCAGATCTGATATGCAGCATGTTCTCTACATGGATCGAGACGCATCAGAAGTTGTGGCTTCAGCGATTGACACATTCACCTACATCAGCCCTGATCAGAATATTGACATTCGTTCTCGCTACTGCTGTAAAGGAGAGTTCAGCTTGCCTGTATCCGAGTGGCTGAACATGGTCTGCAATCTGATGCAAGAAGAGACGAGCTGGCGGGTGTATGAGACTTTGTGTGGTGCTACGCAACGGCAGCTCAGTAACAAGCATCTTTTTGAGTCTTGCGGCGCGCAAATACAAAGGTTGCGATCATTGATTTGCGAGCAACTTATGAGTGCGCGACCACCTGTCGTGCGTCTGCCGAGTGACGTCAAGCGCGAAGACATCATGACTATCCTTGCACAATTGCTGAGTCTGGTCGTTGGTTATCACAGCTTGTTCAACAAGTCGCAAAGCGATGAAGTCGTGGCAGCGTTGCAGAATGTTTTGACGCGCTACCAGAAGGCCTCGACAGCCTGTATTCACACATTGACACTCTGTGCATACGAGCTTCCTCTTTCCTGCAGCAAAATTCTTTCTCAGATTCTCATGCGCCTCTCGCAGCTCATCACGTCCACGAATGCAAGTGTGCATATTCTCGAATTCTTGAATGCTCTGGCCAAGCTACCTGATCTCTACGTCAATTTCAGGGAAGAGGACTATCGCCGCATCTTTGGCATCGCTCTACAGCATATCCAGTACGCTAATGCATCGAGCCGAGACGCTTTGGCAGCAAGTCAGACTGATCCGTTGACGCAGCCGATGCCAGTCTATGTCCTGGCTCAAGCCATGGACGTAGTCTATTCATGGTTCCTTGCGCTCAAACTCCCTCAACGGCCACGTTACCTGAAATGGATTGTGGATGGACTGCTGGCAGCGAATCCGCAGTCAAAGTCACTCGATGAACGGGGCCAAGTATGTTACGATTTCCTGATGCGTTTCTGCTACTCCAATGCTGAAATCCGAAGTATCGGTACTGTCTTTGCTGATTTTGAGGCTGATCAATCGACAAGCAAATCATGGCTTTACGGCAATGCCATCTTGACACTACGGACAATGCATCTCAGTGGCCTCACTGAGCTGACTGTGCGCAGACCTGTATGTTAAATGAAGACATCGATTGAAAGCTAACAATAGACTGGTAGTGTCACTTTTCTGTGCAAGCCCAATTCCGATCTCGAAGCTCTGTCCTTCTTGTCTGCTAGCGAAGCCAAGGACATCATATCTGATGACACCCTCGTCGGCCCAACAGAAGCCAAGATACGCACAGTGCTTTCGGGTCAGGATGCCACGATCTTCACGCCAAGCCACATCCTTCTGCAAGTGATCTGTCCACCAGAAATTGAAGGCAATGACAAGCCATTGCTTCTCCCAGATGATGACACCACACGTCGTGCTATCGGCACATTTGATCGCATACCGGTCGTGGACTTTCATAAGATTGGCATCATCTATGTCGGTCGTGGCCAGCGTGAGCAGGCTGAAATTTTGGCCAACACGCACGGTTCATTGGACTACGTCGAGTTCCTGGATGGTCTCGGCGATCTTGTCAGATTGAAGGAGAACAAGAGTATCTACACAGGTGGTCTTGATACGTCCAACGACGAAGATGGCGAATTTGCCTATGCCTATAAGGAGAAGGTTACTCAAATCATCTTCCACACATGTTCACTCATGCCGAGCAATCTCGAGCGTGACCCTGCCTGCACGCGGAAGAAGTCACACATCGGCAATGACTTCGTCAATATCATTTGGAACAATGCGAATCGCCCATACGAGCGCAGCACCATTCCGTCAGAGTTCAACTTTGTCAATATTGTCATTTCACCAGACGCATATCAGAGCCGGTTGAGACCTAGTCTGGCTGACGAACAGGAGCAAGAAGGCCAAGTGGAGCGATTCTACAAGATCAAAGTACTGCCTCATGACTCCCTGCCGCCCATCAGTCCGGCATCGGAGTGGCGACTCGTGTCTGCATCGCGGCTGCCTGTGTTTGTTCGGACAGTAGCCATGCACTGCAATTTGTACGCACAGGTCCATCACGCTGGCGGTGACTTTACCGGGATGTGGAAGCAGCGCTTACTTCGAATACAGATGCTGAGGCAGCGTGTTGGTGCGAAGCGGGAAGAGCAAAATCACGCATTGCCATTATCTGCGAGTACGAATTCAGGGACAGGCAGTGTCTTGGGAAGCGGGGACAAAGGGCAGCATCAGCACCAAGGGGCGCCTGACGGGTATGACTTTGTATCTTTCAACTAGCTGGAGCATGTACATCATCTGTCAATCCAATAGCCATCTGTCTTGTGCGTTGAGTTTCCCTCCTCCAGGCTCCATCTGATTGAAGCTGCAACATTTTTCTGGAGCAAGCACAGACACCACGCATCTGTTTGGAAGACAGACGAGCAAGCGATGAGCGGCTTCAATGTGGTCAAGGAAGAAGAGAAGATTGTCGCCTTCTGGACAGAGATTGATGCCTTCCAGACGTCACTAAAGTTGTCTGAGGGCCGCCCAAGATTCACCTTCTACGATGGACCACCCTTTGCGACTGGTTTGCCGCATCATGGCCATCTCCTCGCCTCCACCATCAAGGATACCGTCACTCGGTATGCTCATACGACAGGGCACTATGTTGAACGTCGTTTTGGATGGGATACGCATGGTCTCCCTGTCGAGCATGAGATTGACAAAAAGCTCGGCATCACAGGCAAGGACGACGTGATGAAAATGGGTATCGACAAGTACAATGCAGAATGCCGAGCTATCGTCATGCGATATGCCGCAGAATGGCGTCAGACGATCGAGCGGATGGGTCGATGGATTGACTTTGACCGGGATTACAAGACTTTGAATCCTACATTCATGGAGAGTGTCTGGTGGGTCTTTAAGCAGTTGTACAGCAAGGGCGAAGTATACCGTGGTTTCAAGGTGATGCCTTATTCAACAGGCTGCACGACACCCTTGTCCAACTTTGAGGCGCAACAAAATTACAAGGATGTCCCGGACCCTGCCGTTACGATTGCATTCCCACTCGACTCTGATCCTTCAGTGTCATTTTTGGCATGGACAACAACTCCCTGGACACTTCCATCTCACCTGGCATTGGCGGTCAACCCAAAATTCGAGTACATCAAGCTTGAAGACAAGGAGACTGGTGCAAAGTACATCATGCTCGAGGCGCTCCTCAAGACGCTGTACAAAGACCCAAAGAAGGCCAAGTTTACGATTTTGGAGAAGATTCCTGGTGAGCAGCTCGTCGGCTTGACTTACCAACCGCCATTCGACTACTATTTTGAAGAGTACAAGTCGACTGGATTCCGTATCATTGCAGCCGATTATGTTACTGCAGATAGTGGTACCGGTATTGTACACCAGGCTCCGGCTTTTGGTGAGGAGGATTTTGATGCTGCCATCAAGTCTGGAGTCATCACCAAGAATCAACCACCCCCCTGCCCACTAGACGACCGTGGTTGCTTCTTGGAGAACATCACACACTTTGCTGGTATGTACGTCAAAGATGCCGACAAGGAGATTCAAAAATACTTGAAAGGCACTGGTCGCCTCATTGTGCAAAGCCAAGTGATGCACAGTTATGCGTTCTGCTGGCGATCCGACACACCCCTCCTGAAACGTACCATTCCAGCATGGTTTGTCAAAGTCCAGGAACACACCGATGAAATGCTTGCAGCGGTCGACAAGACCACTTGGGTGCCAAACTTTGTGAAGGAGAAGCGTTTCGCAAATTGGATAGCGAATGCGCGAGACTGGAACATCTCCCGTAATCGATACTGGGGCACGCCTATGCCCCTATGGGTCTCGGAGGACTACAGTGAGATTGTTTGCATCAGTAGCATTGAGGAACTTGAAACGCTGTCAGGCATCACGGGCATCACGGACCTGCACCGCGATAGCATTGATCACATCACTATTCCCTCAAAGAAGGGCAATGCGCCCTTGAAGCGAGTCGAGGAGGTCTTTGATTGTTGGTTTGAATCTGGCAGTATGCCATACGCCTCCAACCACTATCCCTTTGAGCAGGCTGAGGTGTTTGAGCAGTCTTTCCCTGCCGACTTTATCGCTGAAGGTCTTGACCAGACGCGTGGTTGGTTTTATACTCTATTGGTTCTTGGTACATTGCTCTTCAACAAGGCGCCGTTCAAGAATGTCATTGTCAATGGTCTCGTGCTTGCTGAGGACGGAAAAAAGATGTCAAAGAAGCTCAAAAACTACCCAGAACCCGGAATTATCGTCAACCGTTACGGTGCCGATGCTCTCCGTCTGTATCTGATCAATTCGCCGGTTGTTCGTGCCGAATCGCTGCGATTCAAGGAAGAGGGCGTCAAGGAGGTCATTGCCAAGGTCATCTTGCCTATTTGGAACTCTTACAAGTTTTTCGAGCAACAAGTGGCGTTGCTCAAGAAGAAGCACGATATCGATTTCAAGTACGACCCGGCTAAGGGACGCTCCGAGAATGTGCTCGACCGCTGGATTTTGGCTTCCTGTCAGTCTCTCATTTCCTTCATCAAGGAGGAAATGAAGCACTATCGACTCTATACTGTGGTACCTCGCTTGCTCCACCTCGTTGATGACATGACCAACTGGTACATTCGTCTCAATAGGCGTCGTTTGAAGGGAGAGGGCGGCAAGGAAGACACACTCGCTGCTCTGAATACACTCTGTGAGGTCTTGTGCACTGTAGCGCGGACACTTTCATCCTTTGCGCCCTTCATTACCGAGACAGTCTACCAGCAGCTCAGACAATTCTTGCCACCAGCGGCAGATTCGGATGATGAGCGTTCTGTTCACTTCCTGAGTTTCCCTAGCGTGCGCTCGGAATTGTCGGATGAGGTTGTCGAGCGTCGTGTAAGGCGCATGAAGGCCGTCATGGATCTTGGTCGTATGTGTCGCGAGAAGCGATTGATTGGTATCAAGACGCCATTGGCGCAGTTAGTCGTCATTCACAAGGATCAGGAATATCTTGACGATGTAACGTTGCTTTTGCAATTTGTCAAGGAAGAGCTCAACGTGCGCGATGTGGTGCTATCCTCTGATGAAGACAAGTATGGCGTTGTATACAAGTTGAACGCAGACTGGCAGGTACTTGGCAAGAAACTCCGCAAGGACATGATCAAGGTCAAGAAGGGTCTCGAATCAGTAACCAACGACGAAGTCAAGGCATTCTTCAAGTCTGGCGAGATTGTGATTGCTGGTATCCCACTAACGTCTGGAGACTTGGTGGTTGCTCGCGATTGCGATACTTCAAAGCTCGAAGGCTTCCAGTCATGCACAGACACTGATGCTATTGTGCTACTCGACATTACGATCCATCCGCACCTGCAACAAGAAGGCCTGGCTCGCGAAGTGGTTAACCGTGTTCAACGGCTCAGGAAGCAGGCTGGTTTGCTTGCTACAGACGATGTTGCTATGCACTACAAGCTGATTGACGACAAGGCTGGTTTGGAGGAGGCCATCAAGCAGAACGAGGAGCTCTTTGTTCGCAGTCTTCGCGCGAATGTCGTTGCAGCAGGCACAGCGAATTCATCTGGCGAGGTCATTGCAGAGGAAGAGCAAGATGTTGCAGGCAGTACTTTCCTGCTCACCTTGCTAAGACTGTAGAGCAGCATGCATCTGCTTGTCCTTTGGTAGTTAGAGGAGATCAATCTATCACTTCATTCTGGATCTTTCTTGAGTAGTTTCTCCGTCGGCCCGAAATTGAAATGAGATTGCATCGGTTTGAGTTTGCGCTACGGTCTGTGACCTAGGTGTAGCTACAATGCTCTTGTATGTAGCAGAGCCATATATCTGAGCACGGTCTATAGTCAAGTTTCACCACGAAACTTGAGGACGTTGGAATTTGTATTGCTTTGTCTACAGTTGGACATTCAGTTGAAAGGCGTTTCAAACAGGCAAAGTGAGTGACAGCGCTAGGCCGTCGTCTTCCCACCTGATCAGCTGCTTGGGTAGCATCTCGTATCGACACCCTGCAGTCCCCTGAACGTTGCTACCGGCCGTTCTGTCTTCCGTGTTGACCTGTGCAGCTACGAGAGGTCTCACCTGCCGTCTTGGTTTTGTGCCCCTTCCCAACCCGCGCACTTTCTGCTGCAGCGACGACATTCACACCAAAAGGCACAAAGAAGCACCGTTAGTCCCATCCCAGGCGCTAGCATCCGGGCACTTAGGCGCGTTAGAGCACTATCTTAGCGTCTCACACACTGTGCGCACACGAAAGGCCTCCCTCTTCGTGCAACTTTCGCCCAATACAGGTCAGCTTCTGCAACAGCGCGCGCCAGGTTCAGGATGCCGTCGAGCAAGATCCCCAGCGAGCCGAAGCTAGCGACGTCCAAGGAGCGCCCTTTTGTCTGTCGGCACTGCCCAAACCGCTTCCTCAGAGCAGAACACCTCAAACGCCATGAAAGGTAAGCCTTTTCCTATTCGTCTTGAAGAGCACATCGGAGCATCCGAAGCGCACTTCTAGGCAGACATCTGCATCGATACTAACCATGCTCGCATCAAGGCTACATACAGGTCTTCAACCATACAAATGCGAGTTTTGCCCATCTTGCTTCACACGCGGTGACATGCTGCTGCGGCATGAGCGCAAGCACCACGCAAAGGACAAACCACCGCAAGTTGCCAAGCCGCGCTCAAAGTCCAGCGGCAGTGCGACACGTCCTGCTTCTGCTTCCGTCGCGCTTGCTGAGATTCGCGCTGAGCAACAGGCGCTCAACGGCCAGCATGGACGGCCTGGCGGGCTCGCGGGTCGTTCAAACTCTATGAGTGTATATGAAGGATCGCACTTACCGTCGTCGCTCATGGCTGCTTCGCCCGTAGAAGGCGGCCTTATGACGCAGCAAGACTATGAATCTGCATTACGATTGACGACGTCGCCTTCATCAGCTGAGTCACCGGCCTCCGTGGCTGCCTCTGTGCCGGCCAATATGGGAACAAACTACACTAATTTTGCCATGAACATCGGTACAAGCAGCGCATTTGGCTATGACGAGGAGGGGCACTTCAATAATCCACTCATGACGGCAAGTCCCGGCGCTATTGCGGGAGAGTCGCTCCTGTCGCAAAATCAGCAACAGCATGCCATGTTCAATATGATGCAGCAGCCTTTTACAACGGATGACTATACCCCTTACCAACTCCAACATCAAATGATGCAACAGCAAGACCCCTTGCAAGCACAAACACTGCATCACCATGCAAGCAACAGCAGTTTGCACACTGTCGAATCCACCACAACGGCACCCAGCAATTTGTATTTGGCCAATCCTGCCATGCAGCTTCAACAGGATAATAGAGCTAGTGCGTCATCGCCTGCAGGCATGCAATATGACATGCTCAGCTCAAGCTTTCCCACACCGACATATTCGCACCTGTCATCGGGATTCATGATGCCCAGTCATCCGCTGCGCCATGTTCATCACGAACGAGCCAATTCGATGATTGTTGATGGCGTTGATATGCATCCGAGTCACCTGCTCATGAATCAATATAAGCAGACTGGCCTCGATTTTGACGAAGATGGAGTCATTGTTGAAGATGATGACGAGGAAGGCGATGACCTGAACACATTTGCAGGAGTGGGCCTCTCGAGTGGCAGTGCCTTGTTTGCAGGTGTGCCAAATATTTTGGACTCTGCATTCGCCTTCAACAGTGACCTGGCTTACACCGAGTCCAGTAACCCAGATGTTGACGAAGACGCCAAATCAAGCGCTAGTGCACCGAATGGCAACCATGGCCGACCCGCATCACAACGCGCCTCAGTCAGTGATCGTGGTGAATCACCTTCGAGTTGACTCGTAAGCTCCGTCAATGATCTCTCATCCAGTGCCTCGACGTCAACCGCAGCAGCAGTGGCTAGTCCTGGCAAACGACCGCATGAAGCCATACAGCATGCTGCAAGACCAGCGCTTCACGTGAGATCATTTTCGGAGCAACAAACAAACCCAGCGACGCATTACGCGAAACGTCTTGTACAGCAGCAATTCAAGCAGCAGCAGCGGATTGCTCAGTTGGGTAGGGCTGCTGGGCATCGCAAGAGTTTCAGTGCTGGTGGTGCATTGTCGCCATTATTGCAGCAGCATGGAAGGAGTCGATTGAGTTCCCTCAATCCTGATGGAGAAGGTGATAGACGTGCGGAAGTCGTTGTGAATCCTGCTACGCTGAGCCATGTTAGCTCTGGTGCGGCATCTACCTCTGCGTCCTCGAGTGCTGCACCGTATATGGACTCGAGTCTAGGATTAGATGCAGTTCTGGGCCAAGTCGCTTCAGATGTGCCACTCTGGGCGCGAACGACGACAGGCAATGGTTCACTCTCCTTCCAGCAAGGTCTTGACGCACGTAGTCACTCACGAGATCAAACGGGCACCTCGTCGCCTTTTGAGGGGTATATTGCATCTGGGCAAGAAACGCTGACGGAGATGGTTGGCGAGCCTGCTGAGATGCTGTTCTTTGCTGATCTGGGACAGTACACAGAGCCGAGTAGGCTTTGAGAGGTACAAAGAGGGTAGCATTTTGGGATGTAATGTACAGACAGCACACGTCGATGGCACAGACTTGGGGTGGACTATTGTACGTAGATTGGTGCTCAAAAGGGCTTTCCGTGTTTCTAGGAGCTTCATACAAATCTTCACAAACTTCATTGAATGCATGAGCCAAAGTAATACAATAGTTGCTCAGCGACGACAAAGTCCAAGCACAATGGCTCGTGTCTCATTCACAATGGCAGACCGTGATACTTCCATGCGCCGCGCAACAACAAGCAAGATCTTTGGTAGTAAGTGTTCCAGTTCTCTGACATCCCGTCGTTCAGCCAATTGCCTGAACGTATCACACAATGCCGATACCTGTAAATTGGCATGTCGATTGGGACTTTCTGGTAGAGTGGTGCGTTGACCCATTTGATAACCTGCAGAACCAGGTCTTGGCATAGCAAGGGGACCTTGTCCATGACTCTGACGACGACCATGATGCATTTGTTGTGGCAACGACGGTAATGGCGTAGCAATCGTCGTATGTGATCGTGGACTACTACCGGCACCGGCATGACCACCTGTAGAACTCGAATAGCTTCCACTGCGTCGAATTTGAGCTTGTAGCAATCCCTCGCTGCGTGGTGATAACCGGCCTCCATTAGCTTGTTGTTGCAACGCATTCGACGCTGCAGGTCCGAGACCATGAATCGGTGCAATGGAAGGACTTGGCATAGATCGATCAGGCCCTTGCGTTGATCGCTCCGAGTGGTACGCACCACCTGGTTCATGACGCTCTGTATGATTGGTGGTTGATTTGAGAATCGAAACGGGACCTGAAGCGCTGGCTGAGTGATGTCCAGCATGTCCACTCTGACTCGCTGGCAAAGGTGCTGAAAAGCGTGTCGCTGGCATGGGGCCATTAATGAGTGATCGACCCTGTGCACTCACAGTCGATGCAGCTCGATCTTGCCTGCTGAGAACCGCTTGTTGATGTCGCGCAATAAGCGGATTCAACTCCTCGGGACCTCTCACAGTCGCGCTACTCGGATCAAGTGGATCAATCTCGCGTTTTAAACACAAGACAAATGTCCAAAGGACAAGACCTGCGTTGTAGACTAATGTTGGAACCACCATATCAGCGGCGTCCAAGACACCACCAGAAGCTTTATCCTCCCACCCACGCGTCTCACATGCTTGTTGAATATTGAGGAGTGCATGTTCAGCTGATTTCAGATCCAACTTTTTGGCCAAGAGTCGCTGTGCTGCAGCTGCTGCACGCTCATGATTGACTGCACGGCCAGATGAGTAAATGGCACCTGCTTGAATTTCCATATCAGGACCATAATGGTACAAGCCAACGCTTGCAAGACGAAACAGCATACGCGTATTATCCTCAAGTGAAGCAACTTGATGACTGCGCATGAGCATGAGTGGATGCTGATGCAACCTCAACCTATCCAACAATGCCTCGAACGTACGCAACGCATTAGAGAGAATGAGACGTTCTGTTTGAACGTTATAGGCTGCATTGGAGGTGATGGAATCGTTGTGTGAGAAAATGACGCGCGCACTGCGTCGATCTGCATGCAGGGAGATCAAATTCATGAGACCATGAATCGTGAGGTAACGCGCGAGTGCTGTCCATCGAACACTTTCAATGAGACGGTGATTTTCCGTAATGAAAGCATTGATGAGATCACGCACCAGGACCGTAGAGTCGTGTGCATTAGATGGTGTATTGGCTTGACAGGCCGCCCATGCTCGAGACGACTCGGCACGCCATAATTCATCGGAACAGGGCATGGCAATCTTCATATCCTCCACTGTCATGAGCTGAACGTGATTGAACAAGAAGGTTTGCTGAACGTCATTGATGTAGATGTAGGCAGCTAAGCGTTTTGTCGACTCACGTTTGATCCATTCCTGCCATTTTTCCTCAAGCTTGAGTCTGCGGCCTTGATAGTTCATTGTATCTGTAACGAGGAAACTGGAGCGACGCGCCATGGCAATCAATTGACCATGCAAGACATCCGACTTTTCATGCTCCGGTCGCGTGGAGAGGAAGGATCCCGCAACTTCATGGAGGAGCATGGCTTGTAAAAACATGAGATCGACTGTTGACACGCGAATGTCTGGATCATATAGCTTCCGTCGAGCAATGTGATGTAGCTGCAAGCCAATGTGATAGATGTCTGGTTTGGAGATTTGAATCAAGAAGCCATACGACAACAGACACATGAGCAGGACAGGACTGAGTGTCTCTGCTTGTAGACTCGGTCGATGCAGAATCGGCACTGTTGTATCAAGTGAATCAAGTGCCACTTGCAGCGTATCTCGAATCTCACGAACAGACAAGGCTGGCTGTGCATGCAACTCCTGCGGCAACTCTTGCAGTAGACGCGCATGCGTGAAATTGGAAATCTCAAGGGAGTCTCTTGCATGCATGGATTCCGGCGTTTGGCCAGGCGCTGAGGAATCAGTATATCCACTTGCACTGCGTTTGTCGCCATCTTGATCAAAGAATTGAGAAAAGGGTTCTTCAAAGACGCCATTGGTGCCATTGAAGATCCAATCCCAGGAGACTTCTTCGCCAAGCATAGGATCCACCTGACTCGGCATCGGCATGAGTGTACTGGAAGGCGCTGGCAGGGGTGGAGGCATGCCATACTCTACGGGCGCAGGGGCTGGTGTGAGTCCCATTGCCTGCCATGCCGTTGACGCTGCAGTCATGGGCTGAGATACTTGTTGCATGACAGGCGATGCTTGAGGTTGCAGGCCAGGGCTGGGTGATCCGGTGTATGGATTGACGCTAGTGCCGTCCAATGGCAAGTAAACATTTGGGAAATAAGGACCGCGCGAACCTGATTGTGCTTGTTGCGCTGCGCTGTGTACTGATTCTGCAGCTGCAGGCAATTGGACGGGTTGGAGCGGCGGCGACTGACTGCGCTTCGAGGAGCCTGTATCGTCCTTTGAGGACGTCTTGCGCTTTCGTTTCCTCCGTCCAATGTCGTCTGCGCTCACTGTATCCGGGGTCCCTGAGAGTAGCGAGTCAGCAGCGGCTGCCGGTGCTGGTACTGGAGCTTCTTGACTCTGGTCGTTGCGCTGCTGATGCCTGAGCTTGTGTCTGTTCAAGAGATCATTGCGGGTGAATGTCTTGCCGCAGATATCACAAGCAACCGAGACGCCCTTATGATTGAGCTGATGCCGGGTTCTATAGACAAGCAGTTAGTCATTGGACAGGGAAGGTCAAGTGAATGCAAGGGTCTTTACCTGTGTTCGGCGCGACGGTAGCGCTTCCCACAGCCGGGGTACTCGCAAACATATTTGGCAGAGACGTCGCCGCCTTCGTCTTGCGCATCGGGCATCTAGATGCCTGAGCCCTGTGATGAGATGAGAGGACGATGATGCCTCGGAGAGTCCGGGGCCCCGGTGAAGGTGACTTTGGCAGTTGAAATCGAGTGTGTGCGCTCTGTGGGATGGGAAGATTCGAGATTGATCCTGCCCCAGACAGCGAGCGGGTCAGCCAGGCAGGCGGCAGACAGACAGACAGACTCAGATTGACGGCCATTTACAGCAGATGCTCAGATGGCAGACAGTCTACTCTATAAGCCCTCTATCAACTCACGCGGTAAGAATGTCCACACAGTACCCAGGCACCCCAGCAACAGTGCAAAGACCCAAATCACATACAGACTCATCCGCTCACCCGTCCCAATCTTGTGCCCACACAGCTTCAGGTAAAATGCAACAGGCAATAGCACGCAAATTGTATAGCACAGTCCACTCCCCAACAACGACATGACTCGATCGAAACTGGGGCAAAAGATTCCCAAAATCACAGGAATCCCATTGACCAAGACACGTACCCCGAAACGAATACTCGACCGCGTCAAGATACTGCTGCCGGCCGTATGTGCCTTCACCACTCGATCATCCACGCCAAGCAAGACATCCACAGTCGTTGCAATGGGTCGTGTATTGAGCGGCATTTTCGTGAGAGGCACAATACTAATCATCACCACAATCAATACACTGATGAGCTGCGGATACCCTTCCGTGCCTAGAATGGATTGTGTGATTTCATCCATCACGGCATTTCCAAACATGAGATATCCACTCACGGCCATGGCAATATCCAAGATTGAAGTGATACCATAGCTTGTCTTGATGGCTTTCCCGAATTTGTGTGGATGTCGCATATCCTTGTACACATTGCAAAAGACGCTGTGCGCAGACCAAGGCGACATCATGAGTCCAATGGCTAGAGGTGTCAAGCCCAGCTTTTGTGGCAGCCAGTCTGTGTGGGCTGGTTGAAGCAACGAGCCGGGCGATGTATGCTTAATGAATCCATCAGCAATCACAACAAAAACAACGCTCGACGTGGCTAGAATACCAACAATGCTCGAAATGCTGAGAATTGACAGGGGTACGAATGATGACCCAAAGAACAGAAAGAATCCCATGAGTTTGAATTGCGTTGCTGTGATACTCGGCATGAGTGAATGGAGACCATCTCCGAATAGAACCACGAGTGCGGTACAGCTTGCGAGCAGTTCCATGGAGAAGGCTAGCGAAACGTAGTACCGGGCTTTTGTACCAAATGCAGCGTACGCTACATCTGCATACGTCTGGAGTTCTGGTCGATCCGCCATGCACCGCGATAGAAGCAGTGCGGTATACAGGGTTACAGCGCCACTTGCAAAGAAGAGAAGGCCACCGAGAAGCCAGCCAGCATACGCGAAACCAAGTGGCAGACTCAGGATTCCAATACCCATCAGGATATTGACACTGTTGAAGACTGTTTGATAGATGGTGGAGCCTCCGACGATAAAGTCCTTGTCGTCCAATCTACTCCCGCGACTGCCCTTTCTCTGCAACAAGGGTTTATTCTCATCTATTCTCTCAAGACTGGTGGAGACCGCACGAAGTCCTCTGTCGGGCATTCGTGCATCCTCCACGGCAGCGGTCGGGTAGTGATAAATGAATGCCTCCTCTTCATCATCGACTTCATCCTCCTCAAACGGTCTCATAATCGAACTCCGTGAATCTTCAGCATCCTGCTCAAAACTCATTTCCCCTTGCCAATCAGAGTCAATCCGATCCAATCGCGGCCGATCAGAGGCGGCATCGCCATACTGTTGCTGCACAGCCGCAAGCGTCCCAGGGGAGGTCGATTCAAGCGCATCGGCAATGAAAAAGTTACTCCGTTGAAAACTAGCAACAAAGTTGAGTAGACTATTCGGCGGTTGATCAGTCGCTCCCGTAGGAGGTCGTTCATGCGCTGTAGCAACGGAGAAACGGCGCCGAGAACTATAGCTGGCGTTGGCAGGGTTGAGTGAGTGTGTGTCATCGCGTAAGGTTCCGTAGGTTTGCGGCGCGCGTCGCGTGGTTGATTCGTTGAGGTCGTTGCGCGCATGCGGCGACGTGCTGCTTGGGATATTCATTCTCTTGCTTGATAAAGCTGATGACCCGTCTGCGACTCCAAGCGCGCTCTTTAGAGCAGGGACGCTAGGAAGAAGAGCTGAGGTTCACGGTTTCTAAGGAGTTCTTTAGGTTCTGCTTGAGCACTCTTGGGAATGAAAACAAAAACACGGATGACGTTTTGATTCTTGCTTTTTCTGCGCTCAAGTGCAGGAAGGCATGGTGTTTAGTAGAGAGCAAGCTTGTCTCAACGTTGTCAGCAGCTGCTAGAGAAGTAGGAGGGAGCAAAGGAAGCGCGCGGTCTATGTCCAGAATCAGAAGCAGGGCAGCGGGATTACGAGGGTGACAGAGGGTCGTAGCAGAGATAAGGCAAGTGGGGCACAGCACAAATCAGGTACGTATATGGTCAATTTCAACTATTGTATAGCTCTCTCTGGAGATCATCAATCTACGAGGCAGGAGAGAGCCTCGCACAGATCTGTCAACGGCGCTCTACCGGCCCGTACTTTCCTGCCTCTCATATTGACAATGAGCGTCTTCTCGACTATTCCGCGATAACGGCAATTTTTACCCCTGTACGAATTTCCATCACACGACCAAATTCGACCCAGAGATGGCCACCCCGGTCAACAGTGCTGATGGTCGGTCATCGAGGCAGACTCTGGCAGTGTAAGAAGTCAGGACTCAGTAGCCTTGAGTCTATCTATCTTGGGCGATCGACTTCAGTGCTTCAAAGACAGCGTATGCCTACTCTTTGCCCCTTCATAACTCCAGCAAGGACGTGACCGAGTCCTCTAAATTCAATGGCTTCAACGGAGGCCGCCGTAGCCCGCTCGCAGGCCGATAAGCACCTTGACTCGCTGAACTGCCTCTTCGTTTCACTTCAAACGTCTTGCCGGTATTTCCTAGTGCTTGCGATTTTGCTGGACTCATGTCCCTGCCGAGCTCACTGGCATGTGATGTCTGATTGATGTTGCCTTCACTTGAGCTGTATTGCGGTTTGGTTGATGCGTTGGGACTGTCAAGCATGCTGAAATGGCGAACAGGGCGAATATTGTTCTTATCTCTCTGAGGTTGAGGCAGGAGCTAGCCTTTATAGAATGTGTAGTCTGTGGATTGCATGGCGTGATGATGAGAATTCGAATTTGTTTCAGGCACAATCGCGAAAGGAGCGCAGACGCCGCGGCCACAGAGTGCTGCAATCCATGGCCGCCAAGGTGGACTGGTTGAATGCAGTGATACTTTCTGATCAAGCAACGATCGCGACGAATACTGGAAACAAGACGACAATTTGGACGGACTACAAGTCTTCGTCTTCTACATGCATCTCGAAATCCATGAATGTCAATCATCATCTACTTCAAAGTAACGCTGAGCTGGTGGCGACCGGGCTCCTGATGACACATCAAAGGCTCTCAGGCAAGCTCTAGCATGGCCCATAGAACCTTGGTGGTGTTGTGGAGCTTCAACTTGTCGGGGTTGACGTCCCACGTACACAGTGACTTGCCTTGGTGGCGAGACGCTCGAAAGACGGAGGTTACGGCCGTGTGTCTCGCCAGAAATAACGTAGATTGCGTGCATCACGTTTGAGGTCGTGATAGCAGCACGAATAGGCGATACAGCATGCGACAGAGCGTCTCCTTTCGATTGTCGTGGATATCGTTTAGAAATGTCACCACCAGATCATGTAAGTATACCAGACAAGTACCACAACAGCCACACTGGCAAACTGTCGTACCGCCATGTTGATCTTCCCAAGTAGTGTAATCCGACCAGCATTCGCCTTTGCTCCTTCCCGAACATTGTTGATTACAGGCTGTTCTATTTCCGTTTCAAATGTAGTCAGAGGCAAGTAGGACCAGCCTTTCATCTCTTTTGGACCTTGATAGAACTGACTTGCCACCAGCAAGACAAGTGTCAACGCCAGCAAAACTGCATAATTGACCAGCAACGGCAGCTGCCCCGGCAAAAGGCACAGACGTGTTTCGTAGCTTTCTTTATTGAGGGCCACAAGTTGAAACCCCGGATGCTGAATACCCATGGCCCACGAGAAACTCTTGACATTGATTTCATGTACTGGGCCAGAGGGCCGAGGATGTGCAAAGTCACAATAATCGTGATCATCCCCAGCGAAAATCAGCGATGGCTGTACTGCTTTCCAAATGGCATCCGAGGTGTCAGGTAGTAACACATTTTGATACTGATGACCGCCTTGAATCAGAATACTCTGCTGAGACTCGCGCATGGGTCCACAATCGGAGTCTGGCGGTCGATACAGCGGGACATGAGTGACGAGCAAACGAGGTTTGCTTGGCTTACCAAGACCGTCCATGAACGCCTGTGCTTTATCCGCCATGGTTGCTTCACTCGAAGTCAGCGAGATGGAATCCAGCATGACAACTTGCCAAGCACCTACATCGAAAGTGATGGACGTGTTGCCAAAATGCTTCCTGAAACGGTCATAGACTGCTGGGCGCATGCCATCCGTAATGCCAATGTCGTGATTGCCCGGTAAATTGAAGAATGCCCGATTGTGCGGTTGTTCGGGGAAGATGCCACGAAAGCGATCGTACTCTGCCATCCAGACAGCATCGTCCGCCCACTCACGTCCACCATCAAACAAATCACCCGTAAAAAGCGTGCTTTGCGGCTTCAGCTTTGCATGCAGCAATCGATAGTTACGCTTCATGTAGAGGTCCGTGAAGAATTGAGTCGCTGCCAATGCTAATCCTCGCCGTGCATATGTGTTCTCATCAACCAACTGCGGATCGCCAATCAGGACGAGCCGATGATCAGCCTCCTTGTGCGTTGTCCAGCGCGACCACGCACAATCAGCTATATGCGACTTCCAGATGTATGACTCTTGGTAGCATATAGCAAGGATCCACAGCAAACGCAGAGCATTGACAAGGGACGGACGTAGTGTCTTGCTTAGCTTGATTTGGCTCGGCGCTGGACCAGTAGCGTGTCTGATGTCCGTTATTCTATGAGGTGGATCAAGCTGTTCGCTGTGCATGAGCTCGTTCTAGACGTTCCCTGAGCCAGCCAGCAGCTCTGCAGTAGCTTCGTCACGGTGTTTACAGTCTAGCGCGTGTGTGATGAATCTGACGTCGACCTCCAGAAAAAAAGTTGAATGCCGACACCCAGCAAGATCCTTATAGAGCCCATTGGCGCATGGCAGCTACGCTCGAGCCGAGTCTGGTTGCAATTGGATGCAATGCCTGTACTCATGCAGTGAGCTGGTCGGAGTCTGGCGAGATTGCGTACGCGGCAGGCCAGACGGTAGCGCTCTATAACCCTTCACGACCGTTTGGCGTACAAAGAACGCTGCTGGGCCATACTGGACAGGTCACGGCTGTGCGGTGGATCGACCAGGACACGGTCATCAGTGGAAGTACAGATAACGCGTTGCGAATATGGCGTCGACAAACCTCGCAGGTGGATGCAGACTGGGCTTGCCAGGAAGTCTGCACACATGACAAGTCCATCTCTTGCATTGTCTCATGCGGAAGCCTGGTCATTTCGAGCGCTATGGATGGAAACATCTGTGTCTTTCAATTTGATGCCGAAAAGGGCCTTTGTGAAGTACAAAAGCTCAGCTACAGTCCACTCATACCGCTCACAATGGCCCTCGCCAAATTGCCAAACTCTAATGACTACGTGCTAGCGGTTGGAGGCACGACGACAAAAATATCTCTATATACAACGTCCAACGGCTCGGCTGGTGGCCTTCAATTTACGTTCAAGACCAAGCTTGCCGGCCATGAGGACTGGATTCGCTCATTAGACTTTCTCGAGGATGACAGGGACCTTCTTCTTGCTTCTGGGTCACAAGATCGTTACGTACGGATATGGCGAATTGGCGCGGCTCCCTCAAATTCGACAGACAAGGAGACCGATGAACTTGACGCACTTGCCAACCTGGACTTACTGCAAAACAAGGTCTTTCCTTTCGCAAGCTCGTCCAAGCATTCTTGGGAAGCCCGATTTGAAGCTCTCCTTGTAAGCCACGAGGACTGGGTCTTTAGTGTTCAGCTCTCGCGGACGTCAGACGGCACACCCTGTCTTCTCTCCGCTTCTGCAGACTCTTCCGTGATTGTATGGCAACCTGATGCAGACGCAGATATCTGGACAGTCAGTGCACAACTCGGCATCATTGCAACAAAAGGTGCAAGTACGGCGACTGGGTCGACAGGCGGATTTTGGGGTGCCGTCTTTGGTGGCGCTTCTGCAAGTCATCCAACCTTGCCGGACGCCACTCAGATTTGCGCATGGAATAGAACAGGTGCACTTCGTCTTTGGAAAAAGCATTCTTTTGATGATGGTGGCAGCGCGCGGTGGCAGGGTGTCAATGCTATTGGAGGCCATACAAAGCAAGTACGCTCCTTGTCTTGGTCGCCAGGCGGCGAATACCTTTTGACGACCTCGCTCGATCAAACCACTAGGCTATGGGCGTGTAATGCTGAGACCAAAGCATGGCAAGAGTTTGCGAGACCTCAAATACATGGCTTTGATCTTCAAATGATCCATGCACTCTCTGCGGACAAATTCCTTTCAGGGGCAGAAGAGAAGCTGGTGCGTGTCTTCGAAGCTTCTGGCAGTGTCTTGAACCTGCTCAATCGGGTCGCAAAGACGGATATTGTTGTTGGACAAGAGGCGGCCGAGTCGGCCAATTTACCAGCCCTGGGATTGTCTAATAAAGCACTCGGCGCTCAAGATCGCGGGACACATCTCGATCGCAGTGCTTTGGATGCGTCGTCTACAACAGACCTCGACGCAGAGCAGCAGGCCTCTCTGCCTGTCAGCAAGCAAGCTCTTGATGATCTCACAAATGCACCCCTCGAAGATCACCTGCAACGACACACTCTCTTTCCAGAATCAGAAAAGCTCTATGGCCACGGATACGAGATTCAGGCATTATCTGCGACGCACAATGGCAGAATTATTGTTTCTGGGTGCCGAGCTACGACTCCTGAACATGCATGTCTGCGTTTCTATGATGCAGAGACATACCGACAGCTTGGGCAACTTTATGGCCATACGTTGACTGTGACGCAGGCACGCTTTTCCGCAAATGACACATTCCTCCTGAGTGTTTCGAGAGACCGTTCTCTGATTTTGTACAAACACGCTGCGTCCAGCGAGACTGGCTTTGATGTTGTCAAGACTGTCAAGAAGGCGCACAAACGCATCATTTGGGACTGTGCTTGGCATCCAAATAGCACACTTTTCGCCACTGCGAGTCGAGATTCTAGTGTCGCATTGTGGACTGTGAGCGAAAGTGAGGAGGGAGTGTCTGTCAGTCAGATTCAGTCTCTGACGCTGGCGTCAGCTGCGACTGCAATTGCCTTTTCAGCGGACGGTACACTTGCTGTGGGCTGCGAAGATGGCTCTTTTCATGTGTATATGGTGCTTGACCAGCACGCAACGCTGTCCCTCAGTACGAGACCTTGCGGAGCAGCCATTACAGCTGTCGCTTTCAACCCAGTCAAAGCAGCGGAAGTAGCTATGTGCAGCGAAGACTGCTCTGTTCGCATCAGTCAGCTGCAAAAAGGACGCTGAGCACATCATTGAATGAAACGCATAAATGCCAAAACAAGCGAGCCCACACCAGCAATGAAGGCAGCAAACCACTGTAGCATCTGGAACTTGACCGTTTCGAGCTGTGTTCGGATATTGGCAATCTCCGTATCAATCTTGGTATCTGTCTCCCGAATCTTGAGCTCGTGAATGCTGGACTCTTCGCGGATACGGCCCTTTTCGAGATTGAGATCGAGTCGTACATTGGCTTGCGTCTTGGCAATCTCCTCCTTGAGCCGCTGCTTGAGCTTCTCAAGGTCAGAGATGATTCGATCCTGATCACTCTTCACAAGAGAATGATCGTTCTTCTCCAGTGTCTGCAACTCGCTCCGTAGCTTGGCAAAATCAACCTTTTGTGTGTATGTTGTCTTCTCCTGCTCTTCCTTTGACACAAGCGTCATACGTAGCCCATCTATACTCTCTGAAATCACATCTGATAATGCGCGCATAGCAGCTTGTGATTGAGATGCAGAGAAGCCTTCTGCCTCTAGCTTCTTGACGAACTTGAGCGTGTCGAAATGGTACCGCTGTTCACGCAAGAGTGCGCTATGAGCGAAAGCGCGGTGTTGTGAGGTCGCGCGAATGAGATGCCGCGTCGCCAGTGCTCGTGCCGCCATGGGTATTGATGGCCCTCTGCAGAAGATGCTGCTAACGGTCTGTCTTGCACTTGCTTGTTGATTTGGTCTTTTGCCGTTGCGAGATTTTGAATTCGTCGCGAGAAGACCAAGAGACATCTTCCCTAAGTCATCCTAGGCCCTTGCTCTAATCCTCAGCTCGCCGATAGAGGCTTCTGCTGCTATGGCTGAGAATGATCAGCTCTTCAAGACCATCATCGACATAACGACAAAAGGTATAGCAGCATCACACGGCGTACCGTACAGACTAACACACATTTCCTAGGCGCCGGCAACTTTGTCGAAGTCTACTATAAGACATACGATACCAATCGCCCGAGTCTCTCAAAGTTCTACAGGCCGTCGTCACGCATCATCTGGAATGGCAATCCCATGGTCGGCTCTGCAAAGATGGCTGAGTTTGTCAATAAACTTCCATCCACCGAACACGACGTGCAAGGCTTTGACTGCCATCCCCTCGTCTCCAGCAATGCAAACGCAGGTGAAGCACCGGATATCATGCTGATTGTCAGCGGTAGCGTCAAATTTGGCGGCGAGCCACAGGTACGTGGTTTTAGCCAGAGCTTCAACCTGAAGCAGGATCCAGAGAAGCCAGGGACCTACTACGTGGACTCTGATTGCTTTCGGCAAGTCACATTGACTTGAATGAGGATTGGACCGACATGCAAAGGGGAGGTTGACGATGAGTGGAAACAGCATAGCAAGCGAAGTCCCTGGGTGTTTCTGGCAAGCCCAAAGGCAGATAGATAATGTATTTACAAGAATAACAATGCACAAAGCTGGCGTGAAGGCTAGCTCCTGTTGACCAGTCTTGGACTTAGTGTCAAGTTGGCCAGATGAAGGATGTATTTCCAGGCTTCTTACGGCCTTATATTTAGAGAAACAGCTTGAGGAACTCGTAGATGAAGCCACCAAAGATGAGCGTTCCCACAATACCTATCGTGTTAACGTATTTCGTATGCAAGGTATGAGAACATACCAATTGTGACCTTTTGTGCGGTAGAGCGCTTGACGACTTCCTTCTTTGTGGCCTGTTTCAGGACCTGCTCTGGCGCCTTGCCGCGCTTGCTCGCCTCTTTCTTGGCGAATGCCTCATTGGCCTGTCTCTGTCTCGCTGACTGCACTTTACCCGACATACTCAGCAGATGCGTGTTGTTGGGTCAGATCTCCCGTCGCGTTGCCCGGGTTTGTGTTTCGCTGGCAAAAGTCAATGAGATGGGCAGCAAGAAAGAGCATCAAGCAGGATTCAAGGTTTCATTTCCATCATTGACAAGTTTACAACATCAGCAGGTGCATCTATTTGGCCTTATCTGCCTTGGACTGCAGTGCAAACCATCGACTTCGACACTGCCGCTGCGTCTTCCCCGGGATCTGCTCACTGATCCGTGCCCACTTCTTTTCAAAATACGCAGTCAAGTGCAACAACTGCTTATCCAGCGTAGGCGTCCATCGACCACGCACAACCTTTGGATCCAGAGCTTCTGACCAATGTGCTTGACACTGCTGCCCTGAACGGGGCGCGCCCAAGCCACGCCCTATTATCGCCCATGGAATGGGTTCTTCATCGTCTTTCGCCAAATGTGCATGAATGAGCGCCAACAGCTCGGCATCATCCTGTTTTGTCCAAACACCAATCGTCATGCCAATCTTATTGACAGGTCGGCCACCAGGTTGCGGCAAGGGCATGGGTCTCGGTGGAGACTTGACGATACGCTGTAAGTGAGGTTGTGATTGTGCTCCATTCGTCACATTGAACGCCATGGTATTGGTCACTTTGGGCGCAAAAGATTGTTGTTGAGCCTGCGGACTCGCCTCGACACTCGAGTCTGGCGTGATGGTGGTAGCTTGACCGCAACCCGTCACATCTGTTGCTGATGAAGAACAAGAACCACTGCCTGTTTGCTGGTGTGAATACGGTGCAGTCCGCATCAGCGGCGGAGGCGTGGAAACATCTCGTGTGTCGATGTTGGAGCATACGTGAGTACTGCGTGGTCTCTTCTGGCGCGGTGAATAGATCAGTCCATTGGACGGTATCCGCTCATGATGTTGCAACGAGGAATGCAGCGGAAGTACCGATTGCTCGGTCCCTGGACGAGTCATATCATGTAAACATTGCGGCTGCTCATAGGGCGGTGTGACGAGCTGATGCCGGTCCGGTGGTATGCCCGCATTTCGAGGATAGTACGCCTGGAAGGGCATTGGCGTCGTCGCAGCCTCGTTGGGTAATGACCATGGCCCTGAAAGACCATACCCAACAGGCGGCCCAAAGACCATCCCTAGCCCCTGAAGTCCGTAGCTTCCTGCATCGCTGTGATGCTGTCGAGATTGCTCAGGAAAATACCATTCCGTATCAAGCTCAAGGTTCGGCGGTGAGACGAGTTGTCCGTTGTATGGATGTGTGTCGCTGAATGATGGGCCTCGTACGTAAGGATTCGATGAAAAGCCCATGGCCGGTGATGCAAAAGTCGGACACTCGCCAGTCGGCGTCCAAGGCTGTTGCATCAATGGACGCGTTGCATCGTCCGTCAAATCGAGCGTCGCGACAGGCTGAAAATGTGCATGTGGTAGATGCGCGCTATACATGATGCTCTTTGTCCAGCAGCCCTGGTAAGGGCAGTCGCGAAGTAGTGAGCGTCCAGTCCTTCAGCAAAGGATACTAACAAAAAAATGTTGAAAACCTGGAGAGGGAATGATCAGGCAGCACGAAGTAGTGTTTATTGCCTGAGCCGCGAAAGTCAAGGTTGGGTGCAAAGGCCGATACTCCCCAGGAGAGCCATGAACTGGAAAGCTTTGACAGGAGTGGGACGGCCGTGGCTCACAAGCAGAGCTGGACAACGCTTCGTCATTAGGCTGGCAACCATGGAAGTTGCATTTAAGTGCCAGGGGCAGTAAGCGATGGAGCTACTACGGGCTAGCAGACACAAAGACTGTCTCCTTCGAGTCTCCCGCTTCACGGGGTGCGGAAAGGCGCACAGAGAGCAAAGCGACCGATACTTGTCAAGTAACAATTAAGTCGCTGGCACCAGGTCGCGCTGCAGTCTCATGTTGGGCCCATACTTTCACGCCAAAGATAAAGTTTCTCTCACGCAACAAAGCTCGGTCAGATGGGAGGGCAACGGAGGACACGACGACGGCGGCAATGCAGTTGACAGCAGAGACGCTATGACAGTGCTTGCTGGAAAGCTTGAAGAGCTCGAGCTCAGCTTTGTACAGCCGTGCTCACGGACATCTATGATCTGTTGCTTTAATGACCCGTAACTGGTGGTTTGCCGCTCAGTCAAGCCCATGCGAGCTTTGTACCGGTTGTACTGGGGCACTTGAGACTCTGCTCTGCTTGTTCAGAGCAGAGTCTCAAGCTATGCTTGACGAATGCACCCGGATGCGCCGCCTTGAGGCTGCTCGGTACGATGTGGCAGACTTTGCTGACGAGATCCAACTATGGATATGCAAGTCATACAATCGTGCCGCAAGACATGTACATGTCGGATGCATGTGTCATACGGCTCAACAATCTGACTTGGATAGGGTAGCTGTCTTGCAGTGGCCTGCAGAAGGCCATGTGTGTATCGCGTATGATCGCAGCACATGCCAGCCGATCTGAAGCGTGAGCGCGGCACAGAAAGTGAGACCACGGGAATTATCGAACCAGATTTGGACACTTCATGTCTTTGGTCCTCCATGTCTTCTATCTTCATATTCGAGTGATGAATGGCCTGTCAGGGTTTTAGCAGGCTTCACTTCGGGTTCTCCTTTATTGAGTCAACACGACAGACTCTCGGACAGAGACATCTGATCGTTTCAGCTATGCAGTGAGCATGTCTGGCCGTCCGGTCCGGCCTGTCTGAGATGCCGACTCTTTGCCGACGATACCACTCCATAGTCCAGCAGACACTGCCACACTGTGCGACTCTGCTGACCTCACACTACATGCTTGCAAACGCGCGGACCCGACACTACGCCATTCACATGTACACAAGATTTCAAGCATTGAAAACAATCTTGGTTGACTTTGAAGTCAAATAGATGCAAGTTGGTATATCCGGGGTGGGATCGGACATGGCCCCAGAAGCGAGAGTCATGATTTATTGCCGCACATCTTGCGGCCGTTCCTGGGATCACTGCTATGTACTAGATTGAGTGTGCGTAGCCTCCGTCTGCAAGTGCCAGATTGGATTAAGCCTTATGTCGTTCAGATCATGGAAAGGCCTCGAATTTAAGGGGAATAATTGACAGCAACAAATCAAAAATCTGATCGACCAATGGCGGGGTCTGGGACAGGCAACCACAGTGGCCACTCTCCAGCAGACTGCAGGTTCAAGCTCAACTACTGACAACTAGGCATAAACGATGATTACGATGGCGTTGCACCCTCGCCTAACAAGCCCTTCACAGGCCCAACGGCTCGAACGTTGCAAACGCAGATATCAATTCCAGATAGCGACGCTGCCGACGCAGCGGCCAGCGCCACGTTGCAGCCCGTGATGAAAATCCTTGGACCTTTCAACATGGACAACCATCACGTATCACTTGTAAAACTTCCCGTGACGATTCCCGTCACTGTCTATGAGCTTCGCGGCTTGCCTGGACCACGGAGAGGTTCTTTCTTGAGACAGGCACATGATTGAATAGGTGAGTTAGCGCTTGCGAAGACACCGAGATGAATCCGGTACTTGCATATTGCAAGTGCCCGCAGCCAGTGGAGAAAGCAGTTTGTATGTTAGTGAGGAAGCACTGCCGTTTCTAGCCATGCTTGCCGTTAGTCAAAGGTGTCCTGTGCATTTGCTGCTGTCCAAATATACAGCTTCATGTGGCAGCGATCAGAACTGTCAATCGTCCGTGCAGAGATCGAGATTGAGGATAGTGATGACGGGCTATAGCGTGCGTTGCCGAGGCCGCCCGTTAGGTGTGTGGGTAGGTGAGAATAGCGTTGGTATTGGAGCCTCGGCGACTCTTGGTATCACTGCTGTCCAGTGAGTACCAGGTCGGTGCGGCAAGAAAGGCAATTTGTTTCACGGAGTGAGCGCCCGATTGTGACAGGTCTGTCAAATCATGCAGCAATGACTGTCGAGCTCTTGACGTGTAGCACAGAGCTGCACATGCACTATCTGGTGTGAATTTGGCACCACGGCAGCAGTGGGACATCCAAAAACTGTCTTGAACCACACGGGCTGTCGCTTGTCTCAAGTCTTCAGACTTTTAAATCGTGACAGGGTGGAACCACTTAATTTTCACGGCACGGGCAGCCCTTCACAACTGCACTTGTGCCTTAACGCTTCCATCAATTGGAGACATGCCCGTCTATCAAGCCACCGTCAGCCATCGATCAAGCTTTGCTGCAATGCTGCCGAGCTCTGTATCACAATCGAGCAACTGAACGCTAAGCGGGCTGTTTGACATGTCTCACAAGTTACCCGTCGCAAGGTGAGGTGCGGGAAAGCTTGAGGCGAAATCCTCAGAGCGCCGACGACTCGGTTCAGCACAATCAGTATAAAGACATGATGGCCTGCTCTCTCTTTGCGGACCATCAAAAGCTATTTCCCATCACCAAGGACAGCAATGCAGACTCCTGAACAGCCTCAGAGACCATTCTATTCGGGCATGCCAAAGTACCACTCATGGTCAAGTTATTCGACACCATACCGCCCTGAGCAGTTGTATATGCCAGAGGGATACTTCCCCTTGCAAACATTCCAGGATCCCATCCACCAAGCATACTCACCGATGGCCTTTGGTCAATACCCAGATGCTCTACACCAGCAAGTCATGTCACAATGGCAAGGCCCGAGCTACATTGCGGCAGCACCATACAGCAGCTACGCACCGAGGACATCAGTATGTCAGTGCTCGACTGGACACACCACACCTGCTGTCCTTGGCTCACCACTTCAACCATCTACGCCACTGTCAATGGAGTCTCAAACGCCCACCTTAGATGCCCCACAAGACGTCAGCTTTGAGTACTTTGACGCAGCAGTTCAATACCAGAATGAGCTCTGCCTGAGCCCCAACAATCTCCCTGCTACACCCACGGAAGAGATGGTCTTTGGTCTTGGCATCAGCTTCCCCCAGCAAACAGCGAAGCATGGAGAAGACCTGATGACTCCACCTACCACACCTACGAAGCTTCCTAGGACTTCAGTGTCTGAGTCACCCATCGCTCGGCGTAAGTGGACAGCTGACGAGGACGAAGCTCTTACCGAAGCCGTTGCCAAGTATGCAACATGTGCTCAGAAGTGGAAGAAGGTTGCTGCAGCTGTTGGCAACAGGCACGCAAAGCTCTGTGCCAAGCGTTGGGATTATCTCGACCGTACCACCATGAAGGGAGTCAAGCGTGGACGATGGACATACGATGAAGATGTTGTGCTCTCGCAGCTTGTTCGCGATTGGACTTCATCGCGCACTGACAAGATCAACTGGAATGTCATCGCCACTCAGTTGCCTCGTCTTCGCAGTGGCACTCAAGCCCAGGCGCGCTACACAGAAACACTTGACCCCTCAATCAAGAAGGGCTGGTGGACGCCAGAGGAGATTATGGCCCTTCAAGCAGCTATTCAGCTCTATGGCACATGTTGGCGTCAAGTCGCTCAAGAGGTACCTGGACGTACTCAACGCCAGTGTCGCATGCGCTACTTGGCTTTGGCTGGTACCAGTGACGAACAAGATGAGGCACGGTGCGATAGTGCCTAAATGATTCGATATAAGATACTTTGCTAGCGTCGGCGTTGTCCTTAGATTGTTGAAAATTCACTACATATACAACCATCTGAATACGTGCGAGTGAAAGCCAGGTGAACAGAATTCTGAGGCTGGGACATGAATCTCACCAAGTGCAAGTGCCAAGTTAGTACTCGATCTCGATCACAAGCAGATGACAGCTCATCTTGCATGATACACATCAATGGCGACGGTATGTCTCTGCGAAGAGCCGCCTACCTATGGCGTGTCAGGTTCTTGAGATTTTATGACGAGAGATGCCGAGCATCAAGTTGCCATCAACGCCTTGTTTTGACCATTTCCGATCTCGCATTTCTTATCTAATTCAAGGTGATTGCACGGCAGATCTACACACATGTTATATTTTTGTCATCCGTTGGAAAGTGATGCGTCTGAACATAAGATTAGTCGTTGTCATCGACGTCATCTGAGCTTCCCGTTTCATGCATGAGCTGCAGCGGACGTTAAAGTCTACGACTTGTCCAATTACAAAAGACAAGAACTCGCTAAAGACATTGCACTATAAAATAAGTCTACAATGCAATACCGCTGTGAAGGAATCCCTTGGATATAGCTATTCTAGTAACGGGCTGATCGAGAGGCCGCCATGGTCCATTGGTTAGCGCTCATTGGAAAGAAAGTTCGACGTTGTACTTGTACAATGCTACGCTAAATCGAAAACATCACTAGCTAACTCACTCTACCTCTTTTTCGTCTTGCTGCAGTCTTGCCAAACTTTGATGTAGTCGATGACCATTTCGCTTCTGCCATTCTCCCAGCTTGGGAGCCACAAATCGCGATGCTCATACATCTCACGCATGCCACCCAACCTCAATGAGCCATCTTGCCAAGGCTTGTCTGGCGACCCCTGCTCTTCACTGAAGTAGCGATTCGCAGAGCCAACGGCGTTGTTGAGAATCAGGTAGAACTCCTGGTCGAAAGGTGCAGACAAATTGGAGCTTTGACCTTGCTGGAATAGAGCGCCTTGCTCAAAGTCCACTCTGATGACAGTGCGCAGCTCATTGTCGATGTATGTCTTGATGTACTTCTCTGTCCAAATCATGCCATAGATGTGCCACTCAGAGCCAAGCGCTTTTTGGGTCTGATGAATGTGCGCATCATAACTCACACCCGCGTGAATTGCTGAATTCATGACATTGTTGCCTGCTGGAAAGCCACCGGCAAAGACATAGGTGTAGTTGTTGCCTCGCATCTCAATGATATCGATCTCGCCAGAGAACGGCCAACCGCCATAAGTGTTTGTGGTTGGAAGCATCCAGAAAGCAGCCCAAAGCCAATCGCCCTGGGGCATTTTGGCTCGCATCTCAATTTTACCATACATGAAAGAGAATTTGTCCTTCGTCGTCAGTCGAGAAGATTTGAAGGGGTTGATGGAACGGCCCTGGGTCGAGTTGACATAAGCCACACAAGGATCGTCGATGGCGTCGTAAGGAGCTGTGCATTCTCCGGTAGCCGTCAAGTTGACCATGTCCCCCTCTTTGTACTGGTTTGGATCATTCAGCGTTGGCTTCATGTGAAGTGCACCGTTCTCGACCCAGGAGTTCTCTGGATCTGCCGTAGTCCACTCAAAAGAGGAAACACCCCAACCTCCCAATCCGATATCATGATTCCAGGTGTCCATGTTGAACGTATCAAAGTTGTCCTCGAAGACGAGACACCACTGGTGCTTGTCGTACTTTGCAGTTTCGAGATACGCAAACGCTGCTGCGACGAGGAGCCCAACAACCCAGCCAGCCCAGATGATATAGTTGCTCCATTTTTCACTGCGAGGCACCTTGCGATCCTTCCAGGGCTTCTCTACGGGACCTTTGATCTTGCGCGACACGAATTGCGCATGACGACGTCCGCCGAGTTCCATCGGCGGTACGTCTTGTACTGATGAGCTTTCTGACGGAAACTTGTCGCTATACTCCAATGTGACACTCATGATGAATATAGTGTATGCAATCGATGGTAGAAGACCGTAGAGAAGTGGTGATTACCGCAGCTTTCAAGAGCGTGATAGTCTACAGAGCCCATAATCGGCCATCTGTGGCCTGTGACTCGATTGCGCGCTCCTGACACAGTGTGCGCGCTTGCGCATAGATCAGCCGAAGGCCCCAAGGCAGCTTGCTGACTCGGGCATGTGTGCTGGCGAGTTGCCGCTCACTGAGCCCGGTTTGGTGCCGTGGGTCTGCCAGCTAAAGTATGGGCCAGACAGCAAAAATTAAGTGACCCACTCAGCAGCAGCAAGCTCGGGCTGGCAGTAACACTCACTTGAGTGGAGCTTCAGGACAGCAATAATGGAGAAAGTCATCATCAAGTGCGACTAGCTTGTGAATGAGCTACACTTGCGTACATGAGGAGACGTTGCACTGGAGCATCTGGGTAGTCGGACACCATATGAGCGCGACAAGAATTATTCATCAGATGGGTAAGTAGCACAATTAGGCAAATAGAAAGACAAAGGCATGCTGGCGAGTGCTTTATCTATACGCAACGCTACAAATACATATACCCTCGTCATAATCAATCGCATTGCTGCCACATTTTCACGGACTCAACAGACATGCCACGCTTCTCCTCATCAACTGGCCATGTTGGCTGCCAGGAGTCTCTGTGCTCCCAGAAGGACTTGATGGAAGATGTGCGGTTCTGTGTGTCTTGCCATGGCTTGTTTGCAGCAACAGGGAAGTATCCACCCTGCTTGCCAGCACCCTGACTACCAACAGCGACATTGATAGACAAGTAGAAGGACTGGTCGAAGGGAGCATTGACACCGGCACCAAGCCAAGGGTTTATAACATTCTGGCCCTCAAAGCCGCCAACATCCCAAAATGTTTCGGTCGTCGGTCGGTAAACGACCTGTGCAAGTCGAGAATCGACGTAAGTGTAGATGTACTTCTCGCTCCACTCGACACCGAAAGTGTGGTATTCGTCCGACCAAGCTCCTTTGTTGGCCAGCGCAAATCCGTTGCTCTTGTCGACACGATCGTTGTCACTGGCAGGACCCCAGTGGAAAGCACTTGTCAGTCTGCGCGAACCGACTTTGCTCGCGGGCATCTTCTTGGTGCCTGTCAACTGCTTGTTGCCCATGGACTCCATGATCTTAATTTCGCCTGACTTCGGGAACTCGCCGTAAACGTTATTGACCGGCTCCAGCGTGATTGCTGGCCATAGCCAGTCTCCCGTAGGCATACGCGCTCGTACTTCGACGCGACCGTACTTGATGGACATGGATTTCTTGGTTGAAATGCGAGCAGACTTGATGGGGTTGATGATGGAGTCTAGTGTCGAATTGGACTGCGCGACACAATCTTCTGTAAACTTTGAGGTACAGCCTTGCTCTGTAATGTTGAGCGTAGCGCCCTCTGTCTGGTCAACCAAGTTGAGTGTAGGCACGATCAGTAGGCGGCCATTCTCCACTCTGACATTCTCGTTTGTGTCATCGTAGAACTGAAAGTCGCCATTCCTGTAGCCGTTGAGCTGCTTATCCGCAGACCACACGTCAGTGTTGAATGTGCTGAAGTCGTCATGCAGGACGAGGCAGTACTTGTGTGTGGGCACTGCAACGTAGCCAGCATAGACGTAGTACGCCGTGATCAGAATTCCAATGCCGAGCCCAACAAAAGGTAATGCTTGCGCCAAGCGCTCCGCCTTGCCCTTCTTCTCCTCAAGCCAAGGCTTTGGCACTTCACCGCGATTACGCGTCGACCGCCGTCTAACAGTCGCTTGTACAAACTTCTCATCATATTGAAAGCTTCCCTCGCTCGAAAAGGGTGCTGCTAGTTGGCCAGCAACAGTGACAGCTGTGGGTGTAATGTCCTCCATGAGAGTGTGATGTTGTGATGGACTTCGTTGGCAAGAGGGATCAGCTCAGCGCGGAAGGAGGTTCTTTTAGCAGTGCCTGACTGTGGGACGCATCCCAGGCATATCTGCAGAACAAGTCGCCCATACTTGTCATGAGCGCAAGTCAGGCGTTTGACCTGTGGCGAAGTTATGGGAGGGATCCCGTCACCTGAGAGGCCGAGCTAATCTGGACACTCCCAGTTGAGGGCTCTGAGCACCGGAGTCCGGATAGCCTTCGGGCGACATAGAAGGTGAAGCAATTAAAACGCACAAGTGATGTTTCATACTGCCG
This sequence comes from Protomyces lactucae-debilis, assembly GCF_002105105.1. Classification (NCBI taxonomy): domain Eukaryota; kingdom Fungi; phylum Ascomycota; class Taphrinomycetes; order Taphrinales; family Protomycetaceae; genus Protomyces; species Protomyces lactucae-debilis. The sequence continues at coordinate 289,289 of NW_024467996.1, forward strand.
CCTGCCAGGTCACATCACAGCGGATATTACTGGATGGGCTGCACCAGTCGGCAGATTGTGTTTCTCGCTTGGGCGGGCCTGCCAGGATCTTGGTTTCTTGGACCGCGGGCTGACTTTCTTGAGACCTGCACCAAAAAAGGCCCAAGGATGCTGACAACAGCAGAACTGACACCTTAAGACTTTACCCACATGTACACACGTAGCGCTACTGCAGTGCCGTGTCGGCCTGAGCCTGTTCGTGGGCTGCCGGGCTGCGGTCTCTGTTCATTCTCCAATCTGCAGCTATGTCGGCAGAGTATGGGTGATTGCAGGCCAAACTGCGGCGATCAAGCTATCTAAAACCAGCTGCTAGCCACTCTCTTTCGTATGCATTTTAGTCTCATCACCTTATTGTCTCTGCACATCGGCCATCTGTCTCTCTTCTTGACAGTTCGCAATGGGCTTCGGTTCCTACTTCAGACGCTCAAAGCGCGATGCTGAGATTGATGCTGAGAAGCAACAGCAGCAAGCGGTTGTCGCTCATGGCACGCCATCCATCATATCGAGCACCGCTGCACAGACACCGCGGACGCCTGGCTCGCCGCGTACACCGAAGCAAACGTCGACGGCCGCATCTAGCATCACAGATTCTTCTGGCGCGCGTACACCTTGGCTCAAGGCTGTTGATAGGCCAGACTTGGTGGTACGGCATATCCACAAGCAGTGCAGATCGCGCGGCTGGGTGAGTGATGCGTCGTGCACAGGTGTGACAGTTCGTACTGCGGGCGAGTCATTCTTGTCCTTCCCACAGGTCAACGAGGAGGAGACTGAGCGTATCGACCTCGCCAAGATGGCACAACAACTCAAATGCGAGGTGCTCATTGTCGCCAAGACGCGCTTGTTCTCGCGCATCATCTCACAGCTTGTGCCAACGGCCGAAATGATGCGTGTCGACGACGACATCAACTTGCAGATCGTCGACACCATCGAGGACATTGACAAGATCCGTCACGGTCACTTTGCCGCGCTTGTACGGGAGCCTGGACTTTTGCTCGTCTGGAGCAATGTCGTGGCTGCTGTCGTACCTCACGCAGAGCGTATTGAGGAAAGACTTGTACACACTCTCTGGGACAACAACACAAAGAAGGCCCTTTTGCCTACTGTGGTGGAGACTTCGAATGAAGTGGAGGACATTGACCTTGAGGCCGCCAAGGATATTGACGAGCGCCCCAATCTTGTCATCGTCTCAGCACTGATTGCTGGTGCCATCATCCTGCTTGCATGGTTCGTTGCTGTCAACATCAAGAAGCTTGTCATTGAAATTCGCGTCGATGGCAACATGACCCGACTCGCACTTTTGGCATATGTCCCTTTCACCTACCTGTGGACTTCCTTCTTCGCCATCGTACTTACTGGCTTCCTCTTCCAAGTGTTTGGACCCATCTCTCAGATGAGCAGTAATTCCCGCTTCTACTCGGCTTTGCCTCCCAAGCGCCTGACAGAGAACTTGCCAGATATCACCATTCAGTGCCCAGTGTACAAGGAATCGCTCGACCAGGTCATTATGCCTACTGTTGCATCGCTCAAGATGGCAGTTGCCACTTACGAATCCCAGGGTGGCCGCGCCTTCTTGTTCTTCAACGACGATGGAATGCAATTGTTGGACGAAGAAGAGAGAGAGGCTCGTCAGAAGTTCTACCTTGCCAATGACATCGCTTGGGTTGCTCGCCCTGCTCACGGCAAGGACGGTTTCGTTCGTGCTGGACGTTTCAAGAAGGCCTCGAATATGAACTACTGTCTGAACCTGTCTATGTTGGTCGAGGATGAGATGGATGCGCAAGAGGATTCTGGGCGTGTGCTCGACGCCGAGGCTGCTCTTGCCGTCGCTCTAGAGAAGTCTGAGTCATTCGGTCCGCGTGCCGAAGGTGCCGGTGATATCCGTATTGGCGAGCTCATCCTCCTCATCGACTCTGACACTCGTGTGCCTACAGACTGCCTCATCGACGCTGCTTCCGAATTTGCCCTGTCTCCTTCCCTTGGTATCCTTCAACATGCTTCTGGTGTCATGCAAGTCACGCACGACTTTTGGGAGAACGGCATCACACACTTCACCAACGGTATTTACTTCGCTATTCGCTATGCTTGCGCCTCCGGCGATGCATCGCCCTTTGTTGGCCACAACGCTTTTTTGAGATGGGCTGCTATCCAGGAGATTGCTCACGAGACCAAGCAAGGCTTGCAGCAATGGTGGTCTGAGGAGCATGTGTCTGAAGATTTCGAAATGTCGCTTAAGATTCAGATGAAGGGTTACATTGTCAGACTGGCGGCTTACTCCAACGGCGAGTTCAAGGAAGGTGTCTCTCTCACTGTGTACGACGAGCTTGCCCGTTGGCAGAAGTATGCCTATGGCTGTTCCGAGTTGGTGTTCAACCCTTTCAAGGACTGGTTCCGCAAGGGACCCATTACACCCATCTTCCGTCTCTTCCTGCGCTCCAATATGAAGTCATTTGCAAAGTTCACCATGATGGCATACATTGCCACCTACTATGCTATTGCTGTCGGAGCTGGATTGACGATCATCAACTACTTCGTCATGGGTTGGTTCTCTTCGACTGTTGACCAGTTCTATGTGCAGAGTTTCGACCTTTTCGTGCCCATCATCATTGTCTTCAATGTTGTCTGGCCGTTCGTCAATGCATTCCTGCGTTTCCGTGTCAAGGAGGCCAGCTTCTTCAAGGCATTGCTCGAGAACTACAAATGGGGAATGATGATGTCTGTCTTCATGGGCGGTTTGTCGATACATCTTACCACGGCTCTTCTTTCTCATCTCTTCTCCATCAACGTCAATTGGGGCGCCACCAGCAAGACGCTGGAGAACTCTTCCTTCTCTCGCGAGATTCCAAAGATTTGGAAGCAGTTCCGATGGATGTATTTGTTCCTATTCATTCTGGTGGCGATGATGATTGCCATTGCCTTTGGTGTGCCAGAGGACTGGAAGATTACTGGTCTTGTGCCAACCATCTGTCTAGCTTGGCTCATCGTCACACACGCCCTTTTGCCTGTTGCTTTGAACCCTCAAAGTTATTTGTCTGAACTTCAGCACTAGATTGAAGCAGACGTTTGTCGATTTAGCGATACACAGATTACACAATACTATCATGACCAAGTCTGTTGCCATGTATCTTCTATCTGACCTTTGAAACACAATGATGATCTGACAGTGCTCTCGCACATCTCGTGAATCAGGGGCTCATTTCGCACGGCGGCAGGGCACTCTCAGTGAAGGCTCCTCTACATGGCAATCTTCCCTGCGAGTGATGCAGCGCAGCAAATAATCAACTCTGATGGGGCCTTGACCATAATCGCCTCGTAGTCCCCACCCATGCCTTTCTGCCCAAGTTGAGCTCTTGTGAGAGGTGACAATTATTTCCTCGCCGCCAAATTTTAAGGGACCAAAACTCGTAACAATCTGCCGCACACAACGCTTGCTTCCACTGGTTCTGAATATCGCTCAGTATGGTCCCTCTCACCTTGCAGCACTCAATGATTGCCCTTTTCCCTGCTATGTGTCTCTGCTGTGACTCACGGGACAGTGTGAAGGCCGCCGAATGACCCGCAACTTCTGTCGCTGATTGTATGGGCAACCGCAATCCCCGGCCAGCTCTACGCGGCGGCGCGCTTTGTATACTGCAGAGGCCCGCTTGTGCTTTCCTTCATACTCTCGGATTCTTCCATCACAACACATCTTGTCCATCGACATGGGTCTCCTCAGCTGGAAGACGAGAAAGGCTGCATCAGCTGATGGAGCAGACGCGACAGGCTTAGAGAAGGTAAAGCCTACATTGCGAAGCAGACCTGCGCTGTCTCGGAATGCAACGTCTTTGCTGCCAACAGCGGCTGGCGACGAAGAGACTGCTGAGTTTATGCTTCAACACATCTACGACAGTTGCGTGCGCAAAGGCCTTGTCAAAAGCGCAAAGGAGAATAACGACGTCGTGGCGATGCGCACATCTACAGTCATCTGCAGGCCAGCAAACTCAGAGAAGAAGCACGAGACCAGTATGTTGATGCTCAGCAAACTGTCAACTGCCGAAATTGTCGCAGTCTTGTCTTTTGATTTGCCTGAGCTCATGCTAGGCCGTCTGTCCCCTATCGCCAAATTTGTTTTGCTCGGCGACCATCAGGTCCCTGTCATTGATGACTGCTCGCAAGTTGATACTGTTCCGAAATCAAGGGACGCGAGTCGCATTGCCTTTGTCCGATCAACGAGAAGTCTTTTGGTCTGGTGTACCGATGTACGGCAGTTCCTTCCTTTCGTCAGTGAGATGGAGCAAGAAATTACCAAGTATCTATGGAACCCAGCAAACTCAAAGTTTTCATTCGCGACAGATGAGCTCAAGGGCAAGGTTGTGGTGCAAACTGCGGAAGTCGAGCTGCGTTCTCCGAGCGCTAGTGCGGAAGACTTGGAAGCTGCTGAGATTATTCCGCGGCGTCACATCTGGCTGTGGCCCATCATTGTCTCTGCTACCTTCTTGGTGTTGGCTGCTTGCGTTGGCACTTTTGCGCGGCATTTGGTCTTTGAGGTCATCACTGATGGCAAGTACCTTCGGCTGGCATATGCTCTTTGGATTCCACTTTTGCTTGTCTTCACCTCGAGCATGGCCAACATCATTGTCGTCGGTGTCTGTATGGTTCTTGGTCCTATCTCTCCACTGCGAACAAATTCACAACACTACTCTGGTGCAAAGCCAGACCGCAACACAGTGCTGCCTTACCTTCCTGAGATTACCATTCAATGCCCGGTATACAAGGAGTCGCTGGAAGCGGTCTTGATTCCAACCTTCGACAGTCTGTTTGAGGCCATCAAGACGTACAAAAGCCAAGGTGGTAATGCAAAGCTCTTTGTCAACGACGACGGTCTGCAGCTCATGTCGCCAGGTGAAGCACAGGAGCGCAAGGACTATTACGCAAAACACAACATTGGCTGGGTTGCCCGTCCAGGCCACCAAGTTAATGGCTTCAATCGCAAGGGAAAGTTCAAGAAGGGTAGTAACATGAATTTTGCGCTCCAATTGTCGACTGCTGTCGAGGAAAAGCTGGATGGCGTTCGGCGTCACGCACATTGGAACGACGACTGCGAGACTGAGGCCTACGAAGATTGTCTCGAACAAGCTTTGGCAGAGTCAAATGGACTTGCGTGGGCTGAAGGAGACATTCGAGTTGGTGACTTGATTCTCATCATTGACTCTGACACGCGTGTGCCGACAGACTGTTTCCTCGATGCTGCGATCGAATTTCACGAATCGCAAGAGCTGGCCATCCTGCAGTACACCTCCAGCGTATTACAAGTCTCCAAGAACTACTGGGAGAACGCATGGGCTTTCTTCACTCGCATGATTTACTTCCATGTCACTTACCTCGTTGCATCCGGTGATCAGCCACCTTTCTTTGGCCACAACGCTTTCCTTCGCTGGTCCGCTCTGCAAGAGATCTCCTTCATGGATGGTGCAGACATCAAGTGGTGGTCTGATGAGCACGTATCGGAGGACTTTGAAATGGCCTTGAAGTTGCAGACTGTGGGTTTTACTACCCGCCTTGCTTCTTACCACGACAGGAGCGATGATTTCAAAGAAGGTGTGTGCCTGACAGTGTCGTCCGAAGTGCTTCGTTGGCAAAAGTACTCCTTTGGCATTTCCGAGATTGTTTTCCACCCTATCAAGGACTGGTTCCGCAGAGGCCCATTCACGCCACTCTTCAAGAAGCTTCTCTGGACAGATTCGATGTCTCTTTATGTTAAGTTTTCCATTTTGGCATACATGTCTTCTTACTATGCTATCGCTGCCTCTTGGATTCTGTCTCTCGTCAACTACTTCGTCATGGGCTGGTTCCCTTTCTACATCGACAAAGCTTATCTCAGCTTCTTCAGTATCCTGGTTGCTTGTCTCGTCATCTTCCCACTCAAAGACGGTGTTGTCAATGCCATCGGCCGTTTCAGACGCCAGGAAGCTGGCATCTTTTCTTGCCTTGTTGAGCATTTGACTTGGACACCGCTGATTCTTGTCTTCTTCAGTGGTCTGAGCATGCACGTCTCCTGGGCTCTGATCTGTCATATGTTCAGTCTGCCAATGTCTTGGACATCCACAGACAAGACCCTTCAGGCGAGTTCATTCTACCAGGAGCTACCCAAGATCTGGAAGCAGTTCAAGTATACCTACTTCTACGGTGTCTTCTGGATGGTAGCAATGATCATTGGTGCGACTCTTGTACCGTCAGACTGGCGCATCACAGACTTGCAAGCAGTGTTTCCGTTGGCGTGGTCTATTGGCTTCCACATGCTTGTGCCCTTTGCGCTCAACCCGCAATCGTACTTGTCGGAGTCAAGCTAGACGTCAAGAATCACGATGTATCCGTTTTAATCGCATATACTTAGCCTATCTAACATTCATGAATCAAAGATCACTTTACGTCTTCGCGTTGTCCTTGTGCACATGAGCTTGCCAAAATTCCAAGCACACTTGGCGCGCGGCTCGGCTTGAATCTGACACATGCACAAAAGCCAACCGCGCAAAGGCCTGAGCTAGGCCTATACATCATCACTCCTATGCTCAAAAGCACAGATCAGATAGCATCAAACGTGCTGACCATTGTGTCTCAATCGAAGACGGGCTGGCCTGAGTGCAGTCACAAGACACAGCCTTGACTGAGCGGGTAGCTGGCTCCCTGCTTGCGATCAACCAGCAAAGATCACATTGGTAGAAGACCCGCTTGGCCGACTGCAGCAGTGTAGCCTAGACTACCAAGTCCTCCGGCCTGCTGCCTGCAGTCTTGAGATGCACATGGGTGATTGGGCCCGCCTCGCGAGTAAAATTCGCGCAAGAACATAATTTAGCGGCCCAAGGATGTTGGGTGTTGGATTAAGAGTTTAACTCTTTGCACCAAGCACAGCCGTTGAGCAGATTGCAGCTGACTTTGCCGTTGCATGCCCGCCACAGTCCCAATGACTTCGAAAATGATAGCTCTCTCGCGGCAAGATGTCTTAGCCTTGGCGCTTGACTGGCCACTGAGATGGCTTCCCAAGGTTCAGAGCGGACGATACTTGGCGGCCGCAGCCTCCCCAGACCAGGCTGCCTCGATCGCGAACTGCGACGCGCTGCAGTGTGCCCAAGCTGCGCTTCCTACCCATAAAGTGGCAGTCCACTGTCACGGGACTACCGTGCTCTCACCTTGACCGGTCGTTTCTGGTTGTACAAAAGTAAAGCAGCTGCACATTGCTCACCTTCGTTTGCATCTTTGCTTCTTCTACGGCACATGCTGTTCTTTTGTGCGCGCCTTGCGCTTCTATGCGCATGCGTCGCTCGCGCAGCTCATATTACAGATATGCTACGCGACATAGACGAGCTTCAGTCTGGCTACGTTGGTGGCGATCACGGATTGGACCCCTCGGTGGTCGCTGGTACGTGAAGACATTGCTCGCGATAGAGAACTAATCATGGATAGGCCCGACTTTTGGTATTCTCTGGCAAACGCGTGTCACGGCGGGTGATCAATTCTATTCAAAAATGTTGGTTTGGACTCCATCCCCGTCAACAGACACAAGTCAGCAGCGCTTGTATGCATTCGGCGAAATCAACAACGTCTACATGCTCAATGCGACCAATGGAGCTCTTATCATGCAACGCAATTATGGCATTCCGTTTCTTGCGTCCGACAGTGGTTGCTCGGATCTTTCTCCCAATGTCGGCATCACCGGTATGGCTCATTCCGTCTTTGATTTCTCTCTAATAGTCAGGTACACCTGTACTAGATGATGCTACGGGTATCATTTATTTCTGGGCCAAGTCCTACTTGAACAATGTCAGGCCAGGCACTCGCGCCAATGGTTTCAATGAGGCCGGTCGCTACCTGTTCTATGCTATTGACGCTCTGACGCTCGCGCCGCTTCCTGGTTATCCCAAGGATCCCCAAGGTGCTGCTGCTGACAACAACCCCAAGCTCTTCTTCAACGCTGGAACTGCCCTTCAGCGCACAGCTCTCATCATGAAGAACAATGTTGTCTATGCTGGGTTCGGTGGTAATTGTGATTCACCAACCTACTACGGTTGGATTTTTGGTTATAACGTTGTGACTGGCAAGCTTGTCTCGACCTGGAATGCCCAGTCTGGACCTCAAGCATACTATGGTGGAGGTATCTGGATGAGCGGTGGTGGCATTTCTTCAGATGGCCGCAATTTGTTCATCGCTACCGGAAATGGCTATGGTCATGAGTTGACAACTTATGCGGTCAGAGCGGCTACCAATGTACCCGGTACACTTGGTGAGTCGGTCGTCAAGCTTCACATCAATGACGATGGGTCTTTGACCCCAAGCAATTTCTTCACACCATTTGACTACACCAACTTAGATGCAGGAGACAAGGACTTTGGCAGTTCACCACTCTCTCTTCTCGAGCCCAGCGTCTTTAAGTACAACGGAATCACCAGCATGGCTTTCTGTGCCGGAAAGGGTGCTGAGGCATACTTCTTCGACTCCAACAACTTGGGTGGCTACCGCACAGGGCCCGGTGGTTCGAACGGTGTGCTACAAGAGTTCCCTATCAACAATGCTGTGTTCGGAGCTCTTGGATCGTACCCATTAGATGGAGGTTACGCGTACATCATTCCAGTGGGGCAGCCCATCACAGCTTATGCTTTCAACCCGGCCTCTGGCAAGTTCTCCGTCGCAGGAAAGACGCTTGACAACATTTCTGGTCGTTCAGGTGCAAGTGGACCCACTACGACTTCCTTCAAAGGTCAAGTCAATTCGGGTATTCTTTGGATGACAGATGTTGAGACTGGAATGCTCAAAATTTACGAAGCCGTACCTCGTGAGGGCGTGCTCAAGTTGATCAAGATCTTCCCGGGTGCCATGAACAAGTACCAACGGCCAGTGTTTGGTGACAAGAAAGCATTCACCATTGGTTTGACTTCTTTGATCACCGCTTATGGTGCTCCGGTCAATCTTCCCCTCTCTTGCTCGTCTCTCGATTTCGGCTCCGTTGCGGTTGGGCAAAATGTCACCCAACAAATGAACTGTACAGCTTTGACAGCTACCACCATCAGCAACGTGACAAGCTCAAATCAACTTTTCTCAGTGGACCCAGTGGTCGCTAGCGGTTTGGCCGGCAAGTCTCTGACAGCTGGTCAGAACTTCACTCTGCCCGTTGTTTTTGTGCCCGTCTACAAGTCCAGTGACCCAAAACTCAACCTCTCTTACGGTGTCACGGCTCCTGGGCCCGTTGCAGGTACCGTCGACTTCCGCACAGTCAATGCGGCCAGTACAAACACATTCTCCACGCTGGCGCCATTCAACCTCAAAGGTACGGTAAAGTCGCAGAGTCCCTTCCTGTCAATCGTTCCCGTCTATCTCAGTTTGGGAGGTGTTGTGCTGAGGGAAAACTCCACCCAAGCTGACAACCGTCTGACGAGTACGGCCACTTTGGCAAATGTCGGCCTTGACGATATGATCATCAAAGGTCTAGCTTACCGTGTGGTTGATGCAGATGATGGCGAAGGAGACGATGACAATGGACCTGTTGTCTTGACCAACTACACCAGCTCTCCTTTCGCGGAAAATTGGAGTGTTGCAGGTCTCCCAGCTGTTGGCGATGTTGTCACCGGTGGTCAACGCGTGTCTGTTGACTTTACACTCGATCCTGATCAGGTCGGCAAGTATTACATCCAGTTTTACATCTACACAAACGCTGGTGTTGGACAACTCGGTGTGTCTGGTTCGGCCGACGATCCTCCACGGGCACTTCTCGGTATACAACAGTGGAACAGCTCCGGAGTCTTTGTCAATAATACCAATGTCATGGATTTCGGCAATGTCAAAGGCAACGGCTCTTCTCCAGTGACTTTGAAGATGGCCATCACAAACACGGGTGCTTCCCTTTTGACTGTCACTCGATCGAAACCCCCGGGCGTCGGAGCAATTCAGGTCATTGGCTATCCTCTGCCAGAAGGTGATCCAATCGAGCCGGGCACTTCTCACTCTGCCAGCATCGTGTTCTCGCCTCCCATCATCCCACTCAACAGCCCTCCTCGCCCATTCCAAGCTACTTGGGGACTGAACACTGATGATCTTGATTTTGGTGTTCATGACGTTCAATTGATTGGTTCCGCCGTGCAGGATCAGAGAGGTCCACTCCTGGCAAATGGCACCGCGCAGTATCGCTACTTGGGTTGCTTCAACCAAAACAGCAGACTCCTTGTGGCTCGCAATGTGCAGCTCATCGATGGAAATCTGGAGAATGGGCAGTGCCAAAACTTTTGCTACAGGAAGGGATTCTCCTACGCCACGACGAACTATATGCGAGAATGTAAGACATTCATTTTTGATTGACGTCACTAACCCCAGGCTTTTGCACCAATGCTATTGACCCTCAGGCAATGAACTTCTTGCAGGACGACACTTTCTGCGATTTGCCTTGTGCAGGAGACTCTACACAATTCTGTGGTGGCCAAAACGGACGCGTCTCTATTTATGTCGATGTCACTCGTTTTGACTATGACAAGACAAACTCAACTGTGCCAGATTCACTCGCTGCTGCAGGACGTGGAGGTGCGCCTAAGACCATTGGCAATTACACTTACGTTGGATGTTGGCAAGAAAACTCAGACAAGCTTCCTTACATCTTCACATCGGACCAGATGACTCTGGAGATTTGCGTCAATGCTTGTGCTGCCAAGAACCTGAAGTACGCTGGTGTCGAGTATGGTGGCGAATGTCGATGCGCCAATACACTGCCACAGAATCTTGTGCAAGTCACAGAGCCTGAGTGTACAAACTTCTGTCGTGGAAACCAAATGCAACCTTGTGGTGGTGGGGCGAAGTTGTCACTGTACAGCAACGGAGCTGTTGTGTTGCCTCCTCCACCGACTTCAAAGCCAAAGAATGCTGCACTGCAGTACGTCGGCTGCTTCGTGGACGCCATCAACACCCGCACATATCCTTTCCGCGCCACTCTTCCTTCAGGCAACTCTCTCGACCTTTGTGCGAGTGCATGTACGGCTGCTGGATATGCTTATAGTGGTGCTGAGTACAGCAATGAGTGCTTCTGTGGCAAGGCCATTCCCACGAGTGGCAACAGTACTGCTTGCACGATGATCTGCAGCAGTGACTCGTCTCAGTTCTGTGGTGGCCCAAATGCGCTATCCGTCGTTTTCAACACTGCCTTCAATTCTACTGCATCCAACTCCACGACCACCTCAAGTGCCTCTGCCTCTACCACCACTTCGTCTGTAACGGCATTGTCTACGACCCCTACCATTTCATCAGTCTCAGTAAGTGCAGGCACATCCCTATCTACCACAAGTGCGAATGTGCCCACTTCAACCGGTGTCGTCTCCACAAATAAGGCATTGTCGTACTTGGGTTGTTTCTCTGACAGCGTCAATGCACGCACGTATCCAGTCAGCGTCAATCCTGGTGCCAACAGTATTGAGAATTGTGCGGCAGCGTGTGCTGCTGCCAACTTTGCATACAGTGGACTTGAGTACAGTTCGGAGTGTTGGTGTTCATCCGCTCCGCCTACCTCTCCTGGAAGCACAGCTTGCACCATGCCATGCACTGGAGCTAGCAACCAGGTATGTGGCGGCAGCGATGCATTGTCTGTGTTCTTCAACCAAGCGTTCGTGATGCGATACAACTACAATGGAACTGTCCCGGCTGGCTCTGAGATTATCAATGGCTTTGCCAACATGGGCTGCTACCAGGAATCCCCGTCCAGAGCGGTCAAGATCGCCCAAACGCCCCCTCAGTTTGGCTGGACGAGCAGACTATGTATCGCCAGGTGTCAAAGCCTCGGCTATAGTCTTGCCGCGACCGAGTATGCAAATGAGTGCTACTGCGACAACAATTTCGACTACAGTGGCGGTGGCGGTACTTTGTCACGCGCATGTACGATGGGATGTGCCGGCAACAACACTGAGACCTGTGGTGGCAGTTTCGCCATCAATCTTTACCAGAAGGTGCCTGTCAGCGCCTCATCACTGGTTGCTTCCTCTACGGCAATCTCAGTCTCGTCAACCTCATCGATTCTGGCGTCAGCGTCAATGTCAATGTCTGCATCAATCTCGGGCTCAGCGTCGTTCGCCTCTTCATCAGCCCAGTCCGTCTCGCTGACTGCATCATCTTTCAAGGTTTCATCGTCATCAGCCACGCCTCTATCATCGACCACTACGGTGCCGTCAATGACTCAACGCGTCGATGCTGGTCCACTGCAAACTCTCGGCTGCTTTACCGACAGTGTCAATGCCCGCACCTATCCTTTCCAAGCATCAATTCAGGGCAATACACCTGCGTCTTGTGCTGCAGCATGTGCTGCCAACAACTTCGGTTACAGTGGCACTGAATACAGCAAAGAGTGCTGGTGCTCTTCGTCTCCTCCGACATCTACTGTCAGTACTGCCTGCAACATGCCTTGTACCGGCGATGGCAGTCAGACTTGTGGCGGTAGCGATGCCCTTTCTGTTGTCTTCAACCGTGCTTTCGTCCAACGCTACAACTACAACGGTACAATTCCCAGCGGCTCAGAGATCATCGATGGCTTCGCCAGTGTTGGCTGCTACCAAGAGTCTTCCTCGCGGGCATTGAAAAATGCTCAGAGACCCCCCCAATTTGGTTGGACGAGCAGACTATGTATTGCCAAGTGCCAAAGCCTCGGCTACAGTCTTGCCGCAACCGAGTATGCAAACGAGTGTTACTGCGACAATACGTTCGACTACAGTGGCGGCGGCGGTACCTTGTCTCGCGCGTGTACCATGGGCTGTGCTGGCAACAACACCGAGAGCTGTGGTGGCAGCTTTGCCATCAACCTCTACCAGCTTGCTCCCGTCAGCTCAGTCTCTGTTTCGTCGACGATCGTGTCACCCTCAACGAGTTCTTCTAGCTCGACTCTACTGTCGTCTCCTCTCTTGTCTTCAACTTCAGCTGGAACTACAATTTCAACCACCACAACCAGCTCTGCTCCGCTGACATCCACCACGACGACTTCATCCTCAGTTAGCACAGCATCAAGCACAACGCTACAGTCCAGTTCCAGTTTCACTTCCAGCAGCAGCAGTATCACAAGTACCACCTCGACTATGCTAGCTATGTCGAGCCTGAGCTCAAGCTCACAGGATTCTTCGTCATTGAGCTCAAGTGCCGCCAACAGCTCTTCAAGTAGCGCTGTGAGTAGCTTATCGACTGTCACGTCGAGCAGCTCTTCAAGCAGTGCTGCGAGTAGCAGTCCAAGCACCTTAGTCACTGCCACGTCAAGCAGTGCTTCAAGCACAAGCTCTGTCGAGTCGTCGACTTCTGCTCAGATGTCGAGCAGTTCCTCGGCAAGCTCATCCGCAATGTCTTCTGGTCGCTCGTCATCCGCGAGCCGATCGAGTTCTAGTGGTTCCGCCGAACCTACAGAAACGCCGTTCTAGCAATATTGTATTTAACTATAGACTAATGTAGTACGATTGTTCTTCGAGTAAATCTGTAGCGATCCACTTGTCGCACTTGTCATCCGTGACCACGGGAAACCTCAAAGCGCAAGCACTGTCGCTTCTTGCAAGACTGACCACGTTGTCCGGCTCTGAAAACTTGCAGGACAGCCTGGACAGGGCTTTCCTAAACGCGTCAGATGTACACAGTGCCAGTGAGGACGGACTTGCTAGGGATCCATGGTTTCAAAGGGAGACCAGACCATCTGATGAAGAGCGCCACCAAGTCTACGAGTTACGATGGCGCAGACCGTCTCCTCACCTTCCAGTGGGCAGCACTTCCGCTACTCATCATCATGCACAGCAGCACAGAACGTAAGGAGCACTAAGCTATGGCTCAAACTACAGTGGCTGGCGACATTCTTCAGGTGGCGTTGATGTCGATGGCTTGTGTATGCAGGAGTAGCTGACCAAGTTCTCGTACAAGTCATTAATACGTCAAGCAATGTCGTGATATTAGAAGTCTACTGTCTATATGCTTTTATACGCAGTCTACGCTACGCTAAGAGCTTACAACTTCATGAGCCAGCCCCATTGGCAGACGGCAATGATACCTATTTGGTTTCAACATAGGATAAGGCAAACTACAGAGACATGTGCATGGTGTCAAGAACACGACGTATAGTGCACAGGAGTCTCAAAAAGTCTCCCTTAAAAACTACAGTGTGGTCCGTGGTCCTTGGCCACATGTGCTCTTGTGTACAGCTTAGAGGACGGATGGATCTGCTCATGCTCATGAGGGAGGGTTGGGAATGTCTGACCCCATCAACTGTAAAACGGTTTTGCCGGAAGCTTTGAGGTTTGCACAGATGGTAGACCCTTGCGGAAGGGGCCCTCGCGGCCGTTTAGCCCCTCATAGCAATAGTCTGCGGTCGAGTCCATGCTCGAATTTCGATGCCTTAGCGGTGCCAGCTTGCCAATGCGTAGTCTGTGAGCTATCAGCCATGATCTTGTTCATGAGTGCCTGTATGAATGCTAGTAGAAGTAGACTCATGCAAGAGAGGGTGTTCTTAGGTAGTACGAGCACACGAGTCGTAGCGCCTGGAACTGTGAGCTACGAACGGAGTCTTCGCATCATCACATGTGCCCCTGACACAAACTCTACATCTAAAGCTGCGTGCGCGGCTAAAGGCTGCGCTACTGAATTTTAATCTTTCGGACCTCAACTATCAAACTAGCTCCTCGACCTCGAGTCGGGACCATCGTCCAGCGCTTATGATTCTTTAGTCTCTTAACAGTCTAACGGGGTTCCAGCCTGCCACTGACCCTACACTGCGCCTAGGTCCTCGTACGAGGGCCGATGCTTGCATCGCTTTGTCTCATGAAACGCTCACAATTAACCGCGGGTCAGATGCTCTAGCCAATGACAAAGGCTTGAACAGAGCTAGCGCTACAGCCTACAAGCTTCTGCTGCCGTCCAAGCGGACTTTGCACATGGCTTGGCACTGTGATACAGTCTATCGTAGCGTAAGGAGCCATTACGGCCCTATAATACGTTGGAATCTAGTAGTATCTACGATGCACTTCATGTGCAGTGCGCAAGGCTACAAGCTCGGATATTTGGAATACACCAGAAACGGTGGCTCTGGATCTGACTCCGATCTGAGTTGTCCTCGCCTGATCGATGTGCCCTCGGTCAGATCCCGCAGCTCGCTTGCAGCACGTATATAAAGAGGAGCCATGCCGCCACTTCCCAGGCCCCATTGACCATCTTTCACTATGCAGTCCTCCATTTTGGCAGTCCTTTTCGCTGCTGGTGCAGTCTCCGCTGTTGCTACACCTCAGCCTCAGTGTAAGGGGTATCTTTTTCCAACAATTCACATGACTGACCAGTAGCCAACCTAGCTGAGCTCTTTGAGGCCGCTCCCCCTCTTGTGGTTGACAATGATATCTTCGGTGCTGGTGTGCCTGAGGCTATCTGGGCGCTCTCAGAGGATGAGATTGTGTCTATCATTGCGGACAACTCTACGACCAGTGGATCCGGAGATGTCCTGTCCAAGCGCTCATCTCCCCCTGAAGAGTGTGTCAACCAAAAGAAGTTGGGCCCATACCCCGTCACCAACCTGGCTGTGCCAAACCCCGACACCCCTGAATCGTTCAAGTCTACTTTTGCCAATGTCCCTCAGTCGAGTGGTGTCCCGGTGATCAACTTTTACCAAGTTCCTGGTTGGTCTAACCTCGGTGGTTCTGGTCCTGGTTCCGGTGCGTACGGTCTCAAGTATCTCTCGTCTTACGACATCAACACATGCGCCCAGATCTGCAAGAACGACAAGGGTGGATGCGTCGCCTTCAACCTCTACATTGAGCGTGACCCAACAGTTTCTGCGAATTACAAGCCTGCTCCTTGCAGCGACCCTCCTTCGATTGCAGCCATCAAGTGTGTTCTTTACAAGATCCCCTTCCCTCTGGACGTGCCAGCCACCACCCTTGCTGGCAACCAAGGTGGCTACCGTGCCAGCTTCCAGGTCCGAATTGCTGCTTCTGTGGGATACAATTCTGGTGTTCGCCCTGGCCCCGTCCCTGGCTACTGCAACCCAGTCAAGTTGCCTGCTGCAGTCAACGTTCCCGACGACAGCTACATCGGTGTGAACTACTACGACGCTGCTGTCGTCGGCAGTGATGCTTCTTACTGCCGTATTGCCTGTGATGCTGATCGTGGCTACCACACCAGCGCCGAGGGACCTAACAGTCGCATGTGCCGCGCATTCGTCGGTTACACCTTGGCCAAGAATGGAGGTGGCGGTGGTGTGCAGCTCCAGTGTGTCATGTACGCCAGAAGTATCGACCCCGTGTATGCTACCAACTATGGTGAGTACCGTGGAGCAGACTACTATTCTGTCGCCAACTCTTATCTCTACAACGACATTGCTGGATGCCCGTCGAGTGTCACTGCTTAGAGCAGGAGCATACGTCCGGCCCACTGTTTCCTTTCATTCCTATTCTCCACCGGCTCTTGTTTGAACACAAGCTCTCGATGTCGTCTCTTTGGCCAAATTACACATCCGTTCTAGTCGCCAATTCTATACCATTCTACTCTATTTTCATAAATATTCCGTCAGCATTGATCGTAGCTGCTGAATTGGCTCTCGTCTGCCCATTGAGTCAATTGATGTATCGATGCCATACCAACCGGACTGAGTGGTTCTTTGTCCAGGTCTGCACGGACAATCTTGGCAAATAAGGTATCAAAGGGGTGAATATCCATACCACCTGAATACTCCTCTGGCAGAAACACGTCTCCATGTGTGCATTTATCCCAAAAGGCTTGTGGCGATGAGGGAGACTGCCCGGCAAAGTATCCAGAGTACAGTGGCATGGCATCAAAACCAGCGTCGCGAAGACGCCTAGTCAAGGCCATCTCTCCATTGACGATTGCGTCATCTCGATCACCGAAGCACTGCAACGAAGGCATCATAGCGTCAAGGCCTTGCCTATCGGTAGCAAGCATCATTGATTGCAAGTGCTGCTCATCTCTGTTGCCTTCCATGCAGTTTGCAGTCAGTCCGACAAGCTTCACATTGTTCTTGAGTGCTGAGAACATCACCTCCGTCCAGCAGGCCTTTTTGATGTGTCGGGCCCACGCGGGAAAGAAGGGTCCACGGATAGAGGAGTTTGTTAGGATGAAGCGCTTGTACTTCTTCATGAGCGCTCCATTATCCTGCTGCAAGACAACACCGTGTGTCCCGAGGTCGTAGCATGAATTATCGCGCCTGATGATGTGAATGTTCGGAGCATCTGGAAAGACCTGCTGTGTTTCATGACCATTGATGATGAAGTAGAAATCAATGTTCCTGTGTAAAGCGTGGTCGACGAAAAACTTGAGATTCCGCCGCCCGACTTCAGTGCCGTCATAATGCACATATAATACCGCGTCCTCATTGCTGCCGTGCGCCCAAGAGACTTGAGGCAAAGCAGAAAAGTGCACAAGACCTGTAAATAGGAATAATGATGCAACAATCAAGGCGATGAAGGCCGTCAGATGTCGTCGAGCCATTTTTATGGATGCCACCCGCTGACACTCGTGCAATCCTGTCGACAGTCCGTCTCTCGGTCAATGACAGTCTCTTTATATTTAATGTATGCTCTGAACAGATACTCGTATCCCGGATGAGTCTATCAACGGTAAGAATGTTTTGTGTTGGTGTCCTTGGCGCTGCTATGTTAAATTCTGGATTTTTGTGTCACCCAGCTGCTGGCCCTGGCTTGGCGGGTCCTCCCCTTCAGATGGCAGGTGCTTAGACCCGATCTGCATCTATAGCGGGGTGCGTCATACAGAGGCGCGCCCTGTGCGTCTTCTGTTCATATGCCTTGAAAGAGAGCTGTATAGCGAGTCGACGACATTCATAGGCCTGGAAGGCAATGCCTGGGGTGGTACAGATGGTCATGACGGGAAGCAGAAGACAGGGCAAAATCTCATCACTATACAGCATTGATGACAAGCAAATGGCACGGTCCTTCAGAGCTTATGCACTGGCTGACTGCTGCCGAGCCGGTATCCCAACCAAGGCAGCCTACCCAGGTAGCCGACACAAAAAGACTGTGGTCATCTGAATGCCTTCCTCAGTGCTCGGCATCTTCCGTGCCCATAATCTCCAGTCCACCGCAACACTACGACCTACTCTACGACTTTCTTGACTGAGGCGCAGACCTCGACAAGGATTGCAAAGAGTCTGCACTAACGATGCATATCCCCCACTTCCATATGTCTGGCTAGATGACAGTGGCACACTCGGACCGAGTCAGGCATCTAGCATGATCGGGCAATTTAAGGATCACACTGCACAGTGCGCAAAGTCTTGCATAGCTACCGTCAAACTACGATGTACACTGGCCCATGCGTCTTAGCCCGCCTGTCGGACTGACCGTCGGCTCTATATGGTACTCGAAACGTCTTTCAGTGGCAGAAGCGAGGCCAAGTCTACGAGTACCGCGGCAACTAGTACCAGAACTAGTATTGAGCCACATAAGCTGCTAATCATTGCTTGTAAGTTGTCGCCTCAGACTCGTTGTGGCCGCTGCACGGGCTGCTCATAGGCTCCTGTGTCACCACCATACTACATCCGCTGCTGTACACTGCCAGGGCCTCCTCAAAGGCAGAGCCCGTACGCATGGGCATGGCTCACTGGCCTCCAGTATTCTAGTGAATCTGGTCCTCCGGCTGCACTTACTGAGATCGTTCACACCTCCATTGTTGCCCGCTTTCAAAGGCACCCCTATAAGCCCATACTTCGCCCATCACGGACACTGTCGCCTACGTCCTACACCTGCGGGCTGTATCACTACGAATCTACGATACGCGTATTTACACTTACCGCGTGCCCCAGGGCTTCCTACATAGACGCTGGCACTCGCACTCGTTCGTGCCACTTGCTCAAACTTCTGCAACAAACGCGATTTGCTCTCCCTCCTGCTCCCAGCACGGCTCAACTGTAGTTCAGTGGGTTTGATGGATGCGATAGAGTCTCACTTGCCCATCGATGAATCAGGGTGCCGAGTCGCAGCACACACAAGAAACGACTCGCGATCAAGTTCCCGCACGGCGCTCCCCCGACAGGCAGGCCATTCAACAACTTGAGGTTCGACAACCTAGAGCTCTAAGCCAGGAGTCCATGATTCAGTCACGGTCGATACGCTCGCCTGTTGTGGACAGGTTCCGAATGCATTCGCCCTCGCGGTCAGGGCAATACACTGACCGTACTTCGGCATCATACGACTTGCCCTGGCAACTACCACCGCTGTCGACTAGACATCAACGAACACATTCACTTGCCGACTCATCAGGTAGGCCGCGACATCGCTCACCAGAGCACACCACGCATCCCTATCAATCACCACATACGCAACACGCCGCTCATTCACCACTACCGCTGCAACACAATGCTCCACTGCCATCACCACATCGGACTCATCGACCAACACACTCTCGATCACACTCTCAAGCGCCTATACACACTGGTGGGCCCTACGCCGCCGCGATACAGTCACCTCAATATAATCACGGCCCTCAACACTCTTACTTCCAGCCACCGTATCAGCATATGCATGGACACCAACAACACGTAAGACCACTAGCGTTCGGTCATCAGCGAGACCCATCACTCGGTCAATACCCTCCATCTGGTGGAGCGCCCAATCCCGGGTCTGGCATCCTCTTGCCGCCTCTGACTAGTCCAGTCTTTGCAGAGGAGACGAGCTATAGTCCTCAGTCTGAATCATCTAGCAGAGGTTCAGCGCCGCAAAGACCCTTCGTCCCGGACGCAGCATACAGGCGTACTTCGACTGGAGCCTATTCGGCAGAGGGTGCCACGGGAGCTGGTTCGATTAGCGGTGGTGCGGACCTGAATGCTGCATCGCGCTTCAATTTCAAGCGAGAGATACTGACACGCAATGGTATGACCATTGGTTCTTGGACTCGTGAGGAGAGCAATGAGCTGATGGTGCTCGTGGATGGCTTCAAGCAGGTAGAACCCAACAATGCCATCCCTTGGACTCGCATTGGTCGTCAGCTACGACATCCGCGGACTGGTGCCCAATGTCATGCTCATTACACCGAAGCGTTGGACCCAAAGATCCTCAAAGGTCGATGGAACGCCGAGCTGGATGCTGAGTTGCTGAGACTCGCCGTGGTGCACGACAACAGTTGGGTCAAGATTAGTGCAGAGTTGCCCAACAAGACGCAGCGGCAGTGTCGAAGTCGCTGGGTTGCTTTACTTCGCAAACGGGAACGCGATCAGCTCAAGACCACCGCCCTCGGACCACCGCCTGATGTGTCTCAGGAACAGGGCTTGCCAAGCGGAAGCGGCCTGCAGTCTACTGCCCAGAGTCAGGCCAAGTCGCCCTCGGGAAGCAAGCCTTCTACAGCTGTTGCTGATACGGATATACCGCCAGACTCTAAGCGCAGCCTTGAGTCGCACGAAAGAGTCGACATAGCTCCTTCTACCGAATCCGTCGACTCGCGCGAACCTGCCCAAGTTGCAGACGATAAGAATCGTAGTAAAGATGTATAGCTCTCAAGCCTGTAGACTAGGTTTCTTGTACATATTATCGAGATATACAATTGCTCTTCAGATACGTGCATCAAACGGCTTTGCACGAGCTGCTGTAGACTATCTTCGCCTTGCGTCTTTCAGAACGATAATCGTACATAAAGTGAGCCTAAACTTGAGAACGCGAGCAGCAGACTCAAATAGCCAGGTTTGAGTGTATCGCAGCGCGCAGACTTCAAAGCGTCACTAGCACACTGCTAGCTTATCGCCCAGTGCCGTCAGGGGAAAGGTCTAGGGTTTCGCTTGCCGGATGCAGAGAATTTCTGAGTTAAGAGTTTGCCTGTTTGCCTACCCCTGAATGCGAAATTCGATCCCCTGACCTTGACATTGTGGACACTGAAGTGACTGAACAGCTTGGCAAAAATGATATGCCACGCACTCACGTCTTCAGAATTCATGATGATAGTGAAGTGCTCCTGCTATCTGCAGTGTGCATACAAAGTTACCTGTGTTGGTTGTCGACCAATTCTCGCTGGCAGACACAGCTGACCATCGGTCGATACTGCATTCTTTGGCTAGCCTTGATCAGATCTCAAGAAGTCGACATCGAAGGGTAGGTACTAAAGCGTACAGTCGTCGATCGCCCTCAAGGTCAAGGGCCAGGACTCAGGGGCCAAGGCTCAAGCTCAAGCTCAGGCGTCAGCGGAAGCTCAGCCAAGACTCGAGAATCAGCCGCAGAATTTGCTGTTCCTTACGACTTTACTGAATGCGTCTAGCAACATCGAGCACATGCGCATTGATTCTCAGCCTTTGAACAAGTCTTGAATCTTGATGATGCGAGGTATGCCGCTGCATTGCCGCATGGATCACAGTTTTCACAAACAGAGCAATGCATCTAAGTCAGAGCTTCAAGGTCCAAGACTCCAAGCCTCCAAGGCCTCTGTCAGACTTTGCGTCCAAGAACCGAGAGTTGCCGATATGGAGGTAGCTAGAGATTCTGGGACTCAATGCATGAGACTGTCTCATCTTCAAGTCATCTGGAAGAAGCTGCCAGTCGAACAGGCGGTCATTCAGCAGCTAGAGTCATGATCAGGTCCATCAGGCTGTCAGTCTATGAGCTTTGCGGCTCTTGGTCGAGGACAGGCAAGGGTTTGGCCAATCAGTGGCTGGTCAAGGAGTTTTCAACGCCCACGCTTTCAGACTTGTCCAAGCACGGAGGATTTGCAGCCAGCGCCGGATTTGGCGTGCAAAGCGACGCGCTCCTCCCGCGAAAGAACATCCTCTCTTGTTCCTGAGACCTTCGCCCTGGAATGTGCCGCGTATTGAACGGCATGCCGTCAACATGCTCTGGTCAAAAGCCAGACACACCCCTGCCAGACCAATTGACTATTAGCTTCGACCGTTACACGAGCCTTCTTCCAAGCTCCCACACATTCGACGTGGCATTGAGAGTATTCGATGAAGACGACCATCTCTGCGGCTGTCTTGCTGGCATGCATTGACTCATGCGCGGCCTTTTGGCGAATGGGATGCAGTAACCCGAGCATCATCGAGCGCGTCGATCCAATTGTCAACCCAGGCGGTGTTGCTGGCCATGTACACAACTTTGCTGGTGCTTCAGGCATTGGGCCCAATGCAGACTTTCAGTCGCTTCGTGCCTCTGATTGCACGAGCTGTCCGATTGTCGAAGATCTCTCTGCATACTGGACACCGATGCTGTACTATCGCGACCAAAACAACACAGTGCAACCGGTGGCCAATGGAGGCACCACCGTCTACTATCTGCAACGAGGTGGCGGTCCTCTCAAGGCGTTCCCTGCAGGGTTCAAGATGCTTGCTGGCAACCCAAACCTGCGCTCTTACGACGGCAGCAAGCGCGAACAGCAGGCAATCAATTATGTCTGCCTAGACTACGGCAAGGGTTCCTCCTCATCCGACGGCTTGCCAACCAAGAACTGCCCTGACGGTCTTCGTGCTCAGATCATCTTTCCGTCATGCTGGGATGGTGTCAATCTCGACAGTCCTGACCACAAGTCACATGTTGCCTATCCAACAGGTATTGCCAATGGTCAATGCGATGACCCCAAATACCCTGTTCGCTTGGTCACCATCTTCTACGAGGTTTTCTACAATGTTGGCGACTTTGCTGGCCAATGGTGGAGCGATAAGTCACCTTTTGTCCTTGCTCAAGGTGACCCTACTGGCTATGGCCTGCACGGCGACTTTATGAACGGCTGGGATGTCAAGGTTTTGCAGACTGCTATCGACACTTGCAACGATAACTCTGGATCCATGGAGAAGTGCCAGGCTTTCAGCCTGAAGTACCCTGCCGACGGGTCAAGCCAGTGTCACAAGTCCCCTTCGGTCAATGAACAAGTGATGGGCAAGCTGAAGAAGCTACCTGGATGCAACCCGATCTGGGATGGCACAGGCGTCAAGCCAGCGTGTGATGCCGAGCCAACACCGCAGCTCTGGACCAACACCACCGGCTACTACGGCTGGGTCACACCAACAGGCTACAACTCTACTGATGGTCGTGAGATTGTGCAAAAATACAAGAACTGGAACTACCTCGGTTGTTATCAGGAGCGCGATGCCCGTGTCTTTCCCAAGCGTTTCACCCCTGGTGATCTGACTGTCGGCAAGTGTCTTGATATCTGTCAAGGTGCTGGATACCCTTTCGGTGGCATGGAATACTCTGGGGAATGTTGGTGTGGTCCATCGCTCAATAACGCTCAAAAGATTGACATGCAACGCTGTTACATGCTGTGCTCAGGCAACTCGAGTCAATACTGTGGTGGATCCATGGCATTGTCAACATACCAGCTGGCTCCCTTGGACACAACATCGGCTAGACCCGCTTCGCCCAGCTCGTCTGCTGCAGGCTTTGTCAAGAATCCGGCACTTTCGCCTCAAGTTGCAGGTCAGTACAGCTATGTCGGATGCTACCAAGACGGGGTTCCGCGAACTCTTCCCAGCCGTCTCTGGGCTGGCGATGGTTCCGTCTCTGCATGTGCCAAAGCTGCTCTCGACCAGCTATTCCCGTACATGGGTCAGGAATACGGTGGCGAATGCTGGGCATCAGATGTGGCCCCAACTGCAGCACTCAGGCCCGACAGTGAATGTAGCTTCGGCTGTAAAGGCAACAGTTCCGAGCAGTGCGGTGGCAGTGTTCGACTTCAAACGTACAAGGCTGCTTTGCCGTCATCCTCCGGCGACATGACTTATGCAGGCTGTTTCACTGATTCCGCCAACCGCACTTTGTCGAAGCGCGTCCGAGATGTCAACACGCCGCAGCAATGTATCAGTCAGTGCTCGACCTGGGGTTACAATTACGCTGGATTGGAAAACGGTTACGAATGTTGGTGCGACATGAGCTTACAGAATGGTGGCAAGGTCACTGCAGAGAAGGAGTGCGGTATGGGATGCAGAGACAATAAGTCCAAGTGTGGCGGTGGATGGCGTTTGAGTCTCTATGCCGCAAAAGGTGCTTCTGTCCAGTCAGTTTCTTCTGTCGTGGCGTCCTCTTCGGCAATTACACCTGCAGCTGGTGTCCTTGCACAACAGCGTACTTCCACGACATCTTCCTCGTCCAAGGCCACGACTTCCTCTACCAAGCTTGCGACTACGACTACGACCTTAAAGCCTTCTTCAACTTCTGTTATATCTACGACGTCTGCCGCTGCAAATCTGGCTGCTCAGAACTTTGCCGTTGCACGAGTAGCAACAATGGCTTCGTCAGCCACCCTGGTGACACTCAAGACAAGCTCTTCGTCTTCTTCCACGACTTCTCGTTCCTCTTCTCCATCTTCAACGATTTCGAGTAGCAAGAGCAGCAGCAGCAGCAGCAGCAGTGCAAGTTCACGCACTGGCACTCCACTTGTCGCGCTTGGCGGAGCTCGAATGCTTGCGATTATGACGAAAGCCCCTGCCGTTCGCCCAGTAGCGTAGGCAACTTGAGTGCCCCAAGCGCGTGTCCATGCTCGTCGGAGCTGGTTTGGTTGGTGATGATGGCCTACGCGGACGGCCCACAGTGCATTTATGATGAGCTCGCGCAGCATGTGTAGATAATTTGCATTTAATATTGTGTATATACAATCTGAACAATACAAGGCTAATGAAACGCTCGCTCTGATAACAATACCTCAAAGGAAGGTCGTGGCGCATGCAGCCAGAACAAGCAATAGCTTGAATGAATTGGCAACTTGGCTGGCACTCGATGTGCTCGAGGTGGAAGAAGCAGAAACGGCCTGTGACGAGAGCCCCAGATAGGTGCTTCCGAGTTGTGTCAACTTGCCATTTGCATCAAGGAAAGCTGCATTGGGACCAACATTTGACTGTGATGATCTGAAGCTGCCAAACCAAGTATAACGATCGACAAATGTGGCGTTGTCCAGGTAAGTCAAAGTATCTTGCATCATCTTGAGTGTCGTAGAAGCGTCATTGTCTGGTAGAGCCAGCTCGGTGATCCAAATATTGAGGTTAGGAAAGTTGGTGCGGTAGTTGTTGAGGTGGGAAACGAGGCCGTCGTAGTTGCCATACCAATGCAAGGCCAAAAAGTCGATGCTACAGCCGGTGCAGTTGCCCATAAACTCCTTCATCCACACCATGCCGGAAGGTGCACCAGTCACACCAGGAGAGCCAAGCTTGAACCCTTGAGCTTTCAGTGGCTGTATCGCAGTCTTCCAGGCCTGTGCAGCAGCTTGTGGTTGCATATTTGCTTGGCCATGGCCTACACCATCTGGCTCATTGAAAGAGAGTACGTACTTCTCCTTCAGATTTTGAGCTGAAACTGCACTGGTGAATGAACTGACACCATATCCACCCCACTGCTGCGGTACAAAAGGCAATGAGCCTAGCTGCGCGCCTGATGGGGGTGATACGCCGTATGTGTAGACCCAGCTGAGCTGATTTGACTTGATGAAGACTGCATTGTCTATTGCAGAGGTCGCGGTCGTCACACCGACAAGACCTCTTTTGCCAGCAGCCTCGACAGCGTACGCGAGCGCTGTGATACAGGCTAGGACATGCATGTTATTGTTGTATGGAAAGAAGATTGGAGCGGCGCGTCGCTATATCTAGCTTTCAGCAACGCGTTTGACGATGAAGGCAAAAGCTAAGCTCTTGCCCAAGCAGGCCCAAGGAAGAAGCGCAAGTTTGCACATCATGTCATTATGGTCCTCACTCGGCTGCTTTTACTGCTTCAGCACATGCACTGCCGGCATGCAAGAGATGCCCGGGCGGGCCAGAAGCGAGCGCAAGCAAGAGAGCAAAGGGCGAAAGTATGGGCCAGGGGCGATCAGATGGGAAGTACGCCACTGAGCTTAGATGCAGTCACAAACAGAGATGTCATTACAGTGCCGACTATGGCCACCTATAGAGCTTAACTACACTGCTTCCACATCTTGACAGAGTCAATTACCATTGCAGACTCATTCCAGCTCGGCAGCCAAGTGTGTTTGCCAGCCAGGAATGTAGTCATCGCAGCAGTGTGGTTCATATTGTTGGTCCATGGCTTGGCACCACCATCGGGAAACCAACCATTCAGACCTCCGACGCGTAGACTGAGACTCAAAAAGAAGTCCTGGTCATATGGTGCAATGGGCGAACCACCAATGTACGGGTTGACATTGCACCTGAAATTGGCGCAGGTGCCTCCCCAAAGCCAGTTGGACAGGCCACCGTCAATCCAGAATTGATTCGGTTTGTTAACTTTGTAGGTCAGAACGTTCATCAAGAAGTTGTCGATGTAGGTGTAGATGGCATCTTGCGACCACACAAGGCCAAATGTGTGAAATTCGTCGGAAAAGTCGCCTCGTGGAAGTTTGAACTCCTTCGAAACAGAGCGCGATTGGACCCAACTACCATCTGTACCAGACCAAATTTGACTGACCATCTTCTTATTGCTGGGTCTGCGCTTGCTAGGATCATTGCCCCAAGATTCAAAGATACTGAGCTCGCCAGAAGCTGGCCATTGACCATAGTGCAGATCCTTCGGCAACAGAGCAATCTGTGGCCAGAGCCAGAGTCCCTTTGGCATTTTCGCGCGCACTTCCACTTTACCATATCGGATGGTCGTCTGATTGCGTGTGGTGATGCGAGCACTTTGTACTGGGTTGATAATGTCGGAGGTGGTCGAGTTGACACGGGCAGCGCAGGCATAGTCGCCAAAGCCCTGGCACTTGCCCGTCTCGGTAAGATTGAGAACGTTTCCGTCGACTTGTTCGTACTGCGTTTGCAGGGTAGGTTGAATGTGGAGCCTGTTGTCCTTGATGAAGGAGTTCTCAGGCGAATCGGTGGTCCAGTCGAAGCTCCCTACGCCAAAGCCGTCGAGTTGCTGCTCAAGCTGCCACACATTGGGATTGAAGCCATTGCTGAAGTCGTCATCAACGACGAGACAATACTTATGCCGATCTACTTGAGAGTAGCCGCTGTAGCAATATCCTGCGACCACGAGTAACGCAAGGCTGATAGAAATGTAAGGCAGTCTGTGCGAGAACTTTTGCGATCGCGTCATCTTGATGTTCAGCCAAGGCTTCTCTGCCGGCGCTTGACCAAGAACACTGGGTCTCGTTCGTGCTGTACGTCGGCGATACCGATGCGATGCAGCAAGCGTGCCATCGAACGACACGCTCGAGTCGGAGAAACTCTCAGCTAAGCTGGCTGTCGTAATGCCAAGGTGCAAGACATCATTCTCGATGCTTCTGAACTCGTTCGACATTCTGTAAGATGTGATAGCGGCACTGAAGAGAGCGGTGGGTGTTTGGGTTCTTTAGATGCGACGAGCAATGATGCCACTAATCAACACAAACAAGACCCAAGCATGGAGCTGGGTATAAAGCCAGATTTGGGACAGATCCAGTCCCATACTGGGCCAGCGAGACTGCCAGCAGCCTGAGCATTGCAGTGGCAGGCTTTACGGTGTGTGAGTCGCGGCAGGTGAGCAGATGGCCCATAATTTAATCCTGCGCCGACGACCCGCGATCCACTCATCTTTTAAGGGCTTCCTACTTGGGAGCCAGGTCTCTCACGCCAGCGTGCGGCTGGTTCGCGCTTCGCAGGTGCATCTTGCTGCCATGGGCCTCTGTGTGCTTTGTATGGGTAGCCTTGGGCAAGTTGTTTCCTAGGCTCTGTTATGGATAGTGCCCTTGCCAAAACGGCGCTGTGCGCCTAGTCAGCTCCCTATCATTCGCGACTCTCTCTGCACACATCTTGTGACTAAGAATCAGGCCCATCATGGGACTCTTCAAGAAGACAGTGAAGGCTCCAGCTGCGGCTGCTCTCAGAACAGATGCTGTCGAGCCGTCAAATCCTCAGCCTGTTTCTACCTCAATCGTCGACATGGAGCGTGCATTGGCGCCGCGATGGGTGGAGAGCTACGACAAGGTTGCAGAGCAGGTGTATACTACATGCCAAGATAATGACTGGTTCGAGCTTGTGGCCGACACGCCTCACTTTGCCATCAGATCTGGTATTTCAATGTCAGAATATGAGGTCTTGCCGGCACATTCACATGATCCGCGACTTTTGAGACTGGCTCTCAGGTTGCAGTTCGAAGCTGCTCTCCTCATGTCTACACCCTTGACTGAGGCCGTCGTCGAAGATCTCCCTCTCGACGCGTACGATGTCATCTTGCAAGGCAACAAGCACATACAAGTCATCGACAACCTTGACGACTACCACTCCATCAAGCGTGACCAGATGAGTGCATTTGTTCGCGACAGCAAGTCTTTGCTAGTTTGGTCGCCCAAAGTCGAAACTCTCGTGGCGCGCGCCAAGGACGCTGAGAATCGTCTGCTTGGATTTATTTCTCAACCCAGACTGGCTGCTGATGATGATGAGAAGGCGAAAGCGTCTTACTTCGTCACAGAGACTGCCTTGTCATCTCAGACTGACATCGAGCTCGGCAACGCTTTCGAGGATTCACGGGACGGTCTGTCCATCATTGGCTCTACTTCGGTGGCGGCTGTCATCATCATTCTGATGTACTTCATGGGCCGCATGATCGGCGGTATTCTCTTCAGCGTCTCTTCTGGCGGCTCGGTCATTCAATTGGCAGCCTTGGCTTTCCTCCCGACCATCTTCTTACTTTCTGCGTTCTTCGCCAATGTCTGCGTTGGTTGCCTGCTCCAGACATTCGGCCCAACATCACAAATGAAGCGCAACTCAAAGTACTACTCTTCAATACGCCCTCAGACTCACCCAGAACGTCTGCCGCACATCACTGTGCAATGTCCGGTCTACAAGGAAGATTTGGCTGAAGTCATTCGCCCCACCATCTTGTCAGTTCGCGAGGCCATCGGTACGTACGAGAGGCAAGGTGGAACTGCCAACATCTTTGTTAATGACGATGGAATGCAAGTCATCTCCAAGCACGAGGCTGCTTTTCGAAAGGAATTTTACCGCAACAACGGTATCGGCTGGGTTGCACGTCCAGGTCAATCTGAGAACTTCAATCGTGCAGGCAAGTTCAAGAAGGGCAGTAACATGAACTTTTGCATGGACGTGTCACTGCGTGTCGAGGCGGAGCTCGAATCTTATGAACGTGGTCCCGGCTGGTCGAGCATTGATGAGACTCGCGTGCAAGAGGGTGCGCTCAAGAAAGTGCTGGCTGAAGACGGCAACATTGGTTGGGGAGACGGTGACGTCCGCATTGGCGACATCATTCTCATCATCGATTCTGACACCCGCATTCCCTCAGACTGTTTCCTCGACGCTGCTTCTGAGTTTGCCGAATCACCGGAACTCGGTATTTTGCAGAATTCGTCAGGTGTTATGCAAGTGACGCACGACTTTTGGGAGAACTCGCTCGCCTACTTTACTCGCAACATTTACTTCTCCATTCGCTATGCTTGCGCGGCTGGTGATGTTGCGGCATTCGTTGGTCACAATGCCTATTTGCGTTGGACAGCGCTACAGGAGGTCCTTTATGTGGAAGATGGCAAGATGAAGTGGTGGTCCGAGGAGCATGTTTCCGAGGATTTCATCATGAGTCTCAAGTTGCAAATGCTTGGCTACATCTCGCGGTTGGCAGTGTACCACGGGGACGAGTACAAGGAAGGTGTCGCTCTCACAGTATACGACGAGTTATCGCGTTGGTCAAAGTACGGCTATGGATGTTCAGAACTCGTGTTTCAGCCTTTCAAGTCTTGGTTCACGAAAGGTCCAATCACTCCACTCTTCTGGACATTCTTGCGCTCCAACATGCGGCCGACATCTAAGTTCAACATCATCAGTTACATTGGAAGTTACTACTCCATTGCATCTGCCATTTGGATGTCGCTCATCAACTTTTTCTTGATTGGCTGGTATGGTATGGCCATGTACCACGACTTTGCTTGGTATAGTGATTCGTTCACAATCTTCATTTCTGTCACCGTGGTCTTCTTGGGCATTGCACCCATCACAAATGCAATTCTCAAATACCGCATCGGTGAGATGGGTCTCTTCGCAGCGCTCTATGAAAACTTCAAGTACTGTCTTGTCTTTTGCTTTTTCCTCAGTGGTGTGAGCTACCATCTTTCAATCAGTCTCTTCAAGCACATGTTTTCCATCGACATGCAGTGGGGTGCAACAGCAAAGTCTCTAGGCAACTCCGACTTCTTCATGGAACTGCCCATCATTCGAAAACGCTTCTGGCAGATGTACATCTTCCTGTTGGTGCTCGGAGGTGGTATGGTCTACTTGCGCTACTTTGCACCTATTGGCTGGCAGATCACAGAGCTGTCTGTTTACGTTGCTCTTGGTTGGTCGATTGGTTCTCATGCAGTCATGCCGATAATCTTCAACCCCAAGTCGTACCTGGCTGAGTTCCATGGCGACATCGCCTCGACGACCGCGAAGATATGGAAAAAGTCCAAGCAGCTCGTCTTTGCGGCAAAGAAGCGGTCTGGTTTGTACTAGTTCTTAAACACCCTCATGATGATCAAGAGTCTTTTATAGCAATAGCAATGCATCTGGCGAGTCAAACTTAGCTCAATGAAGTCGACGCTGCCTCTCACATGATCACCTCGCTGCCATTTTGGCTTCCTGGGCCATCTGAAGCCTGTTGCCCGGTCTCGCGGCTTTCTCAACCTACCCGTCAAATGCGATCTGGCACTTCGTACTTTGCATATTCCAAGAGCGTTTCTGTCTGAACCAACTTGTCGGATCTGTGCCGTGGTCTACGAAGCACAATAGACATCTCCGATATTGAGTGCTTGATTTCGATATATCTAGCAAGCGCAACTTTTTGAGACATGAAGCTCCGCATTCGGCGGTCCAAAAACTACAGCCTGTACAGCATCTGAACGACGATGAAAGTACATCAAATAACGAGAGCACGGCTAAGAGCACGGCACGCTACGCTCGAGCCGTCTTGCATGAGATGTTCATCTAGCTATGTCGAGATCTATCGCCACCGCGCGATCTTCGTTCGCGACCAAGCTCATCGATAGATTGTCATTGCACCTTGCGGCTCTGGGTGTCGACTTTGGTCTACGCTCGTATTGTGTATCTCCAGTGTCCACTGTCCAGAAGCTGGAGTCGACACTGTCAAATCGACGCTGTCAAATTTCATACGCCGGGGGTGGCGTCACCGGTGTGAGACAGACTCAGACAGTAAGCTATTGAGGAATTTGAGGTTGTCGACTACAGACGTGCTGCAATATTGCGGTCGTAACTCGTAAGACAGTGGGTAAGAACTTGCTCAGAACGCATCAAGGATCTGGACCGTTGCAACAGATATTAATAGCTTTGGGAAGACGAGCTAGACGAGTATCCTGCTTCAGGTCTACTTGAGACGAGTGTGGAAGCTGCGGCGGATGTTACGCAACTTGCGCTATTGCCGGAAGCGAAGGTCAGACACGGTTTGGACTTTGGAGAGTTCAGTAGGCGATCTCAGAGCATTTGTGATGGAGACCCTGAGTGCCAGCCGGCCGTCCAACCCGCGACGTCCAGACCTCCTGCCAGTCTACAGACGTTGCCTGACTACGGCCCACCAGAGACTCAATGTTCAAGGTTCTATCTGGAGATGTGCAAGGTATATAGAGTTTGCGCTAGTGATGACAGTGGTCAACGATACTCAATATCATGCTCTTGGATAGTGGGACGCGAGTCATGTCAGAGTCATGTGGAGTAGTGGACAGTCTCTGGGTGACTGAGTCCCATAAGGTGCCTCCCAAGATTGACGAATGCAAAATCGAGGTCAAATGTCTCGTACGAGAGACTTTCTGCGTGTCTGGACTCTGTGACTCTGTAGTTGTGAAGCCGTCAGTGGCTCGTCACTCGCGTTACTGGCAACTTCTTGTACCTGTGCCGTTTGACAGACAGCCTGAGACAGATAGACGAATTCAGTATCAATAAGACTGACGGCGCTAGTCGGCGCAGTGCACACTACATAGGCAGTGAGCCAACAGCTTGGCCACAAGCAAAAAAGTCCCTGGATCGGAGCAGACGGATCATAGAGATCTGTGTAGTGCGACTCTCCGAGGCACTGATGATGCTAGTATCCAGCGACGAGCAAGAGCTACTTGGAGACCGCTTAGCCGCGTTGATGTCAATCGAGATCAAGAGTCAGCCTAGCACATTTCTGGGACAGCAATCAGCGCTAAGCCCGTAGTAGAGTCTCAGAGACTCAGGAACTCAGACGCTTATGGCTTGCACCGGTCAACTACATTGCCTGTTGCCAGGCTGTTGGGCTGTCGTAGCCGTGCCAAAATCTCGTCGAGCTCGGACCTCGCAATCGATCAATCAAACGATATAGTGTCAGAGTGTCAGTGAACAAATCTGACCGATGCCTCGACTCATCGTATCTTGGAACGCAGGGGCAGCTGGCTTGCGGTCAGAGCGGTCAGCGCGTAAAGTTGTGATTTTGTGAAGTTGAGACTTTTGAGCAGCTGAGTCATAGCCTGAGTGTAGCACGAGTTCGGAAGTTCCCCTGTCGCAAATGGCTCTCCTGGATGCCGAATTTGGACAGGGGAAAAACGGTCCGGGTCCGCGCATGGTTTTGAAGCCAGGTGGCGGGCGCGGCAACAACAAGCCAACAACACTCCCGCAATCCACATTCCTGGGCTTCCCGACTCCTTCGCACGTCATGGATGAATGGTTCACGAGCAGATGGCTGTGACTCTGTGACGGTGAGGGCACTGAGGGCCGGCCGTCATAGGCTCGTTGCTATGAATAGACTGAATATGAGAAGGCATCGTACACCGTATACATGGTAAATCGTGAATACACGACCGTCGAGTGATGCGTCAATCAGCTCCTACGGCTGCCAATTTTCTGTCTGAAACTCGCTGCTAGTCGCTCGTTGCGATGGGAGTGAATCAGGTAGTGGCGATTGAGTTGGGTGCGTCAGAATCGGTCAGATAATCAGATTTCGGGCCTACATGCGCCCCCCGAGCTGTCTATCCCGAGTTGTGCAATTTTCAGAACTCCTCGGTCTCAGTCGAGTGCCATTGCAGTTCATTGTCTGATTCAGCTTCGTCCCAGAGCGGTCAGGCTGATTGATTTCTGACCTCTCTGGTAAACTTATCGCAGCCCGCGCTCCACATCAGTGCGCGTCAGCCTTCAAACAACGCAGACCACCGCCTTGGAACAGCTTGGCAGGTGAGTCGATGTGACAATGCTTCTGCTACCGATGCCTGCCATGGCGCGGACAGAGCAGCTGCCGCGTTTGTGTAAAAGGGAGACAGTGTCCACTTCATCGGCCATCTCTATCACAAGCTCAGCGCATACTCCCACCCTATGCATCTCCGGCCTTTCCAACTGGTCATCGCCCTCGCGCTCACGGCATTCACTGCAGCGGAACGTAGATGCACTGTCCAGGAGCAGGACACATGTGCACAAGGCACGCCAGACTTTAGCTGTTGCTTCACCAACCAAGCCGGAAACGCGCAGCTGTTCGAGTGTGTCAGTGGCTCAAGTACCAATACCACTGCTACCTGTACATTTGATGCAACCACGACTCTCTTGACCAGTGAGTAATTCTCATCTCTTGAAATACAGCTAACCTTCCGCAGCGACCTTGACGACCACGAGTGATGAAACCTCGACGACCAGCAGCACTGATGTTAGCACGACAACCAGTGAGCAATCTACATCGTCGACTGTGTCAACGACCCAGGTGATCACTACCTCGACTGAAGAGGCCATCACCTCGTCTACCGACGTGGTCACTACCTCAGCTCAAGTATCTACCACTTCTTCCACCGAAGCTGTCACTACCTCAACTGAGGAGGCCATTACTTCTTCCACTGCGGTCGTCACTACCTCAACTGAGGGAGCCATTACTTCTTCTACCGAGGCTGTCACCACTTCAACTGAGGAGCCCGTCACTTCTTCCACCGAAGTCGCCACTACTTCAACTGAGGAGGCCATTACTTCTTCCACTGCGGTCGTCACTACCTCAACTGAGGGAGCCATTACTTCTTCTACCGAGGCCGTCACCACTTCAACTGAGGAGCCCGTCACTTCTTCCACCGAAGTCGCCACTACTTCAACAGAGGAAGCTTCTTCCACCGAGGCCGTCACTACCTCAACTGAGGAAGCCGTTACTTCTTCTACCGAGGCCGTCACTACTTCAACTGAGGAGCCCGTCACTTCCTCCACCGAAGTCGCCACCACCTCAACTGAGGAAGCCATTACTTCTTCTACCGATGCCGTCACTACTTCAACTGAGGAGGCCATTACCTCTTCCACCGAAGTCGCCACTACTTCAACTGAGGAGACCATTACCTCTTCTACCGAGGCCGTTACTACTTCGACGGAGGAGCCCATCACCTCTTCCACCGAAGTTGCCACTACTTCAACAGAGGAAGCTTCTTCCACCGAGGCCGTCACTACCTCAACTGAGGAAGCCACCGCTTCTTCCACCGAGGCCGTCACCACTTCAACTGAGGAAGCTGTGACTTCTTCTACCGAGGCCGTCACTACTTCGACTGAGGAGCCCGTCACTTCCTCCACCGAAGTCGCCACTACCTCAACTGAGGAAGCCATTTCTTCTTCCACCGAGGCTGTCACTACCTCAACTGAGGAAGCCATTACTTTTTCCACCGAGGCCGTCACTACCTCAACTGAGGAAGCCATTTCTTCTTCCACCGAGGCTGTCACTACCTCAACTGAGGAAGCCATTACTTCTTCCACCGAGGCCGTCACTACCTCAACTGAGGATGCCGTTACTTCTTCTACCGAAGTCGCCACTACTTCAACTGAGGAAGCCATTACTTCTTCCACTGCGGTCGTCACTACCTCAACTGAGGGAGCCATTACTTCTTCTACCGAGGCCGTCACCACTTCAACTGAGGAGCCCGTCACTTCTTCCACCGAAGTCGCCACTACTTCAACAGAGGAAGCTTCTTCCACCGAGGCCGTCACTACCTCAACTGAGGAAGCCACCGCTTCTTCTACCGAGGCCGTCACCACTTCA
Organism: Protomyces lactucae-debilis; assembly: GCF_002105105.1. Taxonomy (NCBI): domain Eukaryota; kingdom Fungi; phylum Ascomycota; class Taphrinomycetes; order Taphrinales; family Protomycetaceae; genus Protomyces; species Protomyces lactucae-debilis. Next base: position 324,178 of record NW_024467996.1, read on the forward strand.
ACTGAGGAAGCTCTGACTTCTTCTACCGAGGCCGTCACTTCCTCCACCGAAGTCGCCACTACCTCAACTGAGGAAGCCATTTCTTCTTCCACCGAGGCTGTCACTACCTCAACTGAGGAAGCCATTACTTCTTCCACCGAGGCCGTCACTACCTCAACTGAGGATGCCGTTACTTCTTCTACCGAAGTCGCCACTACTTCAACAGAGGAAGCCATTACTGTTACCGAGGCCGTCACTACCTCGACCGAGGAGCCCATCGCCTCTTCCACCGAAGTCGCCACTACTTCAACCGAGGAAGCCATTACTGCTACCGAGGCCGTCACTACCTCGACTGAGGAGCCCATCACCTCTTCCACCGAAGTCGCCACTACTTCGACTGACGATGTTACTACCACTGCTCCAGTTTTCGAAGAGCCTACGTCTGTGGCTTCAACTGAGGTTCCTCCAATGGTATCGTCTACCGCTACGCTGACGCAGGAGGCTTCAACCACATCCTCCTCGATAGACGCGCCGACATCTGAACCAACTCAATTCTTCGCATTGACGTCGGAGGTTGGCGGCAAAGCCTTTGCATTTGTCTGTGACACAGGCAGTCTGCTGTTCAGAGAGCTCAGTCAAGGCGAGACTCCGTCAGTGATTGCAATCAGCGAGAACGGCACTTTGAGTTGCGGTGGCAATGTAGCTGTCCTTGCTCCAACAGGCGGCATCTTCAAAGTCGAGCTGGTCACCCCACCTCCTGGTCAAGGCATGATTTCAGCATACTTCTCCATCAGCAATGGCGCTCTGGTTCCTAGCCTGTCTCCCTTGATGAGCCTGCGCAAGCGTGCGGATCCAGTTTACGTTACGGGCACGGATGGCGCTGGCAATGTGTTCGTCTTTGAGCAGAATACAACGCCCATGGGCATCGAACCCATTCCCCCTATTGAAGCAGCTGCAGTCCAATCCAATGGTGAGCCATTACCTGCTTCGACGTCTTCTACATCTGTTGAGGCTCCTGCAACGACGTCTTCTACATCTGTTGAGGCTCCTGCAACGACGTCTTCTACATCTGTTGAGGCTCCTGCTACGACGTCTTCTACATCTGTTGAGGCTCCTGCAACGACGTCTTCTACATCTGTTGAGGCTCCTGCTACGACGTCTTCTACATCTGTTGAGGCTCCTGCAACGACGTCTTCTACATCTGTTGAGGCTCCTGCTACGACGTCTTCTACATCTGTTGAGGCTCCTGCAACGACGTCTTCTACATCTGTTGAGGCTCCTGCTACGACGTCTTCTGCATCTGTGGATGTTCCTGTTTCCACAGCGGCAACCACTCAGCCAGCACCTGTTGCGTCGACATCTTCTGCCTTCGTGGGTGGCCTTGGTTCTTCCTCTGAACTCTCTTCGCCTACAGGTAACGTTCCGGCACCTAGTGTCTCTGCTGTCGCAAGCTCTTCGGTGCAGGTACCTAGCCAGAGCCTCGATGCCGATCCTTCCAGCAGCCTTGCATTGACATCACCTGGCCTTCAGACATCCATCGACTTGCCTGCAACCATCACCACGGCTCCCACAGCCACATCGGTGGCTCCTGTGGCGACTGCAACTACCACAGTCTCGCTTACCTTCAACAATATTCCACTTGTGTGCTCAGGTGATCAGATTCGGGTTGACAACACCCCTGGCGCCGTTGCTTCGCCCATCACGATCGACAACTTGGGTCAGCTGAAGTGCGTTGGTCAGGTCGGTTATCTCAGGCTTTCACCTGCCTCTGGCGTTTATGATGTCTTGCTTGCGGGTATCCCTCCTCCAGATGTGTCCTACCAGACCGGATACTTCTACTTCACGGATGGCACTCTGGTAGCCTCGCTGGTCCAATTACGCCGAAAGCGTCAAGGTCCCTTCAGTGTTGGCGTCGTCAATAATGTCCTGGTTGCTGGGCCTACTGTCTCTCCTAACGGTCTTGTGGCTGTCAACATCAATGCTGCGCCCTCGATCTCTGGCTCTGGCTCGATTGGTGCGCCTTCTGTTCCGGCTCCTTCGAGCTTCAGCACCGTGGCGAGCGCCGCATCTAGTCAAGGTTCTGGCAACGGCATCGCACCCATTGCAAGTGTACCGGTCTCGACCACGACTCAGACTGTCACTTTGACTGTCACTCAAGCTGGTACTGTGCAGACCGTCGTTGCGATTCAAGTCATTATCAATGGTGTACCATCGTCTAGCACTGGTGTTACTATCGGTGCTGGCGGTGGCTCTGGTGTCGCACCAATTGCAGGCGGTGTCCCTGCTGGTTCTGCAGTCACCGTCACCGTCTACGTCAACATCAACGACGTCTTCGTTACTGTGTCGATTGGTGGCGTGCCTGTCTACAATCCTACCTTGGTCACCATTGGCAACGGCCTCACATTCCCTGTTGCGCCTGTCATCGTCAACATCGTCATCATTGTTGCTCCTGTCGTCTATATCAGCGCTGGCGTCACCATCTCTGGCTCTACTACGGTGCAGGCCTTTGTCACCGCCACTGCTGTGGTTCCTGGACTCGCAATCGGTGCAGCAGGTGAAGCAGTCACCATCGTCAATTCAGTTGGTCCATTCCAGACTATCACTGTTGCTCAGCCAATTGCTGTGCCTTCCGTTGTCACGACCACAATCCAACAAGGTGGCGCTGTCATCGCAGTGCCTGTGGCAACGCAAGTGCCTGTTGTTGCGGGTACTGCTGGTGTCGTCGTCGCTGTACAAGTTCCAGCCGGTGCGGCTGCGGTTGTGGCTGCTGCCGCTGCGTCTGCAGGACTTGCTGGTGTTGGTAACGTTGCGCCTGTCCCAGCTTCTGGAGTTGCTGCTGTCTCTGCCATTGCTGCTGCAGCTGGAGTTCCTGTGTCTGCAACCAACGGTGTCGCTGGTGTTGCTGTCAACCCTGTTGCAGCTGGCGTTCCTGGAGCTAATGCCGGTTCCTCTGGTGCTGGCGCTTCTGGCGCTTCTAGCGCTGGTTCTGCCGTTGTCGCGGGCGCTGCAGGTGCACCCGGCTCGGCCGCTGCTGCTGGCAGCGGTAACGCAGCTGGCTCATCAGGTGCAGCATTGCCAGCATCTCGCTCGGCAGCACCTAAAATGGCAGTCTCTGGCTTCACTGCCGGCGCTGTTGCCCTCATCATGTCTCTTCTTTTGATCTAGGCTAATTCTTCGGCTTCTGATCGTCTTCTTGTTTCCTACTTTAAATCGGTCTTGTCGACCGCTTCTCTATATCTAGACAGATTTCCTAATTTTGAGCATTTTCATCTGTTTCATCTTTCAAGCGACACTGTGAGCCTGAGCGAGGTCGCGACACAATACATGATCTCAACTTTGCTACGTCTTAGTGCATAGATGTGAACAGAACGTCTAATATGCGGTGGAACATACATGACTCCACACTCGACGAAGCTAGGTTCGACATTGCACGTGTATCAGTATTGGCTGGTATTGCTGCATGATCACCAAATAAATGACCACTAATACTCACAGGCTGCTCTCTCAATCCGACCTCGAGCTCGTGAGGCGACGATGCCGTGGCATCTGAAGAATAAGCACAATTGCCCTCGCAACCTCGAGTGTTCGGCAATCATGAGTCGTGACCATCCGACCAGCGCGCACTATAAGGCAGTGAGTCCTGTCAGCCATGTCTTCCAGCCCGTTTGCCTCGCTACAATTTACAAGTCCATTCCGTGCCTCGGACAGATTCAGACTTTTCCAGGGCTTCTGCTACTCAATGATGGTATGAAAGGTATGGGCATTTTAGGGTTAGTGCGTACTTCCCCTGCTGATTGGTAGGTTGGCGTTGACGAGGACTACTACTTAGCAGCTTCGAGCGATATTGATGTCCAACTCATAGTATTCAGTTTCGGGCTTCAGGCAGCGTTACCGCTGCAGAAACCCACAAAAGATACATGTCAACTTCAATTGTGGAAGTCCGGGACATCCCCTTAAGCTTGAAGGATGCCATCCCGAGGTCGATGTCAAAGACGGATCGCTTGTGCACTGAGACACCCCATAGTACAAGCAGACTGTCCCAAGCAAGTCTACGATCAAGCATCGCAAGATGATACAAAAGCGTCATTTGCCGCCCCGATTGATGGCCATCGTCCAAACTTGCCCACATGCAGATCAACGCTGTTTTCACAACTGGCGCCTTCCTGGCAGTTGTCTCTGCATACACACTCGAGCGATCATGCTCGCAAGACTTCTACCCTGAACGTAGAGCCTTTACACTTGCTACAACATCATCGGAGTCTATGACATTCGAGCTGTGTCGTGACTTTTGCAAAGGCAAAGGTGCCGACGCATTTGGCCTCGAGTTCAGCAAGGAGTGTTACTGCGCTGCTCCTGGCGAGTATGCTGCGCTCCGGGCGGCATCGAACACTTGCTCTAAGCCATGTTCTGGAAATCCGACTACACTCTGTGGAGGAGATAACGCATTGCAAGTGTATACCTTCGAGACTGCACCAGCTGCCACGTATCTCGGGTGCGCAAGAGATTACTTCCCTGACTCACGTGTCCTCACAGGTGTATACTACCAAGATGACGGAGACAACAGCAACGCTAAGTGCCAAGACTTTTGCTTCTCGAACGGCTATCCTTTGGCAGGTACTGAATTCGGGGACGAGTGCTTTTGTGGGTCTGCATCGGACCGCAGCAACTTGGTTTGGGCGGACAACTGCGACGAAACATGCACATCTGGCAATGGTATTTGCGGTGGTGACAATGCCATATCTATCTGGACCATGGATGCGCAGGTGCCTCCGATGATCTCTTCGTCTGTGCCGCCCTATGTGAGATCCTCCTCCACATCAGCTGCGTCTTCTTCTGCAGCAGTCGTACCAACGATTGCTCCTGCTAGCACGACAGTCGATGTTCGTTCCACGACAGCGAGCTCTTCGGCTGCTATTTTACTTGCATCATCCTCGGCAGGTCAGTCTTCTTCTTCAGTTGCCGTCAGCTCAAAAGAGGCCACAACTTCGATCGTATCGACGTCCTTGGCTGCTCAGATTACCACTTCTACTTCTGCCGCGATCAGCACGAAGACCTCGACTACGTCTGCACTTGCAACGACGGCCCAAGCTAGTACACTCACTACGTCCACAAAAGCTGCGGCAACCAGTGCTGCCCCTGGCACCACCAAACTCTGCTTCGTGAGCTTCGAAATCAATGAGATCTTCAAGGTCATCTCCCTGGGCGGTGCCTTGCTCGACCTCTTATCGGATGCATTCGATGGAACCAGAGCACTGGTCTTGGCCAAGGTCAACATGTCCAGCACTGCGCCCATTTCCCATGTGACCACTATACCTGGCTGTCCCACCTCCAAGACGCTCAACGTCCAGTTCTATTACAAGTCTTCACTCCTCTTTGTTGGCCGGACTTGCAGTCTGGTTGCAACTGCAGGTGACTCTTCCACCACCGTGCCCATTATACGCGCGAATCCGTGGACCAAGGTCAATTTCCAGAGTACTTCGACAATCTCGAACCTTGACTTGAAGTTTGAGCTGAAGTGTACGGGCGCGTTGGGTATTCCACTGCAAGCGCCTGTTCATGTAGACAGTGTAACAATCTCGTACTAGTTTTAGTGTTTAGCAAGCTATCTATGCCGTTCAGAACAATTTCACTCAAATATCTTCAATGTAGCTTGCACTGATTGGACAGATTTCCTGAAGTTGTCTTGTTTGCTGCGCAACGGCCTGGCTGTTTGCTCCTAGCGTGTGTTGTGAGTTAGCGCTTGCACTTTGAGATGCATCTGAAAAACACCAGCCCGGCTCCACGATGTCAAGGAGACGTGTTCAAGCGCGACCTCATCCACTAACGCCGCGATCACTTCACTGCCTAGACAGATGTTCCGCGCTACGCCTGGAAAGCGGACCTCTTTCCAATCACTACGCTTTCCAGACACCTGTCCGGCACTCATAGAGTTCTTGACGAACCGAATTTGCAAGACAATTGATGGTCCTTACACATTCGAACAGCTACGCACGCTAGAGTCTCTCAAGCTCCTCATTAGCCAGCTCAAACGATGTGATGAGCGCTTTCTTATCTTTGCATTGCTTTGGTGTCGCCTGCAGTTCTTCACGAAGACCGATGACCAGCACTCGCTGGATGGGTCGCGTGGATTTGCTTGTGAAATCGCTGCCATGCGCATCCTCCGTCGCTACAACAGTAAAGAGCTCCTACAAGTTCTCACGAGTGATTATCACGCATTGGAAGTACCGGAGACGTCCCAAACTGGTATCATTGTGACGGAGGTCAGCACATCGCAAGCTGGGCCTTCGAAGAATCAGCAGACCTTGCAGGTGCCAAATGAGCGGTCTCCTTTACGTGTTGATACCAGAACGTCAAGTCCTACTCGCCGTAGGAAGCAAGCTGATCTCGAAGCAGAGCCACTCGCCCAGGAAAAAGTCGGGGCACGGACATTCACGGCCATGGAAGTAGCCATTGTTGCAGAGGCCAAGCACTTCATCGCATCCCAGATCGTTCAAGACATGCTGACTGAAATTTGGAACGGTGAAATCGTCTTCTGGTCAGACATCTCATCTGATGAGTACAAGAAGGCTCAGTACTACGACTCGGAAGACCGCGAGTTTTGGGATTTTGCACGTCTTCGAGTGCCGAAATATCACTTTCTGATTGAATGGATCAATTTCACGATCCTCACAGCATTCTACATAGCAGTGGTTGTCAAAAGAGAGTATCAAACTCTTGGTTGGCTCGAAGTGCTCCTCGCCGTTTACTTCCTTGGCTTCGCATATAATGAGTGAGGAGACGCCCTTTGAGACAGAGATTGCTGACATTTCAGATACGATCAATACAGAGAAAGCGGCGACTCTTCATTCTACTTGGCCAACCCGTTCAACTATTTGGACCTTGGCATGATCGCAATCAGCTTTTGCTGGATGTATCTTCGCGCCGTTGGCGTTGCCAAGGGCGATGTTGATCTTGTTGCAAGATCGTATGATGTCTTGTCCTTGCAAGGCGTCCTGCTTGTACCGCGCCTCTTTTCGTTCCTGTCTCTCAACCAACATTTTGCTACCCTGTTCCAGTGCTTGCGACGGCTAGTAGTCGACTTCACGCGCTTCTTAGTGCTAATTGTTGCTCTATTCACAGGCTTCCTCGTCACATTCGCGGTTCTTGGACGTCAGTCGTATAACGTCGAAGAGATCAGCTGGATGCTCGTTCGCATCTTCTTCGGCAACTCTTTCTTGGCGTTTGACTCGATGCGCATCATCGACCCTGTGTTCGGTCCACCTCTCATGGTCATTTTTGTCATCTTTTCTCAAATATTGCTCACGACGGCCCTCATCTCAATCTTGTCGAACAGCTTCGCTCAAGTGATGAGCAATAGCAGGGAAGAGTACTTGTTCCTTTTTGCGACAACGTGTCTCGAGTAAGGGTTCCTTCTCCGACGCTCTGCTGACATTTTAGGTCCGCCAAGTCTGATCACATGGTTATCTTGTCGCCTCCTTTCAATCTGATTCCCCTTTTTGTGGTGCGACCTTTGCGTCTATGCTTTCCGTCAGGTCATCCGACATTGACTCGAGCCAAGATTCTGATCCTCAATGTAACGCATGCACCATTTGTGTTGCTCGTCTCCCTCTACGAAAGGTCATGGTTCAAGCCGCAACCAACGGATGCTTGGCGACGACGTATTGCAAAAGGAGCGTCAAGATCCTCGAGCTTCCATGATCAGTTGACTCGACAGGCATCGAATCATACAGTCGCAAGAATCAAGGCTGGCTTGGGCCTCAACATTGGTCTCCTTGCTGGTGTTGGTGCCGCAAAGGCAAGGTCAGAGGATGGAAGCACAGATGATGAAGAAGGGCTTGATACGGGCGTGATGCTTGATCCTTCGCCCGCAACTAATGAGCTTTTTAACGATGCAACGCGAGCGCGACTCGAGCGCATGGAACATGAAATTGGGCAGCTAAAGTCAATGCTCAAGGAAGCACTCTCAAAGCATAGCTGAAAGTGCTGGCCTAGTTAGACATAGGACATTGATGACAATGATAGATTTGTGCTCTTTGCGACTATTCACTCAGCCATCTGAAAATATCTTTGCCGTTAATGCGACCAACCTTGGGCTCGGTGCTCTTGGCAAAACCACTGCCACGCGCCAAGACTTCAGCATATAGAAAGGCTTCTATGCCTCTGAGCTAGCTTCAATCTTATCGTCTGAATTCATGATGCAGTCTAGTCCTCTGCGTATCCAGCCTTTCGCGCCGACGCCGTATCTACCAACTCAAACACCAATTGCGCGCATCTCGCTTGATGAGGATGTGAAGCTTGTGACTGGCGGTACTGGTGAGCGAGATGCGTACGACACACTTGCTGTCATCTATGGCATTCTCGTATCTCTGGAGTTCCTAGAACGGGCTTATGTGCGTGATGCAGTCACGCTGGAGCAATATGATGCGGCTTGCTTGCGCCTGTTGAGCCAGTACCGTACGGGTCTTACTAGTTTTGAGCAGCAGGTACAGATCAACACAAGCTCGAGTCTCAGCAGTATACAACAAGCTACTCCAAGAGTGGCCGATGCCTTTGAGAATGGTCTCGATGGCTTCATGGCAAAATATAGAGTCAGCTTCCCACTCGCGGCTGCCCGCATTCGTCAAGGTCAACCTGCCGGCTTGTTAACCGAGTCTATTCAATCTGCACAGCAGGAAGAAGCACGCGCCGCAGAATTGGCCGCTGCAGAAGCTGAACAAAAAGCAGCGCAGCTTGCGGAAGAAAAGCAGCGCAAGGAGAAGCAAGTGAAGAAGGCTGCTATGAGGAGTAAGAAAGGCAGTGCTGCTGCACGAGTGGCAGAGACAGTGCAGTGTTTCATCACACTCATGGATGCCTTGAAACTATCCTTTCGTGCCAAGGATCAACTACATCCACTGCTTGCCGATCTCATGACTTCCTTGTCGCATTGGGTCGATGACGAAGACGAGAATGAATCTGCCAGTGATGAGGAACAAGAGGAGACCATTCCCGACTTCCCAGGGAAGCCGAAGCTCGTCAAGTGGCTCATTCGGACTAATCAGATGAAGGCAAGCGAAGAGCTCTCTGAGGAAGAGGTCCGTGATTTGTTCTTTGAAATTGAGAGCATGTATGCAGAGTATCTCAAAACACTCTAAGCATTCTTGTTTGCCTGACGGCCGCTTTCATCATTTGCATCGAAAAGCAAATCTAATGATGGTGCATCTGGATTGGAGTCAACCTGACTAGCTGTCTCGTCTGCAGCTTGTTCCTTCTTGACAAGTACCTGCAGGTGCTGTTCCTGTTTCTTGGTTGCCTCCTCATTGATACCCTCCCAGCCACATTCGTCGCGCAATACGCGGCCAACAAGGTACTTGTAGCGCAAATGCCCCTCGACGTCTGCAGAGACGTCGATGTTATCGACACCTGCCGCATCAACAGCTTGCAAACCAGCAACACCAAGCTGTATGCTGGCTGTACGGTATAAGAAACCGAGAATGTAATCTTTACTCGAGTAGACGTTGATGCACCTGCCTGCCACCACAGAGCGAATCATGCCCCAATCTGCCGAATCAGCTGGACATGCAGCACCCATGAAGACGACATTTTCCACCAAACCGAATTGCTTACGTCGCGCCAATTCCTTGAGGCAGTCATACAAGACTCTGCTGCCAAGGGAATAGCCCACTAGCGAGATTGGACGATTTCCTTGGACACGCTCGCACAACGCATCTGCTAGCACGATGCCAGCCTTTTGAGAGCGTGTAAAGGCGATACGCCAAGGGTTGTCCAAAAGTTTACCAACCTTGAGCAGACCCAGCGGCCACAATGCGACCATGAGACTAGCAAACACGGTGCGTCGGATGATTTCCTTTTTGGCATATGAGAAGGCAGTGGACAGCATCAAGTCTGTCAAGGCTGTGCCCAGAGCAAGTAGAGCTTTTGTCTCGTATCGTAGGGCATAAGCATCCGTCACATCGTCCAATACATCAAATGGTAAGGTTATGTCTTCTGGCGTTGCAAGCCAGCCAGCAACACCCAGAGTCACACTCAAACGTGAGCTGCCTGGCTTCTCAGCCTCTGCTTGGTCTTTGAGTGGCAAGAATGCAAAGTCAGACACTTCCGCTGCATAGCGTTCCATTGATTGTCCGGCCATCTTGGCGCCATACCCACCAAAGAGGGCACCTACCAGGATGGAACTACCTGCCATCGCGCCAAGATAACCAGCTGCAACAGTCGAGCCAAGACCAATGCCACCCAGGACAGTCCCTAATCCTGCTGCAACAAGAGGTGCTGCGAGTCCACCAGTAATGCCAACAATGGCAGCACCTGCGACACTTGCAAGACCCACTTTCCAGCGCGACGAGGCTTGCTTTGCGCGCTTCTCTTCCTCACTTTGTTGGTGTTGCATGAGAGCCGCTTTCTGAAGTTGTGAAGAGACTTGCGTCTCGACTTCAAGAAATAGAGATGCTGGCAATTTAAGCGAGGCTGCAATGGTTTTGAGCAGGACCCGAGAATAGGCAGAATAGGTTTCCAATGAGAGCAAGAGGAGCAGTAGAGCATTGAGCAATAAAGTCTTGTACTCAAGAGATATGTCTGCTAGATCCGTATCGATAGCATCCGGTAAACGCACTTTCTTGTCTGTCTCTGTGAAGGGGAATGAAGAGGGCGATGTTGCTTCCTCCGCCTCGAATGAACGCTGTTGCTCGCCAGCATGTTGTGTATTGATGGCCTGGCCAATACGTTGAAGCACTTGTCCACGCCATTCGTCAAAGAAGGCAAGAGCAGGCTCTTGCAAATCGCGTGCCCATTCAGGCGATGCCTTGCTGTCGACATTGATGGTAGGCACTTGAGCAGCAGCGACATCGCCTTCTTTTATCGCCTCGCTTGCCGCGGTGCTTGTCTGCTCTCCGTCTTCAATGTCATTCTTGGCGAGAGAAAGCTTTTCTGCTTCTTGAATGAGTGCCGACTCATCCTTTGAAGCCGGCTCGTGTGTAAATGTAGCAGCAAGTTGTTGACGCATGCGCTCGAGTGCATCGCCAATCAGGACCGTCAAGTCTGCACGCTGCGCAGGTGATAGGATGTCATTGAGATCTTTATCCTTCTCAATCTTCATTGAATGTGCCATGGCAGGCTACTGGATCCTTGTAGCGGTAATGAGAGATGTGTCGCATCCCCAGTCGGCTGTAGCTGTAGATGTGATGTCATGCGGGCGACTTAAAACTCAAAGTTCAATATTCAAGGGGGAACACAACTTCAAGCTTGAAGAGCTTCCTACAGAGTTCAAGGAAGCAAGACGCTGTCCGGAGTACTTATATAGTGCCTATCTCGATCTGAACATACCCGACTGGAGAAGCGCGTTCTGGTCGTACCCTTGCAGAGCCATCAGGCTTCAGCCAGTGTTCAGCCAACGTGCTGCCTCAACTGCAAGCTGACGAGGAGTTCGACCATCATCGAAGAACCTCAAAACGAGACCATACTGCACCGTCAAGTGAGCTAGCCCCATGGATCGAGCCATGAGACAACTTGACGACCCTGGCGAAGAAGCCAGTGCCGAGAATCAGGAGCTTGTTTGAATAAGCTTTAAAATCATTTGAAGTGAATGCGAAAAAATGTCAAGTTTTGGTCTTGGCATGGGCAGCAGCCATCTCTGCTGGAGTTGGCCCGCTCAGATCCACGAGTTTGTTACTGGAATTGACGCTGGTCTGCTTCTTGGGGGCACGCTGCTTGCGCACAGCCTTGCCTGATTTCGGGCCACCGTTCGTTAGATGTTCACTCCCATTCGGCTTGCCCTTTGGCGCCTTGGAATCCTTTGTAGAAGGACAGGTGTCATTCGACTTTCGAGCATTTCCTGTCTTTGTAACATCAGCAATAGCAGCCTTCTTTTCGTGTCCCTGGCAGACAGAAAGCGATGAAGCACTGCCCTTTTTGCCATTCTTGACGACAGGTTTATTCTGATTACTCTGGCTCGGTGTAGATTCAGCATCCTTTGCATCGCGTCGCTTGCCCTTGCGTGACTTGGATCCATCAGCGTTGTTCTGCGCGGCCATCTGTGCCTTGACCTTTTCTGTTGCAGCATCTGCCAGATCCTGAGCTGCTTGACGTTTTTCCTCCTGCAACTTGGCCTTTTCTGCCTTCTTGATCTTTTGCTTGGCGTCATTCTTGACCTTTTGTGCGCGAAGAAACTCAATGAGCGGCGTCACTCTCGGGTCTGCTGGCTCTGAGGACTCCTCAACAGCCGGCTGCTCTGGTGGATTGAGAAACGCAAGATAATCAGGGTCATCTGCCAGTGTACCCATCAGTGCATCTTGCGAACCCGATGCACCCGTATTGTGCGCTTTAGGTAACGGCGCAAGCTCCACCTGTGCCATAAACTCGTGGCCCTCGCCATTCACAAAAACATGACCCTTAAAAGCCTTCATGAAAGCAGCCAGATCTTCCTGCCGACGAAACTTGATGTATGCACGACTTGCGCGCGGTTGTTTTGTCTTTTGCTTCGGCATCTTGCCCTGCAGATATGTGATAGATTCCACCTTCTTGAGCTCTGAATAACGTTCGAATGTAGAAGTAAAGACATCCTCCGGTAGCGTCGGCGGGAGATGTCGAACCACGATCCTCAAACGCTGCTGCGGTCTCGTATCGCGCCTTCGTGCAGAAGCATGTTGCGCGCGCGATGCACAGGAATGCGCACCCCGTCCAGACTGTGCAGAGCCACGCTGTGATACAGTTCGTGGAACATTGGCAGTACCAGTAGATGACGGCGCTGCGAGCACTCTTGCATCGGGACCTTTGCGCTCTCCGCCGCGTTTGTTTCGTGGTTTCGAGGGTTTCCGTTCAGACATGCAAGACAGGGACGGCCCTCTTTATGTGTGTCTCTGTCTCTGTATGACCCTGCGAGACTCTGGGCCCCGTGGCCCCCTCGCGGTCAGATACGGCGCTTTGTTTGAGAGCTTGGCCGGTTGCTCGCCTTTTTGTTTCTTTGGCTTCGAAGCGCAAGAGAGCAAGAGACCTCACCACAAAAGGACAATCCGGCACACAGGAAGCAGAGGGCCCACGGGCAAAGGGTACAGGAAGGTCGCATTGAGCAGAGGTGCAAGCGGGCGAGGACACGGCGCAACGGGCTACGACGAGATACAAGGAGAACAGACCGCCTAGACGATTTACGCGACCGACAGATCATGCCTGGCTCACTCGACGAATGGCTCGTGATGGCCAAGAAGTGCCAACACCTGCCTGAGCCTGATTTACGGCGACTATGCGAGATGGTCAAGGAAATCCTGATGGAAGAGTCCAATATTCAGCCTGTGCGAACGCCAGTGACGATCTGTGGCGATATCCATGGTCAATTTTACGATTTGATGGAGCTCTTCCGCGTTGGCGGGCAGTTGCCCGACACAAACTACATCTTCATGGGCGATTTTGTGGATCGGGGCTACTTCTCGCTCGAGACATTCACACTCCTCATGTGCTTCAAGGCCAAGTTTCCAGACAAAATTACACTACTGCGCGGTAACCATGAGTCTCGGCAGATCACACAAGTATACGGCTTCTACGACGAATGTCAAACAAAGTACGGCAATGCGAATGTGTGGAAGTACTGCTGTCAAGTATTTGACTTTTTGACACTCGCTGCCATTGTCGATGGCAAAGTGTTGTGTGTACATGGTGGCCTGTCACCTGAAATAAGAACCCTCGACCAGATTCGGGTGATTGCGAGAGCGCAAGAAGTCCCGCATGAAGGTGCATTTTGTGATCTTATGTGGTCTGACCCGGAGGAAGTGGATACGTGGGCCATCAGTCCGCGCGGCGCCGGCTGGCTCTTTGGGCTCAAGGTCACTGAAGAATTCAATCACGTCAATGGTCTAGGGCTGATTGCCCGAGCACATCAACTGGTACAAGAAGGCTTCAAATACCACTACCAGAAGGAAAATCTCGCGACCGTTTGGTCAGCGCCAAATTACTGTTATCGCTGTGGCAACGTCGCGAGTATCATGCAACTGAAGGAAGACCTGGTACCTGAATTCAAGATCTTTACAGCCGTACCGGATGATCAGCGTGTGATACCGGCAAAGGGACAGCAGCGGAGTGATTACTTTGTATAAGTATCTTTTGCATGTGCTTGTAATCAAGATGGTGCTTGGCGCGTGCAAAGTCTTTCCTATAGCCGCCAATCACGAATGCATAGAGTGACAGAAGACTCGAATATGAAATTGGCATTGACTCTGAAGCATGACTGAGCTCGTCTCCCTCCTTTGTACTCGTCTCATGGATTAGAAAAGATGCTTCCATCTGAAAGCTTCTCCCGTTGACCAGCAGTCTACTTCAACTTCAGCCCTCATTGACCGTGTCGCACAGGCAAGGTTTCCGCTTGTGAGGCGGCAGTCTCTACTAGATGCTCTCAGCTTATGTGCTCTTCAGCTTTCTGCTATTTGGCATCACCATAATCTTGCTCTATGCTCGGAAATCAAATGATGCACCAAGAACGCTTCTCGTTACCCTTGGGTCAGGTGGACATACAGGAGAGATGATCAGTATGCTCTCTACGCTCGATACGAGACCTTTTGGGCGACTTGTCTTCTATGTTTCGACAGGGGATCGCTTATCTTTGACTAAAGCCAATGAACTATCCCAGCAGCTCGGCGTCCAGCAAATTGACATCCGAGTGATTCCGCGAGCTCGTCGTGTCAAGCAGTCATTCTGGACATCTCCATTCACTTCCATCATAAGTCTCCTATCAGCGTTCCTGTATGTGGCGCAAGACAAGCCAGACCTGATATTATCAAACGGACCAGGCACCTGCGTCATCATCATTGCTGTTGCGCGGCTGTTTCGGTTGTTGGGCGTCCAGCATGCGCGAGTCGTGTTTGTTGAAAGCTTTGCCAGAGTCCATAATCTGAGTCTCTCTGGGAAACTACTGCTCCAGCTGAGACTGGTCGACCGGTTCTTGATGCAGTGGCCAACGGATGTGCAAGTTCACCCTAAAGTAGAGAATGTGGGCAGCTTGATTTAATGCTAGTTGACCTGATGATGCCAATGTATGCTATTGAAGTGATTACAGACGCTTCATGGACTGTGCAAGTGTATCAATGGCAGCCGGTGACAATCCCTTGAGAGGATCGCGATTCTTTGGCACATACCGTTTCGGCGCTGCGACATCCTCTTCGATACCCTCCACCTCTGCAACTGGTACTTCTGACAATGCAGCCCGCTCTCGCTTCTCTCTTGTGAATCTTGAGTACTTGTTGCGCAGCTCATCTTCCAGGCCGGTAGGTACAGGGCTCGCGTATAATGTCTCGAGATAGGTATTCGCTGATACCTCAGCTTCTGTCGTATCCATCGGTCCACTCACTTCATCCTGCTCTCTCTTTGGCCATGGCAGAAACAAGTTCTCACCGGGAATCCACCGCCGCCAGGTCAGCATTTTTTTGTCCTTGTTGAAGAACGTCTTGCCACGTAATACCCGCTTGACCACGACACTCCGAGTCTCCTTCGCACCCAAGGTGACTGGAATATCACCCACCAGTTGGACATTAGAGTAATGTATCGGCGCAGCATACTCAAACTTTTGTGTTTCCAAACCGCTCTCACTCGACAGAAAGAGCGGTAGTGTCTTCTTGATAATATTGACACCACCCACGGTAATTTTATTGCGTTCTTTGTGTAGTTCAATCACGCGCCCTGTCGTACCGCGTTGAGGACCTGTAATGACACGCACTGTATCGCCAACGGCAATATTCCAGAACTTGATCCGATCTCGCGGCTTGACTGCTTTTTTCGCTGCTTTCATCATCTTGGCGGATCTGAAGGTAGACCCCCTACGCCTTGTATCCGGTGAGCTGATGGGCCGTGTTGCAATGGCTTTGATGGTCGCTCTCTCGTTGACTTTCATCGCCGCACGTGAGAGGAGAACTTCAGATGGGCAAAGTGCAAGGATAGGCAAGATCTTGCAGCCTCTGTGGGTATTTGTTGCGTATAAGATAGACCTCTACAGCATCTCCGGCCCATCATCGTCCTTGGCAATTGGTATCCTTGCCCTTCTCTGAAAACGAGACTGCTTTCCCCGCTGTGGTTCCTGAGTGTGCTGTGGCGCATGCGATTGTCGGCGACAGAAATTGATTTGACAGAGCATCAAAGCTTCACCAGGCTACAACCGCGCATCTGTCCTCACTGAGGAGGGTCTCAGGTGCTTGGGCTCGTGTCTTATGGACGAAAGTCTGCGCCTTATATGGGGTATGTCCTAAATGCCAAAGATCGCGATGCTGACAGGACTAGACGCTATAGATGAGGGTCAGTTTGACCAAGCACTGGATCGCATACAAAAGGCGCTCCGTCGTTCACCAAACTCCAAGACACTATGGGTAGAGCTTGGTACATACTCAGACAGTTCAACTAACAAAAGGGCCTCAAAGGGTTGTGTCAGGCCAGCTTGAGCGACTTTACCGGCGCAATCGACACTTGTGAACGTATCCGAAAGGCGAGTCCATCGACACAAGACACCTATCAAACGATCCAAGACATACTGAAGAATGCTTCGTCAGAGCCTATCATTCAGCTATATCTGAATCAAACAATGGAGGCAGGATTCAAAGCGTGCAAGACGGAAGCACTCGGACGACTTTGGTGCATGACGGCTGTGCGTACTGGCGATTTCGTCATGCAGCGTCGTGCCGCTGTTGAACTGCAAAAGGGCTTCTTGGCAAGACAGTACTTCTTTCTTGCCGTTATGAGCATGTTTTCCTTGGCTTCTAGGAGTCAACAACCTAATGAAGTCAGGCTGCTTGACATGCTCATGTACAGAATGATGTCGAAAGCTGCTCAAAACACGATTCAAGATATTGAGGAGAATCCGCGCATATTTAATGTCGAGGAATTCTACCTGCTGCTTGATGTCCTCGAGCGTCAAGAAAAGCACTCTGAGATGCTTGACATGCTTGATGGACGCCTCGGTGAGTTATTTGGCCAAAGTCAAGACTTCAAGCAGCTCAAAGTAGATTTGCTCGGGAAGCTCAAGAGGACTGATGAGCAGCTCACCTATGCAACGTCCTGTATTTCAGGGGGAATCGACGACTGGCACTTTCATCGAGTCTTGATTGCAAGCGCCGAGCGACCCGTGCTAGTAGGTCAGTCTCGAAATGACTTGCTCGCTCTGGTGGCTTGGTCCGCATCTCAATGCACAGATCTAGTCAAAGCTTTAAAAACGTACATGCAGGCATTTGGTGGTACTCTGACCGCATATGAGGATGTATTGCCTTTTGTACAGCGGCTCGAGGAAGACGCCGCACCGTCATTTCTCGATTCCTTGAGGGCGCAGAAAAAGGACCTCAACAATCCAATCAAAGCTGTTTTGCTGCACGTCAACATCTGCAAATTGCACTTTACGCTCTACCTGCATGCATCCACAGACAAAGTCGAACTGTTAGAGTTTGCACAGCTATGCCTCCGAGACTACGCGGCCTCTTTGTCACTGGGAGAGAAGTTGGAAGATACCGACAACCAGTACGGAGATGACTTGCTTCTATTGGCGTGTCAGATACTACTTGACCCATTCTCACGACTTGATAGGAGCTCGGTACCACTCTTGCAATGTGCTGCATTATTGGAGTACGGTCATGCGCGTTCAAAGCATAATTACCAATTCAAGCTTTATCTAGTCCGCATTTATCGTCTTCTCGGCGCTTGGCGGCTAGCAGAAGATGTCTACAAAACCATGAATGTCAAGCAAATCCAACGCGATACGTTGGCATTCATCTTGTATGAAGATGCGACATTTGAACACCTCGCTACAACACAGCTTACAGGACTCAAGCTATCACAATCGCCGTACTCTGCGAACCGGGCAGAAACACCAGAGATGATTTGTCAAGCGATTGAACATGGTACCTACAGCAAAGTCGAAGAATTTCTCAAATTTCAAGACCGCGTCGAGCATTCTTACTGGCGGTATCGGTCCACCACTGAGATTGCACGACTGGAGATGCTGTTGGACAAGAAGTCAACTGTTGTGATTGAAAAAGCTGATCAGGTCTTTGACAATCGCAGCATGGATGTTGTACTCAATTGCTTGCCGGCTCATGTCGAGTCGGTTCGACCGTTGCCATTCTCTGGCCCAAGCAATACGGAAGGCGTGATCAGTGATGAGGATCTAGCAGGTCTGAGAGACTATCAAAACAGGGTGCAGGTCATGCAGACTCTGACCAAACCTTCGAAGGAATCTCGGTTAGAGGATAATGCTGGTCTCCTTGCATCGCTCAGTCAACTTTCTGTCGATGGGAAACCCAAGCAGCCTGATCTGTTGGCGAGTCAATTGGAAGCAATCTCCATGCCTCCTGAGGATGCCATGATTTCTCGGGAGACATTGCATGCTCTGGGTACTATCCTCGAACAGTTCAAGCTGGCATCCATGGTACTGGCCGGGTTGAAGAAGTCTCAAAGAACTGCATTGGCTTCCACTGCATCTCTGCTACGCGACAAGCACGCTCAGTTGACTGTCTCCTTGGACAGCCTGCGGAAGCAGGTCTCGGCCACAAAAAGTCTCGTTGCAGAGGTCCGCCAATCTGGTTTGTTCGGTGTGCTCAAGAATGCAGATGAGACCTATGTTGAACAGATACTAGAGCGTGTGGCTGTTGCGCAAGCGGAAAGTATTTATGCCTTGGCCAATGTAGCCAAGGCTATTCGCATATAGATATCACTTATTGGAACTTCTTTCCCTCCTTCATCTCTGCACCGTTTTTGACACTCTCCGACTCCTTTCCATCCGTTGTCAATGGCGTGGCTTCGGCTTCTTGTGCTTCTTTATGAGCTCGCTGGTTCATGGCTTTCAAGTCAATTCCACCTTTTGCACCTTCCCCAACACCTTGGATCTTACCATCAGGTCCAGGCTTGAGTTGCGAACTAGATTCTCCTGCCTGCTCGCCCTCGCTCTTGGATGACCAATCCAACCAAGATCCCTTGTAATTGCCAACTTGCTTATAGCCAAGTTTCTCGGCAATCTCTGCAGCAGCCGTCGAGCGAACACCCGAGCGACAGTAGAAGATGACCTCATCTTGCTCTTTAGACGGTTTCGCAATGCCAAATTTGCTCTTGAAGTCTGGTGCGTCCAGAGAGAGTGCTTCTTGCAGAGACTTGACGGAAATGTTGGTAGAGGATGGAATAGCACCTGCTGCATATTCGTTTGGTTCACGCACATCTGTTTGGTCAGCGACTGCATCTCAAGCTGTGTTGCTTTGCGTACCGATAATCTTCTTGGTCGCAGGCGATGCCTTGCTCACTGATTTGATGTCATTGTAGCTGTACAAGATTTGTCGAAACCACGAAGCTGAGATATGAAATGCCCTTGCATGCCGTGCTACGGTAGCTGCTGAGGTCCTCTGTCGAAGCATATGCACAGTCTATACTCTACTGTACTGTTGGTCTCTGCAGCTGTGAACGTTGAGTCTGCGGGGTCTCCTGTCTCACGCCGCGCCAGGGGCAAACAAAACAGACGCTGAAGCAAGCACACAACAAGCATCCATAGACACACACATCTGCTTATTACTGTCACTAGACTAGAAATCAGAGCTCAGCTTCTGCTTGCTGTCACTAGACGAGCTATTCGAGCTCAGTCGCGCATGTGAAATAGGTCGCCAAGCTTGATCAAGCAAGCGCATCTCGGGATCTCGAGGTAATGACAAGCCAGCGCGCTGTGAAGTCAGTTAGCTTCTCACACCCTGCCAGTCCCGCTGGAGGCGCGCAAACGGAGCGCACAGCGCTGCTCAGCAGCAATGGAAACAGCGCATTCTATACATGGAGTTCGCGCTCCGCGCCAGTCAGTCCTGGCACGACGTCTCCCATGAAACGGACCAAACAAGACCGTCAATTACGCATCAGCAAGTCATTTGCTAGTATCGCGCAAGCAGCCCAGCAGCAAGGGTATTGCTTGCAACATGACAGTATTCTCGAAAAGAATCGTACATTCTATGACAACTACATGGCTGTGGACTGGCTCGGCAATGGCATAGCTGATGCTCGACGGCTTGATGCATTGCGTGCCGACCGTTCTGTGCGCGGAAGAGCTCGCTATGCTTGGGATGCACTACAAGGATGGCTATTGATGCTTGCGATCGGTATTCTCACAGCATTGATTGCCTATGCAGTGATGATGAGCGAAGTTGCTCTCTACTCGCTCAAGAGCGGTTACTGCACAACGCCTGATGGCTTTTTCCTCCGACAGAGTGCTTGTCCTGAAGGACTTTTCCACTACTGGAGCGATCATGCTGCAAAACAATTCTTCATCTACCTCAGTATCTGCCTCGGCTTGGTCTTCATCAGCAGTAGCTTAACCATGACCACCCTGACCGTCTTTCCAAACGGCAAAACTATATACATGGCAGCGGGCAGTGGCATCCCTGAAGTCAAGACGATTCTCAGTGGTTTTGTCATCCATGGATATCTCGGTTTTCGCGTACTCGCAGTCAAATGTATTGGTCTGACACTCGCTGTAGCGTCTGGCTTACCACTCGGCAAGGAAGGTCCATTCGTTCATCTTGCATGCTGTGTCGCTAATGTCTTGACGCGATTTGTCCCAAAATTTCACGAATCAGATGCCAAGCGACGTGAAGCACTCTCTGCTGCATGCGCAGCGGGCGTAGCAGCTGCGTTTGGTGCACCCATCGGCGGTGTTTTGTTTGCACTGGAGGAAGTGTCGTACTACTTCACACCCAAAGTCATCTGGCGATCCTTCTTCTGCAGTGCTATCACAGCCATTGTCTTGAAATCGCTCAATCCACATGGTACAGGCAAGTTGACACTGCTAGAGACGACCTTCTCCAAGGACTGGCACTATAGAGAGCTCCCCATCTTCGTGCTCCTTGGCTGTTTCGGCGGACTCTTTGGTGCGCTCTTTTGCAATGCGAATCTGGCATGGTCTCGCCATTTTCGTCGACATGCCTTGGTCGCTAGGCATCCGATCATCGAGGTGTTGACTGTGACGCTCCTGGCCACGGCTGTCAGCTACTGGAATCGGTTTACACAGATGGGTGGAGTCGAGCTCGTGGATGATTTGCTGACTGAATGCGTTGAGATGGTTCCATCGCCCCTTTGCCCGTCGACCACAAGCGACTTTGGTCCTATCGTTCGTGCACTTTCTTATGCCCTGTTCATCAAATGCGTGCTCACCGTCATCACATTTGGGTGTCGGATCCCGGCAGGTATCTTTGTGCCTACCATGGCAGTCGGCGCGCTCTTCGGTCGTATCTTGGGGATTTCTTTACAGCAACTCGCTTTGAGCAGCCCAAATTTAGCACGCCTAGGTGGTCTTTGTCCGATTGGTGGTGCAGGGGATTGCATTGTGCCGGGTATCTACGCTATGATTGGCTGTGCAGCAACACTTGCAGGTGTCACACGTATGACTGTATCCCTTGCTGTGATCATGTCTGAGCTGACGGGGTCGCTTGACTTTGTCGTACCGTTTATGCTCGCCATTCTGGTCGCCAAATGGGTTGCCGAAAGCATTCAGCCACAAGGGATCTATGATTTGCTCATTGAACTCAATGACCATCCTTACCTCGATGCCAAAAGTCACCACTACCAGTTGCAAAACGCAGAGTTGGTTGACTTGTTGCCGAGTCAGGATATCATGCTTCGCACTGCAATCGACGTCACACAGTCATCTACTGTTCGAGCAAGTCAGTTGCGACAACAAATCCTGTGGAGTCGCGAGGCAGGACTAGATGACTCTGGGTTCAGTATTGTCAAGGCCGGGGAGCTGGTCGGGTATATCGCGCTGGCAGACTTGTCGCTTGCATTGGATCTCCTACCAGCTCAACAGATGCAATTCAAGCCAGCTGGCCATACGATTGATCAAGGCTTGACTGATGAAGACGAATTTTCAGGGGACATGCCTATTCTTATCGACCCAACAGTTACACGCCGCCCACACTCGCGACCTCCAGCAGATCCGGCGGCTCCGTTTTCAGATGTGCTGAATGAAGCCTCAACGACTCGCCATGCGGATTTGACGACCTTGGTGGATCGCTCGCCATTGACGCTACAATGTGAAGCACCGCTAGAGCTAGCACTCGAGATGTTTAGCAAGCTTGGACTGCGCTATTTGTGTGTGTTGGATGGTAGCGAGTACCGTGGCACCATTCATAAGCGACGATTTTTGCGCTTCTTGAATGACCTCGGGCATCGGGCATGAGGCAATGAACACTTTAATGGTATAGAGAAAGAAGAAGATTGCTAGGGCATGTTGCACATCGCAGGGAAGACTGGTAGATAGTGCAATCGTTTAAACCTTGGATTGGAATGGAATGTAGCTTTGGGCGCTGGGCGGTTCGGAAGATTTCCCCTCAGATGGCACCTCGCGTGGACCGCCCCGGCGGAAAATTAGCGTTTTGACAGGTGCTTCAAAGCTTAAACCCTGGCACCATGGCGGCTGGCTAGTAGCAGACGGGCTGTCCCTTGCGCTTGCACATGGAACATGATATCAGAAGTCAGGACTCAGCAGATCAGACTATCAACGTCTATGCCATTTGTAGATCGGAGCATCTTCAGAAATCGATTCAGCAAACGCTGGTGCTAGCTCTGAGCTTCGTCTCTTGACTCTCCATGTCATGGGTCCGAGTCCTTGATGAGCATGCCGCATAGGCCTCCTTGGAGTTGGCTGTCGGTTCAGTGTAGACTCGCATCATCAGAATCATCACATGCCGCATGCAAGTGCTCCGCTTTTTGGCTCGTGGCCACTGGCGGGAAAATTCATTTCAGCGGTTGTCAGTTGCACAACGGCGCCCGTGGACAGTAGACGGGCGCACTGTCGCCTGACTACGAGGTTTGGGCCAAGTCTTCCATATAGTCTGCTCAGCCAGCTACTTCAGAATGATTCTCTATCAACCATACTACAACCTGTGCAGCGTCTGTCATGGACATCCTCGATGAGAAGACCCAAGTTGAACGTGGTTCCCCCTGGTATGAGTATCGCAAGTCGAGTGCCAGGTTCCTTGCAAAAACATTCTGCTATCCACTCTACACGCAAAGCCATAGCAATTGTGGCCAAGTGACGACTACTTCTGCAGCTGTCCGCGAACGTGAGGCAACAGCGTGGCTCGATGGGCTGAGAGGTATCGCCGCCTTGCAAGTCATGATTTTCCACTATGCCGACTTTTGGACTGTCGTTGATGTCGCTTATGGAGGCGGACAATTCGGCAGCAGTCAGTGGTTTCGAATGCCATTGATTCGCAGTACCTATGCGGCCGGTCGAGCCATGGTCTGTACTTTCTTTGTCATCTCTGGGTATGTGTTGACGAAGCGAACGCTGTCGGACTTGCGTCAGGGGCGCGTGACCTCCGCAGCAAACAGATTGTCCAGTGCACTCTTCAGACGCGGCATGCGTTTGTTTGCTCCAGCCTTGGTCATCATTGTGCTCGCCTTCATCCTTGTGCGCCTGGGATTCCGGTGCTCACTTGGCGATGTCGGTTGTCCCTACTATCCCTCATTCTCGGAGCAGCTGAAGGACTGGGCAAAGGCCACAGCTAGCTACTTGTCTCCATTCGAGTACCAGAACTTTGGCGGCTCTCTCGCTCATAAGTACGAAAACATCATCTGGACGTTGCCAATGGAGATGTTTGGGTCACTGTGGTGTTATGGCGTGCTCCTCGCCACCCTCCGGTTGCAGCCTCGCATGCGTAACTTGATCGTCTTTGGCGTTGGTGTGTATGCCATCATCAATACGGCATGGGGTGTCTTTTGCTTCATGGCAGGTATGCTCATTGCAGACTGGACCTTGGTGCAGGAGAAGAAGGCCAATCAGTTGATTGACCTCAGCGCCGAAAACTCGCGAGATTGCTACCCGAGGCTCAAGCAGCTGAGCAAGAATGTAATCTGGACTGTTCTCCTGGTACTAGGGATCATGTTTGCAGGTGCACCTATGCGGGGTGCACTCGAGCACAACGACATTGCTCCTGGCTTCAACACTTGGTGGCGACTCGCTCCTGAACAGTGGACTCGTTCCGACTGCAACTATTGGGGCTATGCTTGGTCTGGCGTCATTATTGTGGCAAGCATCTCTCAGCTTGGCTACGCGAAAAGATTCTGCGAAACAACCATGGCGCAATACTTGGGCAAAGTTTCATTCAGCGTTTACCTCTTGCATATTGCAGTCCGCGACGTTCTCGGCCGCCGCTTGCAGTACGTTTTGCTAAGCTTCATGGTACAAACAGCTTCACCATTTCGACTTTCAACAGAGTCTCCTGCCGAGAAGGTGTCACTTGAAAAGATGTTTGACCTAGCCGGTGCCGGTCTTACCTTCTTTGCCGGCGTCATTTGGTTTGCCACATTGACTGTGGTAGTTTTTGCACTGTCCGCTCAATTCGAGAGGCATGTTGACGCGCCGATAGTGCGCATGACACGATGTGTGGAACAGTGGGCAATCCATTTTGACAGCAGTGACGTAGAGACTAGGGAGAGGAATGCTGCTTAATGTCATGTAGTATCACTCATATTTACGAACGCTTTTGAAACCCAAGCTGAAAGACGTCCCTGTATATGTCACAAGCAGCGTGGTGTCGTTGTCCAGTGTCACAGGGTGCGGAGCCGCGCCAAAAAAAAGCCAAGGCTCTAGAGACTTTCGACTACAAACTAAACATCATAACAAACCTTCTTCAGCTGCTTGCTGTACAAGCTTGAGGGAACCGTGCTGGAACTATGCTTGAGATCGGTGTGTGCTCTCAAGATAGCTTGGAATCGCTTCATTCCCGCGGCTACGCATTCAATGTACTCGACATCTGCCCCGATGAGGTGGTCGACCAAGCTGGCGTTGCACTCGTTGCATGTGGAGATTTGCACTCCATCGACTCGCTTATTCGTCAAGATTCAATAGACAAGTTTGTGAACGATATAGGCTTCACACAGTTCCATGGTATGCATCAAGTATGCATACAAGGACCGCAATCGCAGCAAGATGCACTTGTTTTCGCTCAGAGTATCGCTCCTGTTCTGGAGCAGCACACCATGCTTGAACTCAGCATTCTTCTACCTCTGTGTCCAGCACCGCTCCTAGATCAGAGCAATGAAATTGACGACAACACGTTGTCCACTTGGCACATCTGGGACACCATTCGCTCAGCATGTTGCTATGACCACAGGCTACACGTTGCTTTGCAGCTCCCGACAAGACTCCCTTCAGAGACAACGCGCAATCGTTGGCTTTGCGAAGACGTGCGAATGATTTTTATCTCTGCCAATATCTTTCTTGTCAATTCAAAAGGCTATCCTGTACTTCCAAAAGCTCATCAATCATTTATCGGCGCTGCGGCACGCTACTCACCAGCACTTGTACTTCAAGATATTGACAGACATCAAAGACTTGGAGGAGATGATGCCTACCTGCAGTACCTTCGCTATGTTCTCAAAAATGTCCCTGAGCCGACACCGGCCGAGGCTAGCATGGCAGGCTACCGAGACTTTCTGCAAACACCGCTGCAACCATTACAGGACAATCTACCTTCAGCGACTTACGAAGTTTTTGAACGCGATCTCATCAAGTACAATCAGTACGAACTGGCCATTACTCGAGCTCTACTGGATCGGCCTCATGACGAGCGAACCATTGTAGCTGTCGTTGGCGCTGGGAGAGGGCCCTTGGTCGATTGTGCGCTGAGAGCAGCAGAATCTAGCGAGCATGTCATCAGCCTTATGGTCATCGAGAAGAATCCTCACGCAGTACTCGGCTTAAAACGACGCCTCAAGCACGACTGGGCTGGACTGGACATCACGTTGTTTGAAACGGACATGCGCGACTGGAATACCGAGGAATATGTCCACATCCTTGTGTCAGAATTGCTTGGCTCTTTTGCAGACAACGAGCTGTCCCCAGAATGTCTCGACGGCATCCAAGATGTACTTTGCCCTGAGACTGGAGTCAGCATACCTTGCCGCTATACACCGTTTGTCAGTCCACTGATGGCGCCCAAGCTGCACACGACATTACTTCGAAGCTCGGAGACTACAGCGTTGGAGACTCCGTATGTGGTGCTGCTGGATCAATGCTGTCAGCTGTCCACCGGGTTTGAGCCACTCTGGCATTTTCACCATCCACACAATAACATTTCGCTTACCATGAATATTGGTGCAAACAAATGTAATAAGCGATTTGGCAGGGTCACCTTTGAAATCGAGGCTGCTGGCGTATGTCATGGAATCGCGGGATATTTTGAAAGTATACTCTACGATGATGTGGAGTTGTCCACTGTACCGGATACGATTGCGCTCAAGTCCCCAGAGATGCAATCTTGGTTTCCCATCTTCTTCCCACTCAAGACTGCAATTCAAGTGCCTGCAGAATCGACCATGGAAGTGTGTTTTTGGCGTGAAACGGATGGTAAAAAAGTGTGGTACGAATACTGCGTCGAGATTTTGTATGCCGGTGCCAAGATTTATTCGAGTGCCATCCACAATCGATTTGGCAGAGCAAATGCTGCTTTACTGTGAGCGGGCTACACATCTTGCAAGCGCTTCCTCTTTAAATTGCTTGGCAGCTCGGATCAAGCGAAGTTCTTTTCCGAGTTTCAACATTGACAGTTCGACCGCCTCTGCAACGCAAATTGGCTGTGCCAGTGCTTTTTCGAACGAGCACTTCTTTGCTCCTCGGAGTTCATCTGTTGATATGACCGGATCGTGTGCTCGTTTCATTCTTCTTCTCAACCTCGGCAATGTCGGAACAATGCTCTGAGCCGTCTCAAGTACAGCTGACCTTCCTTGGGATGTTGGTCGTTAAGGCTTTCAGGGGTAATTTCCTCTCACGCGCATGTCGCATCAATGCCCAGGTGCACGAGCCCCTGGCACATAAGAAGAGCTCGGTGATCCTATAGCCGCCTCTGTCGAACCCTATCGAAGATGACGAAGCAGCCCTTGACAGCGTCGAGTTTGCAATGCCAGCGACCATGACGGGAGTTCATCCCGCTATTCAAGCTGCAGCCGCCGAGGATGAGGATGATGCGAGTATGGCAAATTCAGACGACTCAGCACTAGAAGGCGTTGCGCACAACACAAGTTCTGCAGACATATCGCCAGACGGGAATGATAGGCCTCCAGGCCCTGCCAACGATCTCTCCGGTGTCCAAAGTGACATCTATCCAGACCAAGTACCCAGCGATGGTATCAACAACGATGATCCCAATACAGAGCCAATCCCTACGGAGGAGAGCGATGGGAATTCAGCTGAAGTGGAACTCATCAATGAAATTAGGGCCAAAATCCAAAACAAGAGGATCAAGCTTTACGAAGGAGGCTTGTCGCCTTGGATTCATCCGCCAGATCCACAAAGTCACTTGGTGGATAACCCAAATGATGTGAACGTCCTCTTCCATCCTTCAGTCTTCGTTTGGCATCCAGCTCTTTGGAGCAGGACTGGGAACAGCACCGGGAAAATCGATGAAGAAGGCCGTCTTCCGTGTCCACGATGTCAGGTCGGATTACGATTCAAAGGATGGTGCAATTCGCCGACTGCTCGGCGCATACATGACGACGGGAGACATTTTTTGTTGATGGCCTATCGCTACTGCTGCAAAAACTCATTTTGCAGCTTAGAAACCATCAGTGCGTCGGATACTGAATTGCTAGAGTCCCTGCCTTACGGACTACAAGTTACCTTTCCTGCTATTCTCACTCATCGTTCTGGCATTTCCAAAACATTATTTGAGCGCTTTCAGGACACTGTTGCTAATGGCTCTGGTCCGGACCCGTTCAGGCAAATGCTAAACAACAGTGCCATGCGAAAATTCCAAGCCTTGAACGCGATTTACCTATCGAACATCAAGGAGTTCTTGTCAAGAAAGCAAACGGACATTCGGACCTCCTTCAATGCCGATATGCCAAAATCTGCGGATAAGTTCAGATCTTTCGGTGAATTTAATGATCCCTTGCGGTACAACGGACTTGTACCTAGTGTTCACTGGTTGACTGATTTGTTTACAAAAGAGATGACCAGGCAAAAGCCAAAATTGGATAAGCGGACCTCGATGCTTTCTGGAACGAATTTTGGACATGATGCAACATACAAGGGAGCCATGCGATTATGTGCCCCAGATGGCACAATGATCATGGTCGGAGTTTGGACGATTGTCAACGAATACAACGAAGTGCTTGGGCATCTACTGACTCCCACAAATGGTGTTGACAATCTGGTTGCTGTCTTGAAAGCCATCGAGTCAGACCTCAATTACTATCATGGCCAAGGTTTCGTTGTTTGCTACACGGACAATCCCAAGCATGATCGAAAGATGATGCAAGCTTCTATAAAGAGCTTGGTGGCCGGCGTCGAGCCTGTCGCACAGTACGAAGCTCCGTTGGAAACTGCAAAACTGACATATGGCGTGAAGGTGCTTGCAAAAGAAGCCGAAATTGACGAAGCGATTCTCAAGAACATTCTTGAAGATGCAAATGACGCTGCAAAGTCGGGCAAGGAGATCGTTGTTGGACTGGACGCAGAGTGGGACAGTGGCCCTAGTGCCGGCCGCGGTATCGATATCATTCAGATCGCCTACAATGAGTCTGTTCACGTCCTGCGGGTAACAACTTTCAAAATCTGTTTCAGCATTCGCTAACATTGTACAGGTGTCTAAATTTACGAAAGATAACGGTGGACAACTGCCGCGAAGTCTCATAATGCTTCTAGAGCATCCATCAGTACGTAAGACAGGTTGTTGCGTCCAAGGTGACTTGACGCGAATCAACAAAGCCTTTGGATTATCTTGCGTTGGAGCACTAGAACTTGGATCCGTAATTGTGCAAAGAGGATTTGCAGACAAGGCACAAGGCTCTCTCACGAAGTTCACTGAGGTCGTTTTGGGCAAGCACCTACCGAAGCCAGAAGTCCGAACAGGGAAGTGGTCAGCAGAGAATTTGACAAACGAACAAGCCGAATACGCTGCGCTCGATGCTCAAATCTCGCTTCAGATATACCACGAAGCGACTAGGCACCCGTCAGATGGCATGCTCACTTCTCAGGCCAAGCCAAATGATCTCGTCACGCTTTTCACGAACGATGGCACACGAGAGGTCGCTCAAGGCAGACTCGCAGCAGAAGACCAGAAGATGAAGAAGAGGAAGAATGCGAGCAACTCAGTCGTGGTTATTGTTGACAAGATCCTTGTCGAAAGTCTGATCCCTGGCTCTTGGTTAGACCAAATCGTCCCTGCAACAACGATCGAAGGCCAGCAACTGATACTCAGACGCTACTGTGTGCGCCCGCGACGCTTGCCAGGGAGCCATCGAAAAGATTCAGTCCAAACAGAGCCTGTGGCTGAGCACTACAAACCGTTCCAGCCTAGCTTCTTTCCCTTGCAGACGACAATTGATGAACTGGACGATGAGCATATGGTTGAAACGACTGTTGACGACGAATTGGAAGAGGACTCACTTGGCGAGATCGACGTTCTCCTTGGTGCTTTGCAAGCAGGCGATCTTTCGGTGGACCACAACGCTCGTGCGGCATTTGCTGACGTTGCTGCTCAGATCGAAACACAGCCAGACACTTTAGTTTCGTCAAGTGATGCGCTTCTCAGCGCGTCACATGCAGGCATTGTTGAAGCTAGTGCAGAGCGTCAAGGCACTGTGCCAAGACTCTATTCACGCGTCCTGGACGACTCATTTCATTTTATGAATCGAGTGAAATGGCCTAAGAAGCACATGCTCCACGCAGCGTTCCGTCGAGAGTTCTCCAACGCAATCTTCGCCATCAATAGCGAAGACAAGGCCTTGGTAGAAGCTTTCCTATCGAGGGAAGGCAACACTTGGGAAGACGCTTGCCGTTACAAGCCCAAATGGATCAGAAGACATGTGAGGCGGTTCATTCCTGAGCCGAACGTGCTCTATATACGAGTAAAGGCCCTATTTGACTATGTCGCTGGTATCGAATGCGCTGCCACCAAGAAGCCTTTCATCACCCCCGACATGCTCAAAGACGTGGCAAACCTCCTGGAATCTATCAAAGCAGGACACCTCTCGGATCCTCCTGGCGTCTGCTTGCATCACCAATCTGGATCAAGTCAAGGTCTTCCCATATGGCGATCGGTAAGGGGAACGTCGAGAAATGAAGTGTTCCATCGGAGCACTAACCAGAGGAATTCCATCATTCACGGGAGCTACCAATATGGGGTCTCTTGGATGACGCTGCAACGTTCTCGCTATAATTTGCGAGTTGGTATGCGCTGGCGTCACGGCATATGTTGGAAAGGTGGATACAATTTTGAGCTTTTAGATCAGCTCAAAATGCTCCACATTGAACTTGGCATACCTGTCCCAGAAGTACTGCGTCACTGGGTTGTGGTGGATGAATACGCTGATCGCGATTCTCGTTATCTCGACCAACGATTTGGAGTAGCACGCCTCTCCCCGGAGCTTTGCACATCTCACGGTTTTGAACCGTATGCAAAAGACGAACAGGTCCACGGCTATCTCGCCAGCCAGTTCGGAACAAAGTTCGCGGTTGCTCCCGTGACAACTAAAGCAGAAAGGGATTTGTGCAGACTCGCTCTGGACGAATGGCAAAGGTCAAGTGGGCGTTTAAACATATTGCCTTCGGCTGAGGGCTATATGCATATCACCAGAGCTGTCAACAAAAAGGCTGATGGGCAGATCATGCAATACAAGCTTGTCGACCATGTCAGGAAATTCTTCGAGAGTGACGAGAAGAAGAGGATGAACGACACGATGACGAATTTCCTGCACTCATCCGCGATGCGACGAATAGCTGCTGGTTACCAGGCAAGGTTATCGACAGAAACGCGTTATATCACTTCAAGCGACCCTATTGTGCGCAACCTTGGACCCACCAGACCGCCTGAGCAGCCTGTCAGGCTTATGAACTTCGCCGCTCCTGCACCAGCACCACGGCCCGTTGATCCCTCGGCGCCCGAAATTTTCATCCAAAAGGGAAAGCACTCAAGTGATGTGCGCAGAGTCTGCAAGAGTTGCAGTCTCAAAACATGCGGTGCCTTGAAAGCAGTACATTGTGTGCTTCATCCCTCAAGTTTGAGTCGTGCTGAACGCTCCGTAAGGTCAGGAAAGCTGAAGCCAGATATCTTGAGGTTATGGAATTGCTGGCATGTATTGCAGTATGAACGCAAGAGGAATGCAGGATTGACATTACCTTCAGCTTGCACCACGAATCGTATAAAACTGTTAGACAAGCTCCATTCCGGTATGGGGAGCAGGTCAAGCAAGCTGCTTGGCTTCCTTCAATCTGACGCAAACTTGATTCAGGATGTGCTGAAAGCATACATTGAGGAACGGATAGTCTACAACCCGTTTGTTTAGGGAATTGATAGATAGACGAAGATACAGTCGGTTTGAGCCCAGCCATCTGATGATTTGCGCTCATTGGAGGTTCGATGCAGGCGACCAGGCCATCAGGCAAAAGCAGTCACCAACAGATTCGATACCATAGAGAGCTCCAATACTTACCCAGAGTACTCGTCTTTGCATTAACAATGAACGATGGCTACTACTGTCAATTAAACCCATGAACCGTCTATATAAACCGCCTGGGGCGCTTTGCGCCCCAGGCATGGGAATAGAGCCAAAATAATTCAATAGTGCTAAACCAACGCTATGTGTACAAGTCTAGTGTGCAATATCGTGAAGCCATTCGCGCTTGCGTTTCCAAGCTATCAAGTGCTTTCGAGGCCGCCAGTAATCTTCATCTGGCCAAGCATCTCAGCCACGGATGCCTGCCTCATTCGGCGCGTACCTAGATCCAGGTCTGTCGGAAGATTTGTGTCTTGCTGGCTGTCCTCCTTAGCGCCAGCACTGGCTGCTTTGTATCTTGTCTCCATTAGATCAATCACAGCCCGCAGCTTTGGCAACATGACAGGCTTTGAGATGTAGTGATCCATGCCAGCTTCGATGCATCGTTGCTCATCGCCAGCCATGGCATTGGCCGTCATGGCACAAATGAATGGCGCTTTGTCGTCCGTCTGTGCAGCACGTATCTCTTGAGTTGCAGCAAGACCAGACAAGACTGGCATCTGCAAGTCCATGAAAATCAAGTCAAAGTCTTCTACGGCGCAGGCCTGCACGGCTTGCAAACCGTCATACGCAACTTTTGGTACATATCCAAGTTTCTTCAACAGCTGTGTCGCGACCTTGACATTGACCAAATTATCTTCAACAAGGAGAAGCTTCATGCTGCTCGCATGATTCGGGCTTTTCACAATGTTGGGTTGAGTAGACTTTGCAGACTTGGCCAAACCATTGCCCTGTTCTGGATACAAGCTCTGGATTGACTTCAACAGTCGACCCCTTCTGACAGGTGTCGAGACAACGGCATCGATGACGTCTTCGTCCTGTTTGTTGAGCTGCTTCGGCAGTGTCGCGCCAAAGGGCATCATTACCACAAGGGGGAGTCTCTCAACGTTGACCCATCGTTTGCGTAATGCTTTGATGGTCTCAGGCTGGTTGAATGAGTCGCCGATGACGCAAAAATCAGCTTGCTCTGTAGCTGCAGCGACCTCCTCCAGTGTGCGCTGGGAGAACCATTTGACACCAAACTTGGTCAGATGTTGGCGAATGGCTTCTTGGGTGAGGTCGGAGGGCTCCAGGATGAGGCAGGTCTTCTTGGCAAACGCCTCGCATCGTGGAGATTCGGTTGGGTGGGTGCGATGATTGATTGTAGCGCAAAAAGATGCAGAAAAGGTCGATCCTTTGCCAACTTCAGAGACAACAGTCAAATCTCCATCGAAGAGGCGGCACATTCTGCGGGAGATGGCGAGACCCAGGCCGCTTCCGCCGTACTGTCTGGTCGTACTGTCATCCACCTGGGAGAAGAACCCGAAGAGCTTGGACATATCCGCTTCCGCAATGCCAATGCCCCTGTCTTCAACGTCAACAATTATTTTGACCTTTTGATCGCCTTCCTCGTCAGGTTTGCCAATGAACTCGATCCTTGACGTGGCTTTGACGAGCCCGCCGTTATTCTCGGGGCAGAATTTGACCGCGTTTGAGAGCAAGTTGAGTACACACTGTCGCATGCGAGTATTGTCAGCAAAGACCTGGCCAATCTCGAAGTCATCGTCGCTTTCTAGATAGGCAATGTCGATTCCTTTTAGAGCAGCGTTGCGAGCAATCATCTCCAATGCGGACTCCATCATCGTTCTGAAGTCGAACCAAACAGGTGAAAGCTTCATTTTGCCTTCTTCGACCTTGGCCAAGTCCAGCACATCATTGATGATGACCAACAAATCTGAACTGGCATCTATGATGGACTGTGCCATGTCTTTTTGCTCGGAATCAAGTTTCGTCTCGAGCAGCAAAGTGCTGAATCCTACCACAGAGTTGAATGGAGTTCGTATCTCATGTGACATGTTACTCAAGAAACGGGTTTTCATCAAAGTCGCCTGCTCTGCCATATCTTTTGCCATGACCAACTGAGCATTCTGAATTTCAAGCTGCTTGGTGCGCTCCTCGACGACGGACTCTAGGTGGGTCGCATGGTCAACGACTGCAGCCTTGGATTTTGAGAGCTCCCTGTTGGCCTCTTCGAGGGCATTCAGCAATTGAGTCTTCTCAATCGTGATGGCCGCTTGCGTTGCCATGATTGTGAGGAGTTCTACCTTCCGCGACGAGAACAGATTTGTGATCTGAGAATTGGACAGGTACAAAACGGCAGTGACTTTGTCCTGTAGGATGACCGGCAGCGCCATGAAGGATTTTGGGAGCGAGCGTTTTAAACGATCCAGCTCCAGAATCTTAGCATCGTCAATGACCGCCTTCCGTGAATTGGCTGCAAGACGGATCAGTCGCGCAGGGGCATAGTTCTGGTCGTCATCGATGGAGACGTTTTCGTGCACTTTGAAGTTATTCAACGCCCCGCTGACAGACACTGAAAATTGGCCGTCCTCTTTGCCTGCAACAATCAGCGCTGCATTTTGAGCGCCGGAAGTCTGGAGGAGGTGATTGAGCATGTGGGGAATTGCCTCCTCGAGGTTCTCTGATGTTGATAGAACCAGAGCATTTCGGAGAACACTTTCCAAATCTAGCTCCGCTGACGCTTCATCTACCGGATCAAGTTCTTTGCGACGAGGGGATGAACGTGATTTCGACAACCTCCGGGTTGCGGGATGCTTGAAAGGAAATGTCTGCAATGGCGCTTTACCGGGCAATGCAGCAATAAGTCCATCAGCTGAGAGTGTGTCGGTACTCGAGCTCATCGAATACACGTCTTCCTTCGACGGATCCTTGAATTTCGTGGGCAACACTGCTGGCGCAAGGCGAGCCAAGCTGAAGTCTTTCATGACTCGACTCCCTTTGAACTCACACCCCCATTGCTTATACGCATCAGCTGCATCGAGAGCATATCCCCTTGCGGCACGATCGAAGCTGGTGTTGAGGCTTCTCAAATATAAGGCACACCTTTCGTTGTACAATGCAATAAGCAGGCCATTGGACATCTCTTGTGCCTTGTCAATTGCGGCGTTGAAAAGCTGCAAAGTCGTTTCAACTGTTGCTGTAGACTTGCCAGTCTCTGCCTTAAAGAAAGGCTTCCAAAAGCCAAAGATGGCAGCACACTCCTCAGACCAGACATTGGCGTATTCTGTCAGCGTTGCTTTAAGATTTTGCTGTTCCTCAGTAAGATCCATTGCAGCGTCTGCGTCAATCAAGACAATCAAGCTGTAAATACACAAGTTCAATTTTGTCACAAGGCCCTGCGCTCCCGGCGCAACAAGAGCCGCTTCTCCGACGAGTCGAAGGCCTCGTTCGCTGTCTGCTGAGGCAAAAAGAACATGCACAAGCAGGGCGCATCCGTAATACGTCGCCAAGTGCAATGGCAAGGAAAGTTCTCGCATAGCCTTGATATCTGCTGGTGTTGAAATGGTGCCACTGAGTTCGAGGATATCATCCAGATTCGTGCTCGTGCGTAGATTTTCAACAGTTTGCAGGACAGGCCTCACGTAGAGGTAACCAACAGCACGTCTGTAGCTCTCTATTGCCTCGAGCTGACTTAAAGACGCCTGCGAAATGCCATTCAACTGAGCACCTGCAAACAAAATATAACTGGTCTTGTTACCGCAAGCATAAGCCTGATATTCATGGTTGTAAGTGCGCAAAGACTCTGCTTCAGCTTGCTCGAAAATTTTGGCAGATTCAGTACGTGCATCTTCTACCCAAGCAGCAGCGGCACCAATGATGACCATGGCCGAAGGTACGCTTGCTGGCGTGCCGGTTGCTTGCCTCAGGAGATCTTGAAGTACAGCATTTGCGAGTGTACTGTAGTGGCGGCTCTTCTCGTAGTCTCGGATTGGCGAGCTGACCTCGGCGAGCAAGAGAGACGCAAAGCCATAGAAATAAGCGCTTCCAAAACTGTTTTGACCGGCTTCTTGAGAAATCTTGATGGCAGTCAACGTGACAATGCCGACGCAACTTGGACGGACAAAGAAAACCTGTGATGTCAGTTTGTATGCTCTTTCGGCGTGATTTACTTACGCTGGGTAACAATTCGAGGATCAAATCAAGCGCGGCATACGTGAGCGCGTTGGTCATGGCCGGCATCTGGCGTAAAGCAGCAATAGATTCAGGTGACGATGGAAGGGCAGCCCAGAGATCAGCTGTCGCAGAAAGAACAAGTTCGTCCGCTCCATCAGCGAAATAGCCACGCAAGTCGAGACCTGCATACCGGAGGCCCTCAATACCAAACCAGAGCGACTCGCGCGTTCGACCGGCACTCAATTCAGCCTTCATCAGGCGACCGTGAATTTTGACTTTGATGATATTGTCAGAAGCGTGTTGCAAAACCGTCTCGGCGGCATTCTTCGCGGCGTCATAAAGAGCTAAGCTTGAAGACACTTCCTCAAGAAGCAAATAATAATCTAATGCAAAACTGCCAGCAGTTGACCAAACATCCGTGGGAAAGAACTTCGCGGCGGCAGTAAGAAGCGCGTGGGCACTTCCATTAGCAGTATTCGAGAATGCGATGCGAGCGGCGCGAATATTAAGTCGGGCAATATCCATTCTGAGGTATTCAGGAACAAACTCAGAGGCCAAATTGATTTGTGAACAGATGTCGAAAATCATGCTGTCATCCTGGCTAAACGTTTCGAGCAAGGCAAGACCAATGCGCGCGTGCAGCGCTGGTCGGTCAGCCTCGTCGACTAATGCAAAGCAAGCTTGCTGCACTCTATCGTGTAGAAAACGATAAGACACTGCGCCAAATGCGCCCTCGACGAGATCATCAGCAAACTCACGCGGCCATTCTTCCGCGCCGGCAATGGCTGCCTTGTACTTTTCATCGTTCGCGATGACGAGACCTGCACTCATAGCTTGAAAGAGAGAAGAAGCGACGAGACTGTGGGAGTGCTTCACGATGGTTGTCAGGATATCGAGGCGAAAGGAAGAATTGCCAAGACAGCTTGCAACAGAGAGGATCTCACGACATTGCGGCGAGAGCTCATTGACTTGCTTAAGGACAAGAGCCACGACGTCATCTGATGTATCGATCATGCGTACTGCCTGGATGTCCCAGGTCCACGCTGCTGAATGAAAGTCGTATCTCAAAAGCCCGCTAGCATGGAGACTTTGCAGAACTTGACCGATGTGAAAGGCGTTACCACTGGTTTTGGCGTGAATCACTTGTACGAGCTGATTGACCTCAGGCTGAGAATGATCATCATTGCTAGCTTGCAAAGGGCGATGTAAGGTGTTGCAAACAAGTTGTCGAGTCCCAGACAGCGGAAGTGCCCCAAGGGTTAGCTTGAGGTCAGGTTGAGCTTGAGCCATAAAGACTGTATTGACAATGTGACCGGAGTCCACCTCATTGTCCCGGTATGCTGTGAGAAGAACGAGATGATTCTGCAAACGCAATTCGCAAAGTAATTGCAAATCGATTAGAGGTGCCCATTGGATATCATCAATAAATAAGACAAGGGGTTTCA
Source organism: Protomyces lactucae-debilis (assembly GCF_002105105.1). NCBI lineage: Eukaryota > Fungi > Ascomycota > Taphrinomycetes > Taphrinales > Protomycetaceae > Protomyces > Protomyces lactucae-debilis. The sequence continues at coordinate 361,029 of NW_024467996.1, forward strand.
GCTTGGTCGCGAAGGCTTGCATCAACTTCTTGATCCCTCGACGGAATCTTTCCTCTGCTGCCAGGCCAGTTAAAGGAATGACAGGTGGCAAACCCTTGACGTAAGATTCTGTGAGCAAAATAATTAAATCTGGACAGAGCTCACAAAGAGCGCGTGCCTCATCTCCGAGGACACGGAGAACTTTTGTACGCCAGGATTTCAGATTACTTGCAGTCTCAACAAAAATCTGTGCCAACAGATCAGAGAAGACAGCGGAAAATGTGGAAAATGGCGCAAAGGCTTTGAACTGATCGTACTTTGACTCTGCGTAGAAAGGGGCGTTTTGCGTGTTTTGCGACAGTACTAGCATAACCTCCTTGACGAGCCGAGATTTGCCGATACCAGAGTAGCCTGCCACAGTAGCAACGCGTGTTGTTGACGTCTGTTGTACTTGGTTGAAAAGTTCGGTAAGCTGACCGAGCTCGCGCTCCCTCGCGACGAAGTCTGGGGCAATAACAAACCTGGAGACAAGATCTTCACGACCGATTGATATCGTTGCGCTGTTATTGCCATTCTCGAGAGCCTCGATGATGTGCTCAACGTCCACCAAGACACCAGCAGCAGTTTGATACCTGTCATCTGGATTCTTTTGGAGTAGTTTCATGATAAGCGCGTCAATCATAGGCGGTACGTCGAGTTCTCCAAACTTGCTCAATGGTATGACAGTGTTGGCCAGGTGTGAATGCATCAATCCGAGTGAAGAGGTCTCATTGAACGGAACTTGCCCTGTAATAATTTCATAGAAAGTGACACCCAGGGAATACAGATCCGCTCTGGAGTCGACTGTGCGACTGTTCATGCGCCCAGTGCACTCTGGTGCGACGTAGGGCAACGATGTGTTGAGAACATCTGCTTGGCTGAAGGGCATTTCAACCGCAAGTCGCGAGGAAAAGAGCCAAGAAGTAACAGTGACATCGCCCGGCCGGTCGACAAAGCCGCACAGAACATCTGTTCTCAGGTTATTGTGGCGACAATTGAGCGCGTGAGCACTTTGTAAAGTCGATGTGATTGAACGAAGATGGAGCATCACCTTCAAGTAATCCACGGGGCCGCGTTCCTGCACTGGCCGAGAGAGATAAAGCTCCCTAAATGTCTGTCCTCCATAGGCCATGACAATGACACTGCCATTTGAATAGTCATTCCAGCATAACGGCTCAGATACACCATATACTTGCTGCGACCGAAGAAAATTGAGCGTCCGGAACTCATGTCGCAATTGTAAAATGACCCCTTCGTCGCGGCCGGAGGCGAACTTGATGATGAACTGTTGGCCGCTGAGACGAGAGATGCCGCGGTACGTTACGATACTAGGAACGGCCGCCCAGACGACCTCGAGTCCTGTGTAATGCTCGAGATCCGGAACTTCAGTATCTTCCCTGGGTTGGCTGACAGGCGGCGACAATGCAACCATAGCAAGCAAAGACTGAGATCAGGCTCGAATTATTATCGGCACGTCGTGCGATCAAGGCGTCACTCAGACCAAGGGTGCATCTGTTGACAGACCATTTGCCCTCGACCAATTTGTTCGCGGTCTCGACTCTTGAGCGTCGCCACTGTGGCGCAGATCCAGGTCTCGGCCAGCAAAAGTGCAGATGGGTGTCAACTTGCCACTGCTACGAACCTTTGGAAGGCCCAGCATGGTCATGGGAGGGACGTGGTCAATTTCTTAGTCAGGCTATGCGGGTTGTATATTAGATGCGGTGTCAAATTCGGAGGCATAGGTCAGGAGTCAGGGGGCGACATTATGAAATAAGTATAGGAGAAAGGATGAAATAAGAAAATAGATGCCGAGTACGTCTAGAAGAGAAGCACAGCACAGAGGAGCGCAAGTGTGCTCATACCGTAACCGACTACCGAGGCGGCCGCGTTTGCAGATGCTTTCGGTACACCAGCTGCAGCTGCAGCGACAGCAGAGGCAACAGCCGATGCAACGGATGCTGGAGCAGCGTTGCTTGCAACAGGCACAGCGGTGACTGCAGTAGCCACGCCAGAGACTCCTTGGACGACAGGCTGAGCTGCAATGCCGGGAACGCCTTGAGCGATAGGCTGTCCAGCGATGACAGGGGCTCCTTGCACCGTAGGCTGTCCGGCGGCACCAGACGAGCCCTGTACCACAGAGTGGCCTGCAACGCCTGTAGCAACAGAGATAGGCACTGAAAGTGTTGCGGTGATGGCAGCGGCAGCTGTATTGACAATGGTGATTCCGCCCGCTCCTGCAGGAAGGCCACTTGCGCTGACGGTAGCAAAGCCCGTGACAGTAGTCAGCGATGTCACTGGAGAGGCTCCATTGGCAGCAATAACAACAGGAGCGACAATGACGATGACATTGACAATCACTGGTGCGGCTGTTAATGCGCCAGCGACGACAACACCGGCCTGAATGGAAGGAAGACCAGCACCCGAGATCTGTACGAGCACGCCACCAATAGTAACGTAGACGGTACTTTGTCCTGCACCAGCGGTATTGACAATGACTTGAACAGCGACTGCAGTTTGTGCGACGCCTGCGATAGTCGTGGTGACCACCACCGTCTGTGTGGTCGTTGAGCCAGGCAAGACTGAAGCCACCAAAGTCGACGAGGACCCAGAGTTGGAAGCAGGAGTTCCAGGCAACGGCAAGACGGAATTAGCCAATGTCGACGATGAAGCAGGTGCGGAGCCAGATGACGGAGCTGCAGAAGATGCCGCTGGAGCAACTGCCAAAACGGTGACTGTCAAGCCGCCGGCAGGCACGTTGGGCCCGGCAATGACCTGGCCATTGGCACCGACACCAATTGTGAGCAAAACGGCCGGCGCACGCTTGCGCCTCTGGAATCGCTGCAGAGATGCCACGAGGACGTTGTCGACGAAGCCAAAGAAGCCAGGAACCACAGCAGGATCAGTCGGTGGAGGTGTAAGCAGCAAAACATCATAGTCGATGGAGGGAGAAGCCTGAGGGCGAAGGAAGCCCGTGCGACCATTGCAGGTGAAGGTGCCGTCGGTATCAATGGTGATTGGGGAAGGATCGACATTGGCATCATTCACGGCGACAATGACAGGTCCGACACAGACCAATGGTTGCCCGTTTGCGCGAAGGACGTAGGTACCGGCTGAGGGGATAGCAACGGTGCTTGTGGTTGGTGACGCCGTGCTAGTTTCGACAATGGTTGTTTGACCCACAGCTGCACTTTCTGTGGTTGGGACAGTTGGAACGACCTCGGTGCTAGACAAAGGCGCCTCAAGCGACGTAGTCTCAACGGCACTTGATGATTCGACGAATGTTGGCCTACCGCTTGTCACTGGTGCACTGAGTGTCTCCGTGGGCTGCGAAGCAGAAGCCGGATCAGAAGAGATTTCGACAGTCACCGTGGGAAGGACAGCCACGGTAGTAGGGACGGTAGCAGTGGATGAAGTGGACTCGGTGGGAGCATTCAGAGTGGCTGATACAATCTCTGCAGATGAGGACAGCGCTTCTGAAACGCTGGCAGTCGTCAAAGACACAGGTCCGCTGGTGCTTGTAGTCAAATCGAGTGTCACTTCAGTGCTGACAGTTGAAGAAGGAACAGGCTCGGTGATGACGGGGACAGAAGGAGACGTGACCTCACCAACAGTCGAAGATGTTACATCACTCGTGGTCACCACCTCAGGGGTGGATGTCATCACAACTGACTCGCTCGTGACCGTCACAGGGACAGATGTCGTCTCGCTAGTGGTGATAGGCGTAGAAGACTCGCTGGTGGTAGCAGTAGCCTCAGACGAAACAGGTGCCTCAGTGCTGCTAGTGGCAGGGGCTGCGACTGTAGAAGTCTCGCTAGTGCTGGTTGTTGTCATGCCTGGCACAGGAGCGACCAAAGCTTGCAGCTTGGTGAAAGGGACATAGGAATCGCTTGCAGTACTAGACTTCCTGACAACCTTCAAGATTGCAGCATTGTCAAGATAAAGCATGTACTCAGCAGAGGCAATGACGCCGGAGATTGGATCATATGCAAATGCCTGTGTTTGTAGCGAGCCAACCTGAGCAGGAGAAACCAAGATGAAGCGAGTACCAGCAATGTCAGCCTCTGCAGCATCAAAGGCTAGAATTGCACCGGTCGAGTCAGTGATGACATTGTCGGTAATCACAAAGACCTTGTTGCTAGCTGAACTTGCCATGAATACCTCCTCATTGCTCCATGTCAAGCCATTATACGAGACTTGAGCATCATCAGTGCCAGTGAAGCCTGTTACCGCGATCATTGGGTAATCGAACCCTTGATCGCTCACAAAGTTGAAGTTGACAGTCGCCACTGGCAAGGACGCAGAAGCAGTGCTGGACAGCACCGGGTCTGTTGAGGTGGACAGGACGGCCGAGACAACATCGGTGGCTGATGAAGAAGAGGTTGAGCCAATGACCACGGTCGACGAGATGCTCTCAGATGATGAAGAAGGCGTCGCAGTCAAAACTGTGGACGACGAGACTTCTGCAGATGATGTCAACGGGATGATTGTCTGATGTTAGTATGATGAGAGGAAGCAAATTGACGTACCGATGAAGACGTGATGAGAGGCGTAATACTTGTGATCGCAGATGTGGTTGGGTCCACTGTTGAGGTAGTGGCCAAACTTGAAGTTTCTGGCACGAGAGATGTTGTCGTCGTTGTTGTCAACGCATCAGTTGAGGTCGAAGAGCTCTCAACAACTGAAGTCGTACTGACCAACGTGGTTGACGGAATGACGGCAGTCGTGCTTTGAACAGGGGCTGCAGCCGGCACGACGGCGAAGTTGTCACTCAGGGCAGGCAATTCATCGCCACTGGCCGCAAAGTTCATGGTTGTTGGATCCATGACAATGTACTTGCCGCCATTGAGTTGCGAGTAAAGGCCGAAGAAGCCAGAGTCCAGAGGAAGCACGTCAAAGTCGGTACTGACAGACTGTGTTGAAGCTGCCTCAAGACCTGATGATGGCGAGACAGCGACAAACTGACCGCTGGACTGATCAACGATAGACCACATACCTGGCGTCCGTGTCGAGGACACGAAAGAAAATTGACTTGGGGTGGACGTTCCAAAGACATAGCTCTGGCCAGAGAGTGCCAAGTTTTGACCCTGGTAGCCAATATTGAATTTGCCTTGTTGAGCAGGAGATGCAGCAAGGCTGAGATTCTCCGTTGGGTCGGCTGGGTAGTCGGCTGTGCTGGGAGACAAGGTGATGCCGAAGAGGGCAGCCTCGTTCGGGCCACCAGCTACAGGTGAGATGATGCGCTTGGAGGCGTCAATCTGCCAGTAGCCTGTGTCTGGACCGTTGGAGAGCTGTTCGTTGTTGCGCTGAATAGACTGAATCTTGTATCGTCCATCAGGTTGCAAGTAGAAGAGGAAGCCTTGGTCAGTAGTCAAGTAACGTTGATTTTCTCCAGCAGTGTAGTCAGTCAAGTAGACAGGCAGGGTACCATTCGGGTCCGATCCACCGCCAAACTCATAGAACGTCGATAGATACGTTCCGGTAGATGGTACTGGGTTGACTGTTGAGAGATAGTAGACAATACCGAAAGCATTGGCAGCCTTCACAGCGGCAGTCTGTGCTGCATCACCGACGTGATTGAAGTTGTTGTCGAGAAAGAAGGCCGCGCTGAAAATGGCAGAGTCGCCGGCAGCACAAACAGGTGCGTTTCTGCCATTGTCGGCGGTGACACCGAGTGGCGAGCCATCTGGACAAGTGAAAGAGATGCGCGGTCCTTTGATTGGAATAGTTGCAGATCCAGGGGCCTGTGCGGAGACCAACTGAGTCGCTAGTGTTGTAACGATTGCGAGGCCCTTTATGAGGGAAGTGACCCAAACCATGTCGGTGGTGAGGAAGCTGAGCGTTGCCTGTACTGAGATGGCATGCTCGAGTGCTTATGTAGCGGCAGGCTAAGTTGGCTTGTTCGCATCATAAGTCTCAATACAAACATCCGAGACTGTTGCGCTGAAACAGTCGACATTCCTGCTTCCAGCAATAGATGATGATATGGCCGGATCTGACTGTCAAGAAGTCGCGGACGAGGCGGGCAACACTAGCGCGTTTGACGCGAAAATCCGACGCAAGCTGGTGCAAGTGTGATTTTCTGATCGAGATGGGTAAGCCTGAAAATACCGTTCTTGGCCTTCAACAAGATTTCCGCTGCAGAACAAAGAAAGGTACAAACGAAGTCGGCAAGACAGTAAAGGGGCTAGTGCATTAGTCAAAAGCGCTAACTCTGTTCGAGGGCTTGATCTGTAAGACCTGGATGGTACTGGTGCAAGGTGTCAGTGCATATATTGCGCATGAGTACATTGGCTCAGCAGCTGCGTCAGTTTGTTTAGGCAGTGATGTTTAGACTCGATGGGACCATAGAGTATGAGTGAGTCAGAGAGAAGAGAGAGGCAATGCGATCTGTGCGGGACGAGGCGCAGATCTTGCGAATATCAGCCTGATTTAGGCATCACTAGCATCCTTGATTCCCCTTCACGCTCAACAGGGGAACGAGGTGATGGTTCGCTCGTCTGAATTGGGATATTCAACTCTTCAATAGCCCAACATGGCAGAAATAGGAGAGCTCTTTGAAAGTACACGGTGCCGCCGGCGCACCGCCTCAGGTCCGCCTGTGCTACTTGGCCTAGTTGTCAGGACAATGGCCAGAACGTCTCAAAAGCATTGTGCCTAGAGGCCATCGTCATGTCTACATTGTCTAGGCCTCGGAGCCTAGTAGATGCACCGCACCGCACCCGCCGAGACTGAGCACTGAGCACTGAGCAGTGATCGCCAAAAATATTGTCCAAGTGCGGCCTACCATCGCTTACTGAGCCCCTGACAATGTTTCATTGGCAGACTGTCGCTTGAGAGAAGGCTTCATGGACAAAGAAACCGACAAGTCTTACAACTTGACATGCTGTCTCGCGCCATCGCTTGGCTGTCGTTCTCTTGCTGCCGGTCGACTTGAGCCAGCATCACCCGTACCAGCTTGACTTTGCTGTTGCTGCTGCTGCTGCTGCTGCTGTTGTGCGTGGTTGAAAAACAGGGGTCCACGGGTCTGTTGCAGAAAGTGATGGAATTGCAGACGCATCGCTTGCAGACCACCGCGCAGCATAGCCAATTCATCCTTATTGCGAAGCGATTCATTCATCATGACATGTGCTTGTCGTGTTTCTAGACTCGCAATAGCATTGGAGAGGTTTTCGATGTGTGTACCGGTCTGTTCGAGTTGTTGAAACAAGTACGCTCGATCACGCTCATACTCGCTTGAAATCTCAAGGACGGGTTCGATGCCTTGGTTGATGGGAAGTTGTTCGAATGCCGTGACGCGTTCTCGTAGACTAGCATTTTCGAGTTGTAATGCAGCCAGTTTCGCGTCTTGTGCAGCGAGGTACGGGCGAAGACTGTTGAAGATGCACGAGGCCTCATGCGCTGGCTGCGCGATTCGCTTCTCGTGCCATGTACAGCCAAGTGAGTGAGCACTACAGTTGACTGGTTCCTCAAGACATATCAAGCGATGTCCTGCCATGTCAACAGCTGAGAATTCGCTTGTGCAGTAGGTGCAGGTGTGCGACAATGCTGAACACTCATCCAAATGACTCTCTTTGGCGCTTTCAAGCACCTCGTCCCCACAATGCTCGCAGACAGTTGTTGTATGCGCGCACGTCAATTTATCATCCAATTCGTCGAGCGCGGAATCTGCAGTGTCCGTTATGGCAGCAATATCCTTCCTGAATGAAAACTTGTCGCATTGCGGGTTTGCACAAGGAACAAGGACATAGTCACACGCATCTCTGATGTGGTACTTGAGCAAGCCTCTCGACACAGTGACGGGACATCCATGGACCTTGAATGGACAATAAACGAGTAATTCATCGACAAGGGATTCAAGCAGTCTCGGTGCAGGACTACAATCTTCCATACCACGACGCATAGGCGTCCGATCAATAGGACACTCCAATTTATCTGAAAGCGCACGACTAATACAGCGCGCACAAAAGACATGATTGCACATCTTCGTTTGTAGCGGTGTTGTGAGGAGTGCTCGACAGACTGGACAGAAGAGCGAGTCTGGCGGTGTTTGAACATAGCTTAGACTATCATAGTCAATCCCTGGCTGACGTTGTAGTAGAGGGGCCGAACTGTCGGCGAGCTTCTCGTTTGCCATGGTTGGCGATGTCATGGTCGTCGTCGCAGTAAAAGTGCGTGGGATTGGGCATTGTCCGGTTCAGATGGGAGCACCCATTTGACAGCCTGGCTATGGTAAATTGTCTAGTAAATCTTGCCATCTAAGATACTAGCAGCAATGCGTACCCTCAATTCCCTCATATCCTCCTGATCGAAATCCACGGGCGCCCCTCTCGCCAAGCATTCAGCCGTGCTGCAAGCAAACACTCCACAATCATGACCATTCTTCTGCAACGGCGCTTCATCAGAAGGTGGAATATAGTTTGACCACGTTTCTTCCTCCTTTGCAAACTGCGCATCTTCATTCCGCATATACTCACGTAACCGCGTATGCACTTGACCCGGTCCACCACGCAAGGAATCCCAATACTCAATTCGTTTCTCTCGCCGATTAACGGCAGACATGCACCAATGGACACCGAGATGGATCGGTACCAAGACCATCTCGCATTTTGCAATATCGACTTTTGCACGTTTAGCGAATCGTTTCACACCGGCGTAGCCTTTTGGTAGGAGTGAATTGCTGTAGAAGAATGTATTGAAGCAGTGTAGTGTTGATTGACCGTCTTGCTTTGAACGCTCGTTGATGAGGTTCATGTAGAAATTAATGACTTCATCGTTCAGCCAAGCGCCAGGCCGCAAGGTCATTAAATCATCCACGCGAATAGGTTGATTGAATCGCTCTATCAACACTTCATCCTGTGGCAAATTCCCCGCCATGATTTGTTGTACGCGACTAGCTGTTTGCTTCGGTAATGGCACACGCGCTGGTTTTTTAAGTCTTTCAATCTCTGCATCCCGTTGACGTCTCGCTGCCTCGACACGCTTCCATTCATAATGGCCTGGAAATTCTTGCTCCAATTTTTTGATGAGTTGTGCAAGGGATTCTTGTTCCTCTCGAACAAGTCGAGTTCTCGCTGCTTGTTTCTTTGTTTTGAATAGGTGAGGCTGCGTGAGTGGACTTGCTAGTTGTGTGCCAGGACTTCGATAGATTGTTTGTGGTGATTGTTGTGCCGGCGATTGCAATACAGGCGTTCCTGGTACTTGTCGCTGTTTTATAGCTGGTGGTGCGATGTTTGTGAGTGTGAGGTGACGACGACTGATACGTCCTGTATGGGGTGCCATTTGATTGAGTACACGAGCAGCATCTTGACTTGTTCGGGGAGTCAATGTACCACGTCGTTTCCCACCATCAGCAAACAAGGCACGTTGCACAGGCGACGCAGTAGTTGTGAGGACGCGCACATCAGGTCGTAGAGAGCGCTCTTTTTGTTGTTGTGCCTTGAGTCTTGCGAATTGCTCGTGCAGGGATGGATGGGGTTTTGTGAATTCCGTTAGGGATGCTTTCCGTGCTGCAGACTCGAATGGATTCTCTGGTTGTCTGGCCTGTTCAATCTTGTGAGAGGAGGTCCGACTGGCTTTTCTTCTTGCTTGAGATGTGTCTATGGGCTGCGGTCGCTCAGCCTCTTGTTCTTGCGCACGATCATCATCCCTACCGTCGTTTTCATCCTCACTTGCTTGATATTCGAGTCCAGTGAGATACTTTAAGCCTTCATACGCATAGGTGCAGAAAGAAGCAAACAAGCCCTCCGCCAACGCAGCCACAGAAGTTCGCGCATGGTCAGGTTCCTGCTGCATGGCTGCCGCATCATTCAGTGTGTTTTTTTTAAAGGCCGTTGCGTGGGATCGTTTGACAGGGGTGGGTCGAGTCAGTGCTGACTCTGCAAGCATGCGCTCAAGCTGTTGATAGAGCGTCTCTGCTCCCACAGAAATGCTTGCGTCTTGTCGCTTTGTTTTGTTGAGTGTCTACACGTCGCGTCTCAATGGAAATTCGGGTTAGGGTCAGTCAATCTAGTCACCAGTGGAAGCCTTGAAGGTCATCTGTATATCTATATTCATCCATGTACTGTAGATGGTGAAATGTATATCGAAGAAGAAGAGAAGAAAGAAAAAAGTCATGACGCCAGGTCAATGGCTTCCTCCTCCTCGCGTGCAAGTGCATGCTCCAACCGTGCAGACTCCTGCTTCAATGCCTCAGCAAACCGTGCCACCGCCTCCGTCACTGCTTGTCCATGTTTCTTGATGGTGAGAGAGATCAAGACTTGCGTAATAACGCTCATCTCTGCGGTTGCTTCACCCGCATAAGCTGTCAGTTCTCCAAGGAGTTCCGAAATCTCTGCATAGACATCCGTGAGTTCTGTCTGTGGTGAGAGTTGAGGAATGGCATTCTTTCTGAAGAGACGTTCGTATGTCAAGAGTGTATTGAGGACTTGCTGGATGGTATTGCTGAATTGTGGATCGATATGATCATCGAGGTGTCCGCCAACTGCAATTGGTGAGACACTGCCTGAGCTCTCCCGTGACAAGCTTGATGAAGTACTGGATGCGGTTGAGCGTCGTCTCAGCGTGCGTGTGCATTCGTGTTTACAGATGTGCAGGGCATTGGCACTCTGTTGGAATTGCTTGCAGATACTGGCATGGAGATTGTTGTCTGCTTCACTTGCATGCGTTGCAGGGAAGGAGAGAGAGGGGATGGTGGGTGGTTGGGGATGCAGTCGACGCGTGTGTCGTGCTGCTCGAGTATCACGCGCATAGGCTGGTCGTTGCTGCTGCTGCTGGGTGGTGCTGTCACTTGATGTGTGCATAGTAGCTGGGATGGATGGTCGAGTAGGTTAGAAGTAGACCATGCTGCTGCTGATGCTGATGCTGATGCTGATGCTGTATCCAGTTCTGTCTTTCTACTCTCTATCCTCTTTCTCTCTTTCTACGCTCTTCTCTCTCTTTCCTCTGCTTCCTCGCGTGCCTCTGTCTCTCTGCCCTGAAGTCTTCCAGGAAGTTCAAGCTGAGCTGCGGCAGTGAATTGAGTGAGTGAAAGAGAGTCGGGCCCACTTCGCTGGCTTCCTGCTCGCTGATTGGCTGCTGCTTCCTGTCACACGCACACTCTCTCTTGCCACTGCTGCAGTCCATTAGTCTGTAGCTCCATTGTCATAGCTACACTAGCTGATGCTCGCTGATACTCGCTGATTATAGCTGATACTAGCAGTAGATTGACTTATATGACAAGCACAACAGCAAACAGCGGGCAACCTCGCGCGGCTGCCCAGAAGATCTCTCGTCTACTCCAGCAGATCACCTCGCGTCTCTGCCGATGTACAGATCAGCACCCGCTCTCCAAGACTCCATTGACTGAGCTACCATCTTGACTGATCTGTCTCAGGCACACAAGCTCAGGCGCTCTGTCGGCAAACACCTGCAGGCACATCCCTGGACTGCCCTATTTGATGATACTCATCTATCTCAGCTTGCCGTTCGTAGCTCTTAAGCAGCGTAGTTCCGGCCATATCCACCATACATGAGCTGGCAGACACTGTCGCACATTGAGTCTGTCATCAATCTCGACGTAGACTCTATACTCGTTGCTCTACATGCTGAATCTGTTCCTGGCTACGTCATGGCCGACGACGATTATCGACAAACACATCTTCGACCAGCATCATACAAACGCGTCGACATATAGATGAACGTAGCTTCATCAGCCATCAATTCAGCGGTACATTCGCCTACCACAGCAACACAAGCTAACAACACAACAGCTATGGGTATTACGGGGCATTCACGACGACACGCGCATCACACATAGCCGCGCAGGCCACGTCTGTATCCGCCATGCCTCCCCGTTTGTCTTTTACAATCGCTTCAATACCACCCTGACCCTCTCACTATTAAGCACGACACCCTTCCCAAAAGACCGTCGCATCTTCTTACAAAAACGAGGCTTTCGCACAGGTTTGTTGGGTTGGACGGTGGGTGCGCTGTTGGGCGGTACGATAGGCAAGGATATTGAAATCACACCCGCTCAAACAGTCGCGAGTCTTGCAGAAATCCCTCAGACATCTTTATCGTCAAGTGCGCGCACGACGATTGAGGCTGAAGTCAAGACCTATACCTCCTCACAGGATAAACGGGCCCTATCCTTACAAGAGACAAATGTCTGTCACATCCCCTGCAGTTCCGGAGATGGTTACTTTCGAATCCGCATCACGGCTGCGAATGGTGTCCAACAACTCGCTGCAACGTCAACATTCAGAATCCTCTCTAGTTCCCTCAACACTGCTTCACCACGCGGTGCAAACTTGTACCAACTACCTGTTGAATTCGCTGCCTATACAACCGTCAAATCAGCACAAGTTAGTGCATGGGGGTTCTTCTATGCGTGTTTTCCCTTTTTGAAACTAGGCAGTTTGATACCGGGTGGTGGTGCCGTATCACAGCAAATGTTGAATACCCTCTGGCGATGGGCTGGTGGACAAGCGTATTTGGAGGAGAAGAGAGAGGTCTTTAAGGTGGATGAGACATTGGCGAAGGCTGGGGAAGTGAGGGATCGTGTGGATAGAGCGATTCCTTGGTCTGCTGTGGGTGTTCGACGGGCCTTTGATGTGGAGGAGGATCGGAAGCTGGGACGGCAGGGCTATGCAGTGAGATATGCAGCCGTATAGACAGTAATCTAGTTATCCCCTACTAAAATATAGTACTGTACATTGTTTAGTCTGGTGCTGACACGTCGCGTTCAAAACTCCAAAGCGCGACGGAAGCAGCAAACGCTCCATCACCCCATCCATTCAATACACATACGACACAAGATGGCAGACCAGGACGATTTCGCAGGAACAGTCAGCTCACAGTACAAACCCCAAGGTCCCTCCAAGACCATTGAAGAGTATGCGCAACTCGACGCAAACGATGAATCACTCAACAAGTGGAAGGCAAGTCTAGGCATCACCTCCACCACCACTCCCATCATCCTCGACCCTTCAACACCTGCAAAAGTCCTCATTGACTCCATCTCTCTGCATGTCGCTGGCAGACCAGACATTACCGTTCCCTTGAAAGATGCAGCAGCCATCAAGAAACTCAAGGAAACACCCTTTATTGTGAAAGAAGGTGTCGTGTACAGCCTCACCATTCGTTTCAGAGTGCAGCGTGATGTTGTGAGTGGTCTCAAATACCTACAAGTCGTGAAGCGGTCAGGCATTAAGCTTGATTCAGTGGAGGAGATGCTGGGTAGTTATGGCCCTGCTGAACAAATCTATGCGAAACGGCTCGCTGAAGAGGAAGCGCCATCGGGGATGTTGGGTAGGGGCAGGTATGATTGTCGCTCGCGGTTTGTGGATGATGACGGGCATGTCCACCTTGACTTTGACTGGAGCGTCAAGATTGAGAAGGAGTGGAAGGACAAGTGACATGGTCTGCTATAGCCCTCTTATACCCATAACGACAACATAGATCATGAATGCACGGTACGCGCGGTAGTTTTCGACGTCTTATGAAACGAAGCCAGCCAGGCGCAACCTCCTACAAGCACGTCTATAGCTCCTGCTTCAACGTTATGGCACCCAGTCTCACACTCGCAGCAGATGAAGCAAAACTCACACACCTCCTTCAAGAAGCCCATGCACAATGCGCCTTTAGCGATCCAACCGTTGAGATCCGGTATGCAGGCGGATGGGTGCGTGATAAGCTCGTTGAGAAGCCAAGCCACGATATTGACATTGCAGTCAGTTCCCTCTCTGGTCATGCCTTTGCTCAACAATTTGCTGCGTTTCTAGCAAAAGCGCATCCTGACCTCACAACGGGGACGATTGCCAAGATTCAAGCGAATCCAGAGAAGAGTAAGCATTTGGATACAGCAACAGCAAGGTTCCTTGGATTGGAGTTGGATTTTGTGCAGCTACGGACAGAATCGTATGCAGAGTCTGGCGATACACGAACGCCAAGTATCACGGGCGTGGGCACATTACTTGAAGATGCAGAACGACGTGATTGCACCATGAATGCGCTCTACTACAATGTGCATTCAGAGAAAGTGGAAGATCCAACGGGTAGGGGATTGACGGACTTGAAGCGTGGTCTCATCCAGACACCCCTCCCACCGAGACAGACATTCCTCGATGACCCTCTACGTGTCCTGCGATGCGTACGATTTGCAAGTCAATTCGGGTTTGAGATTGAAGAGGGGACCCTCGCGTGTCTGGCAGCAGGAGAAGTGCGCGATGCGCTTGATCGCAAAGTCGTGAGGGAGCGTATCGGTCTTGAAGTGTACAAGATGCTACGGGGTATTGATCCAGCACGCGCACTCAAAACACTTCAATCAAGTGGATTGTATGAAGTTGTCTTTGCGCCGTTGCCAAGTGATGTCTCTACAGCCAATTTCGAAGCACTTGAACGGGCCATGCGCATCTGTCGGGAGGAACCTGCATTGATGCAACACTACGACGCCTATCTCGACGGCAGACTTTGGCTCGCCATTGCCTTGTTACCATACAGAGACGTGCGCATGCCCAAGGATAAACGAGGGTATCAAGATCCCCTTGCATGCGGCATCATTCGAGATCGCCTCAAGCTGACCAATGCGCTCGAATTGCTTTGCAGACAACTATTCCCTGTGTCAGACACAGCAAGCGTCACTGCTGATGCAAGTCGACTGGAGCTTGGCCAGTTAGTGCGCAAGCTCGGCCGCGACTGGCGACTTGTATTGCTGGTTGAGACCTTGGCAACTCAGGAAGCGCGATCCATTGCAGACTTGGAGAAATTGCTGGAACGCATCAAGCAGGAGGGTCTGGAAGATGCGCATACTTTCAAAACGCCCGTCGATGGTAAAAAGATTCGAGCCTTGCTGCTGGCTGCCAAGCAGGATATCAAGCTCATGAGCGTCCTGACAGAGCTTGCAGTGCTTTACCGCATTGAAGACGCGACCATTTGCGAGGAGGACATTCTGACGCGTCTCGAGGCGCATCTTGCCTCATTGCCAAGCAAATCATGATTAAGTCTTGCATTCCCTTATACCAGCATTAAGCATAACATAGAAATAGCATCGAATATCATTTACACGGCCAATGCACCAACAAGTAAAGTCGACTCTGTTGGTTCAACATAAGTGACATTTCGTGCAAGCAGCTGATCTGGCCCTGTATGCGCACAGATGACGACTTGTCCCACCCAGTCCTTGATGGCAGCAGCATGCTGCGCGTCGCTGGAAGGCAGTAGGATCAGTAGATCTGGTGAGATGTGTCTACTGATGTGAATCACACCAGTGCTCGTCTCGTACCGCAAGACATGCGATACTTGACTTTGAAGCTTGCGCATGATTTGACTCGGCACTTCATGTTGTTTGCTATGACTTGGGCAGTAGAGCAAGACGGTGAGGTCATCATTGATGTCTGCTGCGTTCGCCAGCACGCGTAAGACTTCCTCGGGGTCTGAGGCAGCAATGGCAATCTTGCGCCGTTTGCGAGTATTTGGAGAAGAGGAAGCATTGCCTGCATCTGAGGAGAGATGTGTGAGGAGGTAATAGGAGAGACCCAGGAGCAGGGATCCAACGGATGCCCATGCAAGTGTGGTTGCGAGGGGCGAGCGTCGCTTGATGGATGCCGCTGCTTGACCTGGCATGATGATCTAATCTTGTACTGTCTCTTGAGCCCGTCCCCCGGTGCTTGTCCCTTGTCGCTTGTCTCTTGTGTGGTTGCTGCTTCAAGTCGCGAGATTCAGAGCGACAGGAGACAAGAGACAAGAAGCCTCTAGGCTCCAGCTACCTGGACAGCAGACAGAAGGAGAAGGCCATGGCAGACAGTGACGACCAGCAGCAGTCGGAGTATGTCACCCTCGTCTCCTCAGACAGCTTCCACTTCATCATCCACAGGAAAGCAGCCCTCGTCTCCGGCACACTCGCCTCCATGCTCTCGCCCACCTCTCAGTTTGCAGAGTCGCGCACGAATTCCATCACGCTCGAGTCTATCGAAGGGCACATGCTAGAAAAGGTCATTGACTATCTCTATTTCCATGAACGCTACAAGGACGCGAAGGAGGTACCGGAATTTGTGGTGCAGCCAGAGTACGCGCTCAATCTGCTGGTCGCTGCAGACTTCCTAGATGGTATGCCTCTTTCCTGGTCAATGAACAAGCATACTTACTGCATCTAGTGTGAGGGCTCTTCGGTAGATGCCTTGTGGATTGGTGCACCGCTCGATGGGCTGCGTGACGTACCATTGCGTTGCACTAGAGCACGTCCATCTTGATTGCTCTGCGCCGGGAGGCCATCGTTTGCGCAGCATGAAGTCCTGGACAGTTCGTTCGGTCCAGCAGCAGCATTGCGCTTGCTAGTGTCATTGCAGCAAGACTCCCTTCAATCAGACGCATCACTGTCATACCGCCGTCTGCGATTCAAATTACCACCTTCCTCTTCTTCCTCGTCCTCCGCCTCGCCAGCAGGAGCCTGTCCTTGCCTTGCCGTAAATTGCGCAGGCCAATATGGCAACTTGCGCCATGCCTTTTCATCGTGAATCACTGCGACAATCTCGCCTGCCAGCTTATTCTCTCTGGCCTCGAATGCCGCCGTGTCCATGAGTACATACCCACCACGACGGATCCACATCGTATTGCGGAATCGCGGTGGCAGTTCAACCAAGATGCCCTCTGCAGTCGTCGTTCTGACAGTGTAGATGTTATTGCCATTGATCGTCGTTACTTGTGCAATTTGCTGCGATGGTTCCAATGAATCGGGGACTTCTGTCGCCTGCTGCTGGCCCTTCCTGCCCATCGTCCGTCAAGCTCTTCCGCCTCTCACTCAGCTTCACAGGCTTCGTTCCAACTGCTATCGCTACTCGTTGTCTCTTTGCTCGATTTTGACTTTTTTGACTTTCGCGACGACGAGCAAACAAGACCACGCTGCAACCACGCTCTCAACGTGTTCCTCCATGCTATGGCACTCGCAGACAGACTCGCCGAGACTTATTGTCTGACGCAAGTCTATGTCGACCCTCTTCGGCAATCCAGGCCTCTCGTCGTAGCCAGGGCGACAGGAAACATTGACAACACCCATGCAGCTGTGTGCAGCAATGTCTTATTCAGACAAGGCAGGCCGACCTTGTTCTACACCACACAGGGAAGCCGATTGACGCTACAAGCAATTGATGCGAATTGGCCGGCCTCGGTGTTTGACTTTGGCGATGGTATTAGAAATGCAGGTCTACACGACGACAATGGCAATGTCATTGTGCATCTCTTCACGACGAGTCACTTGCTATATACCATGATTTTGACGCCAGAGCAGATTGAGGACCCATCGATCAAGAAGGCAGATGGTTGGATTGCTGAATATGCCGCACCGAGCTTTTCCATTCGGAGTCCACTCTTCATGAAATCCATCAGTCCCACCAGTGTCCTATTCTCCCTTGAAGATGGCGGACTCTTGCGACTCTCCAACAATGGACGTTCCTACAACGAGCATCTCTTTAGTGATTCAAGTTTCTTCAAGTCCTTCAAGAGTATCCTGCCCTGGTCAGGTCGGCCAGCAAATCTCATCATTGCCATGCAAGCATCGCCTAGCAAATCACTTCTCTTCACTCTGAGTGTCGACGCGAAATTGCGGATTTGGCAGCTACAGACCGGGCAACTCATTACCATGCATGATGTATCCGGTGCAGAAGCTTCAGCCTCAGCATACCTGCTCGACCCGGTTCCCATCAATCTGTTGGCTTTACACGAGGATGAAGCCTCATTCATGGTCGTCACCTATTGTCCTCATCAGCCAGGCCTATTCAAAGTCTTTAAGGGCGAGACGGGCTTACAAGAGGTCTTTCAATTTCGTGAAGAAATGCCACGCAATGGTCTATGGCGTGTCTTTGATCTAGCACTGACACACATCTCGGCAGATCAAATGCTGCTGCATGTCCTTTGGAAGTCAGATACCCTTACCCTCGTTCAAGTCGGTGTGGTGAGTTTATCAACAAAGACAGTGGGTTGGTCTTTTGCTGCTGCACCGCCCTTTCAGCGTCCTGCGGAAGCCACTGACAAATTGCTTGAACGTTGGATTTTTCAGCCTTCTCGACTCCCAATCTCAACACTCAAAAGGGCCCTGGCTGCGTCCACCTCGCAAGATGTGTCTCTGGAGCACATCACAAACTTAGCACAAGCGCAACAAGCAGCACGCGAACTGCTATGCAATTCAACCCCCCTTGAAATCGACGAAGACACCGGTGCAGAACTAATAGAGAAGCAAGAAGAAGCCATTCGGCTACAATACCTCAGTCTTGCACAGATTTGTTTGGAGCTAGATCGTCTCGGTAGCGAGCCGCATGCTCTCTGTCGTGCTGAGTCTGGCGAGATTCTTGTCGCTCAATCAGATCGTGTTTCGATTGTGCGACAGGCGAATCCACTTGAACGGCTCGTCGAGGTAGCGCGGATACACAGCGACTTACCGGACATCCGCACAACTTGTCTAGGTCTCTGCAGACTTCTTGGCGAAGTTCAAACGCCGGATGTGGTTGAATCTCTGCACACGGCACTGCGTCGTTATGCGTTCGCAGACCGTACATTGAGTGCCGATGATTTCATGTTTGTTTGCTTTGAGGAAAGCGTCGAGCAGAGTCTCCCGAGACCTGTTGTTTTGGCTATGCAAGAAGCGCCACTTAAGACACACGATTTATTGTCTTTGCTCAACGACATGTTGCCCTTGTTCGTTCTCAAGCTGCGCAGTAGTGTTGTCCCGCAGGGTGTTACAGGCTTCGCGGGCTATGTTGCAGGTCAGCGAGACATGGCAATCAATACACAGCAGACACTTGTTCAGCTCGTGGCGATCTTGCAGTACTATGCCTGTCATGCCACCGAAGCAGACGTCTTTCGTGGCGCTCACCTGTTTGTTAAATACCTGGAAGCGTATAAACGGACAACACTGGTTGTGGAAGCTTGTACGTCCATGTTACAAACAACCGGTACCGATCAGACAGTCTTTGCGGGACTCGCGGAAGCACACAAGGGTGTGGTGCCCTATCGTGATTTGCTTGAACGCATCTTGGTGTTTCTCGTCAGTAGCAATGAGGGTCAATGGGCGGTCACATTCTCAGATTATGCGGGAGCTTCTGCATTCTGCGGTTACCTGGGTGCGCGCGGCAAGCTCCTCCTCGATCAAGCAGAAGACGCTGCCAAAATCTTTGCAAGACTGGGATATCCTCTCGTCGCAGGATCTCCTGCAGCAGCTGAAACCAAGCTCTCTGAGAGACTGGATCGTCGCACACTTGTGGATTATCACTTGCATATTGCACGACTGTTCAGTGCGCGCCATTGCTACGCCCAAGCGCTACGATTCTGTTCGGAAGCTGAATTGGCGTTACGCTTGGCTCCAAATGATGCACAGCACAAGGCCGTTGCGAAGGCCAAGTTCCAGGCAGGCCTGTCTGCTAGCCAATTCGATGAAGCATATCTATGCCTGCCCACGCTCATGACTGCACAACAAGTGGATCCGTTGCGACAATTCCTCACAAGGCTATGTGAGTCTGAACAAGCCAACAAATTGCTACAATACCCCTTCATTGGCCTTCTCGAGGAAGTCGATGATTTGCTTCAAGAAAAAGCCGATGCCATGCTTGCGACACAAACGACACCCGCGTATCATCGTATTCTGTACAGCTGGCGTGTTCAGCATTGCAATTTCCGTGGAGCTGCATGTGCGCTTTATAGGCGGCTGCAGGTGCTTCAGGCGCATGGTCGACATGCTGCATTTGATGTCTCTATGCATTTGGACTTGACAGAGGGCTATCTTACGATTCTCAATGCACTCAGGTGTATGGAGCCTGATGAACAATGGCTGATTGTTGGTTCTCTGGAGTCTGGCACGCATGGCGATGCGCCGTCGCCGCCAAAACGTAAAAAGCAAGATGGGGATGCAGGTATCTCGGGACAGGTGAAGCGCAAGTTACTCAGTTTGCAGGATGTCAGGGAGGAGTACAAGGCAGAGTTGCACAACATGAAAGTACAACTCAATCAGCTCTCGGGTCTGGCCTAGCATATGGCATCCATATACATTAGGTAGCAGACAGTTTGTCCGTCTACATGCACACAATACTCTGAAGAAGGAAGTTTGGAAATCAATTGCAATGAGGTCGTTAAAAAGGAAATATTGGGATCCCTTCACAAGCCCTTCTTTCGGAACTTCAAAGGGATATTGGCGAGTGGATCCTCATTGGCGTGTCCATGAAAGATCTCATCGTGCTTTTTGAAATGCTCGATATCCTCAGGGTGCGACCACGTCGCTTCACTGCCCTCTGGATCATCGGCATGATACTTTTCCACATGGTGCAGGTCGTAAGCAAGCTCAAAATCTTCGTGATGTCCAGCAAAGCCATACGACTTGAGCTGACCACCGCGTTTCTTGAATGCCAACCACTCGTCCAACTGAATCTTGCCATTACGGTCTGTATCGAGTTGCTGCATGACATCGTCCGTCACCTCTGCAACTTTACCCTCGCCGCCTGCAATGGGTTCCATCTGCTCAAACCCACCCGTGATGCCATACAAAGCTGCAATGTCTTGGGGCGTCCAATAGCCAGTAGAATCAAGATCGTGCGTTCTAAAGAAGAACTCGTCATCATAGGAGTCCAAGTGATGCTCATCCCGCATATGCTTGACCTCCCAATGCTCACTGGGTGGGAGAACATCTGGCATCACTGGTGCATTGGCGTGTGCTGCACGTTCAGCTTCCTGAGCGGTGGGCAAGC
The DNA here is from genome assembly GCF_002105105.1 of Protomyces lactucae-debilis. NCBI lineage: Eukaryota > Fungi > Ascomycota > Taphrinomycetes > Taphrinales > Protomycetaceae > Protomyces > Protomyces lactucae-debilis. The sequence goes on from NW_024467996.1 coordinate 381,749, forward strand.
GACGCTGTTCAGTAGCTGGCTTCGTTATCGCTGCAGGACGTGCACGCTGCATGGAAGGCACATCAATGGCAGAGACGATGCTGAGGGGTGCAAGCAGGATACCCGTCCAGCTGCAAAAGAGGGATGCTTTCATGTCGAATGGTGAAGAGAAAGCTCCAGGCGAGTAGTAAGGGTATAACGAGTGTCTAGAAGGTATGCTCGCGGTTGTGGACCCTGTCTACCTCTGTGAGTATCTGTTGCTCTCTCCGATATCGCGCTTTCGTTGCAACTGACCACGCGACGGATGATCCAGCAGTCACATTCGCAAGGGACAGTAGCTTCAGACATCACTCATCGTCTCATCGTCTTCAGCACGAACACTCCACGTCTCGGCGTCAATGCAGACAGTTGGCTGCACGCTGTTCTCTAGCAGATACATGCCATTTGGAATATCATTGTCATCCGCTCGCTCCAGTCCTTCTTGTAAGGTCGAACAAATACCAGCTTCGACGTGCCGACTTGCTAGTCTCTGCCTTGCAGTATCAACATCGAACTGCACAAGCCAGGTTTCGTCCATGAGTGTAGAAATGCGTTGCCAGGGTTCATCTTTGAGTAGCAGGTAGAGACCTTCCAAGATCACAATATTAGCGTGCCTGGCAATCATGATACCATCAGGTACTGGATCCTTGACTGCATGATCGAACGACGGACACTTGATGTCTGGCAGATTCCTGTAGGTAGAGACTTTGAGTTGCTCAGCAAGCTCCACGACTCCAGCTGCATCAAAGGTGAATGTTGCACCGCGTCGACGCGTACCTTCTCCATCAAGCTGTGACCTGTACAAATGAAATCCGTCTGCTTTATGAGCCTTGTATTCAGAGGAGAATTAAAAGTGTTCATACCCATCCCGACAACGACAGTCTTGTAATGGCTGCGAATACCCTTATCTGGCTCAAGTCCATTCATAAAGTCTGCAAGCTTGTGTGCAAGTGTCGTCTTGCCAGCACCTGGGATACCAGCCAAAGCAATGCAGATGCGCGGTCGAAGCATGCCATTCTCGCGCTGTGCAATGAGGCGTTGGCAGCGTTCAGCAAGGGTGTATACAGCAGTCTCCATCTGTGCGATGAGAGCGTCTTCGAAGAGCAAGTCCTATGCTTATTTGGAGCTAGAGATGAGAAGAGCTGGACACTGAGACAGACCTTTGTTATTCAGAGCATGTACATACAGTAGTGTATAGTAGTGTCTATTAGCACTAGACTGCACTCTCGGATTGACTGGCAGCAGCGCAAGATTTCAGATGGGAACTTTCAAAAGCAGCAAAGGCAGCAGCAGGCTTCAACACGAACAGATTCATCAGCTGTTTGATGGGCAGCAAGGGCAGCATAGGTCTCCACTTCTAGCCAGGGCAGCACTGTTACTTGGGTCCCAGGATAAATTTCATGAGGCAAAGCACATTCCGGCCTATACAATCGACCATAAGGACTACAGCAATGAAGCAAGCATATATCAAAATGTTTCATGACTCTGACTGGCATGCACTGTCTTGCTTCTATCCAGACGAAGCAATCCAAACCTTGCAGCGCTCACTTCTCGGCTGTCATCAACCGCGTCTCTCTTGCAGCTGTGAAAGCTTCTCCTCCAGCTCCTTGATTTGATCCCTCAACTCCAGCAAGATCTCCATATCCGACTCTGCAGCAGGAAGACCCTTTTCCACAACTTTTTGCCAATCTGCCGTTTGCTCATCAATCTCATCTCCCCAATCGTCATCATTGAAGTCGCCTTGATCTGCGACAATGTTACTGTATGCCAGGACACGACTCTCATACAGAGCAATGAGCACCAAGAACGGCCAGTAGAGCAAGAACATGACACGCTTGCTGAGACTGTTGTAGAATCGTTGGCTAAAGACAAGCTCGAAAGGTAGTAGGAAGAGCTCAATCAAGTTCAATGGAGCGCAAAACACATTCTCATCGGGAGCACGAATGAACTCGAGAAGTCTCTGCGTGCGAAGTGCCAAGTATTCATCCACACTGTTTTCATAAACATTCGAGTAGGCTTGTGCGAACAAAGCAACCAGAATACTGCCAAGCATGATGGTACCGATGAGGAAGCTGAAAATGTAGTAGAGAATGATGGCAAAGGAGCCCTTGTAAAAGTCAAAGTCTGGACTGCCAAGTGTTCCTTGGACAATTGTGTGGAGAATACTCTTAAGAGCATCGACCGTTCCATCAGCCTCGTCGAAACCCAGAAAGGCTTGCAGGAAGCCGATAATGACAACAAGAGCAAACCAAGAAAAGGCAATCGTTTCAACAAGCATTGCTTGCAGACAAATGAGCAACAGACCACAAGTCTGGTTCCAGCTTGAAAAGAAGACAAAGAAGCGCATCCACATGATTGGTGACACTGCAGACAGTGTTCGGTAGCTGACGATGATGAGGTGGGACCTTTGATCATGGTCATGCAGGTTGACGGCAACGATACGCAGGATCAAAGCAGCTGTAAAGACACTGTACAGGAACAAGTTCGTTGCCGTCCAGAAACTGAGATAGGCCTTACCTACTTTGTAAGCGCGAGACAGTTCTTCAAGTAGGTAAGAAAGGACAAAGAGCCACATGGCGATCTCCGCTGCATCAATTTCACCAGAATCGTTTGCGGTGTTGATGGTTGCCGTGTACAGAGCAAGAAAGCAGACATTGAAGAACATGGTGATGAGATGCTGGTAGCGCGGCACAGTCACTCGGGAGATTTGGAAGTGTCGCCAAAAGTTGGTAGAGGTGCCTGCCGAGTACGGTGCTACTCTGCTCGAGTCGTCCTCGTCATACTTGACCAGGTAAGCGCCGTTCCAAAGATAGTCCACTACCATTTGGGCATTGTTGCAAGCGACAACGCGGGTGAAGTGAAAGTCCACGGCAGTTTCAAGTGCACTCTTGGGAACAGTATCTTCACCACCTTTGCAGATGGAGTAACGTCGAAGGAGAGCTTCAGAAAGTAAGAAATCAGTATCCGTGATGCGTTCAATTAAACGCTTGGCAATGACTTCTGCAGCAACTTGCCTGAGCGAATTGACGTCTGCATCCGGGAGGTTCGTCACACAAAGCCTCTTGAAGTGCTGAGCACAAAACAGAGTCGCAAATACGACACAGCCAGGCAGCTCTTCTCCAGCCTTTTCACACAAGTCGAGCACGCCTTCAGTAACGATGCGCGACTTTGGATTTGTGATGTGCGACTCTTTGACTTGAATTGGAAGCAGCTCTTGAATCAGGTAGCGAATCTTGCGCGCAATTTGGGTCACTGTGTGAGCATCTGGGCACGAGCGTGTCTCTGCATTGAGCAAAGACTCTCTCTCGCCAGCGTTCATGGCTGCATCCATGACAGAAGAGATGGTTCGTGGGCCAGCTTGTGTCGCGTAGGAGAAATAAATCTCAAACGGTCGCGCCTTTTTCTAAACGAGTCCAAGGCTTCTGTCAAGTCACACAACAGAGCGTCCATGGCGTCAGCGCAACAGGAGGAGATCCTCATCAAGCAAGGCGCAGAGGCTCTCGCCTACAGGACCCTCTACAACGACAAAGTTGCACTCAGGAAGCACAGGCCGAAAAAGACATGGCGGCATCCCACGCTTGACAAAAGGCTCACGCGGCATCGCATCAGGTCGGAAGCGCGCATCTTGGCGCTGTGTAAGGAGCGTGGTATGGCTGTGCCTGAACTCTACCATACAAACGAGCGAACGAGTGATCTATGGATGGAATTCGTTGAGGGTCTGAGTGTGCGCGATCTTGTGATCCAAGCGACGATGGCGAAGGATGAGCATGAGGAAGCGCTCAAGGCGATGATGGCCCGCATTGGCGTCGCCATTGCTAGCTTACACAACGAAAATCTGGTTCATGGCGATTTGACGACAAGTAACCTCATGTGTCGTCAGCCCGCTGGGGCAGAGATTGACCAGGTCGCTGCTATGTTACAAGGTGAGGTGGTCATGATTGACTTTGGACTCGGTGCGACATCGCTTAACATCGAGGACAAGGCCGTGGATCTATATGTCCTCGAGCGGGCCTTCAACAGCACGCACCCAAACTCTGAGTCTCTCTTTGCAGCCGTGCTCGAAGCATACAGCACCCATCAAGTCAAGAGTGTTGATGTCCTCAAACGACTTGCAGAAGTCAGGTTGCGTGGCAGGAAGAGGAGCATGCTTGGCTAAGGAGGCTACGCTTTAGTAATTGTAGAAACCCTTGCCGCTCTTTTTGCCCATCCATCCGGCATCGACCATTTTACCAAGCAAAATGGCCGGTCTGTACTTGCTGTCACCAGTCTCTCCGTAGAGAACTCGCATAATGCTCAAGCAAGTATCGAGACCGATAAAGTCTGCGAGTGCTAGAGGGCCCATGGGCATCGAGCACCCATTCTTCATAATGTTGTCGATATCCTCTGCCTTGCCAACACCAGTCTCGAGGGCAACGATTGCCTCATTCAGGTAAGGCATCAGCAGTCTGTTGGCGAGGAAACCAGGAGAGTCGACACTGCGAGAGGCAAGCTTGCCCATCTTGGCACCAAATGCCAAAGCAGTCTCGAGCGTCTCATTTGAGGTTTGCAGACCAGTAATCACCTCAATGCCTTTCATGACCGGGACTGGGTTCATGAGATGGAAGCCAATGACACGGTCTTCTGCACCTTTGGCTGCATGTGCGATCTTTGTGATGCTGATGGAACTCGTGTTGGTGGCAAGGACCGCATGCTTTGGCAAGGACTCTGCCAGCCGCCGGAAGACCTCAAACTTGAGCGAAGGAATCTCAGGAATCGCTTCGACCAGGAAATCAACATCCTTGAAGCCATGCTCAACGTCTGTGGAAAACTTGACTCGTTCGCGCGTCTTGGCCGCATCAGCCTCGGTGATTTTGCCCTTCCCAATGTCCTTTTGCAGTAGCTTCTCCATGAAACTCTGCCCCTTTGACAAAGCTGCTTCTGACGCATCCACCAAGGTCACAGGAGTTTTGGCAACACCGGCAATGACGAGGGCGATGCCGAGACCCATCTGGCCTCCACCGAGTACACCTGCATGGGCGACATCGCGCGAGAGACGAGCAGAAGTCGCGAATAAGCGAACACAACGCATTGAGCTTGAGCTAGATCGCAACATGTTTCAAGATGTAGCTGTAGATTTAGTCGCTCGAGGCTTTGCCATTGACTTTCCGGCGTGTGGACCGTCGGCGATTCCGGGGAAGCAATTCAGATGGGCAGCAAGCATGTGAGAAGAAGCAGAGGAGCGATCAAGGTGTCATTATTGCTAGCACGGCTATCTGTGCTTGTCTGACAAGAGATTCTCATCCTCGCTGTCTTCCTCCGACGACTCTGAAGCCTCCTGTGATCTATCCGTGGCATACTCACCTGACTCAGACCCTTCCTCCTCCTCACTGGCCGTCACTTCTTCGCTCGACTCACTTGACGTTGCATAAAAGTCATCAAGCGACGAGATACCAGTCAACTTCGACTTTGGCTTCGTTGCTGTAGTGCCATTGCCCTTGTCAAACGCTGGACTCGCTGACCGGGACGAAGTCACGCTGATGGTCGCACCACCCAGTGGACGCTGTGAGAGGTTGCGCGCAGCAGGAGGTTGTATCACGACGTTGCGCTCTTCAGCACCTTGTACGCACGTCGCCCAATCAGGCAAGGGACTGTAATTGTTGAGTGATCTTGCAACCATCATGCTAGTCGAGCCGAGCAAAAACTCTGAACGGCTGGCAGAGACTGTTGTTGCTTGAGGCACAGGCTTTTTAGAAAAGAGCAGCTTCTGCGTCAAAACCCAGTTGGGCGAGCTAGCGAGCACTTTGTATGTCCTCAGGCGGTCACGCAAATCGTAGGATGTGTCGTATCGACATAGGTGCATGAGGTGTGCGTACAGTTGAGGAACGCGGGAGTCAGCCATAGGCATGATGGGGGCTGGCGCTGGCCCGTCCACAATGGCAGCACTGCCTTCAGCAGTCTCAGCTGAATCAGTCAAGACCGCTCCGTTACCCTGAATCACGACTTCAGCCTCCAAAACTTGCTTGTCGGCTTCGTCGGCACCGGCCAGTACTTCATTCATTTCTTGAACATCCTCTTCATGTGAGTATTGACAATGAAGTGTGTACAATTTCACAGCCAGGATCACGATCTGTAGCCGGACAGACTCGTGTTCTTTTGCAAAGTGCTTGACACCAATTCGCAAGACATCAGGAACTACTCGCGGAAGGAGTGTCGCCTGTTCAGCTGCTAGCCAAAATATGCACGCCCGTGCCGCAGGCGCAACAATGTCATCAAGCGAGCGCAACAGCTTCTTGGTACTCTCTAGATGCTCAGTAGGATTCAATTGAATGAGCAAGCGCAATGACAAGACTGCTTCAGCGATGCGCGCACTGTTGGCAGATTGAAGATGAGAGAAGAGCAAGTCGACGCATGATGCCACAAACATCGGTTGACGCTGCGCACACTGACCAATGGCCCGTATCGCCGCACAGCTGAGTAGTACATTAGTCTCGTCTTTGGAGTACTGCTCGAGCTCGCCAAGCACCAATGCTGCATTACTCTCTGTAATCAGGAGGGTCAAAATCTCGAGCTTCAGAGTCCATACATCCTGCGCATCTCCAGGATACACAAGGAAGTGTTTCGCAAAAGGACTGAAGATGGTGGCGTGATCGAGGCACAATACCGCGATATTGGCCAGCACAATTTGCCGAATCTCAGCTGGTTGTCTGAGTTGCGCAACTAGCGGGCTTGCTAGCTTGTTGAGATCTGCGGGCACACCGAGATGTTGAATCGCTTGAGATGCAGCTAGGATGACAGCAGAGCTGCTGCTGTATAGTAAATTTTCGACTGACCTTAGCAAGAGTGCCAAATCTGCTTCTACTCTGGCTGAGCGTGTCGTTTCTTCGCTGTAAAAGTCTGCTTCATCCTTGTGAGGCTCCTCGACTGATGGCGATGTAAAGCAGGTTCTGGCGTAGCGGACAAGCACTCTCAGCACATTGACCTGTCCAAACTCGTCCATCTGTGAAAGCATGCCACAAGCTCGCCGGTAATGTGGATGGAGCAACTCTACCCTGTCACTTGCAAGCGCTTCATACGCTTCCACAGCTGAGCAAAAGACGGCCGCATCATCGTCGGCGAGGAGAATCTTGAGGATATCAAGCAATTGTTTCTGGAGGGTAGGATCCAATGCATAAGTTTTGACCAGAGCCATGGCAGCAGTCTTTCGCACATAGAAGGAAGAGTCCGCTTGACAACGCTTAATGGCCAGCAGGGCGATCCCGCTTATGGAGGGAACACGTATACTGGTCATTACGCGCAGGGCCAAGGCACGAACAAGCTGATTCTGATCAGAGAGCGCCTTTTGTATCGTGTTGATGGACAGTAGAGCTAGATCAGGCTGTGACTCTGCATAGCGAGTGATGTACAGGTAGACCAGCTTCCGAAGCTCCAAGCTTGAGCTTGCGACATTCTTAACGACACTTGCAAACCACACCGACATGTCCTCGCCGCGGGCTGACAGTACCAAGAGTCGTTGCATCCCATCAATCTTTTCGCGATCACTGCGCGCATCCAGCGCTTTGGCAAAGTCAAAGGAGCGACTGTCGTCTGCAGAGCCGGTAGTGGTGTACCGTGAGCCAACCGATTGAGCGGCTTCAAGCGTCAGGCCTCGTGCCTGTTCTGCTATAGCGGATACCTTAGATGCCCATTGCATGGCACGAGAGCTGAGCACATCAGCACTCATGCCTAGGGCAGTCTAATGCACTTCTGGTTTTGTGATGAAAGTCGAAGCCCTTGACGTCGTATTTTGTGGTTCTACTGAGCGCGCGACTCGCGAATTGACAGCAGCCAAGGACCTCGCCGCCAGACAACCACTAAGTTGCTGCTCTCCTGGTACCTATGAAGGTCGCTTTTATTCATCCTGATCTCGGCATTGGCGGTGCTGAGCGCCTTGTTGTCGATGCGGCACTTGGCTTGCAGAACAAAGGGCATAAGGTTGCCGTTTACACCTCCTACAGGGACTACAACCACTGTTTTGAGGAGGCTCGTGACGGTACGCTTGATGTACGTGTCAGGGGCGATACAGTGGTTCCTGCTAATCTGGGTGGACGCTTCTCCATACTCTGTGCTATGCTGCGTCAAATCCACTTGGCGCTTACGCTCATCATGGATGAGGATGAGTTCGATGTCATCTTCATTGATCAGCTCTCTGCTGCTATACCACTTTTGCAGTACAATCTCAAGGCGAAGGTGGTGTTTTACTGTCATTTCCCTGACAAACTGCTGTCAAGTCGGCAGAGTCTTCTCAAGAGAGTATACAGAATGCCATTTGATTTGATCGAAGGGGCAACGACAGGAGCAGCAGACACAATTTTGGTCAACTCCAAGTACACTGCTTCCATTTTTGCGCAATCGTTTCCGAGAATCGACAAGAAGCCACAGGTACTGTATCCGTGCGTTTCCAGTGATCATGAAGCGGAAACGAAAGCGTTGGACACGACTGGACTCAAATTCATTTTGTCACTCAATCGTTTCGAGAGAAAGAAGGACGTCGGACTAGCAATCAAAGCCTTCGCCAAACTGAAGGGTCGCAAGAGTAGCCCTTCTGCAGTATTGGTCATTGCAGGAGGCCACGATGCGCGTGTTGCAGAAAACGTCGCCACACTGAGCGAGCTGCAGAAGCTGTGTGGTACTCACTCTCTATTGCACAAGACGCTTCATCCGCCCTATTCGCTTCCACTCGCACTTTCGCAGCCCAAAGAAGGCGTCGATGTCATATTCATGCTTTCCATTCCTAAGCCCCTGAAATCAGCATTGCTGGCAGAGGCTTCCCTGCTTGCTTATACGCCTGCCAACGAACACTTTGGTATTGTGCCACTCGAAGCAATGCTTGCGTCCACCCTTGTACTAGCTCAGAACAGCGGTGGACCCCTCGAGACCGTGCAAGACGGAGTCACCGGTTACTTGAGGCCAGCAGATGCAGATGCTTGGAGTGAAGTCATGTTCAAGGCGCTTCAAGCCGATACTACAGAAGTACAGATGGGCAAACGAGCTCGAGAAGTTGTGCTGGAGCGCTTCAGCCAGGATCAATTCATCACTGACCTCGAAGATGTACTTCGAACCACGATTGCTCTGCCTGCACCACCACCAAAACCGCTGCTTTCTTGGAAAGTTGTTGGATCGCTTGTATTGGCATTCGTCTTGGGAATGGCGTGGTTCATTTACTTTGTGCTCATACCTTTGGAGATGAAGGAGCGTGCCGCCATGGACCTCGAAGCCCTTGCGGCGAAAGGGCAATGAGTCAATGGCTTTCGCCCTGAACACCGTCGGTCAGCATTCAGGGACCACAGACGTGAAACAGCACAGATATTAGTGTGCAGTCAATTACCCCTCTACATAACGTGACAATCGCAATTCACCAGAGGGTCGGCGTATGAGACGGTCGAAACTCTGATACTAGCTAGTTACAGAGAAGCTCTGCTAATCTGCAAGCAAATACTGATGAGTCAATTCGTCAAATTGTTCCAACTATACCACTGCATAAATATCATAGATCAACGCGTTCGCAAACCCTAGTCATTGGCAGGCTGTATCTCAAAGTAAATCCTTGAGATCTTCCACAGTCGGCATATCCTCATCCTCATCATCATTGAACAAGTCTTCAAACTCCTCAACAGACATGTCGCTGACTTGCATATTCATGCCACGCTTATAAGGCAAGATGACATTATCAATTTTGGACAAGACACCATTCTTGGCAGGAATATCTGAAACGCCAATGATGCGCCCATTGAAGACAATGCGTTTGAAGCGTCCCCACTCACCGACGTCCACCAGTACTTTCTCATTCTCAACAAGGGTGGAGAATTCATAGTGCTGCACGAGACCACGGCTGCGTGCTTCGTCACGCTTGATGGAGTCTGCCTCTTCCTTGTCATTTTGGACAACGTGGTCAGAGTAGAAGAGCGTGTTGGGCACCACGTGGTACTTGAGCAACTTTGTGAGTGTCGCCTTGCCACGGTCGGAGAAGAGGTAGGCATTGATACCAGGACCAAGCTTTGCGAAACCACGGTTGGAAGGAGCGAATACTGTGGCACCAACAGTCTCGTTCAGAGTGTCTACTACACCTGTCTTGTACGCAGCGTTGACGAAAGTGCTGAATCCTGCTGGTACGAGTTCTGCAATTTGGAGGATTGATGGAGGTGGGAAGAGCAAGTTGTCAACAGCATGGAGGACACCGTTGTTGGCAAAGACGTCAACGTAGATGATGCGTGCGTAGTAGTTCAAAGTAATGCCACGCAAGTTGATGTCGACGGCAAGACGCTGGTGTTGACCGATGGTGTCTTCCTTGTAGAGCGTTTCAAGTGTCTTGGCCCGTAGCACGCCACCTGCCGGAACGACAGTCGGCAAAGTGTGGTAGAGCAAGATCTTCTTCAGGTACTCTGCAGGAAGCTTGTGCTTCTCAAACTTCTCGAGGGCGCGATCGGTGGGCGCGAAGAGGGTCAAATTTGCAGCAGTCTTGTTCAGCTCTGCGACAATATGCTTGTCAGACTTTACAATATCGTGCAGAATGGTGAAGTACTTGGACTCCTCCAAAATTTGGTAGAGTGTCTTGTCACGCTGGTCATGGGGGTTATGGTGGCCTGGTGGTGGTGGATGAGGGTGCTCTCCTGGAGGGCCGTGAGGCGGACCATGATGAGGAGGTGGTGGATGAGGGCCCTCGCCAGGTCCATCCGGTCCGTGTGGGCCGTGATGAGGAGGAGGTGGATGAGGGTGCTCTTCAGGCCCACCTGGACCATGAAGAGGAGGCGGCGGACGAGGATGCTCTTGGTCCAATGCCTTGCGCATCCTACCACACGGCCCTGATCGGATCTCATCCCCACGCGTTCGCTTGTCAAACCAAGCGCGACCCGCCTTACTCCCCTTCAGAGACTTGAACCAATCTCCAGCAGAATGCCCCCCAGACATCTGGAGAGCTTCGTCCACGGCATCCTTGGCATTCTGGGTGTGCTTAAAAACAATTGACTCGGCATCTTCGACAAATGCCTGCGCGGTCTCTGTCAATTTGCTGGCCTTTTCATCCAACTTTGTGCGGACGAGGAAGGCGGAAGCTGTTCCAAGGAGGAATGCAGTAGTGAGCTTCATGTTCGCCTAGTCCGACCTACTGTGTAGTCTTGGGTCCTTGTGTACGTAAAGGCCTGACTGGGGGCTTGAGTCTTGGCGTCCTCGTTGCTTGTTTCACGTGCACTGACATCAGACGACCAAGAGCACAAAAGACCAGCAGTGGTCCAGCACTCTGTCCAGGACAGCCAAGGGCCTAGAGGGGAGAAAAGAGACAGAGCGTGGCATGAGCATCACAGTATAGACCAGTGCCCTCCATGCACCAAAAAGAAAGACAATGCCAGACAAGATAGCCCACACACGCTCCTCGTCGCGTTACCGCTTCTTTGGCGCATCGTCGCGTCCAGCATCCAGCGATCAGGCAGAGGCGCAACGACGTGCACATGCCAAGCGTAAACCGAGTCCTGCCTCCGCCCACAGCGCGCCATTCATCAGTGATCAAGTGCGACATGTTCCTCTCCAACCGCCTTCTACCGGTGTCGGCGCGTCATCGCATCATTCAAGGGAGACACGCGCGTCGCTTTTTGGCGATGATGAGTATCGCCATGTTCCAGGCAACGTTCATCTCCAGACGGATGATTCACTGGAACGCCTGATTTGTGCAACGGGTGCCATTCCACTCCTCCGACAAATGGCGACAGACTTGGCGTTTCGCGATGCGCAAATCACAGAAGTGCGTCGCGTTGCTGAGGAAAGGGAGAAGAGGCTCAAGCAGATGTTGTTCGATGCTGGTGTCTCGCGGTCTGATGTGGAACGTCGGCTTGCAGCGCCTTTGCAGCGACGTTCATCACGCGAGAGTCTCATGTCTCGCAAGAGTATTTTCAGCACAATAGATACCTTGGATGATCGGATACAAGACGCCATCACAAGTCGCGGCACATCAACACCGGAAGAGATACAGCCTGCAACGCCCGCTTTGCCTGCAGCAGAATTGTCTGAGCATCCGGTAGAGACACCTACGGGAGCAGCGGATAGCCCTGTCAGCAACGCAGTGCTCAAAAAACCATTAGACTCGCACCCTCATGAGCGCAGAAAACAATCTGTCACTGGCATCAAAACACAGGATTGGCTTCCTTCCGGCCTCCGAGAAACGGCGCATTCTGTCATGCCCAATACCGTGGCTGCAATTCCGCTCGCTGGTGTCGTGAAGCAGCACCTAGAACTCAAGACGTTCATCCCTGAGGCTGATCAACCACCGACCATGTTCCCGGCATGGAATGATGGACATATCCCTGGCAGCATCTTGACGGATAGGTTTGGCTTCAAGCTCTTCGATGAACGGTCAAAGCGACGGCAAGTCAGTGAGGCGTTTCTAAATATCAGCGATGATCAAACACCTGCGCGACCGATTGATTTGCAGCTACCAGAGTTTTCCTTGGTAGATGTAGACAATGTGGACGTGCCTATCAGCCCTGTTTCAATGGTTGCAAAGCCAGGCAGTCGGTCCAGCGAGTCGATGCCACTTGATGCACCAGCGACGAAAGACTCAATCGACGCGAAAGCGGACGAAGCTGCTTCCATGACAACCTCGAGCAGCCACAAGAATCTGCTCAACTTGACCAATATCGTGCAGTCACCGAAACCGCTCACACCGGAAACGACTCTCAACAAGCCCGATGCTGTCTTTCACCAGAACGACAATTCTCAAGCGCGTCTTTACATGCTCTCTCGACTCGATCTCTATGGTGCCGACAAATCCAAGGAAGAGGCTTGGGAACATTTCTTTGCTAAGACTCGTGAAGATAGAAGTAAGGCCGGTAAAGGTCTCTATGAGGAAGGTGACTTTCTGGAAGACGAGCTCATCGGTCTCGCTGGCTTGTCCAATAGTAAGATGGCCAAAGAGCGGCGCCGGGAGCTGTTGACCCTCATTTACAATGGTGTGCCGATGAGCTTGCGTCCCAAAATATGGGGCGAGTGCACCGGTGCTTACATGCTCAAAGAGCCCATGTACTACCAGGACTTGCTTTCGAATGGTCGCGATACAGATCTCATTTGTGTTCAGCAAATTGATATGGATGTGCATCGGACCATGCCAAGTAACGTCTTCTTCAATGGCAAAGGCCCGGGCGTTGAGAAACTGCGTCGCGTGCTCTTGGCCTTTTCTCGGCATAACCCTGAGGTTGGTTATTGCCAAGGCATGAATGCCATCGCTGCAACACTTCTGCTCACACATCCGACAGAGGAAGATGCCTTCTTTGTTCTCTGCTGCATCGTGGAGAAGATATTGCCACCTCGGTATTTCACGCCAGACCTGTTGACGAGTCGTGCGGATCAGATGGTGCTCAAGCATTTCGTCAAGGAGCTGTGCCATAAATTGCACAAGCACTTGGCGACCCTCTCCATTGACTTGGAGGCTATCACATTTGGCTGGTTTCTGAGCATCTTCACAGACTGCCTGCCTGCTGAGCTATTATTTCGCTGTTTCGATATTCTTTTCCTCGAAGGCCACGCATTTCTATTCGCCGTGGCCATCACCATCTTGCGCATCAATGAGAAGGCGTTGCTTGCGTGTTCATCGCAGGATCAGGTGTTTACGCTATTGAAGGATTTAGGGAAAGTGAGGGAAGCGAATATAGATGAGTTTATACGGATGACGGAGGTGTGCATGGCAGCAATGCGGAGTCATGCGCGTTTGGCTGTGGGAGCGTTGCAAGAGACGGCTGTGGAGCGTTTATTAGAGCAGGCTGCTGCTAACAAGCGTGCTCGTGAAGCAGAGAGTCCGTAGCTATCAGTAGAATGAGGCTCAATGGGTTTCGTCGTCCCTGAGTTTTGTTTCTTGAATTTGTCAGGCTGCGGCCGGAACTTGACTGGCAGCTCACGCATCACTGACGAGACACACAACGGCCATCACCTGCCTTCCTTGCAAGCTACAACAACAGACACTGCTAATCTAGACCACTCAACTCGACCCCTTCTTGCTCGACGCTATCCAGTCACAATCCTCATCAGCGCCGTGTCCTAGCCAACACGGACGCCCAGCCAACTTCAAATGACTGACGCGCAACCATCCCACACAACAGGCTCCTCCCTCTTCCGATCAAACCGCGTGCGCTCCGCCAGCACCAACGCGAGTCTCGATGATGCAAAGAAACCACAACAGCATTTCCCACAACGTCTCAGGAATTTGTTCAAACTCAATATACGTGATCGTAATCGAGACCGGAGCGTCTCAAGCCCGAAGCCAAGCTCACATGGTGGACATGCCGGTTTGAGCAAGACGGCTGGCTCACATGATGAAATGGGCGCTTTGGAGACACAGTCGGGAAGGGCGACGCCAGCGCTGGGTTTGCCGCTTGACGAGGGGTTACGAGGTCAGGATGGCAAGTTACGTCGCATTGCCTCTGCGCCGGATACCAAGAGCTTACTGACTGCGGCGCTTCAAGGAGATGGTAAAAGTACGTCGGGTTTATTGACAGCGGATGATGCCTTGCGGCCAACGACGAATGGGTCTGCCGTGACATTCGGATCTGTTCCCTTAACAGCATCGATTGATGGCGACGTCGGACAGCTGACACCTCCCACCGGAGAGACAAGCGATGCAGCGCTTGATGATGGTTCATCGCGATTGAATGCGAAAAAGACATTCAGACGCACGCACAGCAGTCATTCTATGCGCAGCCGCGCTGTTGAAGTCGGCCCTGACTCATTCGACAAGCTCAAGTTGCTCGGCAAGGGCGATGTTGGAAAAGTCTATCTTGTTCGTGAAAAGAAGACATCTCGTTTGTTTGCAATGAAGGTCCTGAGCAAATCAGAAATGATCAAGCGCAATAAGATCAAGCGTGCCTTGGCCGAGCAGGAAATTCTGGCAACCTCCAATCACCCATTCATTGTCACGCTGCATCATTCCTTTCAGAGTGACGAGAACCTGTATCTGTGTATGGAGTACTGCATGGGCGGCGAGTTTTTCCGGGCTCTGCAAAGCAGGCCTGGCAAGTGCTTGAAAGAAGAGGATGCCAAATTCTATGCTGCAGAGGTGACGGCCGCCCTGGAATACCTGCATCTGATGGGCTTCATCTATCGCGACTTGAAGCCAGAGAACATCCTCCTGCATCATACTGGGCACATCATGTTGTCAGACTTTGATCTCTCCAAACAATCGACAGCGCAAGGTGCGCCTGGCATGATTGTTTCTGCAAAGGGTACTACCATTCATTCATTGCCAGCTGTCGATACCAGATCTTGTGTTGGAGGATTCAGGACAAATTCGTTTGTCGGGACTGAAGAGTACATTGCACCTGAAGTCATCAACGGAAACGGCCACACTAGTGCAGTGGATTGGTGGACACTTGGCATCTTGCTCTATGAAATGCTGTTCAGCACAACGCCATTCAAAGGTAAGAACCGCAATATGACATTTGCCAAAATTCTCAAGAACGACGTTCCTTTCCCAGAGTCACCCCTGGGCCACCAAGTCTCTTCGAACTGCAAAAACGCAGTCAAGCGGCTCCTCATCAAAGACGAGCATAAGCGACTGGGCTCCAAAGCCGGTGCATCTGAAATCAAGACACAGCCCTTCTTCCGCAATATCCAATGGGCATTGCTTCGCCATACTAAACCACCCATTATACCACAACCTGGCAAGGGTATCGAGGCAACCAATTTCCGCGCTATGAAGGAAAGCATGAGCATTGATATTTGCAATGCAACCGCTATTACAACGACTGCTGCAGGTGTGCCGATGGGTGCACAAACGCCAAAAGGCTTGATTGACTTTGATCCCTTTGGTAATTTCAACAGCATCACGTTGCATCATGATGATACCGGCATCGTGCATCATATCGATGAAGACCACCGGCGTCGACAGAGTGGTGGACAAGATCTCGAGCAACCTATTCTTGGAGTCAAATAAACCACTTTGGCCCCACCGTGTCATTCATTCTTGTTTTTGCATAGTGTGTTTCATTGATCGAAAGTGTGTAGCAGTTGGCGCTTGCTCTTGCGGGATTCTAAATTGCTGTTCGCCTATATTCATGCTGTGCTCATACCTAGTGAACGTTGCGCCGCACAGTGCAAATCCATGCCTACATCTCTCAAGACTGCCATCTGGCGAGATACTGCTTCAAGGCACGCACGATACGTCTCCGAGTCTGGTTCAAGACCCCACGTCTGTGCATTGAAAAGCTTGGCAAATAATTCAACCTGGTTTGCCGACCAAGCAACGAACGCTGAAGTGGCACTAGCACTCTCTATAGAGTTGAAGAGGTCCTTGTTGGTCCCCAATAAGCCCATGGAGCTATTTTGGCCAGTCGGTAGGACAATGCTGGTAAAAGCATGCAGGTACGCATACGCTGACTGCTTGATCAGATGAAACGTGACAGTTGCCACGTCTGACAGATAAATAGGCAGATCGGCGTCAAAACTGACTTGCCTGCTGCGTTGCCGGATAGTGGCTGCGCGCGCATCCAAGTATGCCTTTCTCGCCGTCGAACTCGCGCCCATCGCAACTAGGAATCGGGCAAGTCGAACGACTGAATGTGGCTTGTGTGCTTCTGCAGCCAACTCTGCAGCAAGCAAGCGAGACAGGCGCTCGGCGCGTTCATCCAACTGGAGAGCCGTTAGTTGAGCGGCGAGATCTTGGGGTCCAGATTCTTGTACAAGCTGGCGACCTCGGCCGATTGAACGCACGGCTTGTTTGAATTGACGGTGCGCAATGCACTGATCGAGTTCATCAATACGTTCCCGTACAACTTCCAGATCAACTTCAGCATCCACCTGTGGGCTGTCCACACCAAGCCCTTGTTTGGATAGGCGTCGTGATAGCCGCTTGATTTGCGTCGCGCGTGTCACGTCGATTGCTTGTGCGTCGCCTTGCTGTGCCATTTGTTCTCCTCGTTCTCGCATTGACGCTTGTAGTTCTCCTAGCTCATGCTTGGCGGCCTTTAGCATCACGGCCTTTTCCTCCACTGTATTGGCACGGAATGCAAACTTTTCGCGACTGCCAGACATGCGTACTGAGATGGCATCCTCCATGCCTTCTTCATCGAAGCCGCTCAGCCGTATCTCCTGAAGGGGGAAGCATTGTTCAGCAATAAGACGATGGCCTGATCCACTTGGCTTGGGCCTTTTTGCAGCGACAAGCAAGTGATCATTCAACAAGACCAGGTGGACCTTCCCTTTTGGCCTCCACGTGGCAGCATTCAGTTCTGCCCAAGCGCCTGACTCGCGCACAACTCGACGACCCTCGTCCGCTGGTAGAAACTTTTGAGAGCCTTCTATCTGCTGCCAAAGTGCTTGGAGGTGATACTTGTTGAGCTGGTGAAAGTCAACAATGGAATTGCGCTGACCTCGTCGAGAAGTGCCTTGCACGGCCGGCGAAGCGCCATTACTTGGGCCTTGTTGTTGATCGGCAGAGGTTATGGCTGCTTCAGCGTCTTCTGTTAGTGTCGTTGTGACGGTTTGTAATTCGCCGAGCAAGTCTCGTAGGCTAGCCATGTCTGCTTGAATTGTGCCAATCTCCTTGCTAATAATGATAAAGTCCTTGTAGTTATTGAAGACGTTCTTCTGCATCTCGTCATTGACTGCTTCCCCATTGTCACGCAAATTGCGATAGAAGCCATCCAACTCTTCCGGCGAAGCGCTTGCCAGCATCTGCTTGACATATGCATCAGCATTAAAATTGGGATCGCGAAACACCTTTGGGTCAAAGGCCGGGCGCGAGCGAGACTGCCCAGCTGCTCGAGCTTCTAGCTTCTCCTGCTGCCGTTGTTGATGCTGTTGCCGCGCCTCTTGCGGGATGATGGGCGTTCTGTGGTTGGTGATATTCTGCATAGCGTTCGATGGGAGCGGCTGACTAGGCATCAGGTTGATTGGATGAGAGATCTTTGTAGAGAGTCTACGCTTGATTCTGTCTTGCACTCTGTTCTTCTCTTTGGAGCCAACTTCTGGAGGCCCTCCATCAAACAGAGACTTGCGACGCGGCGCATCTTTTGAGCTCTTCTTCTTGCGTAGCGACGGCAGTCCGTTAGAGGACATGACTTGAGCTTGTAGCGTTCCTACAGTAGCAAATTGCTTGTGAATAGCAGAACCAGAGAACGAGATAGAGACTCAGAGGGTCGCTTGTGATGATTCGGTTGAGTCTGGGTGTAGCCGACACTGAATGACTGCAACGACCACCCGAGTTTGAAGATTTTAAAGCACAAGCCAAGACACCGCTCTATCCTATCTGCCATCTACGAGCCATGGAAGTCAATAGGACCACCATCCTTGCAGGTGTGACGACAGTCGCCGTGGGTGTTGTAGCATACGCCGCCTACTTCGACTACAGGCGCCGCAACGACCCGACATTCCGTAAAGCCATTCGGCGAGAGCAGAAGCGTGTGTCATCCCTCGAGAAGGAGAAAGCGCGCGAGGCCCAGGTGGGAGAGGAAGAGACCCTCAAGAGGGCTCATAGGCAGGCAATGGATGAGCCTCTGCCATCTTCGCCAGAGGAGAAGGAGCAGGCCTTCATGCAGGAAGTGGCTCGCGGAGAGCAGCTCTATGCGTTGGGCGAGTCAAGCAAATATGACGCTGCTATATGCTTCTACAGGGCACTCAAAATGTATCCCCAGCCTGAGGAGCTCACCAGGATTTACGCTCAAACGATCCCACCGGTATGCTTCCCTTTTGGTTTGATCATTTGCTAATTAGTCGCAGCACGTCTTTGAAGTGGTGCTCAAGCTCGTCAAGCTTGACGATGAAGAGCGTGAGGAGTCTCTCAATGAAAAGGTCGAATAAGATAGGCGCCATCGTGACCACAGACCCGCTATTGGATATAAACGCAGTTCAGCTCATTGTGCATCCCCTTTCACTGACCGATGGATTCGCTGTGGTTGATGAGCAGTGAGCAAATCTGACATGCAGCTTCCCAGTCCGCCGGGACTCAAAGGATGAATGTCCATGTAGAGATGAACAGCATTGAGTCTGAAAATTGTCATGTGTCACTTGCTCGTGGAAGGTCTCTCAGTGTGGCCGACCTGATAGTCGCCGGCGACTTCTTGAGCTGAGACTGGATATCCAGAGGCAGCTGAGGATGCTGTACGTGAATGCCTCCTTGAGTGTGAAAACGTCCTCGTGCCTGAATCAACTCAATCAAGACTCTGATCGTCGCGAACCACAAATTCTGCAGCGCGTCGCGCTTTTGACTTCTCACCACCACTATAGCGCGCTTTCAGTACGGAGTGTACCGCTATGTATCTTCCCTCTCCAGTCATTATAGACAATTGGACGCACGGGAAGTAGTACAGGTATGCTCCAAGCTTAACCCTAAGTACTGCAGTTGTCTTGAAGAGATGTGCTGGCGCGAGGCTTCATCTCGGCTCAAAAGCAAAGCTTTCGAGGATGCTACTCTTGTATGTCGATGGCTCAGACTTCCCAGGAGTTGCGGACCTTTGTTGGTACTACATACGAAGCTTCTTGTACTGCGCCCTAGCAATCTCGTCGGAAATCTAGCCGCGCTTGGCAACAATGGGTGTTGTCGGGTCTGCTACTAGACAGCGAGCTATCCGCAACGTGCAAGATGCTTTCC
The DNA here is from genome assembly GCF_002105105.1 of Protomyces lactucae-debilis. Classification (NCBI taxonomy): domain Eukaryota; kingdom Fungi; phylum Ascomycota; class Taphrinomycetes; order Taphrinales; family Protomycetaceae; genus Protomyces; species Protomyces lactucae-debilis. The sequence goes on from NW_024467996.1 coordinate 401,346, forward strand.
CCAGTCGACCCGCTGAACTCTCGGAAAGGAAGTCTGAATTGCAAGCGCGGCGTCCAGTCATCTCAAGTCTTCCTTGGATACCCCTCACGTCTGCACTGGGCTTCAATGACGTTCCAGGCAGAAGTCACTGCAAAGTCAGTGGCTTTTCCCTTGGCACTATGTATTGTGTGCTTTCAGTCGCGGATCTCTTCCTTGAGACGACAGACGATAGGCCCACCCTCCAGGCCTGCTTTTGTTCTCGCATCAGCAGGGGTTCTTTCATCGTTTGATGATGCTGGGGGAGGCCACCTCAAACAAACCCAAGGCTTAGGCTTCTCCGCTCCATGTCCCTTCTTCGAGATGGTGTCTCTTCGTTGGATTGCTTCCCAGCGTGGGCGTCATGCTTGTTGGAAGGGCAGGTATGCGAGTGAACAGGAAGGCGGTCTTTTTTTGGACATGCGTCGTCTGCTTCCGGCCCATCTATGTGTTGGGAATTCTTGCTTGGTTACTCATATCTGCCGGGCCAAACGAAAATGACCACGCGGTCTGCTATACCTCATCACATACGATCGCACCAGGACCAGCGATTTGGATGGTCCCTCAGTATTGCTTGTTTGACATTCAACAAAGTGGCAAGAGGTCTGGGTACTTGTGATGGACCCTCCCCTTCTGGAGGAGTCAGATGCCTTGGCTCGTCTGATCAAGTCATTCAGATTCCCTTGTTGCTTTGTTGAACCAAACGCAGCTGCAATGCCCTCAAATTCTTGGATCTTTTTTCGAGTCATCTTGGCTCTTGGTTCATTGCTGCTGCGAAAGTAGCGCAGTGACGATGCATCCCTCTGGGGGTGCTCCTTTTATTCTTTTTGCCTAGATTTGTGTGCTGTATGCAGCGTCAAGTCGAGGAAAATAGGATCAAAAGCTTGCTATAGTCTAGTCTAGCTCGAGCCTTCGCAGGAGATACTCAATCTCTACTTCTTTTGTGAGTGGAATGACAAAGTTCTCGTACATCCGCACGACCGTCTCGACATCGACCTTGCCAGGGGCTTCCGCGCTATCCAAATCTGCGGGATCCCGGCCATAATTACGGGCCTTCTTTTCGAGTCGTGCAAGGACCTGCTGTTCAACTGCAGCATTGGTGATACCCTTGGTCAAGCCCTCAATATCCTTCTCCTGAATCATCTTTGTGTACTTTTCCCGCTCCGCCAGGAATTTGACTTCAGCAACAAATTTACCAAAGTGGATACGACGTGACAAGGCCTGAAGACACTCGACGTCGCACACGGCTGCTGAGCCATAGTTTTCCAATCGCTCGCCCTGGTCACCGCCTACATTGCTTTCACACAGCTTTGGCACGATTTTTTCTAGGTAGAATTCCTTGATTTTGTGGTTGACGCTCACTCCATCTGCCTTGATGAGTGAAGGGTACTGGAGTGGTGGGATGATGGGTTCCGGTAGATTGGAGGAGAAGGCATACTCATCAGGCGATTGGTAGCGGCGGACGAGGGCATGAGCTTGCTCAGACTTTTCCAGCACAAAGTCCAAGAAGGAGCCATCAAAGTCCTTAATAGGAATAGCACCTGGTTTATAGATAGTACCGTTTTGAGGAAACTGAGCACGTTCAATGAGCTTGAAGATGATTGTATCTTCTTGCCGGATGAGGGCATAGCGAATATTGGCCAAGTTGAGCGGTTTCTCCGCGAGCAAATCCATACTGATCAGTCCCATGGATTGGTTCCTGCTTCACACTCCTTTATAGATGGGCTGGGGATGGAGAGCTACTGTTGGATGTTGGGCAGTCGTGTTGGGTTGCGAAGTGTCAGGAGCGTGCGCGTGTCAATTGCAAAAGTCTAAACTGTAGAACTAATGACCACAAACGTCGCATACCGTGCAATGTCTGGCATACAGGCGTACAGGAATCTCATCAGATCAGCTCAGATAGCCTTCAAGGGTGCGCAGACTACTCATCATCCAAAGCATCGGCTCTAACCAAGTCCAGGTGATGCGCCTATCTTGACTGCAGCGCGACAAGAGATCCGCAAAAACTTCGACTCCGCGCGATCCATGTCGCCTGATGAACAGGCCATCAAGCTAGAGCATGCTAAGGAGGTTGCGAAGATCCTGCGGACGAACGTTGTGCAGGGAAAGCGGAAAGCAGATGCAGCAGCGGCTGAGGAAGGTTCAGAGACGTACAAGCTGAGAATCCACAAGGACATCGAGCTGGGCGACAATGAAAGCATCAAGAAGGCCAAGTCAAAGGAAGCAGCGGCTGGAAGGAGCGGAGGTTGTCAGGGGCAGTAGTGTTCATCCTTGTCAAATTGTCGATAGATCAGTTCAGAGCGTGCATAGCGAGTCGTTCTTTAAACCTTAGCCCACCACACCTTTCATGCTACAGCATCGATAGTTCTTATCTGATGCCCCGAGCTCTCAATATCGCTGTACTCGGCTGCTGTCATGGCGAGCTGCATCAAATTTACCGCTCCATTGCCGAGCGATCAGCTCAAGCAGCTCCTATCGACCTTCTCATCATCGGTGGTGACTTTCAAGCCGTCAGGAATCACGCAGACCTCTCATGTATGTCTGTTCCAGACAAGTACAAACGCCTCGGTAACTTCCACCAGTACTATAGTGGCAAGGCGAAAGCGCCTGTTCTGACACTGTTTGTTGGTGGCAATCACGAATCGAGTGCATACATGCAGGAACTCTACCATGGCGGCTGGGTAGCGCCTAACATTTACTACCTAGGTAGTGCTGGTATCGTTCGCTACAAGGGACTTCGTATTGCTGGTATCTCTGGAATATGGCAGAAAGAGCATTACATACGCGGCTACAACGAGTGTCCGCCGTATACGTCTTCGTCACTTCGCAGTGTTTACCATGTTCGTCAATTCGAGGTACAACGATTGCTAGCAGCACATCAAGCACAACCTGGGATTGACATCTTTCTCAGCCATGACTGGCCAAGGGGAATCGAGCAGCATGGCGATACGGCAGCCTTGCTCAAGAAGAAACCGTTCTTCAAAGCAGAAGTTGCGCGTAATGATCTGGGCAGTCCAGCGAACGAAACACTCCTGGCGGGTATCAAGCCGAGATATTGGTTCTCGGCACATTTGCATGTACGATTCCAAGCAGAGGTCGTGCATGGAGAGAGTAAGAAGCGTTCGCGAGAAGCGACCCCGCCTGTGTCGAGCACAGGCAGGGAGTTGGTAGCGAATCCGGACGAGATAACAGTGGATTTTGACGACGACGACGAAGAGGATGTCTCAGAGGCCAAGGATCCAAATGAGATACAATTGGAACTGAGTGATGACGAGGTGGCTGCTGAAAGCAAGCCATCACGGGCAATCCAATCCTTGGAAGAGTACAAGAAGCAAGTTCTACAGCGCTACAAGCTGAACGAGACGCCAAGCAGCAAGCCAGACTCGACGCAATTTCTTGCATTGGACAAGTGCTTGCCTCGTCGCCAGTACCTCGAGTATATCAGTATCGAAACGACAGAGGAGAGCAGCGATGACCTTTGCTATGACCCAACATGGCTTGCGACCACACGAGCGATGGCGCCATACTTCTCCACGGGTGCGTATCAATGTGAATTACCGGACCCTGTCCAGCTGCAGGCAGAGATTGCCGAAGCGAGACGATGGCTGGATGCCAAGCACCTTGATCTGACTATCCCACACAACTTTGAACGGACTGCTCCGGCGGAAGATCTGTCGAGCGCAAAACGAACAAAAGGTATGCGCGTGCAGGGTCGCGAACCGCAACTAACAGTAGTGCATGTGTACAACAATCCACAGACTAGCAAGTTTGTTGAGATGCTCGAAATTCCGAATCCTTTTGTGAAAGTAGGTTCAGGGTGGGAACCTCGGCCAGCTCGCAAAGTAGCTCAGTGAGCAGCTTTGGACTTACCGTCTTGTTCGCCGAGTGTTCGCAAGTAGATACAACCTTCCTGCTGAACAGGAAGTGACTTTCCTGTTCCTTCTGCATTGGTTCCCATGGCCAGGGTCTTTGCATCAGCACTGAAAGCCAAGCAGCTGACGCTCTTTCCGATACTGCCAAATAGCTTGACGCGTCGTTTCGCTTTAATATCCCACATGGCCACAACACCATCACCGCCACCTGTTGCGAATGACCCATGCTTTGGGTGAAAGGCAACAGCATTGACTGGATAGACGACATCCTCCTTTTCATCAAGCTCAGCGCCTTGAATGACTTCCTTCTGTCGATGACATTTGAATGCGTATTTACGCGCTTGTATCTCCTCTGCCGCATCGAAGAACTCAACTGCGACACGGCCTTCAATCGAGGTACTGACGAAGCCTGTATTATCCGGTGTGCACTGGACCGTGCGCGTCATGAACTTGAGGGAGCTTTCACGCCGCTGCATGGGTGGCACTTGGCTACTTGGCATTTGCTGTTCCATTGCTGCTCGCAACTCTGCAAGCTGATATAAATGAACCGCACGGTTTGCCATTGCCACGACGAGGACATCATTGGAGCATGACAACTTGAAGCACTTTTCAGGCAATGTGAGGATGAGTGCTGGTTTTGAATCGTCCGTCAATGCGTGAATATCGCGAATATGAAGGGTCTTATCCCAACTCCCCGTCAATAAAAGCATGTGCTGCTTACTGAAACAGCACGAGGAGACGGCTTGCGTGTGACGGGTGTAGAGATGGAGGAGGGGTTGCTTGTTGCCGCGTCCAAGGTTGAGTAATTTGACGGATCCATCGAGGGATGCAGCGATTGCGTGGTTGCCATCGATAAAGCACGCGTCTAGGATGGGTGCACGGAGGTGAATATCGACGTAGGGCTCGAGTGGCTGGTCTGATGCGCTGGAGGCAGCTGTATCGTAGACGCGTAGATGGCCATCCCAGCTGCTAGAGAGGAGGACGGTGGATGAGTCTGGTGAGAACTCGAGGGAGCTAATACTATCTGATGGGCCCTGAAGTGAGCGTAGGGCAGTCATAAGTCGTCTCTGGGTCTATAGCTTCAGGTTGTCGGTGTCCTTTGCCTTGTTGATGTCTTGTCGCCTTGTTTACTTTCTCTTCTTCGTTGTCTCAAAGGCGAAAAAGAAATTCGAGAAGCAGAAATGACGAAGCCTTCACTTAGTTCACTGTAATACTCACTCTGCATTCTCTGCTAGTACATGATGGCAGAGCCTCAGGAACAAGTCGTCACTGCACCTCAAGTATTTGCAACTATCGGCGACCAGGCAGAATCAGGCGACTATGACGAAAATAAGGTCGTGGACGAAATTGAGTCCATGTGCATGAATTGCCACGAGAATGGCATGACAAAGCTGCTGCTCACTGTCATTCCCTTCTTCAAAGAAGTCATCTTGATGTCCTTTGAGTGCCCGCATTGTCACTTCAAAAACAGCGAGATCCAAGCGGCAGGACAGATCCAGGAGCGTGGATCGCGATATTCACTTCGGGTGATGAACAAGGAGGACATGGACCGCCAAGTCGTCAAGTCAGAGTCATGCGTTTGTCGCTTTGTTGAACTTGATGTTGAGATTCCAGCACAACGCGGTCAACTGACAACAGTCGAAGGCCTGCTTGGCAATGTCCTCGAAGATCTTGCCGTTGGCCAGGACGTACGCAAAACAGAGCAGCCGGAAGCATATGAAAAGATCTCTGCGTTCTTGGAGAAAGGACGAGCCATGCTCGAAGGTAAAGCGCTGCCTTTTACAGTCATTGTGGATGATATTGCGGGCAACTCATGGATTGAGCCAAAGCAGTCAGATGCGCAACATACATGGAACAGGGTCGACTATCTGCGCTCACCTGCACAAAATGCAAAGCTAGGTTTGGGAAATCCTGAAGCGCCTGATGTGGATGACATTCATCCAGATGAAGTCCATACCTTCCCTGCGTCATGCCCTTCGTGTGCGCGTCCATGCGATACTCACATGAAGCTTGTGGATATCCCACACTTCAAAGAGGTGGTCATCATGTCTACAGCCTGTGATGGCTGTGGCTACAAATCGAATGAAGTCAAGACAGGTGGTGCCATTCCGAATGAAGGTCGTAAAATCACCTTTCAAGTGGAAGATGCGGATGACTTGGCCCTTGATATCCTCAAGAGTGAGAGTTGCGCCATGTCATGTCCAGAGCTGTCGCTTGATTTGCATCCAGGAACACTCGGTGGTCGTTTCACAACGATTGAGGGATTATTGGCACAAGTCTATGATGAACTCTATGGCCGCGTCTACTCTGCTGGTAGTGACTCGCGGACGTCGGATGAACGAACACGGTGGGAAGGGTTCTTGAAGAAGCTGACTATGGCGCGAGAGGGTAAACTGCCCTTTACGCTGATTTTGGATGATCCACTGGCGGCTTCTTACCTGCAGAACCCATATGCGCCTGAACCGAACCCACAGATGACGGTCGAGACGTATGAGCGGACAGAAGAGCAGAATGAGGACTATGGTCTGAATGATATTCGGACGAGTGGATATGAAGCAGATCACCAGGAGGAATTGCTGGCACAACAGCGAGACCGTGTTGTGGAAGGAGGCGAGGAACCTGCGTATCCCGAAGGTGCTCCTGCTGCTTGACAGTATCTATAGTGGATGATGAAGCATACATATGGGAGTGAAGGTAGTCAAAGTAGTCTTGATGCTGCTCGTTTGGATATTTGCGGCAACTGTGGCTGGAAAGGCGGGACAACGAGGGGAAACACTCTCGACACCAGACACCATAGGCACTGCGCTCTCCCGGGGCCCTTGCGAGTGCTGATTAAGGCAGGCAGCGAGTAGTCGCTTCCAACGCTTGCGCTAGATTGGCTTGCACTGCTCTCCTAGCAGCTACGTGGGAGCAAACAGCGACTAGCATCCACTCTTTCATCGTCTTGCGACATTGCGGCACGCTGCAGAAGGAACCAGCGCGCGCAGCTCTCCACCGGACATCAATCTTGTGACCTGATACCTGTTTGGAACAAAGCATCGCATCTTACGGCATTTCCGCTCATTGTTTGTCAAGGTCAAACGACTTCTGCTGCTCCTTAGTTCCAGTCTTTTCAGCGCTTCTCTTCCCAGTCTATGCAGCCTCCCACAATGAGTACATCATCAGCGAACGGTACAAGCGATACGATCCTAGTGACGGGCGGCGCGGGTTACATTGGCTCTCACACGGTGGTGGAACTACTGAATGCCGGCAAGAAGGTGGTCGTTATTGACAACTTCGCCAACAGCTCACTCGAGTCCATCAATCGCATTGAAGCCATTTCAGGCAAACGCCCTGCGTTTCACCAAGTAGACATCACAGACTACACGGCGCTGCATTATGTCTTTCAGCAGCACAAAATTGACAGTGTCATTCATTTTGCAGCACTCAAGGCCGTTGGCGAGTCTGCAGTCATCCCGTTAGAATACTACCGCGTCAATATCGGAGGCACCATCACATTGTTGCGTGCAATGAGCGATAATGGCGTCAAGAGTATTGTCTTTTCAAGTTCCGCGACAGTCTACGGGGACGCTACACGTTTCCCAGATATGATTCCCATCCCAGAAGATTGTCCTGCTGGTCCAACCAACCCATATGGACGATCCAAAATGGCGACAGAAATGGTCATTCAAGATCACTGTGCCGCGAATCCAGAGTGGAGTGCGGCGTTGTTGCGATACTTCAATCCAGGTGGTGCGCATCCGTCGGGGCTGTTGGGAGAAGATCCATTGGGAGTACCCAATAATCTCCTGCCATATGCTGCGCAAGTCGCCGTGGGAAGGCGCCCGTTTCTGAGTGTGTTTGGTGATGACTATGATACAAAGGATGGAACGCCAATTCGCGACTATATACATGTGGGTGATCTCGCTGTCGCACATCTCAAGGCTTGTGAAAAAATACAGCAAGGACAACGAGGGTGGCGCGCTTGGAATATTGGCACAGGCCATGGCTCGACTGTGCTTGAGGTGGTTGATTCCTTCAGCAGGGCTGTTGGACACAAAATTAATGTCCAGATTGCTCCACGACGTGCAGGTGATGTCCTCAACTTGACAGCGAAAGTGGATCTTGCAGAAAGAGAGCTTGGCTTCAAGACAAAATTCACGTTGCAGGATATCTGCGATGATACATGGCGTTTCATTGCAAAGAATCCCAAGGGTATGAATCCAGACAAGCATGCAGGATCACCCGGTATGATGCCCACCGAGTATATTCGCCAAAAGGACGACACCAAGCTTCCAGGGGAAGAGCACAGCAAGTGTTTTATCTGTGGCAAATGATGAGAATTCTCTCGCGACGGCTTAATGACATCCAAGCATTATACTTCTTCATCTCCATAGGGGCATCTCATAGCTCTAATTCTTTCTTCCCACAAGTATCTCGTCGCTGCCTCCTGTCGTCGCGCTTTATTTTTTGTTTGGCGCCAACAGAATGGTTCATTTGCTCCACCACGCCTAGCAGAAGCAGACAAGCCCCGCAAAGGGTGTCCTCCAGGCCAGGGCCCGTGAGCTCTCTTGCTCTAGAGACGTGTCGCCAAGTATGGCCCATGCTTTTGCAGAGCGCGCTGAAAGCGATGTCGAGGGAGCAGCCGAGTACGCGCCACTGCTAGGCGATCTCAAATCAGACAACTTGGACGATGTCCCCGTCTTTCGCTTGACGCACGCGCTTCGTGAAGATATCAACGAGGCAGTCGATACGTCGCTTACCTGGGATCAGCTGAAATCACCACAACTCAACAGTTTTCTCGTCCGTCCACTTTTGCTTAAATGTCGCGACAAGCGTACACGCGCCATCATCTTTTCGCTCTTGACAAATTGCGTCCAGTATCGGCGTGAAGCAGAGGAAGATGCTGCAAGGCAGGGTGTGAATATGACGCGAGCTTTGGCGTGTGAGTTGCTGGCCGTCAAGACGCTCAAGGAGTTTTCACCGCGCGAGCTCATTGATGTCTTGACCTTCGATTTCTTTCCGTTACAAGGTGACCCTCGATGGCAGGGAAAGCAAGCACCGCGCAGTCAGCGCATCTCAGCTCTTGAACTGGCCATCAAGGCGCAGGCCAAGAAGTTTCTCTCGAGTCCGCTCGTTGTGCAAGTTCTTGAGAATATCTGGAAGGGTAATATCGTCTTTCACGGCGCCAGCGACAAGGATGCTCAATTTCTTCCGCATCGGATGCGGAAAGCGGCTCAGACCTATGATGCGCGTGAAGCGTCCATCTTCAAACTCTCTAGGCTGCGTGTACCTCGTTATCGCCACTGGATGCAAACATTCTCTTTTGCCATCCTTCTAGGGCTTGTTATCGCTGTACTCATGGAAAGAAGCCTAGAGATACGGCCTCTTGAGATTGTCATGGTGGTCTATGCTGTCGGCTTCATGATTGATGAAATCGTAGGTCTCAATGATACTGGATCCTCTCTGTTCCTCTCAAATCTCTGGAACACCTTCGACGTTCTCAGTCTCATCTTCTTCATTGCATTCTTTGCCCTACGCATATGGGGCCTCGTTTTCTGGCGCGACACAGACGCAAAGTACTTTGCGTATGATTTGCTCGCCATCAACACAGTTTTCCTCACACCAAGGCTCTTCTCTGCGCTTGACCACACTCGACAGTTCAGTCAGATGCTTATTGCTTTTCAGCGCATGGCCATTGATTTGCTTACTTCCGTTCTGTTCATCCTCATCTTTTTCGCTGGCTTCTTTCTGGCACTTTCTCTCGCGTTCGCTCGCAACATCTACTCTGCAAAAGACATTGCATTCAAGCTCTTGCAGCTCATCTTTGGCTTCTCTCCTGCTGCGTGGGAGTTACTTCCGCAGATCAATTGGATCGGCAAGCTTTTACTCATCACCTTCATGATCAACACAAACTACCTCGTGGTCACGATTCTTGTTTCAGTCTTGTCAACCACATTTGCAGCCGTCATCAGTAACGCTCATGAGGAACATCAGTACCTGTTTGCTCTCAATACGATCTTGGCAGTCAAATCGGATGCTCTCTTCTTTTACCAGGCGCCCCTAAACCTCATTGAGTGGCTGCTTGCCCCTCTCGTCCTGGTTTTGCCACGAAGCAAGTATATTCGCATCAACCGCTACTTCATCAAATTCACCCATTTCTTCTTCTTGGCCGCCATATTTTTATTTGAGCGCTTCTATCTACGCCCAAGGGCATTTGTGCCACAAGATTTACTTCTTGCACGAACGCACTCTATTGACACGATGCGTGCACCGCTGCTTGGAGTCCACAATCCGCAAGCACAAGCACTCTTGCTTGGCGACGGCGCTGCCTCTCGACAAGATTATCAACAACCTGAAGCAGCACCACAACGACTGGTCAGCGGTACATTCTTTGGTCATCGCCTGAGGCGCGAAAGTGATGCACAGCGCAATTCTGAGTTGATTCTTAATCAAGTCTTTAGTCAGACAGATCATGCTCGTCGACAGCAAGGGTATGGTGCTATGCATCAAGATCGTGTTCGCGCCGGCGGTAGACCTGGCATGGGTGGGAGAGCGTATGGACAACGGACTAATGATTGGGTGAAACGCTTACCGCCTGCAGATGTCTTTTCTCCGGGTGGTGGCGGACAAGCGACACCCAGTGATGGGACGCCTGATCAGCGACGTATGGGCAACTCGGATTATTTTGAGCGTGGACATCGCACAACGGGTCATACTCGACAAAAGAGTGCACCTGTACGACCAGGCATGAAGCGGGCAGCTACAGCAGCTGCACAGGCACAAGGACTTTCTGGGAATGGCCCACGACTACCACCGCTTGCTCCAATTGTGCCAGTTGGACGATTACCATCTTTCAGGGGGAGTGGATATGCCATTAGCACACATTCAGATCCCGAGGATTTGCGCAGCACGGCAAGCCATGCCGTGGGGACAAGTGTGGCGGCGAAGTCTCCAGAAGTGCAATTCTTGATGCCACTGATGGGTGCGCGCGGCGAGTTGCCATCTATTGACAATCGTCTTGGTCGTCCGCCTCCAAGTCGTAAGATGACGCTTGACTCCATCATGGATCCAGCAGATCGCGCAGAGGATTTTGATTCAGGTGATGATGAGATGGATGCGGAAGAAGATGGTCAGATTGCAGAAGGCTCAGAAACAGAGCAAGATGCTGATATCTCCGGTACGACAGCAGAGATGGAGGAACCTTCACAGCGACATAAGCGGCAGCATAGCTCCGCAACCATTCGGCCGGGTTTCCTGTCGCGCACCTCGTCGCCATCGCGCAACTCGCCACGGACGCTTGCTGCGCTGGTGGACTCTGATGAGTCTGCAAGCAATGCGCTGTCTACTGCTCGAGCATCTCCCAACAAACTGACAAGTGGCACCCACTCTACAAGTCGCCTTGGACGCCATCTTGCAAGATCTGCAACGGCCCATTCAAGTAGTACGGGTACATCGTCAGCAGCAACAGCTATGCCTGTGTCGCAGTCCAAGTCACGAATTGCACAAACACAGCGTCGGATTAGTGGAGAGCGATTACCGCCCCTCTCCAGCTCACTTGCGACACAACTTGCTATGCATGAAACATCATTGGGGCGCCGTAATGCAGCAACGCGGTCATCTATAGATCTGGGACAAGGTTCAGGCACTGGCTCGGGTAGAACGCGTCGGCCGGCTACAGCCAACGACATCTTGCGAATGGATCGAGAACGGCCCGGGGCGACCGACGACGAGGGGACAGAGTTGGGGACGGGCGAAGATGGATTAGTGTCCCGCGTGTTGCTGGCTCGGGTGGATCAGTATGCGAGTCGTATTGAACGGATGGAAGGGTGCTTGGAGCAGTTACTACAAGAACTGCGTCGCTCGCGCAATGATGAGAATCCAAAAAGTGCATGACGTCGAGTCTATTAATGTAATGGGTCATGTGAGGGGGTAATGGTACAATAAAAGCTTTGTTGACACGATCAACGTGACTGCTGCTGTCGAGTGGACGGTCGTGCAAGATTCAGCAGGTTGTTTGGTAGCGTCTCCTTGCGAATGCGCGCCATTTCTTCGCCTTGCATGCGCTTCAAGAGCGCTCTAGCACTCCAGTCGCCAGTAAGTGGACTTGGTATCGCATCAGTCGGTGGGATGGGTGCTGTTCCAAATGCAATTGCTTTGTCGACATGATGGTGCGTGATGAGCATTTGATTGCATGAAATCACGTCTGGCGTGCGTATTCCATTGGATGGTTCAGACATGAATTTGATGATTTCCCTCATGGCCGCGTCTTGTTCTGCGGCGCCAAAGTCGGGAGCAACTTTGCTGTCCTTGATCCTCCCAAGGTCCGTACAGACAGCCATGCAAAGTGCCGCGAAGGCCAAGACGACGGGCGAGAAGAGTAACGGTATGTCGCAGCCGTACGCTTCGTTGCACCACATCCTCGCATGCTCGTGCAATGCACCCGGCAACTTGATTCTTTGTGCAACGGTATCCACGACGCGATACGGATGATGCACAATCAATCTGGTTTCCATCTCATCAATGAGGTAAAACTCCATCTCTGCAATCCGTTCAGCATCCCCTGCAGCTTTGCCGTCTTGCCATTTCGATACATTGGATTGGCTGTTTGCCCAGCATTTTTGACATTCTTGTGCAATGGTACGGATGTGCTGGGGACATTCTTCGACTTTGCAAGCGAGGTAGAGACACGCTGCAATGACGATATAGGGATCTGTTTCCACGAGGGAGGCGCTGCGAGGTCAGATTGAGTAGCGTTGGGGGTTGCATACCGTGTGTAGAACCGAAGCATGTACACCATCGCTGTAGCAATTGGCTGTTGTCGTAGCTGGAGACGGATAGCAAGCTCTCGTAGCGCTGTCGTCAGCAGTGCACACAGTCAAGCAAGATGTACGTACCACCAAATAGGTGTATCTGTACAACTTTGTACTCCCATGGCTCCAGTAATGCCAAGTCTCGTCCTCTGAGCCGTCGCAAGTCTGTGTAGCTGAGTTGCCAGTGGAGACTAGCGTTGTCAGTAGGCGCAACATGGATTCAGCTTTGTAGCACGCACTATTGAGAAGAGCGCAACCAACTGGCAGCCATGGACTAGCCCAGTGGCTATTTCAGCAGTACAGCAGAGTGTGAGCTTATGGAGAGCAGAGCAGCGCAATGGATACAGTCCTTGTCCTATAGCAGGTAGGCAGCTTGTGGTTGTCCCTGGTTCGGCTAAAGTTGAGGGATGACCAGAAAGGAAGAAGCAAAAGAAAGCACGAAAACTCAAAGCAGGCGCATCCAGAAAAAGAACCCAGCATCGCTCTTATCCCTGCACAGGCTACAGGCAGTGCTCTGACATGTATAGCAGACAAGGTCATTGATCACGCTGCTGACTCGTCCTATATTGCCTCTCAAATTCGGGCTCTCCGTCTCAACTTGCACGCAAGAGAGCGCGCAAGGAAGCCTTTAGCTTGGCCTGCATGCCACCGTCAAAAGAGACGCCCGAGGAGGCTGCGAAACGGCGGAAGGATGAACAAATCAGACGTCTCTTCACCACACTGGATGTACGGCGCTGCGGTGAATTGCGCGACATTGACGATTTGCGCGCTGGACTACGTGAGTTGCAGCATCCGTTGGAGGGAGCAGACAATTTGCTGCAGGAAGTCTTTGATCATATCGACAGTGGCAATGACGGGATTATCACATTCAGCGAGTTTCGCGTGTTTGTGCTTGAGACGGAGGACAAGTTGCGACGGTTATTTGAGCAGCTGGATGTCTTGCATCAAGGACGACTCAAGCGGTTTGAGATCCAGCGAGCCTTGCACAAAGCTGGCGTGCATACGACAGATGGGCGTATGAATGAGTTATTTGAAGCCATGGACAAGAACAACGATGGCTACATCACCTTTGATGAATGGCGCGACTATCTGTTGTTCCTACCAGAGCAGTTGCCGGACATCAAGAATGTCATCCTCTATTTCCAATCCATCCATCAAGTCTCGAGCGAAGGGGATATCCTCATCAGCGACGAAGCGTTGCAATCCATCGGCTACTTTCTCGCAGGAGGTCTGGCTGGTGCCGTTTCGCGTACAGCAACAGCTCCCTTTGATCGACTCAAGGTAGCATTGATTGCATCTACAGAGAACACGAGTAAACGGATAGCGGGTGCGGCATTGAGCCGCAGTCTTTTCCGTGTTGACACAGCACCCCTTGTACGTGCACTCAGCGACATTTATGCAAATGGTGGACTTCGATCCTTCTTCATTGGTAACGGTCTCAATGTCCTTAAAATCTTTCCCGAATCAGCCATCAAATTTGGCAGCTATGAAGCAGCAAAGAAATTCATTGCTGGGCCAGCTGGAACAGATGAGTTATCGTCAGCCTCTCGCTTCCTCGCTGGTGGCATTGCCGGCGCCGTGTCTCAAGCCAGTGTGTATCCCATTGACACACTCAAGTTTCGCGTACAGTGCGAGTCGGGTGGTAACGCAGAACTTGGATCCGTCATTCGCAAAACAGCCAGTAAGATGTGGGCGCAGGGCGGCTTACGCAGTTTCTACCGGGGTTTGCCACTAGGCATTGTGGGCATCATTCCTTACTCTTCCATTGATTTGGGGACGTTTGAGCTCTTGAAGCGCAGTTACATCAAGCGTAAAGCGAAACGGCTCAAGGTGAGTGAGAGGGATGTGGATGTACCCAACCATCTCGTACTGGGATTTGGTGCATCGAGTGGTGCTTTTGGTGCAAGTCTCGTGTACCCGCTCAATCTACTCCGCACACGCCTTCAAGCACAAGGGACGCGTGCGCATCCAGCAACCTACACGGGATTACAGGATGTGATTCAGTCAACACTCAGGAAGCAAGGCTGGCGAGGACTGTTTCGTGGGTTGTTGCCAAACTTGATGAAGGTAATTCCATCCGTCTCCATTTCCTACCTGGTGTACGAGAAGTCGAAGCAACAGATGGGTTTGCGGTAGGAGTTGGAGGGTAATGAGAAGTTTATAATATACAATTACTGCATGCTGGATGGGGTGTGACTGCGCTGTTTCCTGTTGTAGCGTGGGAAAAGAGGAAATGATGTCACTGGCAGCAGCAGTGGACTCTCGTTGGACCGAGTCTTGGACCTGGGCAAGCACAAGATCATCTACAGAAACTACAAGAACAAATACTCGATAGCAATGTCTGATCTCGGTAAGCAGCCTATTCTCCTCGTAGTAATCACTAACCTTTCAGCAAACACCAACCGTCAGGACGAAGGCAAGGAGAATGCTCACTCTGAAGTCGACCCCCTCGACCAGCGTTCCCTCGCCAACCGCGTTGAAGCGGAGAAGAAGCGTGAAGCAGATGAGGAGAAGGCTGCTGCTGCCAAGGCTGCAGAGCTTCCTACAGATGCTGCTCGAAAGCACGGCAACGAGCCCAGCAAAGGTGCCATCATTGATGAGCAGCTTGAGATGGAGGAGGAAGCCGAGCTCGCCAAGAAGGATGCTGCCAAGAAGCAATCCGAGGAAGCAAAGAAGCACTAAACGCTCTTGTTGGAATGGAGGACAGATCTAAAAGATGTATCTAATTTCAAAAAAGGCTAATTGCATGCTATTGAAGCTTTGATTGACGACTCGCTGGGGCTAGATGTTACAAAGATGATGTGTCGTGTGTGACCCTTTCGTCACAGTAAGGCATGTGTGTCGTGAAAGACTGAGACGGAGCGTTCCCCGTCATTCGCTCGATCGCGTTTGACTGCTTCGTCAAGGGATGCTTCGAGGTCTGCTAATTTGAGAGTTTCTAGCTTGCCTGCCCGTGAGTGACTGCCACCTTCAAAGGAAATCATCTGAGCCAGCCTGATGCGAGAGAGAAGGCATTGGCCATAGAGGTAGAGGATCTGGTTCTTGACGCGACCGCGTTCGAGGTCTTCCTTGCTAGGTCGGTCAGCACATAGATAAACATGAAAGCAACGTACAGAGAGCCTTGCGTCCCAACAATGGCAGGCAGAAAGGTATGTGCCTCCACTTCCTTGGCAACCTGTACCATCCTCTCCAACAGGGCCAATTCACAAGAACCGATATCGAGCAAGTCACCCAAATCCCAGTCTTGTTGAATGGCACGTTGTGCTTCTTCAAGTGCATGACCAGACCACCCACTAGAGATTTGTAGGTCCTTCCAGTCTTTGTAGCGAAGTGCACGACGCGCAGGTGCTTGAATCCGTGGTGCATTCAGCACTGCATCGTCTTGCAATCCAGAGGAGTCCTGTAGAAGCAGTCGCTTGAAGAATTCCACAACAGGCGATGTCCACTCAACTGTATCAGCAATAGGCATAGACACCTCTTCGACATTATCGCTATGCGAGCGTCGCCTGAGTCCTTGGAGCTGCTGGGTCGTGCTGGTCATTGTGACGGTTCGCTTGAAGCCTTCTTTACTGAGGCGCTCGCTGTCGTACTGTGCAGCGAGAGATTGTTTGCGATCATAGCGATGATAGGCTGCTGCGTGTTTTGCAGCGTGTCGTGAAAAGATGGGTAGGCTGGACGATGGTGGGCATTGCAGGAGGAGTACGAAGGTGGCCATGGACACCATTAGTGTAGCTGGGTGCATGCTCTTTGTTTGCCGTTCTACCTTATGATGAAGCTGTCTGAGATGCGGACAAGAAGAACAGGAGGAGCTTTAGCGAGCGTAGAAACGAGTGATGGCGTCTAGCTGGACGAACGTAGCTTGCAGTTGCTGGTGTTCTTCGCAGCAAGTGGAGTCTATAAAGGAATGAAGGTGTCCATGGACATGAGGGCTCTTAAAATAGAGCAAGGCATCTTGTGAGAGTAGCCCGAGGTCAGATCATACAAGAAGCACTTGATTCAGGAGAGGAGCCAGGCTGATTGATGCCCATACGGCGATTTAGGTTGTGCCTGCTGTCGTCTCGATTGCTGGCTGCAACTACTCAACCGCACACTCTGTCTGCATCGACTCACGAGGCCTGTGTGGCTTAGGTGCTAGCTACTAGCTACTAAATCTCTACTACTATCTACCTTGCTCTTTGATCACATACAAGCTCATGTTTGGTGCCATTTGCGCCGGCAGACCCGTCCAAACCAACCTCGTCCAAGTCGACCAAAACAAGTTTGTCTTTTCCCTACCCGACGCTGCATCCATCAACCACATCACCGTCTTCCTCTTACCTGAACAGCCCTTCCCTGAGGGTTACGCTGCTACAGTCTTCTTCTCCTGGCCAGGAAAGGACTTCCAATTACTAGGTGGATTGAGTAATGCAAAGCCTTCTGCCATTTTCAAAGTGAAGCAACAGCCCAATACCTCAGGACTCCAACAAGGTCCCGTAGAAGCGGCACTGGGTATCTCCATTGAACCCATCCAAGCCGTCGAGTCACAAGTCACGGCCATGAAACAGGCTGCTGTTGCCGGACAGACTTCTACGGCCGTGGCGGTAGCGCCTCCGAACGCTGCTGTTCTGACAGGTCGTGTTGTGCGCAACTTGTAAGACAAAGATGAAGGTGATAGAGAGTGGAATGGCTGACGGGTATAGGTACAACTTTCTCTCTGGCTATACGGTGGATGCGAACCAGTTGAATGCTAATGAACAATTCGTGCCGTTGAGGGTAAGGCTTATCAACACAAGCATCTCGAGCTGACTTTAGGCATTTCAGGAATGGCATAGCAAGTTTATGAGCCGGATACAGAAGGATGCGTCTTTCTTGGAGCAGGATCAAGAGTAGTGCTGGTTTGGTTGCGCTCCAGTAACAGTACCGTCTATACTCATACAACATGTTACGAGCCAAAACTTTCCATGTATGACTAGATTGCAAGAATAAAGAGGACGAGGAGCTACAGAGAGGTCAACCTTATTAAGCGTGTGTTCTTTGTGTGCCATCTCGAGAGCGCATGGAGTGTTCGAATACGCATGGGTGTCCTTCTACTAAACTCAAATCGTAGATGGTTAATCGGAGGGAACAAGTATGGCTCTGAATCTTGCTGAGGATGTAGAGTAGCCTATACCCTACCAGACCAAAAGAAGCAAAAAAATGTGTAAGTCTTCTTTTTCGCAATGTGTCATCCTTGTGCAGGGGCAATGCTAATCTTCTCTGTTTTGTTTCAAATTTGACTAGTGTCTCCCCGAGGGGGACAAGCAGGACGAAATTCTGGTGGATTATAACCGCAATCCCAAAATTCCAATTTTAGCCGAGCGAACCTCAACTCTTTCTTACCAGACTACAAGCACTACAGCACTACAATAGCTAGTAGAGCTCAAACATACATAGACACACAAGCGCACTCCATACTCCATCAAAATGGGAAGCGGCGACCTCAACATGAAGAAATCCTGGTTTCCAGGCCTCATCAAGAACCGTGCACGCGTCTGGGAGGATCAAGAAGCAGCACGACAAGAGCGCAAACGTGCAGAACAGCTCAGAAAGGAAATCGAACAAGAGAGACAAGCGAATGAACTGCAAAGGCTCAGTGAGTTGGCTGGTGCGCCGAAGAAGAAGCAGCGTGTGGAGTTTTTGTATGCCGGTGGCGGTGCAGGGTCGTCTGCTGCGATGGAACAGGAGCGCGAAGCGTATCTACTGGGGAAAAAGCGCATCGATGATGTGCTTGGTAAGGATATACCTGTACAAGGTGGTGCTGCGCTGGGAGGGTCACAAGATCCAGCACGCACCATGCCAGGCGCTGCACCAAGTGTTGGTGACATCAATCTACGAGACTTGAACAATAAAGTCGCACTGGATCCGTTGCTTGCTATTAAGCGACAAGAAGCAGCGCAGGTGGATGCCATGGTTGCAAAGGCAAAGGCACAAAAAGAAGCAGCGTTGCGCAAGGGAGAGTCACGACGATACCGCGACAGCAGTCGGGATCGTTCCACTAGACATGGACGCACGAGACGAGATGGGAGTTC
Organism: Protomyces lactucae-debilis; assembly: GCF_002105105.1. Classification (NCBI taxonomy): domain Eukaryota; kingdom Fungi; phylum Ascomycota; class Taphrinomycetes; order Taphrinales; family Protomycetaceae; genus Protomyces; species Protomyces lactucae-debilis. The sequence goes on from NW_024467996.1 coordinate 420,072, forward strand.
TGAAAGACATGGCCGGCGACGAAGTGACGAGGACGACAGACGAGACAGACGAAGGAGTCGAAGTCGCGATGGACATCGCAGAAGGGATCATCGTGAAGGTAGCAGGGATCGCCATCGCGGGGAAGATCGATATCGACGTCGTGAACGATCCAAGTCGCGCTCTCAATCTCCTTCGTCGCGTCGTCATGAGCGTCGAGGATCGCCTGCGCCCGTTCGACAGGATGCCAAGCATGAAGCAAATGCAGATGCGATGCGTGCACAGCGACTGGCTGCAATGAGCTCTGCAGCGAGCGAGCTGAACGATGTACGGCTAGCCAGGCTCACACAAACCTCACTACAAGAGGATCAGGCAAGACTCAAGGAACAAGTCGCGAGGGAGCGTGATGCCAATGTGCGTGGTGGCTCAACCTTTGTACGAGACTTGCAACTCGGTGCCGGTCTTGCGCGCACATGAGAAGCTTGAAAAACAATGTTCTGACCTCCATCATGCTTCTGAGCTCGGGACGCGTCTTGAGGCTGCAGAGAAGCTAAGGCAGATGCATGCTGAACTAAAGAAGACGGGCAACGTTGAGCCCAAAGCTAGTGCTACATCGGAGAAGCTCGAGGGCCAGGTGGCCAAGCTTGATGAGCGTATTGCCGTGGCGAAAACAAGGTCAGCAGCAGCAGTTCCAGGCGCTTCCATCTGAAGTCTCCAGACTCGCCAGCACCCATCCAGCAGCCTCCATGTTACAGTTGGCTTTATAGACGAAAAGACGCTATGTGGCAGCTGTATGAGAAGAACAGGAGACAGTTTGATGTCTTGTGGAGTAGATGAGGCAATGAGATGGTCTTCTGAGCGAGCTTTCGCTACAAGGCCAATGTCCAAAGACACGAGGCAAAGTCTCGATGGACGGTCTGCGTCATCTATAGCGCAATGTGAAGCATGCTAGACAAGTCATTGTAGGTAGCCAAGCGCCTAGGAGTCTAACTCTGTACCCGTGTCACGGACTGACTGATCAAAGTCCTATTCTTGGTTTCAGATGCCTCATCAGCTCAGACCCCTGGTGACATCTCGCGGCTGTTCTTCTGTGCACAACCACAGCGACCGATCTTGACCTCGTCATCTAGCTCATGGAACGACTCGTTCAGCATCTTCAACACTTGCTTGCTTTCTTCTGGCTCAAGTCTATTGTTCTCGCCTGACCAATCTAAGTCATCTCTTTGTCTCTTGGCGCGTCTAATTAGACGTCGCCCACAGTCTTTGGGATTCTGGCCCTGTTTCTTGTCTTTTATGGGATCAACCTCTATTCGACGAGGATAAAAGGACAGCCTTCCGCTGCCTTGTTCTCCATTCACCAACTTTGTACTTCGGTAGGATCATATTCTGTTATCTAGTGCCTTCGACGTGAACTCGCCTTGCTCTGCCTAGTCACCCGTCAGCCCAGTTGTTACACTTCGGTGAATTCATATCAGAGTCTACAACAGTGAGACAACAACTATCAGTACTGTTCCCATGCCCAACCCCATCATCCCCGCAGACATGCCACCCGAGCAGGCGCGCGAGGCTGTGGCCAGCTATCAAGCTCAGGTCAACCAGCAAGTGGAAACTGTGACCGCCAATCAAGCCCAGGTCAATCAGCAAGTGGATGCTCTGCAAACTGACATGTCAAACATGCGTCTCGCTCACTAGCACGAAGTGCAGGCTCTCCGTCAGGAGCTTGCCAACGCACAAGCTGCAACCCCTTAGAAAGAGACAGCCTCGTAGTAACACGACCGAGGAAATGCTCATCGAGCTTGAAAGTGCATTCCAGGTGGGAAACGAGCAGTCTGAAGCCATCCAGAAACTCGAGCGACTTCGTCAGGGCACAACTGCTGCAGCTCAGCACATCGCCCGGTTCGACATCATCATCCAATCTTTGAACATGACCGCCCAGTCAAGGGCATGATGGGGTTGCACATGGGAAAAGCACTGATAGTTGTTGTCTCAGTGTTGTAGACTCTGTTATGGATTCACCAAAGTGTAACAACTGGGCTGACGGGTGACTAAACAGGGCAGGGCTTGCCTGTGAACGTATCTGGGTCCTTGGCCTTGAAACGGGTGCACGAGGCTGTCTCTTTCGGAGGGGTTGCAGCTTGTGCGTTGGCAAGCTCCTGACGGAGAGCCTGCACTTCTTGCTAGTGAGCGAGACGCATGTTTGACATGTCAGTTTGCAGAGCATCCACTTGCTGATTGACCTGGGCTTGATTGGCGGTCACAGTTTCCACTTGCTGGTTGACCTGAGCTTGATAGCTGGCCACAGCCTCGAGCGCCTGCTCGGGTGGCATGTCTGCGGGGATGATGGGGTTGGACATGGGAACAGTACTGTACTGATAGTTGTTGTCTCAGTGTTGTATATGTAGACTCTGATATGGATTCACCAAAGTGTAACAACTGGGCTGAGGGGTGACCAGGCAGAGCAGGGCGAGTCCACGTCGAAGACACTAGACAACAGAATAGGTAGATATAGATGATCCTACCAATTCATGGGATGCATACGCTGACAGGAAAGACTGTCTGCCATGAGTGCCATGAAAGCCTTGTATCATGTGGTAGATAGATTGTGGCCAGATTGCAGCGCATTACTGAAGAATGGCAGACGCGGAATAAAGACGTGGTTCGCTGATATAGCTTTGACAGCTCTGCTTGAAGGCACAGAACATGCAAGGACAGGACACTGAAGTCAAGAACTGCGTAGCATTTGGTCGCCAGGCAGTCAGTCTGGAGCGCAGCTGGTATCAACAGACTAGTGCTCAAGTTTGGGCAGGCTGGTGGTGTCCAGTCCAGAGTTTAGCTGGTTCAGCAAGGCCACAACTCAGTCCCCGAAAACCACTTTAATCCAGCCACCATGGACTGACTCATGAGTTAATGCTGACTATGCCAATGTCTACCGCTTGAACAGAGGAGATGCCTCTCGCAACTGATCGAGCTGCAGCAAGAAATCATCCTCTGGATCCTCCATCGTCAAGTCACGCGCTGCAAGCCCCTTCCACGCCTCGCCTGTCCGTCGCTCTGCTTCATAGCTATGAACTCTTGCAGGTGCATGCTTTGATACATTCACTTCAAGACTGCCATCTTCTCTGAATTCTGCACGCGTAGGATACACCGTCAGCGTCGTATCCCTACCAGACGGCCGATTCGCACCCACTCGGTTGGCATTGGCCACAATACCACCAAACCCAACAACGCGACTGGGTCCTTTATACTTGAGATGCCGCGCAACGAGTTGTCGTTCTTGTGGGCCGGCTGGGGTGTTGTAGACGTGTAGCATGCCTGGTGGGTGATAGGCCAAACCACCATTTGACTGGACACGACCTGGTTTGCTTGTGACGAGATTAAACTCTTCCTTCATTGCTAAACGGAGCGATTCGAGCGTTTTGGGAGTATAGACAACGGCGTTTGCATTATCCTGACTCGGGGCACTGTGTTTTGATAGAAAGGCACGACGTTGTTTCCGCGCTCGAGACAGGAGCCGAGCGGCCTCTTGCTTTGAGAGTGATTCAGGATGAATTGCACCAAAAGCAGGCGGTGCCGCACGATTTTGTCCAAGGAGATGCCAACCATCTGCAAATGTCTCTGCACTCGAAGGTTTAAAACCCATTTCTTGCCAGCGTTTGACGAATTTGGTGTGTTCGTTGGCAGACTTGAAGGGTGTTTGATGTTCTTGTGTATCCAGGTTCGAGATTGCGATATGCTTTGTCTTGAGACGGGGGAGAGGTCGTTTAAGTCCCCAGTCGCCGGCTGCTTGGTTGGCGGTTGTGGTTGCGATTGCTGGTGCGAGTGGGAATTGGTTGTTGGGGCCGGATGGCTTGATGGAGGGTGGTAGGCTTGCTAGTCTCGATGACCTGAGCAGGCTGGCGAAGGACATTGCTCTGCTACAAGTCTAGCTGTAGAGTAGTCAATGGTCAGTAGTCATTCTCGTCCTTCTCTCTCGTGTGAAACTTGCGACAGCAGCAGCAGCATCGACTCAAGCTACAACACCCACGACTACAAGCAGCTATGAAGAAGTTCTTCAAGAGGGACAAGGAAGACGCAGACCGCAATGCCCTCTTCGGCAATGCAGCAAGTTCCAGCAGCAAAACAGCAACAGCAGCAGCAAGCGCAAAACACAATGAAGCAAGCGCAGACCCTCGCGCATCCATGACCTCCACACGCACTCAACTTCCGCCCTACAACGCTGACCCATACGCGCAAGATCCCTATGCTGCGTCCGTACGTGGTGGTAGCACTGGTCGGGCGTCTGCGCCCATGGACCCGTATGCGACAGGCGCAAGTCGGCCTGATCCCTATGCGTCATCGGGTCGTGGCGGGGCAGATCCCTATGCCAGTCGCCCTGAAGCATCTAGTCGACAGTCTCAAAGTACACTAGCACAGCGTGACGAACTCTTTCGTGGTGCGCAGCAAGATCGACGAACACAAGCGCCCACCAACAACTACAACTCTTCAGAAACACCCGACAACTATGGCACTGCGGTTGAGGGTGATATGGAGCAAAACTCTGATGATGACGTTGAAGCAGTGAAGCAAGAACTTCGCTTCGTAAAGCAAGAATCTCTCTCCTCCACGCGAAATGCCCTGAGAATGGCGCATCAAGCTGAAGAATCCGGTCGTAGTACACTCACGATGCTTGGCCAACAATCAGAGAGTTTGGCGAGTGCAGAGCAAGATTTGGATTTGACAAAACTCGCGAATCGTGATGCACAAGTCAAAGCGCGCGAGTTGAAGCATCTCAATCGGTCCATGTTTGCCGTCAAGGTGGACAAACCCTGGGGCAAGCATAAACGGATCGAAGCAGATGAACAACGTGTGCGGCAGCAGTTTGAGGATGACAAATTTGAGCGAGATACGAGGGAGGCTGTCAGGCGCGAAGGTGAGCGTCGTATGGATACGAACCTCAAAAATCATGAAGCAGCCATGGCAAAGGGCAATGCGCGACGTCGAGCAGGTCTTGCGGAACGCTCTAAATATCAATTTGAGGCAGATGAAGAAGATGATGAGATTGAGGGGGAAATTGATGACAATTTGGATGATTTGGCAGGTGTCACTGGACGTCTCAGGTCACTGGCCATGGCTACAAATGAGGAACTCACGCGACAGAATACGCAGCTCTCGCGACTCGATGACAAAGGGTCGCGTTTGCAAACCGATATCCACCTCAATACACACCGACTCAAGCGTATTGGCGAAATGTAGCGTGCTGTACAGTAGTCTTTCTATTCATCATTGACTGGCTGCCCTTCTTCAATCATCTTGACGAATGTCACCCGTAATTCAGTGAGTGCATCGCCACGCAAGACATCGCTGATGAAGGCTGTCTCGACCTGGATTTGTATCATCTCAAGCGCACCACGCAGGACGCCACATAGGATGTTGGAGAACCAGAGTTCTTGAGAGGCTTTACCATCTTCCGGCAGCTCCACAAATTCTATCATCAGCGCCATCAACTCACTTGGAAGTAGCATACCAGCAAGTGGGTTTTCATCCAAAATCAGAGAGAAGCTCGTGCCCTCTGCATTCCAATTCGTCACTGCAGGCGTCACGTTGAGGAACATCTTGAAACCAACTTTTGCAAGGACATCTGCAGTATCTCTCAGGTCCTTGCATCGGCCTTGTGATGTTCTCGCTAGGAAATCTTCAATCAGCCGAATACCGATATTATAGCCCCTGCTATTAGCCAGGCTCATTGAATAGATGCAAGTACATCTTGTCAAGCTCTTGATTGACTTGCGCATAGGTGTCTAGGTCATTGCATAGTTGAGCGACAATACTGCCATAGGTCAATACGAAGAGCTCAGCGTTCTACACGAGCGTTAGTCTTGAACTGCAGTAAAAAGCAGCTGTACAATCTTGTCGACACGTTTCCATGTATCATCAGCTAGCTTTGCACGCGACATCTAGGCGCTGCGGAACAGAGAAGGCTCGATCGCCAAGGCAACAATCTTTTGAGTATGTCGTTTCGTGGTTGTCTGCAGGAGGTCGCGCACAAGCTTATGCCGATGCTCAGTCTTCAGACATTCAGACTAGAAACACGGCGAGATACAGTGAATGAGATATGCTGAATGCTATGCGAAGAGCCCGTCGCTGCTATGCTATGCTCTCTAGCTAATTGAGCTGTGCCTGCTGCCCAGAAGCCTCCAACTCCCTCACCTTGCGATCCCGCCAGCTCTGTATATACGCCCTCATCCGGCCCTCTGTACCATGCCCGGGAACAAGCCTCTTAGTGCCACTACGGATCCACACAACAACGCCAATCTTGCCATTCCTGTTTTTAAACTGACATTTGGCGGCATCCACGCGTGAGGTGTAGGAGGCAAAGCCTAGTTTACCCTTTTGTCGAGTGATGCGTGATTTACGACCTGCTCCCTTACGACGAGACAGACGACCTGATACTTGGAGTTTCATGCCTGCCACGACATCAGAGAGGGGTGTTTGCTTGAGAAAGCGATTTGTGAGGGACGTAAAAGGACGTTTCTTGGAGGACAAGACAATGTATTGAGCGGCAATCTCTGCATTGAGATATGGCGCACTGAGTGGCATGACTTGTAGATCAATCTTCTTGTTGCCGCCATAGACTTTTGCGAGGAAAGTCTTGAATTTGTCGAGATTATACTGTTCCGGCGCGGCTTTGGATGGTTTGAGTTCGGTATTTTGATGAACATACATCCTGAAGGAGACTCTACCGGGTGCATGGGCAACTTGAGGTGTTGAGTAGAGGAAGTGCTGGAAGAAGTGAGTGAGGAGCCTTTTTGCTTGTTGGTCTTTTTGCAGGATGTGGTTGTACTGCTTCATGGACCAGGAGAAGGTGGGTGTCCATGGATGGGGCTTTGTGGCGATGGCCTGGATGCTGCGTGATGCATAGGCCATCTTTAGTCTCTCCCTTCACTACCTTTAGTACCTTTAGTACTTGGTCTCGTGTGTCGCTGGTTGAGAGTCGCCGTCAGAGCCAAGACACAACCACCACAAACGCACCAGGACACATCGCCCGGGGACTCAGCATGATTGATCTGGGCTACGAGAATGTTCTCTTGGCCAGCATCCTCACAGACAAGTTCGCCAATCCAACCCCCATCGAACAGCTCATCTCCGAGTTCGATGGCGTCACCCTACGCATCGTCACACCGGACCCCAAACAGCCGCATCTCCTGCAGCTCTCAATGGCAATGACTTGTTTTGATGTCCTTGCCGGGTATGGTGCCTTGGATGTCATGGAGCGCGAATACCCGGGTCTCAAAACAGAGACTGAACCAGGGTATGATTATACGCTACTGCTGGATCTACAACAACTACCGGAAGACCCTGATGCGCGGCAGTCTCTCATCAATAAGCTCGCTTTGATCAAGCGAAATGCACTCGCAGCGCCCTTTGAGCGGGCCTTTAGCCAGCATGAGCAGTTGGCGGCACAAAACTCAGAGACGAGCATCTCCGAGGATATGATGGTGATTCAGTACCGAGAGGAGGAAGCCATCTTCATTCAAGCGAGCAATGATCGTGTCACAGTCATCTTCTCAACGGTGTTTAGGGAAGAAACCGACCGTGTCTTTGCAAAAGTCTTTCTCCAGGAATTCTACGATGCTCGACGTCGTCCAGCTGTACAGAATGCGCCGCAGGTTCTCTTCACCATTCGTGATCCGCCCCTTGAGATTCGCAACCAAAAGGGTCTCAAGTTGAATGACAATATGGGGTATGTCACGTTTGTTCTCTTTCCACGACACTTTACAGGACATCGCAAAGACGCATGTATCAGTCATATCCAGATGTTTCGCAATACCTTGCACTTCCACATCAAGGCGAGCAAGGCGTACATGCACCAGAGGATGCGTGCGAGGGTGTCTGAGTTTCTCAAGATTTTGAACAGAGCCAAGCCGGAGCAGGTGGAGCGGGAGCGCAAGACTGCTGCTGGAAAGAGGTTCACGCAGCGATGAATAGGATAGCTACTACTAGTCTACTACTGATGCAACTGATGCTGAGTGTCTGTCCCTGTCCATGACTCCATGAATCATGATGCTTCGTTGCCAAAATTCGAAATTCAGCAACGACGAGAAAGACCCTTCCACCACATCCAACACCCTCAAGTATCTACCAGGGGAACCATGAGCCAGCAGCTCAGGCAGCAGAGCAAAGCGCCCTATGCTCATGACGATATGGATGTCGCAGACAGTGCATACGGGACACTCTCCACATCCAGCGACACTTCCGACCTCCCTATCGCCACACCCACCATGATCCCGCTATGCGCTGGCTCACACGCAACACCACAGCGCACAACAGGGACACAAGCAAAGTATAATTACGAACAGCGTGTGATTGCGCGATCATTGCAACAAGCTGCATCTGTAGCGAGGTCATTGAAGCAGCGCGCGACGCATGCCGGGTGGCCGATGCGAGTCCCGCTTGTTGCTGAGGATCACCAGCAAACCAATGGGTATGGCAAGGCTGCTCAATCAGTGGAGATGGAGCAGCGGCCTGCTGTGCGTAGAGCTGCAACGACTATTGACAGGGAAGAAGAGGTTCTGGAAGAAACGAGTCTGATGCCTCATAGTCTATCAGGACGACTACAGGTACTCCGGCCGGAAGTTATGATTCACGCACATGGAGAAAACATTATTTCAACAATGAATCCAAAAGCTGTCGGAGAAATCATGGAGAAGCAGTTCATCAAGACGTTGCAACACTTGGAAAAGCTCATTACGCGCGTGGATGATACGTCATCGAAAGTCTTGGTCACAGGAGACTTGAATGCAGGCAAGTCGACGTTCTGCAATGCGTTACTCAGGCAAACGATTCTTCCGGTTGACCAACAACCATGCACTGAAGTGTTTTGCGAAATTCTTGATTCAGTGGATAACGAAAATAAGGAGCAAGTGCACGGCGTCAAGCATGGTGTTGTCTACAACAAAGACGATGCGCTGACCTTCAACATTCTCGACTTTTCTGAGCTTGAAGCAGCCGTCTTGCAGCCTGAAGCCTATGCTTCCCTCAAAGTCTACGTCAACGACAAGCGTTCCGTGGAGACGTCTCTCCTACGCAATGGCGTTGTTGATATTTCACTGATTGATGGGCCTGGCTTGAATGCAGACTCGATGCAAACAACAGCTGTGTATGCTCGACAAGAGGAAATCGACGTTGTTGTGTTTGTTGTATCTGCAGAGAATCACTTTACCCTCTCTGCCAAGGAATTCCTCTGGAATGCAGCCAACGAAAAGGCGTTCTTGTTCATTGTTGTCAACAGATTCGATCAGATTAGAGATCAAGATCGTTGTCGTCGACAAATTCTCGAGCAAGTCGCCAAGCTTTCACCAAGGACGTTTGCGCACGCCGAAGAACTCGTTCACTTCGTGTCTGCACGTAGTGTTTCTGATGAGGATGAGGATTTTACAAACCTCGAGACACAATTGCGCAATTTCGTGCTCAACAAACGATCTCAGTCAAAATTGCTACCGGCAAAACATTTCGCAAGCAATTTTTGGCACGATGCTCGAGAGATTTGCTTATACAATCTGGCAGCTGCCGATGCAGAAAGTGTACAACTCAAAGTGGATCTCGCACAAATCGATGGTAAGCTGACACAATTGACACGAGAGCGACAACAAGCCATCGACGATGCTGTTCGGGAGAATGAAAAGATTTGCGAGCAAGTCCAGGCAAAGACACGATCGCAGATTGAAGCGGTTATGGAGACATTTGCCACATTGCAGCCCGAGGTGGCGTATGGCGGACTTTTGGATTGTGTGAGGTTTGCAGATTCATTGAGGACAATGTATCTTCAAGCCATTCAACATGCAACCATTGCTTCTGAATTACAAACGAAGCATGCGACGAGTGCTGGTGTACAGACCATTCAACAAATTGGTCTTGCGCACCTCGATCCGAGCGTGTATACACTTCGTCCATTCCATGTGGATCGCATGTTTTCTCGGAAGCGTGATGCAATGGAACGACACTTGCCAGTGACCTTGTCGCCTACTGATTTCATCGACTTGCAGCAATTCGAAGCATTGGTCGGCACGAGTAGTGTGAGTGCGGCACTTGTTCTTGTTGGTGGGAAAGCACTGGGTTGGTCGGGTCTTGTGGATTCTGGACTACGTGTGTTGCAAGTGGCTGGTATTCAACAATCGTCCAAAGTCGCAGCGACGGCTGTGTTGCTGGTATTGGGAGGATTGGGCGTTTATGCGGCTATTCGTGTTCCGCATGCACTTGTCAAGAATGTTGCAATGAAAGTAACAAAAGAAGCACAGAGACTGGAGTATGCACAAATCAATGCACAGCGTATTGCAGCGGAATGCAGGAAAGTGTTGAGTATTCCTGAGCAGGAACTCCGGTTGGCGTTTGCGAGTGTTGTTGAAGGTGAGCAACGGACCAAGAGTGATTTGATGGCGAGACTCACGGAGGCTGATGTCTCGGGTGTGTTTTACAAGGAGCATGCTGCAGTGATGATGCGTGAGGCGAAGAAGCTGGAGTTGATTGAGCTGTAGGCTGCCTGCCTCTTGTGACTTGTCCCCCTTTTTGTGTTGTAGCGAATGAAATGATGAAACCTCAAACTCTTGCTGACCACCACCACCACCATCACCGACAAGTAGCCTATCATCATGCTCTCTCGACAGACTCTCAGGCAATCAAGCCTACTATGCCACGCATGTCGTCTGACATTGCGCACCACCGTATCACACAACTGCACTTTTGCACCACGTACAGCAACAGCGACAACGACACCCGCCACACCACCATCAACAGCGAGTCTTGCACAGGGTAAGGAGACCGGGTATGCGTTACCAAGACCGTATACGCTTCCTTCACATCCGATACCGCCACGGGAAGTAGGTCATCCACACACTGATACAGCGATACCACCCACGCCGACACCCGCACCCGCAGCGGCGCCGGCGCCGAAAGTGCGTGCACGACGACCACGGAAGGCAGTCTTGACATTAACGGCGGATGCTGTTCATCGTCTCCGACAAATACAATCACAAGATGGTAAATTGATTAAAATCTCAGTCGTTGCAAAAGGGTGTGCAGGTGGTGCGTATCGTCTCGACTACCTGACGCCACCTGCTGGGAAATTCGATGAAGTGGTTGAACAGGATGGTGTCACGGTCGTGGTGGATTCACGAAGTTTGATGAAGGTGATTGGGAGTGTCATGGATTTCCAGGAAGATGTTCTCGCAAGTCGTTTTGTGTTTGAGAATCCCAATGTCGTGTCGACGTGTGGGTGTGAAGAGTCTTTTGCAACGAAGGAGGATGAAGAGCGGATACTGGGCACAGGCGGCAAGTTTTGAGAGGGGACATGCAAGTGGAATGGGGATTATACATGATGTGTATCAATTGCGTATAGCACCAGACTTTTCAATGACATCCTTGGCTTCATTGATCTTACTCGCAACGTAGGGACTGCCGCCGCGGTCTGGATGGTTGATGACCATGATCCTGCGATGCGCTTCCTTGAGCTTCTTGGATGTGATGGAGGCCTTTTCACTAGGTCATGGGTCAGCATGGACAACAAACCCTTATGAAAGGCGGTCTTACTTGATGCCGAGGATACGCGACGCCTCGAGTCTGTCCATCTTGGGCGCAAACCCGCCTTTATAGAACGCCATCGCTGCACCGCCGCCTGTTCATCAGCATGCCTGTTCGGTCAAGATGTATCTATACCTTTTTGCATGGTATACTTCTGCCATGCACGGATACCAATCTTGCCGGCTGTTGCAGCGACAGCGACACCGAGTCCTGCTGCAATAACGGAGGCCTGTTGTTAGCGCTATTCAAGCCGTCAAAGGCCGTACCATTCTTCAAGGAGCAAGCAGAGATAATGAGTAGAAGTGGACGTAGAAGTGTCGCTGGTAAAGTTGATCGAGGCGACGTCAAAAGGCGACAAAGACAAGAAGCGACATCAGCTACAGACACAAGTACAGACGCAGCAGGGACATGAGACGAGCAGAGACAGGCACAATAGGCTACTCTGCCTCGGCAGCCAGCGACCACAGATGATCCGCATAGAACCCAGCAGGTTTCTCCAGTTGAAGGACATGCACCTCTTTCCCCTTCTTACCACACACCACTGCTTGGCCATAGCCGCCATTCCCATCCTCCACCAGGCGGATCCCCAAATCCCTGTACACCGCCAAAGTCAGTGCCGGCCCTTGTTCTCCCGCCAATGCATGCGGCTCCTGTGCTACATCGTCACAACACCCCGCCAACGTCTCCGTCAACATGGCCAAACGCGAGGACAAGGTATGCGCACTCCCCTCGAGGCTGTTAATCTCCTTTGCGAGTGCGAATTTCTCTCGATCAAGGGTATTCATGACGGTGCCATGATCGCCCTCTCGTTGCCTTTCAGCGCCTGTATAGGCACCACGGGCTTGTTCGAGTTGTCGCGAGAGATCTTGGAGGATGGTGCGAGAGGCTGCTCTGCGTTGTTGGCGCTGTTGCCTGCTTTGGAGGAGTGCTTGAGAGACGCGTTGGATGGCACCGACGTCGTCTTCGATGGAGAAGTATTGTTTTGTTGTGCTGATGAGTTCCTTGTTGCCTGTGACGTCGTGGTTGTAGTCTGGCATGCTGCTGTAGCTGATAGCTACTGAGTACAGAGGATAGAGTATGGTGTCGATGCGCTTGTTTGTTGATGCAACGGACTGAAGTAGGGTTAGTGGAATAGCAGCAGTCACAAGATGAAATCTGAGCAGGATTCAGCGCAGCATCCCTCTCCCTTTCCCTCGCGAGCTTGCATCATCAGGATTCAAGTCAGGGTATGTCCGTCAGGCAAGGCATAGCAGGCCCTCTGCCATGTACAGCACAAGGGCCCTCCCACTAACGCACACTAGACCCAAACATCTAACCGCATAAAATCCAAAGCATAAAAAAATATGTCAGACAACGGTGAAGAAGTTCCCCAGGAGGAGGTTGCACAGGCTGTCGATGAAGTCGAAGTGTCTGCCGATGCACCCAAGGGCAAGATGTCTGTGGAGGATGCTCTTAAGGATGTCTTGAAGCGTGCCCTTGTCAATGACGGTCTTGCACGCGGTCTCAAGGAGTGTGCCAAGGCACTCGACCGACGACAGGCACACTTGTGTGTTCTCTGTGAGTCGTGCGATGAGGAGGCTTACACCAAGTTGATTGAGGCCTTGTGCGCTGAGCACAAGATCAACCTCATCAAGGTCGGTGACAACAAGAAGCTCGGCGAGATGGCCGGTCTCTGTGTGCTCGACCGTGAGGGTAACCCCAGAAAGGTGGTTGGCTGCTCGTGTGTCGTTGTCAAGGACTTTGGAGAGGACTCTGAGGCTCTTCAGGTCTTGCTCGAGGTATGTTCTTTCTTCTTGACGAAGCATCCACAGATGGCTAACAGATCTAGTACTTCCAGTCTCAATAGAGCACCAGTAGACGACAGTCTCACTCATAGACCACCTAAAAAGCATTTACCTTTTCCTCTCATGATCTCTCTCTTGACAATTTTCATATTTTTTAAAGTCCACGACATCATCCACGACATCGAATAATCCATTTGATGCTCTGCCATGGATGCAGACGTGCGGCCCAACCCCTCAGACAGCTAGGCTCTATCCGTCATGTTGGTGCAGATGTCTTTCCCGGCTCGTCCATCGTTCAAGCACGCGCTGAGCGACGTCGCAAAAAGGCAGATATCGAGACGAGTGAAGATCCACTCGCTGAGCCAACGACCATCAAGGCTCGTCGGAAACGACAATCAAGGGCGCTGCTTGCTTCAGTGGAAGCTATCCCTTCACCAAAAATACGGAACTTGGTGAAGGAAGTCAATGATGACCCAGATACCTCGTTGGCCATGTTGCGCAAGTATGCTTGGTCTTCTCCGACCGTCGGCAATGCGACCCTCCTCGATGCTGCCCTCCAACAAACAGAACTTGCATCTCATAAGGGCAAGCTTGTCTTGGAGATGAATCCAGGTCCGGGCGTGTTGACAGAGGCAGTTATTCGACATATGCAACCAAATCGCTACATCTGTCTTGAACCACGTCAGACTTTTCACAAGTATCTCACAAGGCTTGCACCGCAAATGTCCGCACCAAGCAATTTCCAAATTGTGAAGGAGGACGGGTATGACTGGTCGACCTACAAGACACTCGAACAAGAAGCATACCTCCCAAGAGACCAATTCTCCCATCCACGAGACGAGGTGAATCCCCATTTTGTATTCATTGCATCGCCGGCAGAGAATGCCATGGATCAATTGGTTGCACAGTGGATGGAGACATTAGGTACACACTCCTGGTTGCAGCGGTACGGTCGAGTGCGCATGCTACTCCTCGTCAATCAATCAACACGCGCACGCATGCTAGCGTCTCCGGGTTCTTCCCTTCGCACGCGCGGTACTTTTGTCCGTGAAGCCGTTTGTGAAGTCAAGGAAATTATCCATACACCGTGGATCTTGAACAAGGAGAAGAAATCGCTCAAATCACCCTGGCTACAAGATTTCAAGGATCTACCACAGACGAGTGCTTCGCTGGTGGCTACACCACAAGACTTTTTCCCAATGAGTAACATGTCTATGGTGGAACTGACACCATTTGCCAAATGCAAGATTACAGCCCCTTGGGAGACCTTTGACTATATCTGCAAAGCACTCCTCATTCATCGCACAACGCCACTATATCGTCAAATGCGTCAAATTGCTTCTGGCGCTTACAAGATTCTGGAAGACGTCTCTGATGAACTCAAACTCAAGACCCCTGCACAAATGACCGTGGAGGAGATGAACCTCGTGGCAGAGGCGTTTGAGCGATGGCCATTCCGACCGGATGTGTTGCAAACAGAAGCACCTGAACCAGGAGATACGAGGTCGGGATCAGAGTTGAGACAGTACTACCAGAACCGCATTTCTGGCGCGAGTTCGGATAAATGGGGAATGCCTGATACTTTGAAGAAGAAAAGTTCAATCTAATATAGCATTTGCATCTAGTCATTCATAATCATTTGAGCCATTTCACGTTGTTCATCCGTTTCACAGAGGAGTACCTTGTCGCCTAGCCATTGCACTCGATCAATCTTGTCTTGAGAGTGAGCGTGCAGGGAAAACCCAAGACAAGCAATCTTGTCCACGACTGCGCGTCGCAGCACATCCGACTTTTCGCCAATACCACCTGCAAAGACGAGTGCATCCACTTTACCTTCCAGCTGCACAAAGTAACCACCAATGATGGATGTCAATCGATGCACAAACAAGTCGAATGCCAGGTGACACGCTTCCGCTTCTTTCCCAGAACCTGTCATTTTCTCTGTCAAAACGCCAAAGTCAGTCGTCCCCGTCAATGCTTTCCAACCAGCTTGTTTGTTCAGTATTTCCTCTGCTTTTGATATATGCAGTGCTGATGTGCTTGTGCCTGACAATTTGCCAACATTGCTGGCATAGTGGAAGATCAGACTTGGATCGAGACTGCCTGAGCGTGTGGCGCCCGGTAGACCTTCAAGAGGCGTCAAACCCATGGTTGTATCAATAGACTTGCCTTGCTCGACGGCACAAACGGAAGCGCCAGAACCGAGATGGCAAAGGATGAGATTGACGTCGTTTCTTTTCAGTGCAGTAGCAATCGTGCGTGTCATAAAGCTGTAACTCAAACCATGGAATCCATATCGACGCAGCTTATTCTTTTCTGCAATCTCAGGATCAATCGGATACGTCGAGACGTATTTTGGGATTGTAGCATGGAATTGCGTGTCGAAACAAGCGTAACTGTGCGCATGAGACAAGAGCTCGTTGCATTTTTTGACGATTGCTAGAGCAGGTGCATTATGCAGCGGCGCAAGTTCTGTCAGATGATCCAGTATCTCGACTGTCTCTGGCGTGAGCTTCTGCGGCTCTTGAAAGTCTCCACCGTGCACGACACGATGAACAACGTGCGTGATGTCGTTCTTGTTCTTCAACTGGCTCAGTGACTCTTCAGATTCGAGCCTAGTCAGGATAGCACCAAACGCATCTTCTTGCGACTCAATTTTTTCAATCTCTTCATCTTTTGCAATAGACTTGCCATCAATGGACAGCTTGAGCTTTGCAGGCGGAGAAGTGAGGCCGCTGAGCGTCGCTTCTGCAACCTGCTTCAATTCTTGCGCATGGGTGACATAGACGGAGATCTTGACTGAACTCGAGCCAGCATTGACTGCTAGAATGAGCTTCTCTTGACTCATAGTAGCAAGGTATAGCAGCAAGACAGAGCAACCATTCTCTGAATGCTCGTGTCGGCCTTGACGAGGTAGTTCTACGCGGTTTGGCGACGTCATTCACAAAATTGCCGGCATGAAACCATCCCGGTGAAGACTCGATCGATCCGGTGGGCCACTTGATCAAAAGGCCGCGAGCTCCTCACTCCGACAATACCCTACTCATACTTCTTCCATCATGGTGGCTGAAGTCATTGATCGTCCCAACCCGGGCCCAAAGCCTTCTCAGCTGCCTGACAGTGTCAGCGACCTCGCAGTTAAGCTTCACTACCTGTCGCTCCCTGATGAAGATCTCAAGTCTTTGGACAAGTTTCGACGCGCTGCCAATTATCTGGCCACTGCTATGATTTTCTTGAAGCACAATGCTCTGCTTGAACGCGAATTGACTTTTGATGATGTGAAGCCCAGGCTTTTGGGACACTCTGGTACTGGCTTTGGTCTGACTTTGATCTACGCTCATCTCAACTACCTGCAAATCAAGACTGACGCCGACATCATCTACGTATGTGAATGCTACGTTTGTAGACATGCCGCTAATCTCAGGTTGTCGGTCCTGGCCACGGTGCACCTGCTATCCTTGCACCCCTGTGGATGGAAGGCTCTATGGGCACATTCTACCAAAAGTACGCAAAGACGAAACAAGGTGTGAGTAACCTTATTGCTGCATTTTCAGCTCCTGGTGGTCTTCCTTCCCACATCAATTCTGAAACACCGGGGGCCATTCATGAAGGTGGTGAACTTGGCTATGCTCTTTCAGTTGCATTTGGATCCGTGATGGACAGCCCAGACTTGATCACTGCTGTCGTTGTTGGAGATGGCGAAGCAGAGACGGGACCTACTGCTGGTATGAGCCAAGTCTTGCCATGATGCTTGGTGCTAACATTATAGGTGCTTGGCACGCGTGCAAGTACCTCGATCCAAAGGAATCCGGCGCTGTACTACCCATTCTTCACTGCAATGGCTTCAAGATTGCTGAGCGAACCATCTTTGGTTGTATGGACAACAAAGAACTGGCTGCACTCTTCTCCGGCTACGGCTACCAGTGTCGCGTAGTGGAGGACTATGAAAATATTGACCTTGATCTTGCTACAGCTATGAAGTGGGCTTATGACGAAATCAGGAAGATCCAAAAAGATGCTAGGAGTGGCAACGCACAGATGAAGCCTCGATGGCCCATGATTGTTTTGCGCACACCTAAAGGCGCTACAGGTCCCAAGATGTTGGACGGCGAGTTTATTGAGGGATCTTTCCACAGCCACCAAGTGCCCCTGATGAAGGCCAAGACGGACAAGTCGCAGCTGGCAGATTTACAAAAGTGGCTCGAATCTTACAAGCCACGCGAGTTGTTCACTGAAGATGGTGATGTGGTTGACGACATCAAGCGCATCATTCCAAAGGAGGACAGCAAGAAGCTTGGACAGCGTACCGAGACTTACAATGCTCACAAACCACTCAAGGTCGCTGATTGGCGATCCTATGCAGTTGATCGCGGCACCGCCGTCTCTTCAATGAAATCAATTGGTAGTCTTCTTGACCAGGTCTTGCAAGACAATCCGACCACCTTACGCCTTTTCTCGCCAGATGAGCTCACTTCAAACAAGCTCGACAAGGTATTTGAGCACACCGACCGCAACTTCCAATGGGACGAGTTCTCCTTCAATAACGGTGGCCGTGTCATCGAGATGCTGTCTGAACACACCTTGCAGGGCTTCCTGCAAGGCTATACACTGACCGGTCGTACGGGTGTCTTCCCTTCTTATGAGAGCTTCTTGGGAATTGTACACACAATGCTTGTGCAGTATTCCAAATTCCAAAAGGTGGCGCGCGAGACGACGTGGCGTGCCGACATCTCGTCACTCAACTATATCGAGACATCCACCTGGACACGACAGGAGCACAATGGTTTTAGCCACCAGAATCCTTCATTCATCGGTGCTGTTCTCAATCTGAAGCCTAATGCCGCTCGCGTGTACTTGCCTCCTGACGCCAATACGTTCTTGTCTACGTTGGCACACTGCCTGCGTAGCAAAAATTATGTCAATCTTATGGTTGGTTCGAAGCACGAAGGGCCTGTTTGGCTCTCGACTGAAGATGCAGACAAGCATTGTCAAGCCGGTGCATCAATCGTACTCTCCAACATACACAACACAATTGCTAACGTTTAGTTCAAATTTGCTTCCACGGACGAAGGCCTCGAACCTGATGTGGTGCTTGTTGGTATCGGCAGCGAGCTGACCTTTGAAGTTATCTCCGCCGCAAGCATCCTGCGACGCATCTGCCCAGCACTGCGTGTCCGTGTCGTCAACGTCACTGATTTGATGATTCTCGGCCGCAATGGTCACCCCCACAGCCTGTCGCAAGAGGACTTTGCATCGCTCTTTACGAAGGACAAGCCAGTTTACTGGAACTACCACGGCTATTCACAAGAGATTCAAGGCTTATTGTTTGGCAGGCCCAATGCAGACCGCTTCACCGTCGGGTCGTACATGGAAGAAAGCACGACGACGACGGCTCTCCATGTGTTGATGCTGAACTGTGTATCTCGCTTCCATGTGATGCAACATGCCATTGTCGGTGGAGGAAAATCCAATCCAAAGGTCGCATTGGAACAAACTCTGTTGCTTGGACAAATCAGGCACTGGATGTCCAAGACGGAGAAGTACATTTATGAACATGGAGAAGACCCAGAGAGTGCATTTGATGTGCCTACTTTCGAGGGATCTGAGAACTTTTCGTCCAAAGCACTCAACTCGCTGAAGGCAGACGAGAAGCAGGAGAAGAAGACCAAGGGTGGACAGGATGGCTTCTTTGTCAATTGATTGATGCAAATGATGAATATGACGCATATTTAGACGTATAGATAACCAGATAGCTTAACAGTATTGATTTCTTGCTTGACATTTAAGCTCATGATCTTCAGGGGACTGCACACAGAATGTCCTGCTACAACACTTTGTCGAAGCTGTCAAGACTCGATTGCGCTGCACACACCTCTCTGTCAATGTGCATGGCCTCTACTGTATTAAATCTATTGAAGAACCACTCCCTATCACCGCTCCTTTCTGGGTGCATGGATTGAGCGATGAAGAGATTCTATTCCCACTCAATCGTGGCAGGCGGCTTTTGCGAAATATCATAGACGCACCTATTGACGCCTTGCACCTCGTTGAGGATACGAGACGACACCCGCTTCAAGAACTTCGCCTCAAACTCAAACCAATCGCAAGTCATGAAATCTGATGTCTCGACCGCCCGCAATGCAATCACTTGTTCATATGTTCGTTTATCGCCAGCAACACCGACTGCTTTGACAGGGAGAAGTGCCGCGTATGCTTGTGAGATTTGATCATAGAGGCCAGCCGCGCGAATCTCATCAATGAAAATTTTGTCCGCGTGACGAGCAATACGTGTCTGCTCTGGTGTGATTTCACCAAGAATCCGGATGGCAATACCGGGGCCTGGGAAGGGATGACGTCCTACAAGCTCTGCGGAGATGCCGAGCTCGCGACCCATCTTGCGGACTTCATCTTTGAAAAGCTCGCGCAAGGGCTCAATCAGCTTGAGCTTCATGTCCTTGAGAAGACCGCCGACGTTGTGGTGGGTCTTGATGGTTTGTGAGGGTCCCTTGAAGGAGATACTTTCAATGACATCTGGGTAGAGTGTGCCTTGCAACAGATATTCAATCTTACCACCCGACTTGCCATCAATCTCGTGTGCAACCTTCTCAAATACCCGAATGAATTGGTTACCGATAATCTTTCGCTTTTGTTCCGGGTCGGTAACGCCCTTTAGGAGAGAGAGAAAGACTTCTGATGCGTCCTCCACGCGAAGGTTGATACCAAGATCCTCAGTGAGTGTCTTTTTGACCTGCTTCGCTTCATCGAGTCGCAATAGACCATTGTCGACGAGCACGGCGTGAAAACGGTCTCCAATTGCTTCATGCATGAGCTTTGCAGCGACAGTGGAATCGACGCCACCAGAGACAGCGCCAATCACTTCACCCTTTCCCCCAACGAGTTCCCGAATGCGTTGAATCTCAATCTTGGCAAACTTGGTCATACTCCAGTCTGCTTTGCATCCACAAACACCTTTTGCAAAATTCTCAATGATGGCGATACCATTGGGTGTGTGCGTGACTTCTGGGTGGAACTGAATGCCATACATCAGCTTCTCGGAGTGTGCGATGGCCGCAAACGGTGCACTGGTCGTTGTCGCCACCACTTCAAAGCCCGGTGGCAGACTAGAGAGCTTATCACCATGCGACATCCAGACCTCCATCTCATCACCCATGTTATCAAACAGGCGCGTCAACTCAGGCCGTTCGCGCGAGTGCTGCAAGTTGAGCGTTGCACGTCCGTATTCACGGTGTGTACCTGCTGCGACGCCTTTGCCATTGTGCCATGCGAGCTCCTGTAGACCGTAGCAAATGCCGAGAATGGGCAGGCCAAGATCAAAGACCGCTGATTCGACATGCGGCGATCCTTCTTCGTAGACAGAGTACGGGCCGCCTGAGAAGATCAGACCTTTAGGGTTCAATGCTTTGATTTCGCTGAGGGAAGCTGTGCATGGCAGCATCTCTGAGTAGATGCCAAGATCACGCAGCCGCCTGGTAATCAGATGAGTATACTGCGATCCTGCGAATAGTCAGCGCATGTCCACTTCTGCAGTGTCGCCTTACCAAAGTCGAGGATGAGAACTGTGTCGAACTGAGCAGGCACGACGCCAGGCCCACTGCCTGCTGAGGGAACTTGAGCTGGATCTGCCATGATATAGGGTGTCTACTTGTATGTAGCTTGTTCAATAAATTTCTCGCCCGGGACTTGATTTTCTGGCGAACACTTCAAGAGCCAAAACGCGACCACACCTACGACCGACTGGGCACGCAAAGACATTGAGCGCGCGTGTGGTCAGCATTCACAGCAGCTCTGGCGGAGTGTAGCAAGACGTATCTGCTTCCATGTCGCAAGCGCGACCATACAATGGGGTGCCTGAGGATAAATCAGATCTACAGGTCGTCGTAGATGGCATCACAGACTTTGGTCAGCGCGTCACGTCCACTGCATCAGCTTGGATCAATCCATCATCGACCATTGTTAAAGATATCACTCCGCATCTCAAGCGGCCATCTTTTCAAAAGCGATTGCTATCGAGCACGTCGCCGTCCGAGCTTCTGCGCACCAACCTGTCGCCTAGCGAGATTTCCTACCGTCAAATCACATACCTTTCGGAGGAAATGCTTCGTGATATACCTGAAGATGACGGATCGCAGTCCATTTCCTTATTTCAAGGATTCGAAGCATCTCTGCCAGATACGCCGCGGAAATCGCTTGAACGCAAACGCATCTCTCATCACAGCCATCGCCGGTCTTCCTCCATTCAAGGTCGGTCGTCCTCAGTCAATGGCAGAATCAGACAATCGAGGACGCCGGATTCTGCAAAGTGGGAGAAGGAGAGAGACCTGACGAACCACAAGCTCGAGGTGCTAGGTGTGCGGAAAGCACTCGCGTCCCAGGAAATCAAGGAGATTGACGGCAAACTTGCGAAGCTGAACAGCATGCGCTCAGAACTCATCGCCAAGCTTGAACAATTCGAGATTATGGAGGCGGAGACTGTGGATGAGTTGCAAGATATTGAGACAAAACTCGAGGAGGCCAAAGAGGTGGAGGAGCTCGCTGAGGTTGCGACACCAAACGGCGTCTTGACTCCGCCGTCCGTCATTGAGGAGGAGGCTGATTTTCTCTCACAATCAACATATGGTTCACTATCGAGTCACTCCGCTAAACAGCAACGCAAGCGGAAAGCCGCTCGCCGACGCTCATCACCGCTCTTGCACCAGCATTTTGAATCAGGGGCGCTGATCAAGGCAATGCCCGCTCATGCAGACATTATCACTGCGCTTGACTTTGACTATCCCATGGGAACCATGGTCACCGCTTCAGTCGACGATACTGTCCGCGTATGGAATCTAGCGACTGGCCGATGCCAAGGTCTACTCGAGGGACATATCGCCTCAGTTCGTTGCTTACAGCTTGAAGATACGCTTGTTGCTACCGGCTCTGCAGATGCCAGAATCAAGCTTTGGGATCTAGGGCAATCCGATCAGTACGCGGCAGTACCGCCATCTGCTGTTTCAAAACTCATCAACAAAAATCGAAATGAGAGTGCAGATGATTTGAGCCAGACTGCGACTGCAGGCGGTCGAAGCAGTCGGCAGTCCAATACAGATTCAACACAATCGGTCGATTGTTGCGTATACACGTTTGATGCACATGTCGGCGATGTCAGTGCTTTGCATTTCATCGGTAGTACGCTCGTGAGTGGATCTTCTGATCGAACTATTCGGCAATGGGATATGAATACGGGCAAGCTCCTCCAAACTATGGACATCCTCGCATACTCACCGCGCACCACATTCACCGTAGATCAAGCAGCCTCGCCTCCAGCAGATTTTGTTGGCGCATTGCAGTGCTTCGAACAAGGACTTGCAGCTGGTACTGCAGACGGTATGGTCCGCTTTTGGGATTTGAGAACAGGGCAAGTGGCAAGGGAATTACAAGGTCATACGGGTCCTGTGACGTGTCTTCAATTCGACGACATCCATCTTGTGAGTGGTAGTTTGGATCGAAGTGTGCGGATATGGGATTTACGCACAGGAACGATTCATGATGCGTATGCGTATGAAAAGGGCATTCAAGATTTGTGCTTTGATCGGCGCAAGATTGTCACTGCGGCTGGTGAACGCACTGCACGGGTGTACGATCGAGTGGAAGGCCGGCATTGGCCTTGTGGTGAAGAGGATCCAAATGACTCCGTCGTTTCTGTTGTCAGATTCAAGGAATCGACTTTGCTGGGTGGACGCAGTGATGGCACAGTCTCCATCTGGTCGCTATAGAGCATGGAAGCATCAAGTTTGTAATGACACGAGATACGAGTATGAAATTGCCAACGCTAATAGAGACATTGAAAAGAAAGAGACTAGTCGACAGAGGAAGCAGAGTCTTGAGCATTGGAACCTCTGCCGAGGGCTGCATCGTGGGACCGTTGCACGAGGAACAACCGCCTTCGCTCATCCCTATCCAAGTCTCGCGCAAGCCGTCTGCTTTCCGCCAGATCGCGCGCTGTGATGAGATGTGCCTTTTCCGCGCGTTCATTGATCTCTGCACTCGCTCGACCAAGGCGATACGCCTGGACGACAGCACCAATGGCACTGAGAAAGACAAGAAAGCCAATCATGTTGGCATTGGACGTGATGCGTACATCTTCACCTTTGTGTGCACTTGTACCGTGGCTGTAGTAAAAGCCATCCCAAGGGCCAGTTTCTTCGTGCGTGGTTCGTCTGTTGTACCTGTTGAAACGAGATCCCATCGTGTGGCCTGCATAGATACGCCCATCACCATTCCTGTATATGCCTCCCGTCGTGCTTCCCGATCCTGGCCGAGACCAACCCAGCCCGTAATGATCAAAGGCATGCCTCTTATTCGCATCCAACAGTAACGTATTGGCTGCAACAATCTTGCGAAAGCGTTCATTCGCCAAGGCCATGGCTTCAGCTGGTTCCTTGCTATCGAGCTTGTCTGGATGATAAAGCTTGACGAGCTCATAGTAGCGCTGCTTCACCTCCCGCGTCGACGCCGTCCTTTCAATGTGGAATATTTCGTATGGCGATGGAGTAGGTGTAGAGGGCCATGCAAGGCTTGAAGCGCGAGCATGCGCAGAAGCGTACAGACATCGTGTGATACGCATATTGAAGGTTGCCTATTGATACTCAAGAAGGCAGAAGCGATCGCATACACTCATATACTGTTCGCCGAGTCGCGTCTTGATGTTAAATGCCGCGTTTCAAGACCGTCGAGCAGCCTTACATGAGAAGCAAAGAGCAATGAGGTCGAGCTCTGCGTCAATTTGGGAGATCTGGTCGACGATGACATAAGCGTCATGGGCGGAGCTCCCCAGATTTTAACAGCGCAACGGACACGGAGCCAGCAGCTGCACAGAGAAGCAAGGAGACAAGCTTTAAACTGAAGGTGCTACTCACTCGTACTGCCAGTCTATTAGGGCACGAGCATGCCCGATCATGAGCTAGAGAATGAAGAAATCTCGCTGCAGGACACAAGGCCCAGAGCTACCTCGTTCCGCTCTGTGACTAGCTTCTCGTCCTTTCTAGATGACGGACGGCCGCATGATGTACCTCCAACGCCGACGCTACCTCCATACCTCAATACAGATATCAATGAGGTCCGTCGGTATGGCGATTTCACAACGATTGACTGGGTACAAGATGCTTCGCGGGAGCATCGAAGAAAGCTAGAGAAGCAAAAGCTGCAACGAGGCTCTTCTAGTCGCTTAGGCACTGTCAAAGGCTGGCTCTGGCACGCTTATGATGCCGGTCAAGCTTGGATGGTCGTTTCTCTCATCGGTGCCTGCATAGGCCTGAATGCTGCCTGTCTCAATATACTCACAGAGTTTCTCGGCGATATCAAGAGTGGCTACTGCTCACGCGGCTGGTACCTCAATAAAGAGTTTTGCTGTTGGGGTGTCGCAGGTGATGCAGAATCAGAACTCTGCTCAGATTGGACGCCTTGGAGTAACTACTTCATGTTCAATTACGCATTTTACATCTTCTTTGCGATTGTGTTCTCGAGTGCAAGCGCATACCTCGTCCGTCATTTTGCACCGTACGCTGCTGGCTCTGGAATATCAGAAATCAAGTGCATCATTGGTGGGTTCGTGATGCGTGGCTTCCTTGGAGGGTGGACTCTGCTCATCAAATCTATCGGTCTCCCACTAGCCATCGCGTCTGGTTTGTCTGTTGGCAAGGAGGGTCCCAGCGTCCATGTCGCCGTCTGTACGGGAAACGTAATAAGCCGGCTCTTTGAAAAGTACAAACGCAATGCTGCCAAGATGCGAGAAATCTATTCAGCTTGCTCAGCGGCTGGTGTCGCGGTGGCCTTTGGTTCGCCAATTGGCGGTGTCTTGTTTGCCCTAGAAGAAATGACTACCAACAGCTTTCCCTTGAAGGGCATGTGGCGTAGTTTCGTGTGTGCATTGATTGCCACAGCTGTACTCTCGGCTATGGACCCCTTCCGAACTGGTCAGCTCGTCATGTTCCAAGTCACATACGACCGAGACTGGCACTTCTTCGAGATATTCTTCTTCGTTATCCTCGGCATCTTTGGTGGACTCTATGGCGAATTCGTCATGAAGTGGAATCTCAGGGCAGCGACCTTTCGAAAGAAGTATCTCGCTAACCATGGTTTGGCTGAAGCGGTGACACTAGCCACGATGACGGCAATCATCGCATATTGGAACCCCTTTCTTCGTCTCGACATGACCAAGTCTATGGAACTCTTATTTCAAGAATGCGAGGAAGAAAGCTACGACGACATGTGTGATCCAAACTCACGCAGCTCAGTCTTGTTCAGTCTCATTAGCGCCACAATCCTGCGAACCTTGTTTGTCATTATCTCTTATGGCTGCAAGGTTCCCGCCGGGATCTTTGTGCCATCGATGGCCATTGGAGCGACATTTGGTCGATTCGTTGGCATCCTTGTCGCTGGTCTACAATCCGCGTTCCCTGAATCAGCCTTCTTTAGCGCCTGCAAGCCTGATGTGCCGTGCATTACGCCAGGAACTTATGCATTCCTGGGTGCAGCAGCTACACTCAGTGGCATTATGCGCATCACCGTCTCGGTTGTGGTCATCATGTTTGAGCTCACAGGAGCACTGACATTCATTCTACCAACCATGATTGTTGTGGGCGTTACAAAAGTCTTTTCCGACAATATCGGCAAGGTTGGTGGTATTGCTGATCGCATGATTCACTTCAATGGCTATCCGTTCCTTGACTCTAAAGAAGATCCAGCCTTTGGCGTACAAGTCGGGAAAATGATGGTTCGGGATGTGATTAGTATTCCTGTTCGAGGAATGCGTCTGGGAGAGGTCGAAGCAATGCTCACAAAACACGCTGTGCGTGGGTTTCCTGTCGTCGAGTCTCGGGAGACACGCATTCTCGTGGGATATATCGGCCGTCGTGAGCTCAATTGGGCCGTTCAGCAAGCAAAACAGCAGCTCAGTTTTGGACCAAGCACAAAATGCTATTTCACGACACCAGATGCACAGGTATCATCGATTGTTTCTGAGGAGACTTCTGAAGATGCCAACTTTTCAGCGCAATCTGCAATGTCAGCACCACCCATGATTCCACTCTCCCCATCCATCGCTGGCATTGAAGAAGCAGAAGGCTTCGCTCGTCCACCAGCCAAACATGGCGACCTGCTCACTGCGACCCCGCAACGGCAAAACCCAGCGTTGCATGTTTCGCCCCATTCCATTGACTTTTCGCGATATATCGATCCTTCGCCCTTGTCAATTCATCCCAAATTACCCCTTGAAACAGCCATGGATATCTTCAAGGCACTAGGACCTCGTGTCATTTTGGTTCAAGAACGCGGTCGACTCGAGGGATTGATTTCGGTCAAGGATATCTTGAAATATGAGCATGCCATTCATAATGGTGCTGGTGTGGCTGAGCATGATTCAGAGGATGAAGGGGAAGGCTATGTGACGCGTGGTACGGGTCGAACGGAAGATACTTATCCTACGACTTTGATTGAAGATCGTGTCTATGAAGCACTCGCTGGTGTTGGCGCGTCGTTCAGGACGCGTGTGCAAGAGTATGGTGGTATCGTGCGTGAATCACTGACGCGTCGATAGACAAAGCGATTTTGATAAGTTTGATACTTTGATGGAATGATGAGTCAATTGAAGAACCTAAAAGATAAAGTTTCTATCTGAGGTGCTATGTCGGACCCAGTGAAGCCAGGATCGATGAAGACGTCGTTGAATTTGGAGGCGACATGAATGTACGCTGTTGTAGACAGCAAAAGAGAAGCCAAAGGCTAGACGCTCTGTAGCACAAAAAGAAAAGTAAAGATAGCTTGGTCATGTCGTCAGAACGTAGAGGAAATTTGAGAGAAAGGACAAAAGAAAGGCCATACGCTGTTGGATAGCGAAACGAAGAAGGAGGCGTAAAATGAATGCAAAAAACAGCTTTGAGGCCCATTTTCTTTTTTGAGTCAGAGAAGCTAGCCACTGCCTGAGATGTAGTGACGATTAAGGGCTGCAATGCGAGATGCCAGTGCCGGCCATGTCATATTCCTAGGCACGAGTTCCTGCGTCGCGTCACCTGCTGCTTGTCGGTGCTTGGTGAGTTCATGCTGTGTCCAATCCAGCAATTCATACATGAATCGCAAGTTTGGCTGGATAATGACATTCAAGCGTCGTGCTCGAACCATAAGGTACGCTTCAGGCAATGGAAGAGCAAGACGTCTGACAACATCAGCAATGCAAATGGATGCACTGCGGGAAACGCCCACACGGCAATGTACAAGGGTACGCTGACCTTGTTTGAACCCTTCCTCAATAAATTCGAGGCATCGCTCAATTTGCTTTGCGAGCGGGTCAATACCATCATCTTGAATTTGTCGCACCCAAAGATGTGCCTCTGGCTTCAATCGGCTATCCAAGTGACGCAATTGCATTTGCCAAGCAGGGTGTTCACCCACAGACAAGATACGTGTGATACCCAATGCCTTGAGCATGGCGAGATTATCAGCATGTTCGAGATTGCCGAGATAGAGGTGATCCATGATGCGTGATGGCAAGTTGCCAGAAAATTGTTGACCCACACTGGATTGGAACCATGGCAGGGGAGTCTGGTGCAGACCCGTCAGGACCTGTGCGCGTGGAACAGGTGACGCGTTGAGGAGCAATGGCTCGAGTGCGAGTAAAGTGGCGACATCATCTGAAAAGCAGTAAAAGTTGCGTCGCTTGTCCAGGTGCAGTTTCAGAAACGCTTGGTCAACAGAGAGACCTTCAGCGTACACCAGGTAGCAGAGTGCCAGGAGACTTGTCTCGGTGTAGCCGTCTTTACAAGTCAGGAGCACATTGCGCGTTTGTTTTGCTGGAGTCATGCTGTTCTGAGCGCTTGTTTCGGCAAAGACGCCACCGTAGATGGTCGACGAAGATACCGTTGTTTGAGCCTTTCCTGAACTAGCTTGCTCATGGGTTTGCTTGTACATCCAGTCGCAGAAATCAAGCAAATCTTGTTCCTCTTCTGGACCGGGGCTCGTTAGGCATCCTGAAGAAGGGAAGACGCACTCAAGCTGTAAGTTAGCACAATGCTGCAAGGAAAGCCAGATGGGCGTACCACATGCCTCGCGTCGCCTGAATCACGAATCTCATTGTTGCGAATGGACGGAATGGCAACATAGTCTTCGCATCGAATGTGTATACCAAATTGCTCTCGCGGGGGTTTGCCATCAGGCTGGACCGTCGAGTTTTCAATCCAGTCGCAATCACATCCGAGATATACATTTTGTGATATCTCAGATGCTTGGCTCATTTTACGCATCTCAAGTTGTTCAAGCTCAATGAAGTCGCGTGACGAAGGCATCCTTGTACCGTCTCGCTTGATGTTGACCAGGTGTGGAAAATCACGCTCAATGACCGGGAACGTGTCTTCAATGACATACACGTTGTAAGATGGACCATTGCCATGCCATTGCTCGCTGAATTGCTGTTGAGCGCGAACGATGCGTTGCGCCGTGTTGAGCATGATGGCAACATCTTCTCTAGCGTCGCTACTGGTGTAGAGCACAACATCAGATAGCATGGCACACTTGACTTGCTGTGTGTGGAAGTTGCGCAAACTGACACCATGCACGGCATCTAGGTCAACAAATGCATCGCGTTTAGGGTCCAAGAGGTCATCAGCACCGATGGCGCCTTCCAGTAGCCCTGTTGAAGGTTTTCCTGCATGTACCAGAGCAATCCCTCGGTATGTACGCGGCGATGACGCATCCACTCGATCATGCCAACGGAAGAAATCACGCTGCGCCCAGTTATCCCTATGGATGCCATGCAACCAGGGGAACATGTCCTTCGTTTCTGTCAGGGGTAGCTTGGCTTCTTGTTGAAGTGCCTGGTCGAGCTGAGCAACGGTTAATGCAAAGACTTGAGGTGCAACTTGTTCATAGCGGCCAAGGGGTGAACTCAGTAATGCAAAAGTGTGCTTGTCTTGCGGAAAAGCATCGCGACGCGGACTTGTCGGCGGTGTGGAGGTGAGGAAGGGTTTTGGCGTTTGCTTTCTGATACTGTCGCTAGGTGAGGGACTGCGCTTGGTGTAGGTCGGTAGTTCAGCAACGCGGCGACTCACTGCAATCATCGTATGGTCAGTTGCACCTTTGCAAAAGAGACAATCGCAACACGTTCGCACCCGCACAAGAAGGGTTGTGTTGTTGCGAGGATGAGAGGGGACAACAAAGACCACAAAGAGACTGACAGAAGGTGTTTGTTTTGGCTTGTTTGACTGCGTGGGCTGCTGAGCGGAGCAGGCGCAGATGCCTGCGCTTTTGGTTTCAAGCTGAAATAGGGGGTGTGATCAGTTGCTACGTTGCGCTCGCTCGTGTCGTTGCGACAGTGGATACTCCTGAGTGGCGACAGACAGGGGATGTGCTATCTCTGCTGCCTGATGGTGTCAGACTGTCAGTACTTTGCAGGGTGTCTGCTGGACTGGTCAGGTACGAGGTCTGTTCAGTGGAGAGGGCGCGGGAGAAGAAGAAGCGAGCGAGCGAGCGAGTTAAACAAAAATCACCAAAGCTCAAGACTGCACAGAGACACTGGGCAAGGGCTCCTCAGACATTACAAAGTTACAAGGAGGACGAGTCGTATGCTGCATTGAGAAGATTAGATGCTGAACGTCGTATGAAAATGCTCATAGCAAGTAAGAATCTGGCTCTTCATGAGAGACGCTGCCTCCGCCTCGCTTCCAGTTCGCTAAACGCCGCGGACTTAAAAGGGCCAGGCAGGCCTCCTTACAGCTGCCGTCGAGTCGTCAGCTTCGTCAACTTTCGACTACTACTTGACACCTGATCTTTGAGCATGAGCAAGGCCAAATCAGCACGTCATACGGTGCCGAGTTATGTAACGACCGTCTGACTCAATACCACAGTCGAATGAGCTCCTCAGAAACGCCCGACATCGGATTCAATACACCCAAATCTGTGACCAGCGCCGTAATCATTTCTGGCGGTGTCAGATCCAAGCTCGGATTGTTGCAAATATCATCAAGTGACATGACATGCTCATTCCGTACGTCTGCAGAACTGCTCGTCACTTTAATACCTTCCTCAAAGAAGCCATTCCCTGGCGGTGCTTTGGCAAAGGCATCCTCACTGGATCGTAACGCAGGTGTACCAAGCGCACTACCGAGTGCACTGCCTGCCTGTGACCGCGACGGCGGATCAGAAAACTCAAGCACAGGATCGCTCTTGTTGAGGTCAAACTGCGAGAGTGGATAGATCCGCACAAACTTATGGGACTCGGCAACACAGTAGAAGGGTTTGCCCTCTCGTTTCGCCAATGCAGCGACGTTTTGCGTACCAATTTGATTGATGAGACCACCATTCTCGACAACGCCCTCGGCGCCCACAAGGACCATGTCGCATAGGGGCATGGCGTAGCCTACAGCTACATCCAGCAGCATGCATGTAGGAATACCATAGCGTTCCAAAACACGCTTCGACTTGAGTCCTGATCCATTTGGTCTTGATTCTGTGATGAAGACTCGAAAGCGACGGTTCTCTTCAGCTGCACGCGTCAGGACTGCCAACACGACGCGAGAATAAGAGTGAATCAACACCGTTGACCCATCCTTCACAAACTTTGCACCAATCTCTGCAATCTTGACACGCGCTTCACGGGCACGCGATATGAAGAGACGACCATTGGCCACGAGATGCGCTTTTGTTTCATCGAAATCCTCAACATCTCGTAGACTCTTGCCAATGAATGCTTCAAAGATGTCGCAACCTGCTTGGAGCGAGTAGGCATTCGGTACAGCATCGATCAAGATGCGTTTTCCACGCTTCAAGATGTCAGTGAACTCAGACACTGTTGAGGCGTTGGTTTTTGTGAGCACCTCAAGGAGTGCAGATATAGCCGCAAGTGGCATGGTGATGTCTGGGTCTCTCTCAAGATGGTCGCGGTAGATGGCGAGGACATCAAATGACCCGTTTGGAGAGTCGATGGACGTGTCGACACGCGACAGTCTACTTGGCCGAACAGGCGCCATGAGCAGAGGACGAGCTAGCAGATCGTCGTGTTGAGTTGTCGCAAAAGTCCGCTCAATGTTGCTCGTCAGGAAATTCAGGCTCAGCCGGTGCAAGACTGCGACGACCAGCTGACACTCATTGTAATATATCTGCCTTCCGCTATCATCTGCCAGCATTTCTCACAAGGGGCGTCTAGCGCCTGCTGCAGGCCCATCTGTCTCTGAAAACATGAATGTAGGCATACTACGAAACGGCTGGCACAATGCACTACATTTGACCGTTCTTGAGAACAAAGAAACTTGAGATTCTCCATGGAAGCTGAAAGCTCAAGCGTTACATGCTCTTCTCAGCTATACACAACCCTCCTTGGCAGCGATAGCTGACCCTTGACGACTTCTTGAGCGCGACGCGACAAGGAGTGTTTGCCAAGCCTCCTGTGTCTTCTGCTCCTGGAGCTTGCTACCTCCACATACGCGATCAGAGATGAGCTGTCAGCGCCCATCACAATCCAGTCAAATAACAAATTTCATGGCTACGTGGCACAGGCAAGCGACCAGCCTTGAGCTGCTTGGCACATCGTCGGACGTCTCGTTGCCACCAGCATCATTTTCAGACTTGAGTAGCATCTCGGATCTGCAGGATCATGTTGAGAAGGCGCAACAAGACACGACAGAGCTTCCTGAAAGCCTCAATCAGCTCTATGACCGACTAAAAGCTCGCGGAAAAGAACCGGTTCTTCCAGCATCATGGGATTATGACTTTCTTGGGCTTGACCGCTCGTTGTTTGCCGTGCATGACGACGAAAATGCAGCTTTGACTGGTATTCGCTGCATTTCTGATACCGAAGCCTCTCATTTCCGCGGCAAGATGGCGTTTGAGCGTCTGCTCATGGTTGGCAAGAGTATACGCACGGTCATGGAGCTCAATCGGCTTCGCAGGGTGCATCAGCAGGGCCGACTTGAGCCCATCGTCTCTCGCGCCTTGAGTGGATTCTTGTCATGGGCTGCTCAAGATGCTAGACAAGACCTCGACGTATTGGCCCTCTTCGCACCCATCACAGCAAGACCACTTCAAGCACAAAGACGCCGACCCACTTTTACGTCCAAAGCAGATTTGCAGATCCTCGAACAGCACACACAAGCGCGGATGAAGCGTATCGCCAAACTTCACCGTGCAGCGCGTACACACCTGTACCCTCTGACAGGTCCAAGCTATAAAGCAACGACACTGTTTGGATTCGCTCTTTGCGGTGCGCATGTTGGCATCCTCGCACTGGATAGCAGCACTGCTGAATGACAACCGCATGCAGTCATGGTAGCTGATTTCAGTGATGTAGGTCAGGATCTATGGAATAGCTTGGCACTTGCATTGACCATCATGGCAGCGCGTGACGAGTGTCTCGAATGTGCATCTGTCGGCGTCTTGCCACATCTCATCGCTTCTGCACAGTACTCTGGGTTAGTCGTTGATGAAATGAGCGCAGACGAAGATGTCTGAGGTGGTGCCAGATTGACAAACATACTCAACAGCAGAGCTTTGTCATCTTCTGATAGGATGAAACTTGCACCAGACGCCAATGGGGCATTCCGAACGCATAAAGTCACGCAGGCCGCCGCGTCTATTAGGGATCGTCGCGTCATGCGCTCATTCTTTCTTGGATCGCTTCTGTATGTCGCTCTTGGAGCCCCAGTTTCTGATCAATGGTAAGACAACATTGCAGTCATGGCTCCATGCTGATGACGCCCAGCCGTAGTTTTCTGACGGAGACCAAGACGTCATTGGTTGAAGCCAAGCAGTCTCTTCAAGTGTACGCAAAGCAAAAGGATTCCTTCTCCTCACTCGTCGCCCAAGTGGAGAAACTGGACAGCGCTTCTTTGACACTTCCAGCAACAGCAAGGGCAGGAGATCCGGAGACGGTCAAGGCGCTGCAATCTTTCGGTCAGAAAGTTCGAGCCATAAATGCTGCTGTGGACAAGCAAGTTGGCTTGCCAGACAGTGCAGAGTCGTCAGATTTGGTGGAAGCAATAGGCATTCTGTCTTCCGCTACTAATCAGATGATCTCGGTTTGTGCAGCTTCTTAGTCTACTTATGCCTAGTCAAATGCCTCTAGCGCTGCATACATCCCTGAACTGCATTCATTCACTGTAGTCCAACTCATCAATAAGCCTGTCAAGCGACTCTGAAACACTGTCTGGACGTTCGCTCTTTTTTAAGACTGCTGTCGCAGACTTCGGAGCTTGCATCTGCTCGGTTTTGCGCTTCTCGTGCATCTCTGTGACCGCATCAAAAGAGCCTTGGAGCGCCTTGGTCGCTCTTTCTGCGAGGTCTGGCGCTGTTGGAGGCAGTTTGACTGACGGCGATGGTACTGCTGCTGCCACTGGCACTTGAACGGGTGCTTCTTGCTCAGATTCCACAGGTTCACCGTCTGTCACTTCAAGATCGGCTGCAACACCTGCATCTTCATCCGCCTCGTCGCTCGCCTCAGATGCAGCTTGAGCTGTGTTTTTGGCTGCCTCGACATCATTATCCACAGTTTCTTCATCTGCCAGCAAATCAGAAATGCCAAGCCAGCTGTGGAAAATGTACTGCTTCATCCTGAAAATCTCATTCCTCTTGAACAAATCGCCTTTGCGCTTGTCATTGGCGAGAATCGTCCAATAGCGATTCAGATTCTCAGGACTGACAAATTCGCTGCTCAGACTGATATGAGCACTCGCAGACGCAACCTGGAAGAAGCTCCCAGCAGGAATTAGGAGAGCTTCCCCGGGCTTCTGACAGACGCGCACAGGTGTGACATGGTACTGAAACCTGAGATCGACCAAGTTCTCTTCAGTCAAGTACCGACGAGCACGACGGACAGGATCCTCCTCTGATGTCTTGTCGCCACAAAAACTGAGCATGTATCGACGAAGAACCGACGCGTTGCGCTGTGGAAAGATATCCCAAATAGCACAGCCATTGTTCCCACTTGAAGCATCTCCCCAAGTCATAATATTGATCGTGTCGTACATGCTCACCTTTAATGCACTGCCACTCAACGCTGAGCCTATCATTAGTGAATATACACGAGCGAGAGTCACATTACCCATGGGCAAATCGCTGCCCGCATACAAGACAGGTGAGGACACGACGGGCAAAATATTGGACGTAGACCAAGCATCCAGATTGAAGCGCCCTTTCGCAGACGTGTACTCTGGAACAGGCAAAAGGCTGTCAAAAGCTTCTAGCAGTGTGCTTGAGATCGAGCTTGCACATTCGCATAGTGGTAGTCCCTAAATGGTCAGCATTGCCAAATTATTGACGAGACACGAACAGCGAGTCGCAAACAAGCGGTTGGAGGGATGTTGAGGAAATCCTTTAGCCGCATTTGAGAGAGTACATTGCTGTTGCCGGCAATGACGTCTACCGTTTGGTCACCAATTAGCGTGAGAAGCTTAGTTGGTGTCCAAAAACGTTTTGTACGCTCTTCCAGACCTTGGAGTAGCAAGGGCTCGCCAATTGCCCAATGCTTCTGGAAGAGACTTAAGGACAATTTCTCGGCCCCTTCGACACACAACGGCAGGGCCCAATCAGCGTGCTGCACAGTCTTGAAAAATCGCCCAACGCCAACCGATGCTGCGATGTAGGGAGAAAAGTCTTGTGCCTGCCGAAGCAGATCGTCGAGCTCTTGCTCACGAAACGAAGTAAACGGGATCATGTGGTGCTTCGAATGTCGCATTGGTTGGCCTGCAACAGACTTACACGTATCGAACGGAATGTTCGACGAATCTGGGCTTTCCTGCCAATCTGTGAAGCAGTCCAAGCAAAGGAAGGTGCCACATAAATAACATGTCCAGTAACCTGAGAAGATCAGATTGAAACATGCATCGCAATGCGCACCAGTCGCCCGAGTCCGGGGCCGATGTAAGATTCGCTCTTGCTGTTCATGTTCATCTTCGATTTGGGCGAACTCCTCCAGTGGGCGGACCAGGCGCCGAAAAACAAACT
Source organism: Protomyces lactucae-debilis (assembly GCF_002105105.1). Classification (NCBI taxonomy): domain Eukaryota; kingdom Fungi; phylum Ascomycota; class Taphrinomycetes; order Taphrinales; family Protomycetaceae; genus Protomyces; species Protomyces lactucae-debilis. The sequence goes on from NW_024467996.1 coordinate 455,367, forward strand.
CCGCATCCGTCTTCGACAAACCCCTCAACCCAACTTCTGAGACGCTACCTTCGTCGTCGGTTTCATGATTGTGGATGGAAGCCAGAACATAACGTAGATTGTCGTCGCTGCTTGGCGGGTCGACAAACTTCCTGATTATTTTGAAACGACATTTGGCAGGCTGGCCATCCACACAGTCCATGCAAAACAACACGGGCGAGATGTTCGAAGCTGCACAATCCTTTGTCTGCTGCCACGCATTTCGCGTGTCCGTCAAATCTCCATAATGCAGAGGCATCGCAGCGTATACCGGTCGTTCGGCATCTTTTGGTGCTCGTTGTTTTAACGTGGGCAGCTTTCCGTGAGAGATATGCACAACAGTGCCGACCATATCTGCGCGGCCCCCGGAGCGCTTCAAGAGGTCAACAGATGGGACATCACCCTGTCGCTCGTGGAAAGCGAGGTGTTTTTCCGAGACACCAGGTTCCGCCAAGACTCCGCAGTAAATGCAGAGCTTCCGATCCATTGCCTTGCTCTGAGAAATTTGGGGTGATGCCATCGTTTTGACAACCGGTGCATCAGACTCACCCTGAGGCGCTCGAGGGGACCCCTGCGGCACAAATTTGTCTGAGTTCGGTATGGTCCGCATTGGCTTTGAAGTTGCAGACTCTGCCTTGCTGTCCCCGGCTTGAGAATTCTGGAGGGACACATTTCGCGGCAAAACGGCTGCGACCTTTGCAAGAAAATCAGTGACATTCTTGTGCGATCCCAGTTTGGCACGGACCCAGTCGTCGACGTTGATCGCTTTGCCAAGCATCATATGGGCTTCGAGGCGGGCCATCATTGGCGTCACTGGCCCGGGGGCACTTTCCTGCACTTTGTTTTGCATGGGTGAATTGGAAAACGAGACGGGCGAAGGTTGCTTTTTCTTCTCGCTCACCAACGGGGTGGATCGAGCAGGAACAGGCTTGCGTTCCACTTCCTGTTTGACGCGTCGCACATTCTTTGGCGAAATCGAGCGTGGGACAGGCACCTCAGAATCGCTATCAGATGACTCAAAGGACATGGTTCCAGATGGACTCGCCTGCTCACCCGATTTGCCATGTGCAATCCTGAGCGGAACATCATCTGACGAGTCCTCATCCAAGCGGGAGATGACTCGAGGAACACGATTTGCTCTTTTGGGACGGACCGTCTTCAACGGTTCGTCGGAACCCTCCCGCAAGACCCGTTCCTGCCGACGGGTTTTGCCAATTGTGAACTCAATTTTCTCATCCTCGGATTTCTCAGTGTTTGGGTCCACGAGAATATACTCCCATCTCGGACGCTTCAACGGTCTGGCTGTCTTGAGGTTGCTCCCTTCCGGGTACTTGACCCTCGCCTGGCCAGCAAGCTTCTCTTGAGCTGAGTTCACACTCCCTTGAGAGTCCTCCCTCTTGGTATTCGACCGGTCGGACGTCGAGCTTGAAGGCTGGCCTGGCCTTTCATCTGGTTTCGAGGCCGACGTATGAGACGATCCACTGGACGGACGCTTCGTAGATGGCAAAGCATCTCTTGCTCGTAGTGCTGGAGTAACAGGGACTGCCTGGGGAGGCTTCTTCTCTGCTTTGGCACTCTCCTGGCGAATAGCTTCGATCTTGGGATTCAAAAGAGGAGCAGACGGTTTTCCGAGAGGTTCAGATCTGCTACGCGCCAAGTCTTTTGTAGCGAGGAAAGATTTAATTTTGGCTTCAGAGATCTTGCTGACTTCCGCCCAGACCGACGGCTCTGGCATCTGGTTACGCATGCTTTCGAAACCGAGATGGGTCCTCCACAACTTCTCGAGGCGAGTCGCTTCTTCTGTCGACACAGCAGAAGCTGTCGCTACCTTCGTCGTGGGAGTTTGACTACTGACGTTATCAATGCCATCAACTGCTGATGACTGATCTGAGGCCGAGACACGATGATCCGGAGTCTTGCTGGAGAAGGGCTGAAGTGGAGCGGGGGCGGGAATAGTCTTGGCCACAGCTGTCGTTGCAGCCGCCGGTTTGGCCTTCGACCCAGCAAACTGCTGCGAAGCGAGCGATGAACTAGAGATCGGTTGACTGGCAGACACACTGGTGGGACGAGCCAAGGACCCGGGACCATTCTCCTTGCTCGATTCCACCCTGGCAACCTTAGTTGTCTCAACTGGGGCTTTGTCTGTTGCCTGTGCGCGGACAGTTAGATCTATGCTTTTGCTCGCCAATCCGAGATCCGGAGTCTTCACTGGCTCAGCACGGGAAACACGAACTTCTTCATGCATGTTTCGACGGGAGCCACCAAACTCTCCGTTATACTGGGACACATTTACAGAGGAGGCGGACCGTTCTCCGCCTGCGGCATTTGATACTGAATTTGAATTGCGCTCGGGGCGTGGGACATGGGCCTTGCGGATGTCGAATCCTCGATGATTCTTGTTTTCAGCATGTTGCAGGAATGCCTTGGCTGATCCAAAAGTCTGCTTGTCACACGATGGTGCGAGGCACGTGATGCTGCCATGGGACTTCCTGAAGGGTATGCCGAAATGGCTCCCGAATCCTGGCAAAACGACAAGATCTCGGACTTCAGGATATTGTGCAAGATTCATGACATGTGGTGTACTCGCGGATCGAGGCTTTGCTCGTTTAGCATCATTTTGCATAGGCGAGGCGGATCGCTTCATGCCTGTTCCCCCGTTATCATTACTGGGGCGGTCTACCAGTCGATCTGGCCGCACGCCGTCACTGGTGGATCTCGTGGGTGAGAGAGGAGCGATGGTTGGAGATTGGCTGCTAACACGAGCTTGAGGGTTTGATGAGCTCGTCGACGAGCGACTGACATTAAGCGTCGATTTGCGCGGAGGCAAGCCAGTGACAACCTTGTTTTCGGAAGAGCCGCTCTTGAGCAGTGGTGGTCTCATTGAACCATTGGATCGTCGATCAGGACTTGCTGCTCGTTGATTGCGCTGATCTGCCATGAGATTGCCGCCTCCATGAGAAGGCACACCTTGTGGTTCTGGAACCGAGTCAGAAACAGACTGGATTGGACCATAGACAGAATTCTGAGTAGATCGTCGAGCAGTAGACGTGTAGGTACTTTTATTGAGAGGGGTGTATGAGACTCGCAAGGAGTTCTTACCCTTTTGTCCAGCGACAGCCTGTGTTGTCGACCCTAAGACCTTGTCCGGCGGTGGCGGGGAGCCTGGCACTGACTTTGACATGGCACTCTCGACCTCTTGTTGTGTTGCTTGTGGTTTCAAAGTGACTGGGACTGAAAACTTGGTCTGCGGGAAATTGGAAGCTGGCGCATGTTCTTTCACAGCGGGAGCCAAGCTGGCTGATGCTTTTCCCGCCTGATCATTGATGGTACTTGCTTTCTTAGGTGCCTCCTGGTCGGCAGCCATGCTTTGTGCTTTAGGTCAAAGTGCGTGTCAATTGACTCTTGAAGAACACAGCATCGTCTCGCCTCCTTGACCAGGCACGTTATAGGTCGTCCGCAGTACTGTAATTACGTCTGATCCGTGTGCCAGCGCTGGTTTATGCGGCGATTACTTCTTGACATGATGGCGGCTGGTCATCCTTTTTATGTTTGCGGGTGCACGTGTTTGTTGACTCGCACTTCAGCTGATTTTAGGCTGTCGAGGGATTACACCATGTATGAGAAAAGTACAATTAAGGAGAACTAGAGACACAAGCTAGGGAGCATTTACATGTGTTTCAGGCGGGCTGAATGTCAATTGCGGCCCCAAGCTTTCTTGAGGTAGCGTTGCAAGAAACTCTGCCCTTGTGCTGTAGCATGGACCGTTGAGTCTCCTGCGAACGGCTGCTGCTGCTGCTGCCCAAATCCACCAGATCTGACAGAAAAGTTGGTCATCGTAGTGCGTGGCTTGTGTTTGCTTTGTCTGGGCGCCATGTTATTGCTCGCATCACGCGGATACATGCTCGTTCGCGTCTGCCTGTAATCGTTGCTGTAGTCGCTGAAGCTAAACTTTGACTGCTCAGGCACCGGCCTGACGCTCTTGATTCGGCCGCCCAAGACATCGTTGCCCAAGACGACATTGCCCACCCCTGTGCGTTGTTGCCCATACAAAACGCTGTCATCTTCCTTCGGTGCAGGAACTTGCCATTTGAACCAAGGGGACGTCGCTCTAACAGGACTACCAAGGACGATTGGCAACTCGCCATCAGTCGAATACAAGCTAGAGAAGCCGCGAGATTGAGTCGGGTCTGTGTATTTGTGCAGGATGTCTGCAACTTCATCTCTGTCTTCCTCTGCTTCTGACTGCGTGGCTCGCACAACTTCAGGCAACTCAGGTGCTTTACTCATGTAAGCCTGATCAGCGTCCAGCGAGGCTCTTGTGCCCGCAACATGACGCCAACTGAGCAAATTGAACGAGGACTCGACTGTAGCGCGCTGCTCGGTCGGCTGACGCTGCCATAGACGTTGAATTTTGAGTACCTTACCGCTCTTGGACACTTTGCGCGACAACCCACCATAAGTCTTGTCGGCGACAGAGAGCGTCTTCTCGATACTGTCGCCGCGACAAAACATCTTTTCATCGAAGCGAGCTTGTCTGCGGCGTTTGATGAAGAAGAACACACCAACGATACTTGCAAGCGCCAAGAATGCTCCAACAGAGCCAACAATGATTAAAGTGGGCGGTGGCTTGGCTGCTGACTTTGTTGAAGTAGATTGTGCTGCAAGACCAGCCGCATCGCCTCCATCGGCTGTTGTGTTCCGTGGTGGCGAAGCCGAGCTCGACACGGGCGGTGTAGAACTTGATGTGGCTGCGGGTAGCGCTGCAACAGGCGAGATGGTATCTGACATCAATGAAGTCGCCTGCGCCGTTCTGCTACTTTCAGTCGCTGTTGCACGAATGGTCAATGTTGTTCTTGAGCTTTGTGACGTTGCAGATGGCAGTGGATCGCTCGCTGATAGCGGCAATACCTGAGCTAGAGTTATTGAAGCCAAGTTCGGACCCGTTGTTGATGACAAGATGAGCTCAATGGGTGGTATACTGATGACGCCAATATTGCCCACGGCCTTGGTCGCAGCAGCGATACGCTGATTGAGCACAGCGCTAGTACTCTGTCCAAAGAAGCCAAGATTCAGACCCGCCACTTGTGATTCTGTCGTGTCAGTGACCGGTTGAAAAGCCACCTTGAAGACTTACGCAAGACTTGTAGACCTGCTGCAAACGTATCAGGAAGACCAATCTGGCCATGACCTGGCTTGACATGTATCAATACCGTCGCTAGCGTCAACCAGTGCATGTTCGGTGTAATCAAAAGATGGGAGTATCTTGGCGGCCGGCACACTTGACTGACATGCCAGAGGGAGCAGGTCGAAGCTGAAGCTGAAGCAGGTGTAGAAGCGATTACTGAGCGTCGCTATGAAACGTTTCAGCACAGACGGACCATCGCATAGACGGAACGCCGTCGAATGCCTGGCTGCTGTAGCCAAGAGACTTCAGTGAGCTGCAGCAGCAAGCTTGTCAAGACGTTCACCGTCGACACGCATGACGCTCCACTCTGTCATCATTTCAGCACCGACCGCTTCATAGACCTTGATGGCCTTTTCGTTCCACTTGAGCACGGACCACTCTAAACGCTTGCCGCCCATGTCAAGTGACAACTTTGCTAGATGTTGTAGCAGCCTGGTGCCGTATCCCTTTCCACGGTATTGCTGGTCAACGTACAAGTCTTCCAAGTAGATACCCGGTGCAGCATGCCATGTGGAGTAGTTGAAGAAGTAAATCGCCATGCCTACCACTACTGCCGCTTCATCCGACTCAGACTTGGTCTCTGCAATGACTGCATGCGCATAGGCTGTTCCTGTGAAGCCGAGCGTGCTAGATAGCTTCTCATGCGTGGCAAAGACTGCTTCGGGTGCCTTTTCGAATTCCGCGAGGTCCTTGATGAATTGCAGCATCTGTGGCACATCCTCTTCTCTAGCTTTACGAATGCTGAAGGACATAATGAGTGAGAAAGAAAGGCAAAGTAGACGTTGCTGTAATGCTGTAGCAGTCTATGTCGTGAAAGAAGCCAACGAAGAATGCGGTCGCGTTTGCCGAAAACTTGACTTGACCAGACAATCCGGAAAAGCATCGGAACCGAAGCGAGACTACCATGGAACAAAGTATCTGGATCAGGGCGACTTATCCATCTACTCTGACCATTATATAGACCTATTTATCATCAAATCATGCTGAACAAATGCCAAACGCCAAAACTAATCGAATTCAGGGGTGTACAGATGCGTCATCGAGGATTGTGAGCAGGGCCAGCTTGCGAAGCGGCCATCTCAGCACGCGCCGCAGCTTTCGCTCGCCAGGCATCTCCCTTCCTCAGAATGAGCAAGACCAAGACAGTACTAGCCCAACACACACTTGCAAGAATCGAAAACAAGACATGGTTGCCGAGCCTTTTGAGAGCAGGTTCGGCAGCGGCACTTGCTCCAGCAGCGAGCAGCATGCGGACGAGGTTATTGAGCGCCATAGCACTGGAACCTCGTCCTGGCAGAGCGTCAATGAGGTACGTGGTCACTGCAGCATAGATGAACATCGTTGCAAGTCCAAAGATAAATGTCCCAATCAATGGAATGAGCCAAAATTGACCAATCGTCCAACCATAGATGAACAATCCTGCTGGCGCAAAAAAGGCACCAGTCCAAGCATTCAGGCCAAAGCGACGTTCGGGAATGTACTCGCCACCTTCTTTCTCTTTGGCTCTCTGCATGACAATGTCGCACCATTTGCCACCAAGGATTGACCCAATAATGTAACCAATCGAATTACCCAGGTACAAGCACCCAATGATGATGGTGCGGAAATTGTAGGGCGCCATCTCAAACGAGTACTCGATGGAGATGTTTAGAAAATACAAGCTTCCAAAATTGAGACTTGCATAAGCGATGGAGCATGCGACGGCAGGGAATGCAAAGAACTTGATTGTTTTCAGGGGATCTGCCAGGGTGTGAAGGAAGACTTCCATCTTGGTAGGCATGCGAAGAGATCCTGCTTCTTTATCGTATATTTCAAGCACCTTGGCATCACGAAGCGTCTCTGGCAAGCAGAATAGCAAGAGAATAGTGAGTGTACCAGCCTTAGCGACGATGAACCATTGTGTGTTTCGCCACGATCCAGCTGACGTCAAGAGCCCTCCAAGGACTGGACTCATTAGAGGCCCAACGATGGGTCCGAGGTAGAACCAGCCCATTGCGTTCCCTCTATGTTGTGCGAGATAAATGTCTGCAATGACACCGGCTCCAATAGCTTGGGCCGCGCCAGATGAAAGGGCTGCCAGGAGACGAAAGGCGAGCAGCTGGCTAATGGATTGCGAGACGGCACACAGAATGGAAAAGACTGTATACGCAGAGAAGGACAGAAGATATACTGTTCTTCTGCCAAAATGCTCACTCACGTAAGCCAACCAGAGAGGGGATACTCCCATACCGATGAGAAAGGTGGTAATGGTCAGATTCGCAACGGTGGCCGTGGTCCCAAAATCGCGCTCGACATTGGACAGTGCTGGAAGAAGGATGCCACTGGACATGGGCCCCGACATGGCGGCCGCTGCAACGAGAAAGACGATGAAGTGCTTCGTGCCTTGTGTGTATTCCCGCGGGTCTTCCACTTCTGGCACAATGGCAAGAGAGCTCAAGAAACCGATTCGTTTTGCGCGAGGTACAATGGTAGAAGCACCTGTGTGCATTCGCATGAGTACGGAACCGCGTGAACGTGTGCGTCGTAAGACATCATTGTGTTCTGGGTCGACGGGGTCGTTCGGTTTGCTTCCACTGCTCGCTGGGCTCTCGTCGACATCGTCTGTTGCCACAATCGCTGCTGCATCCGCCGCCGACTGCGCCATGGCAGTTTCTGATGAGTTACACGTCAATGGATCTAGTTATACGTCTGTAGATGTAGCAGATCTGATTTCGGTACCTGCCGAAGACGTCAATCGCGTAATGTTGCACAAGGATTTGAGACGGTCACAAACGGACCTTGAAGACAGTCCTGGACCTCCAGGAGCATTCTACTGCTAAAACACAGTCTCTCATGAGCTATATGTCTTTGTGTATAGTGAGACTGTCTGGGCAGGAGCATCATGAGCAATCTATGTTTGTCAAGCGAATGACACTACTTTATGTTTGTGTCGTACACGAAGCAGGAAGGCATGGTAGATACAAGTATTAGTGAGTGACTGCTGTAGACTACAGTGCTTTGTCAGTTCAAATTCCTGCTGTATATGGGACTGTCTCTGCGTTCCTTATCTCCGCTGTTATCGCGTGGCGCAGTGTCCGTTGCAGCAGGTGCAGCGAGCAGTGCAGCCAGCGAGTCTCCTTTCTCTCCGACCTCAACTCTATCTGCAGCACACGTCAGGCACAAGTCGGCCGCCTCGAAAGACTTAAGCTGCGCTTCACCTACATCGCCCCAGCGACCCTCTTCTTCTGCCAAAAAACTTCTTTCGTTCCCTTTCAATAGCAACTCTACAAGCATGTCCGATCTAGGCAAACACGCGCAAGCCTTCACAGGCCGCGGCGGCGCTGGCAACTATGTCATTAAGAATCCAATCCCCGAGGAAAACCTACCAAAACAGTTCTCTCAGAAGCCCGTACATGGCAACTTCTCCGGTCGTGGCGGCGCTGGTAATTTTGCTACAAAGGCAGAGATCCAGAAGGCCCAAGAGCTTGCTGGTAAGCTTCCTCGTCGGGATGCGTTTGCTCTGCGCTCTGTTGTGATGCGCATCCTGTGTATCTGCTGACTGTATACTGACTTTGTCTAGAGCACACTCACCCTGCCGAGCCCATCACCAAGCCGGCTCCGATTGTGTACAAAGGTGGTCGCGGCGGCGCTGGCAACATCGAGGCTGTTCAGTACAATGACAAGCACCGTGAGGATCTCGAAATCGAGGAGCTCATCAGGACACACAAGGAACTCCAGGCACCAGCCAAGGAGGAGCCTATCCTCAAGGTCGACTAGAGGCCTTGTTCAGAGGTATCAAACAACGTATGTCAGCTGTATATGCAAGAGCTTTGTAGATCAATCGTCTTCCATGTCTACGTCTTCGCTGCCCAGATCATCCATAGCCACAGCAGGATCCAGTATACTGCTCAACGTGACAGATGTCGATGGTCCTTGTGCTTCTATCGGTTGCGCATTGGTTGCCGCAAGAGCAGCCTTGGGTTGCGCCCACGCCGGTACTTCGCCAGACTTCTTAGGTGCAGCCGCCGCACCGCTCCCCGCTTCGCCATTTCCTACCGCTACCGCAGCGTCTGCCTCTTGTCTCGCAGGCGCAACTTGCTTTCCTGCGGCTGTATCCCTGAATTGAACGCGCTGCGGTACGACATCTGACAAAAAGTCAAGTTGTGGCAGTCTCGCTACTGCTGATGCGCAATGACTATAGTTGAGACCTTTCTTGCGTTCAGCAATGGTATAGAAAAAGGACTGTTCTGCGAAATAAGCAGCGAAGCGTTCCTAGAGGGTCAGTCGGACTACTTTAGGTGTAGCATCTGTGAACGTACCGTCGCAGATGCAATGACAAGAGCTGCCGCGTTGGATAGATTATTGACATCCTCATCCATCTTTGCAATCTTCTTGACGCGAGCGAGTGGGAGACGCCGATTGTGCGCAGCTGGCTTCTTGGGTGTACCTGATGGCGAGGCAGTACTATTAGCTTTTGATTTTGGGTTGGCTTTCATCGCTGGCGGACTCTGCTGTGTCTCTATCGGCTCGTCTTGTGCTGTCTCCATCGGCCCTGGACTCGACATCTTTCGCTTCGTCTGATGCCCGTAAGTCAGCTGGTAGTTACCTGTCGCGTCGCGTCTTGGTGATTTGCAGGAGAGCTCCTCACAAATTTCCTCAGAAAAAGGAGACAAAGCGCAAAGACAGCAAGACAAGCAGTTCCTTCTCATCCACCCTGCCATGAAACGAGATTTGGAGGCTCCTGCTGATGCTGTCGAGGACAAAGACACACAACTAAGCGATGGCGACGAGGATGACGACGAAGATGTCGATATGATTGACGTGGACTTTGAATTCTTTGACTTGGCACCCATCGACTTTCATGCGCTCAACACGCTTCTCAAGCAACTGATGGGTCCAGATGCCATCAAGTTTGAGCTGGGTGCCTTGGCTGATTTGTTATTGGCAAATAAAATTGGCTCAACAGTCAAAGTAGACGGCGAAGAGTCTGACCCGTATGCCTTCTTGACGGTTCTGAACCTGGATGTTCACAAGGAGCACGAGCAGGTCAAGCTAGTCAAAGACTACCTTTTGTCAAAAGTAAGAAAGCTTGACAAAATGCATGCTCTTATTGGCAAAGCTGGCGCTCAGGTTGGCTTGATCTTCAGTGAGCGACTTATCAATATGCCTGTTGAGGTTGCTGGACCTCTATACCGCATCCTCGGCGAAGAAATAACAGCACGGCAAAAAACGGGCAAAGCTGAGGATAAGCAGTATGATCTCAGCCATTATTTGGTCTGGTCCAAGTCATACGTAGAGACTGCCTCAAAGCTCGATGAGGAAGATGACCGGCCCAGGAAGAAGGGCAAACAGCCCAAGCAGGCCGCCAACAAGGAAGTCTTCTTCTTCCATCCAGAGGATGAGATCTTGATCAAGCATGCCTCGCATCACATCAACTTCCCATACAGCAACGCAGCACCAGAGTCAGACTCAAAACGGGCGTTTCATGACTTTGGCATCCATCCTACAGGCGAGCTGATCCTGCTCACCAAAGCACAATTGGCGAGTGCGATTGAAGACATTCAAAAGTCGTTTCCTTTCTAATGCAAAAAATATGGTTTAATATGCCAATGAAGATGCTGATGCTATATTATTACATGTCAAGATGACGCCTTGTGCTTTTCCCATTTGCCATTATGCCATTGCCTCCAGGGCTTCTCGATTGCCACTGGCTCGCGTTCCTTTGCTCTCGTGAATCTCTGCTTTCGAAGCATACCAATGTCATTGCGGCCAGGTAACTTCATGCTGTCGGGAACATCCAGCCCTTTTGTCTTCCATCCAATCGGCAGCTGTGCGAGGTCCTCCTCGCCATGCCCAAGTACAACGCCCTTCTTTGCAGCCATCGCACGTATTCTTGAAGCAGCGACCGGTTGTTTGCACGCAGCGCAATGCCGTAGCAGCGTCACAACCGTGAGCCTGTCCCAAGGCATTCGAACGAGCCTTTCGAAATACGGCCTGCCCCTCTCCCAGGCTCCTCGTGCTGCAAAACCTTGCAGCATAGCTGTCAACACTACAGAAGTGGGCTTCACTCCCTCCCAAACCATCAAATTGAAGTACGTCTCTGCATGTCGCAAATGACCAAACTTGGTGAGTCCCTTGATGGCTGTGCTGAAGAAGAGGAGTCCTCTTCGCTTGCGATGCGAAGCTGCTTGTTGCAACCGGACGGCTGCGAGTACTTTTCGAAAATCGACATAGTCCCCCGTGACAATACACAAGTTTAGAACGCTCGCCACTGTATACTCATCTGGCCTGTAGCCTAATCTGAGCATCGCTTGGAAGACTGTCCATGCAGCTGTGTTTTGGCGGAGTCGAGTGAGACGCGAGATCATAATATTGAACGTCTTGACACTTGGTGGAGTAGATGAATCAGAGAGGAGCCTTGCAAGGTCCTGCAATTGACGGACGGCTGGTTCCCTCAACAAGTCGAGAACATCGTTGTCTAACCTCTTCGCCACAATACTATCGAGAGAGTAGTCTGGAACTTGAGAAAAGCCAGAAGCATCACGTACACTAGGCTTGAGTAGTGCTTGTCGCAACAGCCGAATCGCTTCTTCCAATGTTCGTAAGCGCTCTTGTAGTATGGCGTCCCCTGAATCTCGCAGTCGCCGACGCCAACTTCCTCGTTGTCGGTATAATTGATCTAGCTGATTCTTCGACTTGCGTTGATTGAAATCGATGGAAAGCATAGAGTCTGCGATTCGCGCTACATGTCGCTCGAATAAGCTCGGCCGATGGATACGGTCTTTGCCGCCGACTTCGGCATCTGATGGTGTTTCTCGCGATGTTGTAGCATGCCTCACAAGGCCTTTGTTTTGTCTTTTTGAATCCTTGCTGGGCAATACGGGCGACGGCCGTTGCATGGCTCGCATGACACTGTAGAATCTGCCGAAGAAGTGCTTGTCCGGGGGTTGATTCCTGAATAATGGGCGAGTCCCCGAGGAACATCGCAGAAGAGGTTTGATCATCAACGGTACTCATATAGCTGCTGTTGCTCGGGCAATCCTCATATCACAGATGCCATGGTCGTCTGCAGCTCCTTCTGAGTGCCTATGTATTGCCCTTCCGTGTGGTTGCTTGACTTTTGATTTTTGGGCGCGTCGTAGAAAGCGTGCGATGGACAGCCAGACTCAATACATATAGTACTGTTAGTCTTGCACTCACTTGACCGGCAAGCTACCTGCCTAGTGCCATGATCAGAAGTCTCGCTGGATGCTGAGACCAGTGGCTGCCTTGAAACATAATGGAACGCTTCGAGACAATTCAGCATCAAGCTGGTGACGAAGACGCACTTGCTGATGAAGAGCCATCTCTGCTCGTTGTCATTCTCGACACAAATCCCATCGCTTGGGAAGCATTACAGCTTCAGCTGCCATTCGAAAAAGTCCTTGCTGATGTGCTCGTCTTTGTCAATGCGCATATTGCCTTTGATCACGCCAATCAGGCCGTCTTGATTGCCTCTCACATCGATCGCGCGTGCTATCTATATCCAACACCTGAAACGAGGTACGAACATCAGGTCGATCCACATCGCGCTGCAAACGCATATCGGCCGTTTATTGTCGTACAAGACCAAGTTGTACAGAATCTAAAGACTCTGATTGACAATACAACGACAGAGCACATTGCCGCTCAAAAAGCTTCAATGATGTCTGGTGCCATCACACTCGCACTGGGTTATATCAACAAGTTGAATGCTGCACGGAACGAAACAACAACGGCTGCTGGAACTGAGGCCATGGGAACAACGACTTCGCAGCAGCGCGTCAAGGCACGGATCCTAGTCCTCTGTGCCTCGGGTGATTTGGCCTTCCAATACATTCCCATGATGAACTGCATCTTTTCTGCACAAAAACTGCATGTTCCAATAGACATCATAAAACTCGCTGGGGATGCCGTCTTTCTACAGCAAGCAAGCGATGCCACAGGCGGTACCTATATGGATGCATCCTCAGCGAACGATAATGGTGGTGGCTTTCTACAACGACTCATGATGATTTACTTGCCAGATCAAAATCTGCGCAAGCACTTGAACCTGCCAAAGCAGGAGAATGTCGATTTCAGAGCTGCCTGCTTCTGTCATAAGCGTGTACTTGACGTTGGCTTTGTCTGCTCCGTGTGTCTCTCAAGTAAGCACACGCAAAGCACCTCTGACTTTTGCTAATCTTTTAGTTTTTTGCTCACCGATACCCAAGTGTTCAGTCTGTGAGGCTGATTTCAATATACAAGAACTCAAAGCATTCGGAGCGAAACCACAAGTCGCAATACAAAAGAAGAAGAAACGCCTCGGCGAGAGCACAAGTACAGAGACGCCCATCGAGATATAATAAACAAAGTCTTGCAATCTCCTATATTTGTACAGCTATGTAATGCACAAAACGGCCAAAAGAACGTCCTTGCATACGTAATAAACAAAAAGAACACTTCAAGCAGTCGCCGACTTTTCAAGATGCTGATCCGCCAAAACGAGCTGGTCTTTTGATAATGGTCGTCCATCATGCCATCGTAGACTGCGACATAGCGTCCACACCAGCTGCTGATACGCCTCTCTGCGTTTCAGTGTTTTTGGAGATAACGTCGCCTTGAACTGCTCATCCAACGTCTGCCAAGCCTGTCGTTCCCCCTCACCACTCGCATACACATCGAAATTCGCAAAATAGTCAACCGAATCTCCTTGTTGAGAACTAGAGATGGCTGTGCTTCCTGCATAAAACCCCTTTGTTGCTGGATTACCACGCACATCAAGCACTTTGAGGGCATCAAGCGTCCCTAAGACTCGACTCAACTCTGCCAGGTTTGCAAGTTTATTGCCGTGTAGGAATAAACGCTCGAGACGACTCAGCTCAGCCAGACACGAGAGGTCGACTAATTGATTGCCACAAGCATTCAATACGCGCAAGTTGGGCGCCGCGGCAGACAAGTTGGCAGGCAAGCCCGTCAAGTGACATCCAGCAAGCTCAAGATATTTGAGTGACAAGAACGCTGTAGGAAAGTCAAAGTCTTCCAAGATATTGCCAGAAAGGTATAACCGTTCAACTTCCCTCAACGCAACCCAGTCGAGATTTGCCATGATGTTACTATCCCTTTGTCGCCGCAAGGAGAAGCTTTGCAAGTGCTTCATTGTATTTGGCATGGGCAAGTTGGTGATAGCGTTATTGTCCAAGTAGACGAGTCGCGCATTGGGGATCTGCTGCATGTCAAAGGTATGGAGGTCATTGTCACACACCCGCACCATCTTGAGGTCCGGCATGATCCTGCCATCATTATCGCCAAGTTGGAAGAACTGCAATTTATTGTGGTCCAGATTGAGGGAGAGCAGATTAGATAGCTCACACAGACCGCTGATGATGTCCAATTCATTGTGTGACAAATCTAGCGTTTCGAGGGCCGGTAGTTCCCCAGGGAGCACTTCAAACCATGACAACTGGTTGTTCTTTGCAGACAAGGTGACGAGACTTGATAGGGATTCGCCCGTCAAGCTCTGTAAGTGGTTGCGATCGACTTCGAGATGACAAAGGTGAGGGAGCTTGCCGAGTCCCTCAAGATCCGGGAGCAAGTTGTCGTTCAGCACAAGCCGTTGTAAGTTTGGCAAGTGTGAGAAGGATGTGAGTGCGTCAAGCTGATTACGACTGGCGTTCAACTCCTGCAAGCTCTCTGGCAAATCGGTTAAATGCGACAATTGATTGTTGGCGACATTCAACTTGATCAAGTTGGGAAAGCACTTGTACAATCCAGTCAATGATCTCAAATGCAAATCGCTAAGGTCAGCATTGACGACTGCCTCCCAGATATCGATTGGATAGCGCTTGCTGATGGCTTCCACCAAATCGGCAGTCGACTGCGACATAGTAACCTCAATCGAATCCATGGACAGTGATGCATCTGCAGAGACATCTGAATCTTCTTGGTATCGACCATGCTGCGTAACTTTAGTCATCTCTTGAGCATAAGCGGATTGCGCTGGTGACTGTGCAGGCACAGGGATGGGCATACGTCGTTGTGGTAGGCTCTGCATACTCTCCTCCTGCGCTTCATTTGCATTCGAGCGTGAGCTTTCAGTATTGCTGAGGTCCAATTCATCTGGATAACCTTGAGCACCCTTGACATGACTTGCATCTTGAACGAACGTTCCACGCTCAGTCTCTTCGCTGATGTGCCGCCATTCAAGTCGACTAGCACTGTACACCATATCTCCATTTCGCAACGTCATATTTGGGTTTGGTGGGATATTCTGATATTTGGGTTGTTTTGTCTGTACTTCCTCTTGTTCTGGCTGGACAGCTGGCGAAGGTGCCATCCGCGCAGGTGTCGAGATCCACGTCTGCTTAACAGAATCATACATGCGCATCTTCTTCTCGAGCTCGTGCTGCTTTGTTGTTGTTGCAGCCGAGACACTACGTGAATCAGTGGCACTTGTCCAATCACTAAAATGAGACTTGGTACTCGCTCCGAAACCAGGTGCAGCAAACTTGTCAACGGGAATATTCATTGCTTCAAACCCACTGGGTTGTGGCACCAAACCACTGACTCTGCGATGCTCGTCTTCTTTGTGAAGCAGTCCACCAGATGCTTTTCTGGGATGGGGTGTAGTTCCTGCATGCAAAGACCCGGCAGTCGATGTACGATCTTCCGTGACGCGTGGAAGACCCTTTCCAAGACCACCGCCTTTCATGCGTAGTCGTGCCATCACATCATTTGCATTGCTGTAAAAGTTTTGTGTGGTGATGCTGCCCTTGGGTTCATGTTTCGGACGTTTCCGTTCAGGTCCCATGTCGTGGTCTGTGACTTCTGTTTGCGCTGACACACCAGATTGATGAGACTTGCCTGTACCGTTCTTGCTGGGTTGGTGTGAGTCGACTTCTGGGGAAACTTCCTCGGGAATGGGTTCCGACTGCTCTGCGACCTTTTGTAGCGCTGGCGTGCGTGAGCCAAGGATGTGAATCATGTCTGAGAGTTTGTCATTGGTGAATGTATCGTACTCGTTGTGAAAGAGCTTCAGCGGTGATTTGGTGGGTGATTGCATTCCCAGCGAGACAGGTTGACGAGGTGTCATTGCTGTGAGTGGTGATGTGAATTGCTCTGGTGACCGAGGCATCGTTGCAGCAGCAACAGTTGTAATGGCAGCAGAAGACTCGTCCTCGACCCTTGCTCTCGCTTGCGACTCTGGTCTGAATGGGAAGGAAAAGTTGGCGTAGATCCCATCCGCTGATCTGACTGTCCCCGGTCGCGTCTCTTCGCCAGAGGTCGCCTGCTCTTCCTCCTCGGCTTCTTCCTCGGCCGCTGCTTCTTCCACCATACTTAGACCTTCGTCAACATCACTGGGCGGCTGCATGAACATTCGCTCGAGGCCCGTCTGCGGCTTTGTAAAGATATCGCGCCCGGCAACTTCATGGATGTTGGACCAGTTTGCAGGCTTATCGCTCAGTACATTGACACTGCCAGAAAGAGAACTTGAGCCTTGGAATCTGATCGTCGGTGGACGTTCCCGCTCGATCCATTCCTGCGAGAGGTCTGCCTGTTCTTCCATGTTTTGTATGCTTGGATGGTCTCTTGTTTTGGTCGCGGCCTTTTTCTTGTTTTTGGCAACGCGCACTTCAGATGGACAGCACACACCAGACCAGACAGCGAGTATCAGTTGCTGCTACTATGGCATGCGCAGCCTCAGCTGCATGCACACAGGTCTTTGACTTTGATGATGAGCCTCCAAAAGCCAGGCTGAGTCTCACAGCGGCACAACCGATTTCCTCTGGAGCGAAACGCCCAAACAGGACCTATGGCAGATTCAAGCGTTCCATTGCGCCGCCTACAGAGACCGATTTGTATCCTACCAGACCTACGGTGACTTCAAACTGACTGAAGTATTAGTCGTCCCCGCACTGTCGAGAGTGCCAGGACGAAATCCACAAAATCGGCCCAGAAGCGGCCCCTGGATCGGGTGCGTACCAGTGGAGACGAAGACGACGATGAAAGTCCACCACGCTACACACTGCAGTTCATTCCTGCTGAAGACGCTTCTGCATACCATTCAGACGTAGGCGCAGGCAGTACGAGCGAACCAAATGAGCCAGGCGACGCAACTGACGACTCGCCGCAACGCCGATTTTCCCTCAGTCGATTGCACAGCCAGCTCAAGCTACCACAGCGAAAGGGTCTGAGACGACCCAAACGGATCAAGAGAGACTCTCACAAGAGGTCTTTGAGTATTGATCCCGAGTTGTGCCATCCAGGTACATCGAATCTTCAATTTGTACGACCCCACTCAATCTTTTATCAAGCTGATAGATGCAGGTCAATGCAGATGAAGCGGCATGGCAGAGACGTGATTTCACCAGGTCGCAAAAGACGCAGACTCGGTTTTCTCCACAAATTGCGGATGAAGTTGCCATCACGCGGCGTCCATGTGTGACTTGCGAACCTGAGGGCTTTAGCGACGACGACGCTTACCCTATCAATCCTGACACCAGCGATCGAGAAACAAGTCCAGTTGACCCGCAATCTGATGAATCAGACGAAGAAGATTCTGGGGCAGAAAAAATTGTGCCGTCATCTGTTTTACAGAAGGACTCAGCTCAGAGCATCCTGCAAAGCCAAGGCAACGCAGCCAAGCGTCTCAATGATCGTCACGCACAGCTTCTCACTCGTCGCTTGTCCAGCAGACGAGTTAGTTTTGTTCAAGTGCCAGCATCACCGAGTCCCATTCCTCAAGTTCCGCAGGCGATTTTGCCCGTTGTTGTTGACACGCCCGCGACAGCTGTCCCAGTACGCAAACGAGCAATCAGTCTGCGACATGACCGATTCGTCCCACCAAGCGCTGCTACACCCTCTGTCGAGCCTACTCAGTTCAATCGACAGGCTAATGCTGAGAGTATAGACACTTCCAAAGATCGAGGCAAGGTCGTCTGTCCAGCTCTCAGCCAACGCCGCATGACAATGGCAGCATCGAGACGCTGTACAAGGTCCCTGTCAGCTGCTGAAAATTCTTTCCAGCAAGTACGTCAGGCTTGGGATGCCTGATTCATTTGGCGAGCGGGTTCGCATGGATGGTGATACGCTCAATAATGATATCCTGCACAGGTCTTGACTTTTCATTCACTTCCACTTCTTCCATCGCATCCAGTACATTCAAGCCATCAATGACTCGAGCAAAGATAGTGAATTTGCCATCCAAGTGTTCATGCTTCTTGTAGCAAATGAAGAACTGCGAACCATTCGTATCCGGTCCACTATTCGCAAAGCTAACCATACCTCGTGCGGCATGTTTGAGAGACGGATGAAACACGTCCTTGAACTTCCCGCCCCAGATCGACGTGCCCTTCTTGATTATACCCTTTTCATTGGGAATCCCAGCTTGCACCATGAAATCCTTTATATTTCTGTGAAAGATGGCGCCGTCATATTGGCCTGACGCAGCAAGCGCGAGGAAATTGTAGCATGGCTTTTCAATGAGCTCACAGAACAGTTCTAGCTTGATGTCTCCGAGCGTCGTATGAAGTGTCACAGACATGACTCCGTGTCTAGCAGTGTATGGCGTGCGAAGTACTTGCTTGGCCGTGATGTTTGTAGTTCTACAGCAAAAGTCGCATCTACAGTAGAACTACAAATCTACCACACGACTCATGAGCTTCAAGCGTCGCGAGAAGCCTGGTAGTTTAGCTTCCTCTGCTGCAAATGAACAAACTACTGCTCGTGGTATAAGACCTTCTGCTGCGAATGGAGCACCCGTCACGTCAACAGGCTGCCCCTCGCTCGATGCAGTCCTCTCTGGCCATGGCGGCCTACCCACCGGCTCACTCTTTTTCATTGAGGAAAGTGGGACCACTGACTTTGCGAGTGTCTTGCTACGCTACTTTGCTGCTGAGGGACTTCTTCAGGGCCATACAGTCTGGCTCGGGGGCGGCTTGCCGGAATCCTGGTTCAGATCTCTGCCACTCGTCACAGACAAATCAAGCAGCACAGAGAGTAGTGCATCCTCGCGCAATGCCGCAAGCAGTGCAGCTGAACAAGAACGCATGAAGATTGCATGGCGTTATCAATCGCTCCCTGACTTTGGCTCTGGTGTCCGCGAACGACCGCCAACCACTTCACAAGAAACTCAACCAGGCTCAGCGAAAGACCTTTACTGCCATGCCTATGACCTGACGAAGCGTCTGACGCTTGCACCAGAGATGCAATATACAGTTTCGCCGTCCTGTGCACCCTCTTCAGCGACTGGCAGTGCTGATCCATTCGCGCCGCTCCTCGCTTCACTTATCCAAACACTCACTGAAACGACAGGCTTCATTCGAGCAGTCATTCCATTCCTCCTTTCTCCAGCGCTCTACCCACCAGGAGCATCTCAACCGCGGCATTTCATCCGGTTCCTCAATAACTTGCGACTCGTCTGTCGTCAATACCCACATCGCATAGCCATCATGGCGACGTTACCGTTAGATTTGTATCCACGCAACACAAGCATGACGACGTGGGCAGAGATCTTATCAGACGGCGTCTTGGAACTCACGCCACTTCCAAGTCCTACTTCAGATGTAACAGCACTAGAAACGTCTTCTATGAGTATGGCAGGTGATCCGACAGGCCCGCAAGGATTATTGAAACTCATCAAGATCCCTCAGCTCGAGAGATGGTCTGCCGGGAGTGAAGTCGATCTTGCCTTTAAAGTGACACGGAAACGCTTCTCCATCGAAGCATGGAGTTTGCCTGCACTAGGCGAAGAGGAAGGTCGGGAAGGAGGCGGAGCACTAGGTGGTGAAGGGCCGACCAAGGCAACCAAGATTGATATCAGTTTTTGATCTATACCAAGATATCTCTATTTTGCTCACGCAATGCCGCTGGGACGGAGGTGGTTGGCAAGGACCCAAGCTCACTAATGCAGAGCGTAATGTACTTTGCCGGCGTAATGTCATACATGATGTTGAGCTTTCGAACAAGGCTCATTGGATCCGTGTCTTCGTCTCCCGCTTTTGACGGACCTGTGCCTGATTTTGCATCTTCTTTGCCAGCGCCTTTCCCACCTTTTTGGTCATCCTTGCCCGCTTGCTTGCCCTTGCCAGACTGCGTGGGCTCTGTTGAAGTCTGTCCACTTGCCTTGCTGTTCTTGGCGGCCTGTGGTACATCCATACCTGTTGTACGCCCAAGCTCATTAATGACAAAAGAATCAAGCTGTACACGATCTCCGAACTTGTAAGTCTCACAAGCAACCATGACGGGTATATGTGCTTCATAGCACGCCATACTGACTAGTGCAGTGCCCGCACGACTGTACAGTGCACCATTCGCAAGAACGGCATGGGCACCTAGTAAACACTTTGTGACGGATTTGAGCGCATAAGAAAGTCCAGTGAGTTGAATGTAAGTGACGGGTATTCCTCGTGGCAATCCGACCAAATCGTCCTTCGTCGTACCACCCACGCGAGCAGTCGTCAAGGCATCAAGCATCCGTCGTCCCTCGAAATTCGGACGAGAATCAGCAACAACCACACTGAATCGTGTCCCTTGCTCAGCGGCTGCTAATAGGATTTTCAAGACAATCGTGGAGTGTGCATAGACAAGAACAACATCTCCGTCTGAGATGCGTGGCGTTGCAAGTTTTACGATGACTTGGCCAGCGACGGTGATGCGCTCACGCTTGAACGTCTCGATAAAATCGAAAAGCTCTTCCTTGAGATCGTCATCGGGCTTGTCGATATCGCGCGTTGAAATGGCTTGTTTGAGGAGGCGGATTGCAGTGCCCATGCTGACACTCAATGGTCTCGCTGTGATTAGATAAGAGATTTGTGTAGACAAATAGGGAGAAAGGTTGCGAGACAGCGTTGTACCCGACGGAGTAACATAGTCTGCAATGAGAATCTTGAAACAATCGAGCATCGCAATGCATCGTGTATTGCTACCGATACAATGACCATGTGAATAGCGCAATGCCAAAGCAACCGTCTCGGGATGAATATCGCGCGATACATGCTCAGACGTCAAAAGAGGCCGTCTTTCCAAATGTGAGAAGAGTGAATCACGGGCGGGTTCTGGGATGGTGTGCTTGGCATGAGTTGTAGTAGCGGCTGTTGGTGTCGCCGCCGGTGTCGCAGACACAGACACAGAGACTGGCGCTGCGCCAGCTTTCCCACTTGCGGCAGCATCCTTCCTTGCACTGCTTGCCTGTCCCTCTGCCTTCTTCGCACTCGCAGCAGCTGCGGCCGCTTGTTGCGCTTCAGCAACGGCGCCTTCTGGTAGATTGGCTTGCTTTTCTGCTACTTTGGCGGCTCGCCGCTGAGCCTTGAGCTCCTTGGCTGCCTTCTTATCGTCGACCATGAGATGCTCTCGTCTGCAGCGACTGAAGCTCAAGACAGAGATGGAGCGGGTTGACCTTGATCTTGTGCAGTTTTCATGAAATTTGGACGAGAACGCGACAAAGAGACACAGACAACCAGACAAATGGTCAAGCTTGCGCTCTTCCTCAAGGCGACACTAGACGGCGTCACAGACCTACAGCCTGATATCCCGGCTGACACGCCAGAAGAGTATTACTATAGTTTCCAGGTACAATGTGTCAGTTGCCGCGAGACACATCCAAATCATGTTGCCGTTAGCAGGCACGAACAGAATGAAATGCAGGGGAGCCGTGGAGAGTCCAATTTCGTTTGGAAGTGTCGGAACTGTGGACGAGAGTCGTCTGCCAATATCGAGGGTCCTCCGGCTGCGTGCCCGTTGGAACAATCCGGGAAGAAGGTCAAGATGTTGGTGTTTGAGACGCGTGGATGCGAGTTTGTTGGATTCAAGGCGGATGTATGTGCTCTGCAATGCTAAATACCGGCTAACAAGCAGGGCGATTGGATGTGCAAGGGTGAGAACGGCAAGAGCACTTTTGGAGCTATTGATCTTGGTGAAGGGGAATGGTATGACTACGATGACAATGCCGGGGCTGAAGTGTCCATCACAGAGGTCGAGTGGTCTATTGAGCGGACAAAGTGATGAGGCCGGGTGCGGTTGTCAGCTTTGATCTTACTCATCCGAGTGCGGTTCTCGAGACATATGCAGGACAAAAGGAAGACATACCGAAAGACTGACTTGCGACTGTATGCGGTCAAGGTCAGCTCAGCATCGTCATATGAGACACTTGGACGGAGGCCCTTTGCTCTGGAGTTGCTCATCGAGTGCCAACTGAGTCGCTTCATCTTCACCTTGCTTCGACGCTAGGTCGAGTTACTATTGATGCAGTCAGCGGTCATCTTTAAATTTATACTAGGCTACCTACATCATCAATTTCGATGGCTTCCAATTTAAAGGCTTTCCATCGGAAGATATCTGGGTGATCTGAGGGATATGAGACATCGAGAAGAAGGTGACAGGAAAGTGAGCCAATCCCCTGACTTCGAGCCAGGTTTCAGATCGGCCAAAACCCGAAAACGACATCTGCCAAAATCTAAACACCACATCCTCCTCGACGCTTTACTATTCTGTCGCTGGCTTCGGCTCTGTCGATACAGCTGGCACCGAGGCAAAACAAATATCTGAATCACTTATCCCCGCTGTCATTTCTGCTCCTGAACGCGATTGCTTAATTGTGGTCTAGGAAACATCTTGACTCAAATTGCAATGTCGCCACCTAGCTATACTGTCTTCCACTTACCATGCATCTGACCTGCCAATCCCACAGTGCTTCTATGCATTTGCTGGTTATGCTTATCTGGCCTTCATGCCCATGCTTTAGGGTATTACCAAAAGCATACCAGCCCCCATGCAGATTCAAGCACTCGTCCTCTTTGCATCTCTAGCAGCAGCTCTGCCACCCAAACCCATTGTCACATCAGTCGCCAAGGCCAGACCTGCTGCACCCACGACGACACCCCCTGCAGCACGCATCCAACCTACCACTTCTACAAAACTTTCATCATCAACGACAAAACCATCAACGACCGTGGTAGCCATTTCGAATGCCGGCAACGTCGCAGCTGCTCCTACAACTTCATCTGCAGTGGTCCCTATGAATCAATTGACCCTGCCGTTCGCCAATCAACCGGCCTTTGTTGACGCCATGTTGGATGCGCACAATACCTACAGACAACGCCACGGGGCAGCCAATCTCACGTGGAACCCAAATCTCGTTCAAGGCGCTCTTGCACAGCTCGCGACTCAGCAATTTGCTCATACGACCAACAACCCGTATGGAGAGAACCTCGCATCCTTCTACAGAAATGATTATGCTCGACCTCCGGTGAATAATCAAAACCCAAGACAACAGGTGCAATGGTGGTATGATGAGGTGAATGTGTACAACTTTAGTGCACCAGACTACTCGCACGCTACAGGTCATTTCACACAATTGGTGTGGTTGGATACGACGCAGTTGGGGTGTGCATGGGATCAATTGAATGGTACCGACGGTGGATATACACGGCGTTTAACGTGTGAATACTGGCCAAAGGGTAATTATCTCGGTCAGTTTGGGGATAAGGTGTTGACACCGAGGGGACCTGTGCCTGCTCCTCAGCCGACGTTGCTTTGAGCGTCACTGTATAATCAAGGGTTTATAGGTGCGTAGAACGAGCGAAAGCGTGTCATGTGTAATGAATGAGGGATCGAACGGTCCTTAAAAATCAATATGAACAGCTGCAAAATGCTAAATGACCCTTGGTGAATGTAAGTAAGAGAAAGAATGAATGAACAAGGGAATCAAAGATAGACTGGCTGTTGAGGAGGTGTGCCGGTAGCAGGCGCAACCTGTGACGCAAATTGACCACCATAGTTACCGGGGGTCGAGTACTCACACGTCAAGAACCTGTGATTTGCAGTGTAGTCGTCATATCCTCGGTCCCAGGCACACCCAACCTGCGTCGTGCCCTTCCAAACAACCTGCGTGAAATGTCCCGTTGCCGAGGAGAAGCCAGGGGAAGCGTAGTTGTACTGACTAATCTCGTCGTACCACAGCTGAACAGCATGTCTGGGATTCTGGTTGTTGGTGGGAGACATGTAAAAGTATGCGAGGTTCTCCCCATAACCTTGATTGCTGTGCGCAAAGACATGGGTATCGAGCTGTTTCTTTGCAGCATTGGCAAGATCAGCGTTCCAAGTCAAGTTCCCCGTCCCTGTGTGGAAGCTGCGCATGGTGTTGTGTGCAGAGAGCATGGCTTCAATAAAAGCAGGTTGTGCAACGAATGGCAAGGTAAGCTGTGAGAGAGGTGTATTGCTGCTGGTAGTACTGCTTCCCGCGACATTTCCTGCAGATTGAACAGGTGTAGAACGAGCGACTGGGGCGGTGGTGGTGATTCTGGCAGGACGTGCGGCTGCTGCGGTGGTGGTGATGCGAGCTGGTCGCGGTGGCGCTGCTGCTGCTAGTCCAGCTAGAGACAGGAGCGTCGTGAAAGGAAGATGCATGGTATGCTGAATGCTCGAGAGTTGAGTAGACGATGGAGAGAGTGTGATGCGCTATATGTAATGGAGTCCAGTCCAGTCCAGTCCAGTCCAGTCCTGTCCATGGAGGAGGCTGCCTCGAGTCGCCACCTGGGATTCCGGATGCGGCGAGGGGAAGCAGCATTCAGATGGATAACTGCGCAGGTGTACTGTACGGCAGTGTATACACCCAGTATCAGCTAGAATCGAGTGATCGACACCAGGAAGCTCGTCGGCATCTTCCAGGTCAGATCGTGGGCTGCTAGGCCACCCCAACTATGCCTGCACAACGTGCTTGAACCCTCGCTCCCGACACACATCCAGTATCACAGCCAATCTCGCTGGATCCACTGGGCCACTTACGATCCCGCTGCCGCCAGAAATGACACGATGCCCTCCAATCTCGACACACTGCACCGTCTTTGCATCACCAGGCTCAAATCGCACCGCTGTGCCCGCCGGGATATCCAGTCTCTTACCATATGCTAGCCCACGGTCCATTGAAAGAGCTGGGTTCGTCTCAATGAGATGGTAGTGTGAACCAACTTGGATAGGCCGGTCACCCGTATTCGTGATGCGCAGAGCAAAGCGCTGCTTGCCAGCATTGAGCGTCACCACCTTTTTGCGATGGTACACGGCACCTGGCTGATTGAGTGGTAGATAAGCCTTCTCCTCCGCCAAGATAAAGAGGCTCTGATCTGGGACAGGTAGAAAAGATCCATACAGCGCATTCACGAGATCACCATCGTCTGAGCAGATGGGTTGATGCACAGTGACAAGATACGTGCCGTCGGGGAAGGTTCCCTCCACCATAATTTCATGTAGGCTAGCGACAACAGAAGGCAAGACATGCCGCCTCCCTAGCATTTGCTTACCCAGCGACATGAGCTGGGCAACACTGTGGTTGCCATCGCGAATACGTTCTTGCAGTTGCGAGGCTATTAAAGCTGTAGCTTCTGCGCGGTTGAGCTGTACTCCACGCGCTAGTCTGCGTTGTGCAAGCTGACCTACTTGTGTAATGATCAGCTTATCGCGTTCTCTTGGTGCAAGATGCATTGCAGCGCGTAAGTCTAGTAGCTACTATGCGGTTGTTCAGAGACGAGGTCGAGGTCGAGGTCAAGGCTGGAGATAAGGATCGAAAAGAACAGTCACATTCTGATTACTTCTTGATAATCTTATGGAGCGGCTCAACACGCTGACGACGCGAGAGACCTGTTGCAAGCCTTGGCTTGACTGCGATAGGTAGCGCTGTGCTTGCGGCATAATTGATGACCCTTCCAGATCCCAGATCTGACACCACTTTGACGGGAGACACCGTGATAGTGGTTGCTTGGGCTGTGCGCACCTCCAAGCTCGATCCTGCCGGACGAACTTCCGAGCTGACGACTGTAGGCAGATTCATTTGACTGATGGAGGCCTGCAAGGGCTTCCTTCCAGCCTGAGCCAAGCCACGAAGCACCTCCTGTGCAATGGCTTGATTGAATGCCATTTGTGGGGTGACCACAACTTTTACATTCATTGGTGAAGGAGGGGTTGGCAAGCTTTTCCCGATCGTTTCAACGTCTGCACTCGACTTTGTAGTCTCAAAAGGTGATCTTGCACCAGTTCTTTGCTGAGCAGACGTGAGCGGCATTGCTTTCGGCTTGGATGCTTCGGGTGAGACAGGAGTTAGCATACTCGCTATTGCGTCCTGTTCAGTCTTAGATGATGAGATTCTCCTTGCCTGAGACGATGCATGCGTAATAGACTTGGACGCTTTCGTCTCTTTCGGCGACCCTTTCCTGGCAACCGCTGGCGTGACTTTCTTCTTTATGATGAGCTCACTCTCGCTATCAGATCCATTTGAGTCAGATGAGCTGAGGGGACCTGCACAATAGTCATCAATGGTCCGACGCGGTGTAATCTTCACGGCTGCACGCGGCACCACACCTGGTACTTTCGCCGACTTGCAAGATTCATTCAGTCGCGTGTTCTTCTCGTCGGGCTTCTTCTTGACCAGACGACGTTGTGACGTACCCAAGTCTATCAGATCCGAGTCTTCGTCACTTGAATTGATATACTCTTTCGAGAACACTTCCTTGACCTTTTCCTTACGCGCCGGTTCTCGTTTTCGCTTTTTGCCAACGGCTGGCTCTGCTTGGTGTTTGACGGCTGGATCATCAGGAAAGTCATAGATCTTGTCGTTCTTCATGTTACACGCCGGCGCATGGTCGTCATCCGATTCAATGTTGATAACTTGCTGTGTTGCCTTTTTCACAGGCATGACTCGTTTCGCTGGAGCGACGACCACGGAGCTACTTTCATGCTCGCTGTCGCTTTGATCAGAGTCTGGGACGATCAGAGGCGACATCAGGCTCCATTCATGCGCAGATAGCTTCCCTTGGTGCGTGTCTGTGTTTGTTTACGCGAATTTAGGAAAATTGTACAACGCGACGAGATACACAAAGTCACTCTATATACCGAAAACGAGCCTCGTCAGTCTTGGGGCCAGGTCAATGGCAATCCAGCCAACGCCCGTATACACCACCAACTTCGTCACCACCTCGACATCATATCGAACACGCGGCTTCTCAATCGTCCCATGCATCTGTCGCATATCCTCCCGTTTCGCACCTTCATAATCCATCGTTGCGTCATTACTCAAACGGCGTTGCTTGTCCCGTACATCCACCGCTTCGAACAAGTCTGCTGCAGATTGAGGTCCCACGCTATCCGTTCGTGGACGTCGAAAGTTGCGTACAAGCGTTGGCAGTTCCTTCATGCTGGGCAAGACTTCATCTGGAACACCTTCGGGAACAGTCTTGTATTTCGTTGCAGAGGCAAAGTCTCGACGTGGATAGAGAAAGCCAGCTTTGCTGAGGTAGCGATAGAATGGTGGAAGGATCGTAAAGAGAATCGGCTTCATTGTTGCGCGCCAAGCGAGAATGAAGAGGACGCCGAGTAATACACGTAGCAGTCCTCCAGCAATCGAAAGACCAGGTGACGACATGTACAAGTGTCCTGGATACGACCCTGTTGCATTGACATATGGATCAGCAGAATACCGCCAGAATCCAAAATACTGCCCAATCACCACCCCTGCAAAGGCAACACCATCGTCAAAACACGGACAGGCATCTGCAGGTTCTGGATGAAGTCTGACGAGAATGATGATGGAGATCAGGAGGATAAAGACACCCAAAGTGCCTGGTACGGAGATCCAGCGTTCAATGATGGGTGTAGCAGCCCATCGCGCCCAGCCTATACTGAAGCCTAGGATAGATCCTGCAATCACGTCGGAAAAGCCATGCATGCCGCAGTAGAGCCGTCCAAAGACAATCGTTGCTGTGTAGAGCGCCGTGAAGCATTGTAGAGCGAGTTTGGAGGATGCACTGCCTTCATATTGGGAGAGCATTGCAAATGCATAGAAGGCCACGGAGCATGCATTGGTTGAGTGTGAGCTCGGAAAGCCATATTCTAGCGCGGCTGACCCAGACATGTTTATGCGGTGCAATGGCGGTGAAAGCGGTCGAGGTAGACAAAAAAAGTCCTTGATGAAGCCACTGAAGAAGATTCCCGCTGCTAGTGTATCTACCATGGCATTCGCAAAGCTGACATTGCCGAACCAAAATATCATTGGCAGAAAGACGAGAAAGGCAGTGTGTGTCCCGGCATTCGCGGTATAGACAAAGTAGATGTCGAGAAAATTGGTTCGATACTTTTTCTGCAGCCGTGCAAGTATAGGCGTCTCTGCACGAATGATGGGGAGCAGCCTTGCACGTAGACTGTAGCGCAGACTGCTCAGTCGTTGTTGGTAGTGGTTCTGTGCAGACAAGCCGGCCTTCTTTAGGTCTGCGGCTTCCTGGTACGCTGGAATAGAGTAAGAAGACGCATTGGACAGGTCACGAACGAGTGACATGGACGTGGACTCAAGGCTGCATCCACAGACAACAGATGGCCCAAGTCGCGCGCGTGTTGCCCGAGATCTTGCAGCACGAATCAAATCAAAATCTCGCTACAACCATTCAGATGACACGGTAACTACGTGTACAAGGGCTTCACCACCAGCTGCCTGTCCATCTCCTCGTGTCGCTCTCGTACTCGCCCTCCAAATTGATGACAATCTCTCTTGTTGGACGCATATCCACTTCAGGATCGCTCGACACCGTGTAGACCTGCTGACGGGCATCATACTCCAACACACCCATATCGCTCGAGGTGATACGCTTGTCGCTTTTGAATGTAAAGAACCAGCCTTCACGAATCGGTGCAATACCAACAGCATGCGCACGTAGAGTAATCCCAACACGATCGTCACTCAACTTGTGCGACGTAATCACCGTCTTGACTTCAGGCTCCACCTCACTTGCATCCATCGAAGCATCACGTTTCATGTGTGTCTTGCCAACAATACCACTGCATTTGACTTCAGCGCCATTGATAAAGTCGCAGTAGATGTTGCTGCCTGAACCAGCACAGGCCAGCGTTGCGCCACAGTCTCGAAGAATCCATTGTCCAAAGAGACATTGCGCGTAGCCGTAGCCATTGCATTGGTAGGAACCTTCGACGCAAGCGCCACCAGCGACGGGACAGGTGTTGTCGACGGCCACAGGCGCAGGTGCTGGTGCTGGTGCTGAGGCAGGAACAGGAGCAGGTGCCGGGGCTGGGACCGGTGCTGGAGCGGGCGCAGGCGCAGGCGCAGGAGCAGGGGAAACGTTACCATTCTGAGCGGGTGGCTGAGCAGCCGGAGTCGTAGCGACAGGAACAACAGGAGCGGCCTGAGTCACTGGTACAACAGGCACAGCTGGTACTGCAGCCGGCTGCTGAACATTCTCAGTGTAAACCACCAACAATGCATTATCACCACCACACATCTGGTCAGCATCGCCTTTGCATGGGAAGTTGCAGTTGTTTGCTGTTTGTGTTGGCTTGACATCGCCACAGTAGCATTCATTGTAGTACTCAGTACCAGCGTATGCATAGCCCTTGGATGCGCAGAAAGCCGAGCAGATGGCACCAGTCATGTTATCTGCAATCAAAGTAGCTTTGTTGAGGGCACGGCCAGTTGGGTAGAAGTCGAGGTAGCAGTTGGTAGCAGCTGGCGTAGATGGACCCGCAGGTACGGCTTGGGTTACCTGAACGGGCTGCTTGATGGCTGGCGCAGCTGCGTCAGGTGTAGCTTGCGCACTAGGTGTCTCAACAATTACAGTACCGGTGGATGTGACAACCACATTGATGGGCGTACCAGTGACGGCAGTCGTCTTTGGCGTTTCAGGCACAATTACAGCCGGTTTGGGTGCATCCGGCACGACAACAGGGGCACTACCGCCACCAAGAGCCTGTTTGGCAATCTGAGCATAATTGTTGCTGTAGCCAGCAGGGGTATTGGCATAGGCCTGAGAAGCATCCCACATCATGACACCACCGAAAGATTTTGGGTATGCAGCTTGCAAGTCCTTGGCGGCCTTGACCATGATTTCAGGAGCGACATAGCCGGTCCCTGCATTGGCGGCAGAAACAGCGGCAGCGACACCCAGGTAGAGTTTGACATCCTTGTTGACGGATACTTCCCTCGACCATTTGTCCCAGACATCATAATTGAAGTTGTTGTTGCCATACTGATAAAGGCCGCAGTAGTTGTTGTAGAACTGTATGAAGAGCATATCAAACCAGGAACCAGCCAGTGCGGTTGCAAGACTTGCATCAGGATAAACACACTGAGGTGCACCAGCAATGTAGTATTGCTGTGCCGATTGACTGGCGTAATGAGATCGCATTCGCGTGATGAATTCTGGGTAAAACGCAGGATTGTTGTTTTCAATGTCCAGGTCAAAGCCATCAACACGAGAATCTCCAAAAGGTCGAATACTGCTGCTACCTCCACCAAAGTAGTTCCATAGATCGTCGGCTACCTGCTGCGCCTGCGCAGCACTGGAGAAGCCGTAAGCGCCAGAAGCGCCGCCCATCGAGAGCAGAATCTTCTTGCCCGATGCTTGACACATCTTGATGTCGGCTGCGATCTGATCACAAGCGATCAGACTCGAGCCTGGAATCGTAGATCCACCGCATGCATTGGCAAAGTTAAGCTCGTACGCGCCAACACCGAATGCAGTCAAGAACGAGATGGGAATGACATCAACGGTAGAGTCTTGGCAATAGCTAGACAGTCGTTGCTGTGAGCCGGCCGAGTTTTGTCCCCAGTATACAACGAGATTATTCGTGCTTGACTGTGAAAATGCGCTTGCTGTAGCAATCAAGGCCGCAGCAGAAAGCGCTGTCGTAGAGTGTCGCATGTTGAAAAGAGTGTAATTATTTGAAGAGCAAAGAGCAGAGTTGGAGCTTTCATATGAGCGTATGATGGCCCCGCGGTACGGTCAAAGAGCAAGCTCAATCTGTCCGATTCTGTCATGAGAGACAAGAGAATTTCCTCATTATTGCCCATCTGGACGTTATGCCAGCCACATTGTACCTTTTTCGCGTCACTTTTGTACAGACGCGTCAGCGGGGTCTATATTGAGCATCTAGAGCCAGAATGTCACAATCATCATTGAAATATGGCTGTTGGGCCAGACAGATGGTAGGCGGCAGGTCGGGTCAGTGGATGTCATGCGTTGTTGCGGTTTGTCGAGCCAGGGGTCACTCAGGTCGCAGGCACGTGAAACTACTGTTGAAAGGTGACAGTCACATAGCAAATAGAAGAGCTTCTAAGTTACAACTACGACAGTAGCATGTCTCAATAACTTCATCACACATCGATAAGTAGACCTGTTGAGTAGCAAGCGCATGGTCTTCTCCTGCTCCTGTTCACGTTGTGGATATGTGCGCGTCTGATTGGCTGCAGCAGGACATCGGCTACGTCTCGCTTCCAAGTGACCGCGTGCAGTGGCGGCGCGCACTACTTGAAAGTTGAAACTTGGCACCCCCATTCCCTTGTTGACTGCCAAGCTCTGACCGCGCTGTTCATACACTTATCGCATACTTACGATGCGGCCTCGTTGAGTCTGCAGCAAGTGTTGCATCAGCATTTTAGACTCAGGCGACCATGAAATTCGGCAAAAAGTGCGATAGAACCATACTGACGCACACGCTAACTTAAGCTTGCCGGGCAACAAGGTACCGGAATTTGCAGCACATTACATCAACTACAAGGGCCTCAAGAAGATCATCAAGTCTTCTGAAAAAGATGAACGCAAGGAGACAGACTTGACGGCCTTCTTGTACGAGCTCGACCGCAATTTGGAGGACATCAATGAGTTCTTCAATCGGCGCAATGGCGACATCTTTCGCCGGATCGGTTTGCTCCGTAGTCGTTATGCCATCAAAGATGCATCTGATCTGAAGCGACTTGATATGCCTTCTGAAGATTGGGAGGAGCTTGTCGCGGCTGTGATTGACTTGCGTTCAGCACTCCAGAAACTGCTCTTTTATGCTGAAGTCAACAAGCAAGGTATGGTCAAAATTCTCAAGAAGGTAGAGAAGAAGACGGGCGCTTTGGTGCGCGAATCCTACTTGGAAACGAAAGTCAACATGTTGCCCTTTGCGAGTCCAACGGCGACGCAAGATCAGCTCCATGAAGTCAATCGCTGGCTAAGCAAGCTTGTACCAGATGGAAAAGAAGTGCTGCTAGCCGCTTCCAAGACAGATGATAGCATTCGCCGCGTGCGCTCCGTCGTGCACATGGGTCTTGAGGAAGAGCGCGCCAAAGCGTTCGAGACCATTATCAGAAACAACGATAGTGAGGCACTCAAAGAACTATTGGACACGACTGTGCCTGCAATCTCGGATAAGGTTCTGGCAAATCTGCTCCAGCAAGCCCTCTTGGCGCATTCCTTTGATGTCGCTCGCCTGTTCTTGGATCGCATGACATCGCTCATCATTCAGGACGACATCAACGAGCGCAACGTCATTCACAAGCTCATCATTGTCCAAGGCAGACGCATCTGCAAGACAAAGGACGGACAGTTAGGAGGAAGTCCGCTTGCACAAGAAATGTTCATCACACCGGCCATTGCGCCTTCTGGCAATCTCAGCTTGGGTAATGCCGCGCTTGATTTCGGCAGTCGTACACGAGACGACTACAGTGAAGACAGCCCTGCGGCACTCAAATTTCTGTTGAGTAACATGAAAGCAAGTATGCGCAGCACCCTCGTCCACCTCGATGCGCACCACAGATCCCCACTGCACTATGTCGCCGAGTATGGCCTAGAAAAGTGTGCACAGGTGGTCATCAGCTACATGCTTGCATGGAATCAGTTGAGTGCATCTGATTTGCTCGAAGCGCCACGTTTTGAAGATGCTGATGGATATACTCCAATTCACCTTTGCGTCAAGCACAAGTATCCAATAACGCTGGGAGTCATGCTGCGTGCCAACAATCATGACAACAGGCAGACTTACGAGCTCCGCAAGTACCAAGGATCAACAGCTGTCAATCCGATCACACTAGCCATCGGTGCGCCAAACATCATTCGCGTTCTGTTAGATGCCGGCGTAGACGTCAACAAGCAGAATTATGAAGGTGAAACGGCGATGCACGCCGCAGCTAGGCTTGGCGACGTCGACTCGATCCAAGAGCTTTTGAAACCCAATGATCTGCAAACGGTCAATCTCTCTTTGGCTGAAAAGACGTATGGCTGGACTCCGGTGTTCGTGGCAGCTGTGGAGGGGCATCTTGAGGCTGTGCGCATTCTAGCACACGCAAGAAAAGCCCTTGATCAAGTGGACTTATCTGGATGGACCGCAATGGAACACGCTGTCTTTCGTGGCCATATCGAATGTGGCAAAGCGCTTGTGCCCATGAGTCCACCGGGCCCGACAAGCGTCTTTGAGGGCGTGCGACCACATATGACACCGCGTCACAGTAGTAGCGAAACTCGGGACGGGCTGACTGGAAAGGTTCAACCTGTTAAGTCTTTTGGTCATCGTTATCTTAAGGATAAGTGTATGATCATCGTCACCCTTGGCTCCACCGACTCGCGTCGTGTGCGCAGTCCAATACAGCTAGACAAAGTTCCTATCGCCGAAGCGAGTAGCACCAGACTCGACACCGCGCTTACGCTGGTTGTATCAGCCAAGAACGCAGAAGGAGACGCCATATTCTTCGACTTGCCCATGAGCGATGCGCCAACAACGGAACCTATTCTCTTTACAGCTACGGATCCAGACAAGGTTCAGCTCTTGTTTGATATTGTCCCGACATACTCTACAGGAGGTGCTAAGCTTGGACGAGCTGTTGCCTTGCTCAGTTCAATCAAGACCAAAGTGGGCTCCAAGAAGGCCTCGCTATGGGGAGCTGTCACGGTACCCATTGTCGAGTCAGAATCGCTCAGCGTCATTGGTACAATTGAATTTGAATTCAGTGTCGTCACACCGTTCTCGCACCCACAAATCTCGATTGAGAAGGAGTCGACTTATTGGAAATCGCTCATGACAACGCGTGTTATTGGACATCGTGGACTAGGCAAGAATCAGCCAGACCGCAAATCTTTGCAGCTTGGGGAGAATACTGTGCAGTCCTTTGTTGCAGCTGCCAACCTCGGTGCCAGCTATGTCGAATTTGATGTGCAATTGACCAAAGATCTTGTGCCCGTCATCTATCACGACTTTCTCGTTTCTCAGACAGGTATTGATGCGCCGGTTCACTCGCTCACGTTGGAGCAATTTATGTCTACCTCACAAGCTGAACGCCAAACGTCCGACTCGAGGAATCGATCGCGCGTGCATTCGCCTGACGCTAATGAGCCAAGGACTTTAAAAGAACGAGGCCGTTCTCGGAGTTTGAGCACACAGGAGATATTCTCCAACATTGAACGTATGAAGCATACAAGAGATTTCAAGCTGAAAGGATTTAAAGGCAATCAGCGTGGGCACTCTGTTCAAGATGACTTTTCCACTCTTGAACAAGTCTTCAAAAAGGTGCCCAAAAACGTCGGCTTTAACATTGAATGCAAGTATCCGATGCTGAGTGAGGCCGAAGCTGAAGAGATGGACAATACAGCGATTGAGATCAATCAATGGGTCGATACAGTCCTGCAATGCGTATTTGATCATGCCAAAGGGCGCGACATTATCTTTTCAAGCTTTCACCCTGACATTTGTCTTTTGCTGGCACTCAAACAACCGACCATGCCATGTCTTTTCTTGACCGAAAGCGGCACGACCTACATGTGTGACGTCCGCTCGTCCAGCTTGCAAGAAGCGATTCGGTTTGCTTCTCGATGGAATTTACTCGGACTCGTCTCTGCATGTGAGCCATTTGTCCTTTGTCCTCGACTCGTTCGCGTTGTGAAGGAGTCTGGCTTAGTTTGTGTGTCTTATGGTACGATGAACAATAACCCACAGCATGTCAATGCGCAAGTCAAAGCGGGTGTTGATGCAGTCATTGTCGACTCTGTTCTTGCCATTCGAAAAGGACTGACAAGTGAAGAAGCTGCTACAAATGGTCTAGGCGTGACGGCTGAACGCTCTGGCCCCAGTACGGGCCAGCTGACTCCAGAGAGCAGTGGAACGAGTGAGCCAGTCGTGGCGTGAGCATCAGTTTGGCGAATAGATCAAGATCTTATAGAATGGTTTACGAATAGAGATAACTACAAGAAAGAGAAGCTGTTGCAGCGCTAGAATTCGAGAAATGATATATGCTTAACGCGCCCGCGCGACAGCGTCATAGATCATCGACTCGTTGTATGGCTGCACATGTTCGTCAGGCAAGCCGCCGCCGACTGTAATGACTTGCGCTGGTGGAAGTGCCACGCCGAGACCGTATCGGCTGCTCGGCACACCATGGCTAGAGAATGAGTAATTGGCAGACGAAGTCTCGTTTATGGACGATGCTGGCGACTTGTTCAAGCCAAAAGCAGAGAGAGACAAAGCTGGCGAGTCAGACACTTCCTTGCGGAGCAGACTTGGGGGTGTCGGTGCAGTGCGCGGGCTGCTAAAGTCCAGAACGGGCAGCGAAGGGCTGGCAGTAGAGACAATCCTTGCAGGCGGCGTGACAGGAGCAGGTGGAGCGATCGTGATGCTTTCCTCGCTCGCAGAACGGACAAGCTGTTGAGCGGGACTGCCACGATTGATGGAGCGTGGAGATGATGGTCCGGCATGCGATCGCTGCACGGGCGAGCTCGCCGCATCGTGGAAAGATTGCGGCGACGCGGTCTGCGAACTAGCTTGCAGTGGAGGACTTGCAACATACGATGGGCGAGTCGAAGAAGCTGTTGCATAGCGCGGCTGTGGAGCATACATAGGCTGCCCGGCGTAGCTTTGTGTACCCGCGAACGATTTGGGACGAGGAGCTTCCAGAGCAGTCTTAGGAGTGAGCTTGATACCAGGATTCTGAGCCAGCAAGACTTTGGCCTGAGCACGGTTGATGCCTCGAATCTCAGCCAAACGATCAATCCTGTCTTCCTCAGCCTCAGTCTCTCGCTGTTTTGCTTCCCCCATTGGATTCAACTGTCGACGACCTTTTCCCTTCGTCTCGTACTCTCTGTCGAATTCAGTGGCACCTGAAGCAACAGGAGGAGCATTATCAAACATGCTGAAGCTGGTCGACTGTGGGCTGCGCGGCAAAAGCCTCGAGGCACCCTGCACAGTCTGACTGCGACGCTGTTGCAGACGTTGAGCTCGCTTCTGTCGTTCCCGAGCCTCCTTTGCTTCTACATCATCTGCATCAGCAGGGGCGAAAAAGTTGCTGGCACGACGAAGCATAATGCGAGGAGTGTTGAGAGCGCATCAAGGTTGGAGTGGGAGGACCTCTCTATATGCTGCATCCGGGGAATCATGTCTGACGCGAACCAGTGCCTGGAGTCTGACAAGCGGCCTGTCAGACAAGAAATGGCTGGCCAGAGTGTCTTAGGTTTTTTATTTCGGCGTCGCGCCAGCCTCCGCGTCTCGAGTCTCGACAACTTCCTGAGCTTGGACTGTAGCGTGCAAGTGAATCGCCGGCGAGTGCACGGCTTCTGCCCGTGCGTGTGGTTGAGGTGCAGAGAGCTCCATGACGAGAAAACTCCTTCATGTTGGTAGAAGTTCTGCGTTGGCCGCCGTGTAGCGAACGTCTCATTCTCACATGAATTCGATACATGTTCACCTGGGTAGCCAGTCAGCGCAGTTCAAGCTCTGCAACCTAGATTCAGCTGTGTCAGAGCCTAGACAAGAGACCAAAGCTTGGTGGCTCGTTGTCCGACACGCACAGCTAGAGTGCCGCAGGGCTACTGACTCTTAGGTGTTTAGAGTATACGCTAGCATAGCTAGCAGATCCGATAGGAAGCTAGACAACGATAAACAAGCCTCCAAGGTACAATTCAAGCTTCAATGCCATTTGATGAGGCCCGCCTTCATATCAGAGCTTGTATGCAATGGGAGATAAAAGGAGAGTATAGAGTACAGACACAGTTTGCGGCACCTGAAAAGACAGATCCAAAAATGACGTGAAGGGCGACAGAGCTTGATACTACATAGCAGCAATGAACTTCCTCAAGCGCTCAGCTCAGAGATTACAGCGGCAAGCCGTCGATGTACTGCGTGCTGACCCGACGCCTTCTACTGCGCGGCCAATGCCTCTATTCGAATTTCCCGCCGATGCAGACCGCATGATCACAGGATCCGATGCCGACTATCAGACTTCTACTTCTGTTGCTAGCATTCGAGCCTCGAAGGAGGAGGAAAGGCACAGAAGTATGGCATCAGCTGCTGCAGCTACAAACAATCCGAGTGATCCTGACAGCTACCTCACATTCGAGGGCAAGACAGCGCAAGATGGGTACGCTGCATTGCGATCCAAAGTCTCCGGTTCCTCCTTTTACGGCACAGAAACGTGGGATATCGGGCCCTATGCGAATCTATCATTACTCGTACGTGG
This sequence comes from Protomyces lactucae-debilis, assembly GCF_002105105.1. Taxonomy (NCBI): domain Eukaryota; kingdom Fungi; phylum Ascomycota; class Taphrinomycetes; order Taphrinales; family Protomycetaceae; genus Protomyces; species Protomyces lactucae-debilis. The sequence continues at coordinate 492,794 of NW_024467996.1, forward strand.
CGATAGTAGAAAGTATTTCGTCAATCTGCAGACGGACAGCTACCTCGCAACCGATCTCTACCAGCATCGCTTGTTTCTACGGACGCCAGGCGAGTGGGAGCATGTTGTCTTACCCTTTGATGATTTTACACTCACCAATAATGGTCAAATACAGGATCATCAGGTTGCCATGGACAAGTACCGCCTGAAAACGATCGGTGTCAGTATACTGGATCGTATGCCAGGCAAGTTCAAGTTAGACATCAAATGGATTCGAGCTGCAAATCTTGCTGGTCAGGCTGCACAGCCGGATCAGAATGATGCGAATAATCTGTGAGATATTCACTATAGAAACTGACGTTACATACATTACGATTTGATCTTTCTTCATTCGTCCAGTTGATCACGAATACGTCGGTCATAAGTACTGAGTGGTGCAGACTCCCTTTCCTCTTTGGCAACCTCGTCAAAGGCACGTTGCGTCTGTGCCCATACCTGCTCTTCCTTGCCCCAGCCAAGGCGCTTGTCCGTGTCTGGCTTTGTAGGACATGCTTCCACGGTGTCCTCATCGAGTCCGGCCAGAACCTTGTCTTGCATCGTTGCCTCTTGAGGCTTAGTGGACTTGACTGCTTGCATTACATCTGCTTGTAGTGACAAGTGTTCTACAATGGTGTTCACCTCACCCATACCTCCTGTACCGAGATCGCCACAAGCCAGTCTCTTCTCAATCGGTCCAAGCAGCTCGAAACGCAGCGTCTCTTGAAGAAATTGCAAGTGGCCGGCAGTGAGTGGGTGTGTGAACATATGCGTGTTCATAGCAGGACAGGCAATAAGTTTCTTTCCCTGTATCGTGTTGCTTTGTTTAAAAGTCTGCGTTGCATGCGTCTTCGTGTGATGCATAGCTGGTGTAGGTTCTGAGAGCTGAGTGTAGTCCCAGGCACGCAGTACTTCAAGCAGCAATGTATCACATCGCCCACTATTGATCTTTGCAAGCGTATCTGCGCTCAAGGGTGCGATCAGCAGGATATCAGCCCATCGACGAATCTCAATGTGCAGGACGGGATCCTCTCGACTACGCCAAAAGCGATATTCGTCTTCATCCTTGAACACAGTGACGCCTTGTAAGCCACTATCGAGTGTATTAATCAGCGCATTTGGAGATTTTGAATCTTGCAGATTGAAGAAATGAAGCGAGTCATTGGAAGGGAGCAGGATGATATTGAACTTTCCAGTGGCATGTAGCTTGCGCACGAGCTCAGGCACCTTGATGGCGGCGATGGAACCTGTGCAGCCCACCACAAGATTGATCAGAGATGCGCCGTCCGAGGTTTTATTATCTGGCAATTTGAGCGTTTCTGCCATCAGTGCTGGCTCAGATTCGGTAAGGGCCAACTGGCCATGTGCATGGGCGTCAGGCTCCAATTGACAACTAACGAGATGACACAAAGGTAAGAACTCAGAATTATGATGCGGATTGCTAAAAAGACATTAAACTGTTGCTACATACGCCCTAGAGATACTGTGAAAACAATCATGCATAAGGTGGCGTGATATTGCCATGCAAGCCATGGATACATTCCTTGCCGCCATGCTTATTGTGCTGCTCAATGGCAACGGGAGCAATCGCCACTTCAGCAGCAGGTCCTGTTGCAATATCAGCAATCACGGCTGCGCGCACATCTTTCGCCACACCAATCACTTCTCCTGCCAATTGTTGTTGACCGACATCTGTCTGCACCACACGCGGGAATCGTGCCACTGCTTCAAGGTCATCCAAGATACCTTCGACATTGTTGCGGATGTATTGTTGCCGAGTATCAAAGAATGGCTGGAAATCCCAGTGTGTGACTTTACCTTTACTCAATGCATCGTGCACTACACGACGAGATCGCTGTGACTTGAGGACTTGTTGCGTCAAGGTTGTGATGTCCACACGAGACTTGATGTCATGCAGGAATTTCGCAGCAAGATCGCTGTACTCTGTCGAACTAGCAAGGTTGCTGCGTTCAAGTGGATCACGCTCTAAATCATACAGCTCAATTGGGTCCGTTGGGCAGTAGATGAACTTGTACTGTGATGTGCGAATCATGAAGAGCGGCGACACGGTGCCTTCACCCATATACTCACCCCTGACCAGATCAGTACCTGTGCCACCTTGCAAGTATGGGAAGAGTGAGTGACCGTCGAGTGGAATAGTGGGGTCAATCACACGATGCGCTTGTCCACCAGTCGCGAGATCCACGAAAGTAGGGAGGTAATCGAGTGAGCTGACACTCTCCTTGACACGTCGTGGAGAGAAGTGTTTTGGCGCATACACCATGAGTGGGATTCGTGCCGACATTTCATAAAAGGTCATCTTGTACCAAAGCGAGCGTTCACCCAGGTGATCTCCGTGATCACCAGAGAAGATGATGATGGTGTCGTCTGTCAATTGACACTCGTCCAGGACCTTGCGCAATTGGCCAATATTATCGTCCACATACGAGCAGTTGCCAAAGTACGCTCGGCGCGCGCGCTTCTTTTGCTCATCCGTCAGTGGTTTGTCCTTCAAGTCAATCACATGCTGCAATCGCTGTGCATGTGGCTCGAGCTCTTCATAACTTGGCTCGTGTTCAGGCAATGGAATGTCCACATCCTCATACAAGTCCCACCACTCTTTTCGCGTGGTGTAAGGGTCGTGCGGGTGCGTCAATGCGACCGTCAAGAAGAAGGGCTGTTCCACATTTCGCCGAGCGTGGTTGTAGAGGTAGTTTTTCGCGCGATACATGACTTCCTCATCATAGTCGATCTGATTGGAGCGTACACAGACGCCTGCATCCGTGACGGATGCCATGTTGTGGTAATAGTCGAGTCGCATGTCTGAAGAATCCCAATTGACCGACCACCCGAAATCGCCGGGATAAATGTCTGCCGTCAGCCGCTCTTCGTAGCCATGCAGCTGGTCTGCACCAATAAAGTGCATCTTGCCAGCAAGTGATGTATGGTAGCCAATCGAGCGCAGATAGTGCGCAAATGTCGGATCCTCAGACGAGAGCTGCGACGCGTTATCGAATGCGCCGATGCGATGTGGTAGCTGGCCTGTCACCATAGCAAAGCGCGATGGCGCGCACAATGGCGCATTACAGTACGCGTTGTCAAAGACAACTGCATCTTTCGCCATACTCATGAGATTCGGCATTTTAATGACAGACTCCTTATTGTATATGGGGAGAATGGGCGCGGCCATCTGGTCGGCCATGATGAAGAGGATGTTTGGGCGCTTGCCGCCTGCGCCGTTGCCATTGGGTGCTGGTGCAGCTGGCCTTGCTTGTCCTGAGTTGCTGCCTGTGCCTGCGACCATGACGAGTGTGATACTGGAAGGGATACTGAGTGTCGCGTGAGGTAGAGTTCAATGAAGGAGTACCGATATTTTTTGTTGACGGTTCCTGGAGATTCCGATTGTGGGTGACGAGCAGAAGTGCGTTTGACTGATGCTGAGACTGACCCTGGGTGGTTTCTGCGAAGAGGTAGAAGATATAGGCAGAGGTCAAGGAGGAAGGAGCCTTAGCCAGAAGGAAGGCCCTGGATGCGCATGACAAATAGGCCGCATAGGGCTCATGTATGGGGAAAAGGCAGTCACTGGGGGAAGAAGGCGACAGAAATTCCAGAACTGGCGCCATCTCGACACCAAAGCACACCATCACACACAAATCACGCCTTGTTCTGCTCATGTTGCGCTATGCAGGCAGCCTGGCACACTGCAGGTGTCTGTCAATGCAGTCGTGGCTATACAAAGCCATTCTTGCAAAGCGCACACCGTTCATTTCGAGGTTAGGTGCTGCCCAGCGGCTAGTCCGGGGCCCCGACCTGCAGCTGGTGTAAGGAGCCTATCTCCAGGCTACACGAGCTTAACTTTAAGCTCGAGAGCTAAGACTTCTACATCTGGGATTCGACCAGGAGCTCAAGACCAGCTGTGCCGACGTCTTGACCAAGAGCAGCCTGTGACATACGGCCCACATAAGTATATAACACGGAACACATGCTACAATGACTTAGCCTGGACTCTGTAGCTGACTGCAGCTGCTCCTCACCTTGGAAGCCCCGACTGGCGCAACTGAGTCTGATCCTGCAGATCAAATTTGACAGGTGTGCGCCACGATCCAGGAGCATGTGAATTGAGGCTGGTGGCACAACACCTCGAAAGTTGAAACCAACTTAGGGTCAGAACCATATAGTCAATCTTGACCTCTGATCGGAGACTGTGCTCCCTTGCTAGGCTTCATTGACCGCCGTCGGATATCTTTGACCAATACTGCTTATTCCAGTCTGATTGGTTAATATCATGCAGAAAGCTGAACTAGATGAGCTCATTCTCAATTACTTGGACTCCGTGGACACATACAGCTCATGTCAAACAGCGCTCGCTGAAGAAATTGCACAAGTAATTTGCCAATCCTAAAGCTGCTTTGCAACGGGCTAATACGCTTTAGGCATTCGTCAAGCTTGCTCGAGCGCGTTACCTAGGGACACAAGTGGATACGAGCAGCTTCAAACAGACTTATGATCCTCACATCACCACGTCAGTCAGTCTGCGTTTGAGAACCCAGCTAACCCACAAGTTCGACAACAGTGTCCAATGAGACCTCTGTCTCGAAAATCGCCGTCTGCATCAATGGTAAGCTCAGCTCGGCAGGACAAGATGTAGAGCCCAATTGCCACAGACAAGAATTGGACGGGGCCACCGCACAGAAGCATGGAACACACAAGGAGATGGAATCGCAAGAAAGTCCATTGTCCAACAAATATCCCCGTCCGTCTTCCCCGGTCGAGACTGAAGTTGAACTATCAGATGACCAAACACTAGAGCAGTTGAGTCAATTGCACTTAGCCTCTTCGAGCAAGCCTCAAGGCCATCCGTCCGCAAATGCGAGCGAGCCTGCGAGTATTCCGAGAAAGGCCAAGTCTAGTCGACGAGCACGGTCGGACCCACTCAATGCATTTGGCGCAATGCCATCTACTGCTGTCCGCGAAGCTCAACAATCTTTCATGATGGTCGTTGAGCGCAGTGTAGCCGCCATCAATGCACGCCGCGCGTTAGAAGAACATGAAGAGCTCGTTGCAAGCTACAAGAGGCTCAAGCCAGAGAAGTGACGATTGGGTAAACTATACACTAATCACGATGAGGGAAACAAAAAGGCGGCTTCAAGCATCTTCGTGCACAGGCAGCACGAGCCCAGCATCGATCTCGCATGGAGAATTGTCAAAATTGCCGCGCAACCAAACAGTCACCTTGCTCATAGCTTTCAACGTCGTCGTCACATTGCCAAGCTCAAATTCGACCGTCGCCGCATCTTCATTCTCGCTCGCTGCAATAGCGAGGGTTGCGATGCCTTGCTGTAGATCGCTCGTTTCCGCCTCATCATCGACCTGGGCACCAATAGCAAGAGGCGCAATGAGTGCTGCACGCTCGTCATCAGCACGCTTTGGGCCTCGTCGTTTCGACGAGCCTGGTTGCCCTGCATCGGCTGCGGCCTTCGCCATGGCTGGTGCATCGGCCTCATCCTGTCGTGCCTTGAGGACAGCGAGACGTCCAGCCGGTGTACGCCAAGTGACAGTCGTTGTCTCTGCATTCTCATCATGCACGAAACCGCCAATGGCAAGGGCCTTGTCATAATAGATTCGCTTCTCTAATGCCATACTGGGCACAATGATATCCAGAGATCTGTCCTTGACACTAACAATGATGGCTTCCACTTCGTACCCTTCATCGACACCTTGTTTGGCCCTGCGTTTGCATTCTTCCTCAATGAAAGCGCACAGGTACAGCATAGAAGATCGTTCCTGAGCTGTTCGTGCATTATCCTTGCGCACATTGCAATTCTTGGCCCAAGCCTCACATTCCTCTGACAGGAAGCCAGCGTCGAGGCTGCTTTGCGCTTCAGGGTCAGACTTATCTGCATTGTCGTATCGTAATGCACGATCAAGCAGACGGTGGACCACAACATCCGCGTATCGACGAATAGGCGAGGTAAAGTGCGTGTACAGCGGTACAGCCAGAGCATAGTGAGACCAAGTATCACTGTCTTCATGCAAACCAGTACAGATGTACTCTGCTCGTCGCATGCTGCGAACTGCCGTGTTTTGCAAAACAGCCACCACTGGATTCGTCTTGGCAAGAGCACCAAGCTTGACGAAGCCCTCTTGAAGGGTTGAAGACGACGAGGCATCAATGTCAATGCCAAGCCTCGCAGCGTAGTTAACAAACTCTTGCAATGGTCTATCCTTGGGTGGCGGGTGCATACGTAGCAAAGCGTGCTCCGGGAATGCATCCACAATCCTTTCAGCAACACTGATATTTGCCTTGAGCATGAATTCTTCGATGAGACGATTGGCATCTTTCAGCTCGTACACCTCTGCAACACCTGGGATACCATCCTTGTTGAGCTTAAAATTGAGCTTGAAGGCATTGATGGTCAAAGCGCCATTGTCGAACCGCTTCGCACGCATCGCCTTGGACATCCGAAGCAATGTCTTGACGTCTTGCGTAATTTCAGCTTCCGTGTGACCACCGTCAATGGCCTTGCCGACACCATCTGCCCAAGATTGGCCGTCAAGCAAGTTCTGCGCCTCGCCATAAGCAAATCGCACAGCACTGCGAATGACGGATCGTCCATACCAGCGAGGGCCGACTTCATTCCCATCTGCGTCCATCGTCCAAGTCACCGAGAAGGCGAGTCTATCAACAGCTGGGTTGAGGGAGCACAGCTCTTCACAAAGGAGACGCGGCAACATCGGAATTGCTCGCTGCACCATATAAACTGTTGTTGCTCGCTCTCTCGCAACCATGTCGAGTGCTGAATCTTGCTCGATAAAGTGCGAAACATCTGCAATGTGTACACCAATCTCGTATAGTCCATTGCCGAGCTCTCGAACAGATAGGGCATCGTCCAAATCACGAGCAGTCTCTGGATCAATTGTACACACGCGATCTTTCCTGAAGTCACGTCTGCGAGCAATCTCGTCGGGGGTAATGGACCATGGCGTAGCTGGCAGGCAAGCTAATGCGGATGGTGGATGGTCTCGCGTATCGACATCACAATCAGCGAGGATCGCAGCTGTCTCGGCTTCAATATTGCCCACCGTGCCGAGCTCACTCACAACACGTCCACGAGGGAATCGAGAAAACTCGCTCCAGACGATGATGCGTGCTGCATAGAGTGTCTTTTGCTTCTGCAAGATGTTGTGAACCCAGTTCCGGCCTTGCAATTCGCTAGGCAAATCTTGCTGGTGGAGCACAATGAAGGGAACGCGATTGTCTTGCGGCTGGAAGAAAAAGGTGCGGGCATGCTCCTGGTTGGCAATGATGGCTCGCTCATCTAGTTCCTTGCTGCTGATATCCCAGCCTGGCGGACGAATGATGCCTGCAATACGTGCCAATGGACGCGACGCAATGATATGCACCACTTTAGCACGAGTGCGTCCTTCGTGATTGGCTGCATTTCCATTTGTCGTCGAGGCATTACCCTGGGCTTGGACAACTTCGATGATGACTTCATCGCCATTCAGTGCACGATTGCGGGCCCGATCGCCTTCAATGAGAAAGTCGTCATTGACTGCCTTTGTCGTGATGGAGACCCATGCATCTTTGCGAGCCTTGGGACTGATACGCAGAGTGCCTTTATGGAACTTGCCAGACTTTTGTTAGTTTTATGTTGCACGGGATTGTACATACGTCAACTCCTTCCAATGCTGCATCTTTGCTGATGTAGGCATCGAAATACTGCCTACTGTTATTGCTAGGCAATTCATTGACTTTGGTCTTTTCAGCACTTTGGGCGTTTTGATTGCGGTCTTTGTTCACAGCGAAAGCCCTGGCGGCCTCATTCTCATCAGCCGGTGATGCAGAGGCAGCATGGGCAAGCTTGTGCTGAGGTTCCTCTCCATGTGCGCTGCTGGAGCTTTCCTCCTTCGTCGCAATTGAGCGCTTGCTTGGTGACGCTCCGTTGAGTTCAAATCGGCCATGTATACCACGGCGAGCACCGTATGCAAAGGGAGGCACCTGTGAATTGCCCCCGATCCTAGGTGAGCCGTGGGACGCTCTCTGCTCAAGTCGCCCATTGCGTGCTCTGGACTCAGCTGACCGAGCTGGCTGCGCTGGGTGGCCATTCGTTGGTGCAGTGTGCGCAACCAAACCCATAGTCCGCGAATATGGCGCAGCCTGCGCGAATGATGGACGTGCATCTGGCACTTGAACACCCGGAGCACGAGCGATGGTAGCTTCGTACGAGATTGACTCGACGGGCTGCGCGGGTACGTCTGGAAATGCATCTGTACTAGTTTGAAACTTGGATTGAGGGACTGCTGAGTTGGCAGGCTCGACGAGCTTAAACTTTGGTGTCTTTGGCGAAGCTGTTGCGAGGACTGGATTGGCAGACACAGGAGCGGCATCCGGTCCCAGCAGGCTGTTCTCAGCTTTACGAGCATTGGCCTTTGCTTTACGTGCCTCCTTGCGATTGAACTCCTTCAGTCTTTTTTTGTTTTTCTCCTCGTCGAATGTCCCAGGTACAGTTGAAGTCGCATTGCTCGTTTCTGCGTCGCCAATGGTGACAGGCTTGATTGTGCGACTACCTGCCTCTCGCTCGAGCTTCTTGCGAACAGCTTCTTGTCGCAAGAGCATGAGCTCTTCAGGCGTCATCTGAGCCAAATCATCTGTAGTCAAGACAACTGGACTGGGAGCTGCCGGTGCTCGTTTGACATGAGCGCGCGACCTTGACGCTGATGCAATGGGTTGAGGGGCAAAATTAAGAGCCTTGGCAGGCCCAGAGGAAGCATGTAGCTTCGAATGATTCTCATAACCAGTCGAGCCCGAAGCAAGGCCATTGGGTGCCTGAGCGCCAGTATCAAAGAGAGCCCTGTTTGCTTGTTGCTGCGAGGATACACGCGAATCTGGCATGTCCGACCTGCGCGCCCGCCTGTTTTTGCGAGCTGTACCTGGAAATCGTTTAGACGCATCCTGTGCAGTAGGATGCTCGGATCCCGGATCATGGTCCATGGCACGAGGTTATTGAAGCAAAAGAACTTGAGGCCCGGCCTTTGTACGAACAGACGCAGATACAATGAGATGTCGAAGACGCAAGGAGAAGGTCGCCGCTCAATTCGAGTCGGCAGAGACTCCGGCAAAGGTATGCGATGAACAAGTGATTGAGTCGTGACGTCTTGCACTTGATCTCGTCGCGTCTCTTGCCACACGCATTTTAGCCGAATCTATTGTCTCAAACATGATACTTATGCTACGTGTAAATACTCCTTGGAAGTGGCCTAATGAAGCCTGGCGAGGTTCTCGACAATCTGCTCAATCTCGGCGGTCGTCCTCTCCACCTTCTTGGCCACCTGTTCTTGCTCAGCCAGTGACATTTCAAGGTAATGCTCAAGCAAATCGCCATCAACAAAGCGCTTCGGCTCCATTTCCTTGATACTGGCAGACTTGAAGGCTCTGAATCGTGCGTGAGAGAGCCCACCAATCGAACTGATTGTCTCGCCAATTGCAGTCTGTAATGCCAACAGGAAATTGACTTGGTCACCTTGAATCTCGCCGACAATACCGATTGACCCGTCCACCGTAGCAAAAACACAGTGTGGCTTGACAATTGCATCGTCATCTTGCTGCATAATTTGTCCTGGTACGATCCTGTTGATGAACTCGCCGTACCTGAACGTCCCTGTCCTGTCGAGGCGCATTTCATTCTCTGCCAACGGCGAATCACTCGGAGCATACAGAATGAGGTTACCCTCAATCTCACCAGCCAGAATTGTCGTCTCTCCAAAGTAGCTAACTGCAGACATCCATGCTGGAGCAAAGTCTCGGGCTTCTTCGGAGATTCCATCGACAACTCGGCCAGCACTAGGGTCTTCAGTCTGTGCCCGGACTTTGAGAGTTGTGACGGACCTCATCATGTCGCCGACAACAACATCATGTCCGCGTGCAGCCACCGTGATGGCAAAGGTACTGCTCCTGAACTGGCCAACCTCTTTCAAGCTATTGCTCTCACAGCGATAAAGCCGTACGTAAGAACTGATCCCCGCAACGATACCGTCCCCTGGGACACTAACAAGGCTGTACACCGCACCACAAACCTCAGTTTGGGAATCAAGCCACAGGGACTTGTCAGCGTCGTTGATACCAAAGGATATAATCCTGCCACGCTGATCCTCGCTGCTTGATTCATGATCTTGGTAGGATGTTCCAACGATGATACGCTGCTCGCCTTCGTTTGTTGTGTGAAGGCAAAGCGACTGGCACATTTCTTGCGCCTCAAGCTCGTATGAGTCACGTTCCTCAAAAGTTATCTTGTCATAGACACGCACAAAGCTGGACTGTGTCTCATTCCCAGTGAGGGCATCGACCTCCATGCGTAGAGTAATGGTGGCAATGACATCGTCCATTTCAACCAATCGACGAACAAGCTCACCAATCTTGATGGTGCGAAATTGTAGCTTCTGGACATCATCAATCCCGCCAAAGCGCAATGCATCGTCTGTTGCAACAATGACACTAGAGCCAAGCGCAGTATTGGCAAATGCAGTGAAATAGTTGCAAGAAGCCAAGTCAACTGCAGAAAAGGCCAGCTTTGACCTTGCGCTATAGATGACTGTAGGTCTGTCACTGATGGCAAATACATTGGGGCCTTGTGGAGTGTTGAAAGCATGCAGACTGACAGGCGCAGTGCCGAGGGAAGCCTGCTTCCGGCCTGAGACAGTGGCACCCTCAGAGTCAAATACAAATGACAGGAGGGAGCCGTCATTCATGCCAAGCAAAAGCATGGGAGAATCTATGCCGTTCAACTGCTGTACCACGATTGAGTGAACGACCAAATCGGTCTCAAGCGGAATCTCCGCAAGGTTGTTGAGACTTGTGTTTCCAACCCACAGAACAGGTTCATTCCAGAAGGTGACAAACACTTTGTCATTGGCCGCAGCCAAAGCTCCAGTCTCTCTGCCTTCGAACGCATGCTGAGCTCTTTGCTTGATAGAAGATGAGCTGAGTGCGAAGCTGTAGAGACTATTGTTTGCAAGGACGCAAAGACCTTGCTCAACGTGCTTGGCTGCTGTGATGTTTTGTAGTGCCTTGGAGTCAATGACGACGCTGTCACTCAAAAGTTTGATCTCCTCCTTTGTTACGAGAAGCACCTTGTCGTCCACTTCGCTGGCCAGAATGATGTTGTCGTCTCCTGCGCTAATTTGCTCTAGATCACCATCCGTACCGACCTTGAGCACAATATAGCCGCTCACAAAAGCAACGACAATCAAAGCGCTCTGCTCCAGTGCCCATAGTCCACGAACTCCAGAGACTCCCACTTCGTAACGCTCATTTAAACCCACGCCATATTTGATGACTCTTAGACAGCCATCTTTGTATGCGCCAGACGCGGCAATCAATGTAGCTGCGCCTGCTGTATGACTTGGCTTCTCGAGCAACAAATCTAGTATTGGACTCAAATTGGTCCGCTTGCCCAGGATACGCAAATCTGGCCAACTGAATAATTGAGAGTCGCCATAGTGACTTCCAAGGAAAAGTTCATCCTTGAGTGCAACGAGCACAGTTGGCATACTGAATGGCGTCGTGTCCTTCTCGGGGTCTGCTGCTTGGCTCAAGTGCTTCAGCTTTGGCATCGCATCGCCTTCGATGTCAAGTGTATATAGCAAGCCATAGTCGTCGCCCAGAAGCCACTGGGATGCACTCAGTCGAGTGCGGCAATTATATAGCGTAGCGGTAGAAAGCGCCTCAGTTTCGAATGGCTTACCGGGTGAAATGCGATACATCTCTTTCTCGCCTAGACAAATTACTGTACCCTTACCAATATCCAAGGCCAAATCTGTGCCTGGTTGAAATGGGCCAGCTGCCAGCTTGCCGGGAAGCAGATCAAAGTCGCCTTTTCTGGGGTGCAATTCATAGCTCTTGAAGTGCGTCTTCTTGTGCAGATCGGTGTACAAGATTCCAAAGCAAGTCAATTTATCTACTGATGGAAGTAGAATGAGATCATGTGCCTTGACTTCGTTGAAGCGGCAGGTGACGGGCGTTCCAAAAAGTCGGGCTCCATCGGCTGAGCGCTTCCTTGGATTGTTCGTTCGCTGAATTGGAAAGACATTGACGACACCCAGATACTGATATACAAGAATATAGTCTTCATTTGCAACAACTCGAGGGCCGCCGTCAGGCTTGATCATGCCCGGAGCTTCGAGGTCGCCTGCAGCACCTGTAATGACTGAATCGCCAAAGACAGACAGAGTGAAATAGTGCTCATCGTCTGTCGTTACAAACAAGTGTTCACGTACGTCTGAGCCTGGAAGGAAAGCCGTCAACGTGGCGATGCGGCCAAAGCAAGTCAGCTCAAAGAGGGGTTTGAGCGTATGCGGCTGATGGATGCTGATGATATTTGAAGAAGCTGTGACGAGGTGCGGCGTAGTCTCGTCAGTAAGCTTTGCCGAGCAGGCAATCTTGACGGAGGTGGCCTTGGAGGCCGTGACTACGTAAGCCATGATTTGAGCAGCAGGTAGAGTCAAGCAGAAGAATGAGGATCTAGCAAATTGAGCTTGTACTGCCGAGGTGTCTTAGCAGCATCAAACAATCCAAAGTAGAGCTGTAGCCTCGATCAGTCCAGGAAGAGAAGCAGCCTCGAGTCCTGACCCTCTCTGAGCAGAAGTGATTCCTTGTGAGTTGGGGGTCGTGGTTGTCGTCACTCAGTCGCCGTCATCTGAACCACGGGAACAGCACGCGGCACCTTCAACAACCAACAACTCCGGAAGCAGCAGCCTCGCAACCACAACACCACACCCACACACACGTACATACACGGCCACACCCCCTTCGCACGGCAGCAGGACAGGCCCGGGCATACTCTTGCATCTGACAGGCCCAAGGCACCGCGTCTAGCTTCTTTGACACCTCGCTGTCATCTCGGAATAGCTCGGCACATCCGCCGGAATATTTTTGCTTGCCAAGGCCTTTTAAAGTGCTCAGCTCATCCTCTTATAACACTTCTTGTTTAGCACGACGCAAATCATCCACTTCTGCATCGCCTGAAAGAAAGTAAAAGCGTTGGGTCCAAGAAGCAGTGCCCATCATGGACGTACGTCAACCGAATAGTGGCGATGAAACGGAGCTGATCATACAGGACATGGAGAAGAAAATACAAGATGTTTATCGTATGTCACACAGCGCATGTGATCATCGAATAATGCTAACATGCAGGGAAAATTCAGCGGGAGAATACGTTGATTGAAGGTTCGATCCGCATGCGACAAGGCACGTCCAATCCGTCCGTTCAACAAGCGCTCGATACAAAGATCCGAGAGGGACAAAAGAATATCAGCTATTTGCAAGAGTCGCTGAGCAAGTTGCAGATGTCTCAATCGAGTGCGCCTCCGCTGCCGCCAAAGAACGACCCAAGCAGTGCACACGATATGGCACGCTTGTCAACTTTACCTACGCCACGGGCTCCGTACTCTCAGCAGCCTGGGCCAGGTATTCCCAAGACGCGCAACTACACAAAGCTGGGTATGTTCATTACTTTTTGCATCGGGCAATCACTAACATGTAGATCTCATCAAAGCAGACACGCCGCACACGCCGGCCAAAATTTCGTTGATGCTGCAGCAATTGGAATTCAAGTTGACGGTCGAGCGCCAATACAAAGAAGGTATTGAAAAGATGCTTCAGCTCTATGAAATTGAAGGAGAGCGCAGAGCAAAGTCTGATGCAAAGGCGAAGCAGGTTGAATCACAACAAAAGCTGCAGCTACTCAAAACGGCACTGAAAAGATATGAGGCCCTACATGTCGACATTGACGAAGAACCCACTGGCGATGATGACTCAATGAGTGCACCGAACCAGCGGAAACCTCTCTCAGGTCAGCTCAAGATCGGCATCAAGGCCGTTCGCGAGGCCGACCATGCTACTACCACACGTTTTGGTCGAAGCCCAGAGACATTTGTGGTTGTGAAGGTTGAGGATATTGTGCTCGCCAAGACTGCAAAGGTCCGAACAGATAAGTGGAGTGAAGAGTTCAATTTGCAGGTTGACAAGGCCAATGAAGTGGAAATCACCGTCTACGACAAGGCTGGCGACACTCCGCTGCCCATTGGACTGCTTTGGATCCGATTGTCTGATATTGTAGACGAGTTGCGAAGGAAGAGAATTGAGCAGGAGATTCAAGCGAGTGGCGGCGAATGGGTCTCTGCCGATGGCCTGCAACAAGGCTCTTACCAATATCCTGGCTCAACTGCGCCGACCATGCCTGGTCGCACAAACACTGCGAATCGCATCACTCCGCTCGGCTCTCACCCGTCGATTCCTTCAGCGTCCGGCACCGAAGCATGGTTTGCTCTCGAGCCAGCTGGCCAGATTCAGCTGAGCTTGGACTTCATCAAGGATACGACCGGCAAGTCGCCTGCGCTTGGCGGCCGAGGTGGTCTCCGTCGACAAGCTGCTATTCGTCAGCGCAAGGAGGAAGTGCATGAGATGTATGGCCACAAGTTTGTGCAGCAGCAATTCTACCAAATAATGCGGTGTGCTCTTTGCGCCGAGTTTCTGAAGAATGCAACGGGCTATCAATGTGCAGACTGCAAATACACTTGTCACAAGAAGTGTTATCCCCGTGTCGTCACCAAGTGCATCTCAAAAAGTAATGCAGAGACTGATCCAGATGAAGCAAAGCTCAATCACCGAATCCCGCACCGCTTTGAACCACTCACTAACATTTCTGCCAATTGGTGCTGTCATTGCGGCTACTTGCTTCCACTGGGCAAGAAGAATGCACGCAAGTGCAGTGAGTGCAACCTCACTTGCCATACGCAATGCTCGCATCTTGTGCCAGACTTTTGTGGCATGTCTATGGAGATGGCAAACCAGATTCTTGCCACGATCAAGCAATCTACCAATGCAATCCTGTCCAGGCCACCAAAGGAGAAGTTTTCAATGACAGACAACATGAATGGCGGTTTGAGTGGTCGCCCACCGCAGTCTCATCAGCAACGGCCGGTTCGCAAGCAAGTGGTGAGCGAGCAATCCTACACGGGAAGTACGCAAGACTCTGAGTTTGGACGTCCACAAAGCGCTGGACGACCTCAGCAGCTACGGCTAGACTCGAATGCAGCGGCAGCAGCAGCCATCAACCGCACAGGATCCTATGCTTCGTCCTCGCGGCAGTCTCCTGGCAGTTCACCAATTACCGAACGTCCATCACCGCAGAGTCGCCCTTCTGCAGGACCTCGCACAACAAGTGCTGCTGCAGCTGCAGCAGCTGCTGCGTCCAAGGCACTTTCTGGCGCGACGGGCAGTCAATCGCAGCGATATCCACCTTCACCTTCGCAGCGCACCAGCTACCAGGATCTCCGCCAGCAGCGTCCTTCACAATCGACTGCAAGTGAAAGCAATCTGGTGCTGCCCAACGTGCCACTCGTCTCGCCCCTTTTGTCCACCAATGATCGCAGGGATCCCATTGCACAACAATTGCAGTCCCCAGCACAACCCGGAAATCGTCAACAGGCTGCACCACAACAGCAAGTTACGTCGCCGCAGCAGGGCCAACCTACCTCTCAACGGCCACGTCGTGTGGGCCTTGCCGACTTCAACTTTATTGCTGTGCTTGGCAAGGGCAACTTTGGAAAAGTCATGCTTGCAGAGTACAAGGCTACCAAGAAGTTGTATGCCATCAAAGTGCTCAAGAAGGATTTCATTATCGAGAATGATGAAGTAGAGAGTACGCGCTCGGAGAAAAGAGTATTCTTGGTTGCCAACAAGGAGCGACATCCCTTCCTCATCAACCTCCATTCTTGTTTCCAGACAGAGACTCGCGTCTACTTTGTCATGGACTACGTGTCTGGAGGAGATCTCATGCTGCACATCCAAAAGGAGCAATTTGGCCGTCAGCGTGCTCGCTTCTATGCTGCTGAAGTGTGTCTTGCTCTCAAATACTTCCACGAGAACGGTATCATCTACCGCGACCTGAAGCTCGATAACATCTTGCTCGGAACGGATGGTCATATCAAGGTAGCCGACTATGGTCTCTGCAAGGAAGAGATGTGGGCTGGTCAGACCACCACGACCTTCTGTGGTACGCCTGAGTTCATGGCACCGGAGATTCTAGCTGAGCAACGCTATGGTCGCGCAGTCGACTGGTGGGCTTTCGGTGTGCTCATCTACCAGATGCTGCTGGGCCAGTCTCCCTTCAGGGGCGAGGACGAGGATGAGATCTTCGACGCCATTCTCTCTGATGAGCCCCTCTATCCCATTCACATGCCAAAGGACTCGGTCGACATTCTTCGCAAGCTCCTTATTCGCGAGCCGGAGAAGCGTCTTGGCTGTGGACCAACCGATGCTCTAGAAGTCATGAATCATCCATTCTTTGCTGATATTGACTGGGATGCCATCTACCACAAGCGTGTCAAGCCTACTTACGTTCCTACCCTTCGCGACGCGACTGATACCTCCAACTTTGATGAAGAGTTCACCAAGGAACAGCCCAAATTGACCCCAATCAAAAACAGTGGTTTGTTGACGGCTCAGATGCAGGAGCAATTTAGAGGATTCTCCTGTACATGCGACTGAGTCGTTCAACAGGTCGCGTAGCCCATCTTTAGCTACGTACAGTCAATCATAAGCTAGATTTTTGTTCATAGCATCACCCGCGGTAGTCTCTTGTACGTTCGAAAATTGCAATATTTGAGCTTGAGCATATCTACCGCAGTGCAATTGACACTAACAGATGACATCCGTCGGTCCCTCGCTACTCGCGGTTATAAAACGCTGCGACAGGCTCGCCTATGAGAAGTCGCTCGAATCTGATGCTTTCTACGTTGATACTGCCGACTTCAAAACTTCATCTGGCGAGGTGGTTGGTTGGATACATAAGCTAGCTTGGCTGCAATTGAACAGACCAGTAGAGCGAGATGCCAAGCAAGGACTGCTCGATGCCTTCTTGGACATCACCTGTAAGAATGGACGAACATCTGTTCAGATACGATCCAATCTGAGCCAGTCCAAACCGGACAACGCATGGGCCCAAGAGATCGCTGAGAAGATCCGTTCACTTAGTCTAGACGATATACCAGTCTGCTCGCAAGACGCCTTTCAAGGCTTGTCCACGGAAGCCAAGGAAGCAACAATCCTGATTGCTGCAATCACGGCAACCTGGCGTCGTGACAGACTCGATGAGTTTGGCCCTCTTCGTGGCTGGCGAGATGAAATGTACACAGTCTTTGCAAAGCGAGGCACACCCGCTTTGATGCTTGAGCGTGCTGCATGTGGCCTATTCGGAGTCGTGACTTATGGTGCGCATCTCAATGCTTACGTCTTGCCAGATCCAAGCCTTCTACCACCGAAACCGTCCCTAGAGGCTATCAAAGCTCATCGTCTACGCACACGAGTCTGGTGTCCACGTCGCGCAATGAACAAGGCCACATATCCTGGCATGCTAGACAACACTGTCGCCGGCGGCATCTCGAATGGTCTGTCGCCATTCGAAACGATTGTTAAGGAGGCAGATGAAGAAGCCTCGATCCCAGAAATTGTGGCACGGACTCAGATTCTTCCAGTTGGCGTCATCAGCTACCTCTACGCCGATGGAGAGGTAGAGGATCGCGCAGGGTATATTCAGCCCGAAGTGCAGTACTGTTTCGATATTGAGGTGGCGGATCCCCGCGAAGCAGGGGCCATCATACCACGGCCCAACGATGGCGAGTCAGAGGCATTCGAACTGCTGGACTGCAACGAGATTCTTGCCATCATCAAGCAAGGCAAGTTCAAGCCAAACTGTGCTTTGGTCTTGATCGATTTCATGATTCGACGAGGCATTCTCACTGAAGAGGACGAGCCCGCCTATATCGAGCTGTTGGAACGGCTCCATAGACGACTTCCATTTCCTACACGCTAGACTATTTACAATTTACTCTTACGATCACTAAATGACCCAAGCTTGCCTTCGACAACCTTTTGCAGAGTCTCATGCCAGCCTTTGACAACTCCATCTTGCATCCCTACACCTTCGACATTTAGCGGCTCATCGAAGCGCATCATGTCGTACATTTGCTCGTATACATTTCCTTTGCTATTGCCAATAGCAGAGTCAAGGTACCAGTCATCAAAGTCAAAGGCATCCACCAAACGAACAGCCTCCTGGCCGACGCGTGGCAGAAGGTCATCTCGGAGTTCCCTGACCCATTCGACCTGCTCACTCGACATGAATGGATAGAGCTCTCCCAGATTGGTCAAGACGCAAGTGGCGAAGAACAGGTCGCGCAAGAGGAAGAGGACCTCGCGAGTTGGAGCCGATAGACTTTTAAGCTCTGGCCCAGACATTCTCTCCGAGAAGTTTGCGAGGAGGAAGAGCTGCATATGAGCTCGAGAGGCGTTGTAGGCGTCTTCGTGGTCAATTGAGCCTTGCTGGGGACCGGGTTTCTGGGAACGCTTTAAAGCCATCTCCACAAGATGCTTGGCGCGCATCTCGAGCAGTGCATTCTGAAGACGTTCATCACGAATCCCATGAGCAGTTTTGAGAGCCCATGAAGCTGATGCTGCTGTTGACGTCTTTTGCAAATAAGCCGTTGCTTTGGACTTGGACTGCTTCAACGATCGGACCAGATACTTGCAGGTCTCCCCATAAAGGACCCAATTCTCACCTTCAATAATAACTCCGGCGGATGGATGTGAGCTGATGAAGCTAAACCCAGCAAACTTGTGATAGCCAATGCCACCAGTAGACTCCTTACAATGGTTGCATGCCTCGAGTGACGTTTGCGTAGCGTAAGCTTTCAGGCCAGAACTCCAGGCATGTAGTTCAGCGAGACGATCACCAGTGTCCTTACTAAACGGGTCTGCCTTCAGCTGCTCTTGTTGGTGATTGTACAAGTCTCGCAGATAAAACGAGGCAAACAGGAGCGGAAACACTTGCGACAAGTACGGCAGAGTTCGTAGCTGAATAGACTTGTACTCTGCAATGCGTGGCTCAAGGCTGGCTCCATTCCTGGTCGAGCCTTGCCGCCTGAGATTTGAATAACGGATTGCCAGTGTCAACGCCCTAGACATATTGTGAATGGCCAGATCAACCAGGAAAACTCGCACAAGTGACATTGTGCCTCGAGCCAACACCTTTGCTGCTGGGTTGAGATACGTGTATACTCCCTCGCGGGAAACCTCGACGTTCTTCATGAGGAGCGTCATGCGCGGTGTTCGGAAGTGATAGAAGCGCATATAACCGTTGTCCATCGATTCTGAGCCCAGCTTTGGCCCAATGTCGTGAATCTCAAGGTTTGGCAGAACTTTGTGTGTTTTCAAGTCTCTGATCTGAATCAAAAATGGATGCAGACCATGATCCTTACCATGAATGATGAGCTTCGTCTGCACAATGGCATGGGTGGCTGTCTTGCCAAGCCCTCCACACCAATACTTGGCATCTGCGGGGTCTGGCGTGTGAACCACGAATTCGTCGGTCGTCTGGTCGAAAGTCGCTGTCGTTTGCAAACCAGACAGATTGGAGCCATGCCGCATTTCAGTCTGGCAGTAACAACCCAGCCACCGTCCTGCTTTGAAATTGGCCTCCCAACCCATAGTCTCAAGTTGGTATGTCGAACTTTGAGCCATCACCGTGGGAATGCACATTGAGTCGTTCAGCCAAACTGGGATGTACGAATCGATATAGATTCTCAGCATGTCTCTCGTCTGCTTCTCCATTTCATTCTCGACCCTAGTGATGCGCATGTAAGCCATTGCTTCATCGTATGCGCTTCTAAAGCGTTCCGTTCTCGACATGAAATGCCGCTTGCGACGGTCAAACGCGGGATCATCCTTCAACAACGATACCAACCAGCGCCGCTCATCTCGGACTCCTTGGGTTCGTGCGTAGACGATAGACATCTCATCAAGGGGGAAGCTGGCTTTGCTGCGGGCGTCCTCGAGGTCATTGACAGTTTGCGTGGTTGACATTGCTTGTTTGTTGGCCATTGGCAGCGATCCTCAACAGGCTTGACGGACTAGAATGACGTTGATTGAGAGGTGGGACTGGACCAGTGCAGACTCAGACAGTGTAGATGCTTTGCAGTTGGTAGACAAGGTTGACCCCGCGCCTCAAGTTAAATTCCGGCAACTTCCGCTTCCCATCTGAAACGCGCTTGACCGTGCGAGAAATGGGAAAAGTGCTGGACGCGTAACTTGCTGAGAAGTAACGAGATTAGAATATGCCATCATAGACACCTGAATAGAATGATGCCCAGTTAGTCACGGTGAAGGATACTCAGTATGCATGCAAGGGTACAACAGAGAGTCAAAGATGCTGGATCCGGTGAGGAACAAACGACATATCAAGCTCAACAAATCGAACGATTCCCTGAAAAGAATCCTCATGAGATCCAATTTTTCTTCACTTTCTGAGGATACGCATCTTCTCGTCTCTGTTGTATCTCTTGCACCTGCTCGGTCATTGTGGTTGTATGTGCCATGAAGAAACATTCTATGCGTTATCTTGTTGAACGACAACGCCCTCTTTGAGGTTGCGTATACGTACTGAGATCAAATTATACAGAAATATGACTGAGCACGTACATGTTCGCAGTCTCTAGATTTTGGGTTGTAGATCTCGTAGACATCATCGCATTCTCCAAGACAGTCCAATTTCAACCATTTTGATGAGTAGCCAGCCAGCCAACTAGCTTTCCACCCGACTACATCCAAATGCTGAGTCAATCTACTACAAGGGCGCTCTGTCGGCACTGCAGACGTGCATCTACTACCATACAAGCTCTAGCAGGTCGACCTCCCGCTCATACATCGCTTGTAGGCTTTCTACGCTATGCACAAGACTTGCCACTTGATCGCGCATCGACTGTCTTTCGAGGGACTTTGTATGAATATGCTGTTCTAGAATGCCTGAGACAACACTCTTTCGATGTGTTTCGTACTGGCGGTGCGGATGACAAGGGTATTGACTTGCGAGGGCACTGGCGTTTGCCTGTCCCGAGGTCGGCAACGCAAAACAAGGCTAGTGTGAATGATTCGAGTGGTACGACATTGAAAGGTCGGCAAGTAAGAGAGATTCCCGTTGTGATACAATGCAAGCATGAAGTCAAGAAAATGGGCCCTCGAGTAGTACGTGAGGTGGGTGGCATACGAACACTGGCTACGACGTTGGACACAGAAGAGGAACCATGCGAGACACTTCGCATACTCGCATCGTCATCGCCGTTCACGGAAAAGGCAGTGCAAGCCATGATGACTTCAGCATCTCCAATCCTACTTTGCCTCATTTGCGCACCCGCGAGTATCAGCAATGATCTGGCAACGGCATCAAAACCAACTCGCGGCCAAGCAAAGAAGCCGGTAGAGCAAGAAGAGCTAGAAACACTGGGAGTACTCAAGCAGGCCATCTGGAACGTTGCTGCAGCCAAGATCATTGGCAGTGAGGTCATAGTGCGCCTTGTGCACTCTGCTGAGAAGGGCTTAACGCCATCGGCAGAACCGGTCCTCAAACTGTACTGCGGGAGTCAGATCTTGTCCAAAAAGGCTCGTTAGAGGTTGAAGGTCCTCAGGGCGATAATCTAAGATTAGCATGAGCACAAATCTGACGTAGGAAGCTGTGTTGCACATGGCAGCTTTGAGAGATAGGTCAATTTGAAGCGGAAGAAGAAGAAGACAAAGCCAAAACAGCGAAAGAGAGACAGTGGTATGAAAGCAAATAGAAGGAGCTGGACAGAAGCAATGAGAACTGAATGTTTCTAGCGTGACGGACATCTAATAGAGCAACATGGACGCCAAGTCAGCTGCCATTTGTCAACTAGGAACAATTTAGAGCTTTCGTGATGAGCGGTCCGACACCAAACCAAGCAACATACAAGAGATCGAGCTGATGGATGATCAAGAGAACTTTTTAGGCATAACCATAGCTGCCGCCACCAGAGGCGCCTCCTTGAGGACTTCGAGATCGGCCACGGGTGCGGTCATAGTCAGCATAGCCGCCAGCAGGAGGGCCACCTTGGGCGTGATAAGCATCAGGAGCAGCATAAGGATCAGCAGCGCTACCTTGAGGAGGTGCGTAGCGGTAATCATAGTCATCATGCTGAACAGGTGGTCCACGACGCATAGGGGAACGTGAGCGACGGCGCATTGGGTCGGGTTGAGCGTAAACATCTCGGCCGTAGCTCGTATCTTGCGGAGGAGTGCCACCACGACGATACTGCTGCCGACCATCATCTCGTGGTTCATAGTAATCTCGGGGCGGGCCAGCAGCGGGCGGAGCGTCACGATAGTAAGGGTCAGCCTGAGGGCGAGGTGGCGCGTAGCTGTCGCGAGCGTAAGGGTCACGCGCATAAGGATCTGCTCGGGCATATGGATCCCTTGGAGGTGGCGGAGCAGCTGCATAAGGGTCTCGAGCGTAAGGATCCTGGTAGTAAGGATCACGTCCAGCGTGGCCATACGGGTCTCGTGGAGGTGGAGCGGCGTAAGGATCACGCGCATACGGATCGTGATATTCCTGACGGCGTGGAGGATAAGCATCGTAGCTGCCGCCATGGTGCTGTCGGTTGTCGTACGAGTGATAGCCACCTCGACCGCGACCACGGCCTCGGCCTCGGAAATTTCCTGTTGGTGGATTTGGGCAGTGCTTGGACCAGTGACCACGAGAGCCACAGTTGAAGCAACCATCCGAGGACTTGGCCCCATCAGTCTTTGGGCCACGCGCACCGCCAGCTCGCTGAGGCTCAACGCGGATCTTCTGGTCAAGCAGCTCTTGACCGTCCATACCTCTGCAAGCTGCATCAGCTGCCTCAGCAGTCGTGAATTGCACAAAGCCGCAGCCAATGTTGGTCTTGAGCTCGACATTGGTAATAGTGCCATACTGTGAAAACTTTTCTCTCAAGTGGAACATCTTGCACACGCTCGATAGATTACCAATATATATCTTTAGCGGACGGCCTTCATCGTCAAAAGGTCTGGAAGCGTTAGTCAAGCAGGAAGAAGCATAAGCTGAGCATACCGAGCGGGAGGTCCTGTATCTTCAAAATCGTCATATGACTTTCTTGGTTCTTCAGCGCCAGGTTCTCCTTGCGGAGGAGGAGCTTCTGAGGGATCATCATCGAGCTGACGTTCATCTTGCTCTTTATCTTCAGTAGTGCCTTCGGTCTCTGCCGGAGCTTCTTCGGTAGGAGCAGGAGCTTCAGTGGCAGCCTCGACCTGTTCTGTAGGCAGAGCATTTTCAACAACTGTAGGAGATCTCATATTCTCCGGAGAGGGTGGATCCTCCTTGAGAGGTTCTTGTCCATCAGCACTCATAAGCTCAAGAATAGATAGTGTGAGTTGAAAACAGTCCTTGGTGTCGTTCAATAAAACAGCTGCAGCCAGATCGTGCGACACGTGGCGCGTCATCGTGGGAAAATCGTGGACTATCTGAAAGACGTGGACTATCTGAGAGTTGAGACAATGGAACTCTTAAGCTGAGTAGACACATCTCCTGAAGAAAGTCTCGAGAAAGATGATCTC
Organism: Protomyces lactucae-debilis; assembly: GCF_002105105.1. NCBI lineage: Eukaryota > Fungi > Ascomycota > Taphrinomycetes > Taphrinales > Protomycetaceae > Protomyces > Protomyces lactucae-debilis. The sequence continues at coordinate 516,273 of NW_024467996.1, forward strand.
TGCCACAAGCGATGCAGCTATCTTATTTTCAGTAATCTGATGCCAATTGTCCCTTACACAGTCAGGACAGCCTCATGATCAGTCGACTGTGCAGGCAACGGGTCCTTGTGCTCCTTGCCGTTCACTGCGCCAGTCTTCTTGAATGCCTGGTCAAGATCTGCCTTGATATCATCAATATGCTCGATACCCACAGACAGCCTGAGCAATGTTGGCGTTACACCTGCAGCTCTCTGTTCTTCCTCCGAAAGCTGCTGGTGCGTCGTTGCTGACGGCTGAATGATGAGCGTCTTGGCATCGCCAACGTTGGCCACATGTGAGATGAGCTTGAGGCTACCAATCAACTCAGATGCATTCTCCTTGCCACCTTTAATGCTGAATGTCAAGACACCACCAGCTCCCTTCTTCAGGTACTTTTGCGCCAAATTGTAGTATGGGCTGCTCTTGAGGCCCGGGTAGCTCACAGCCTCGACATCAGGTCTCTTCTCAAGCCATTCTGCGATCGCTTGAGTGTTTTGAATGGTGCGTTCAAGTCGCAAACTCAGAGTCTCGAGGCCTTGCAACAGTTGCCAGGAGTTGAAGGGACTCTGCGATGGCCCAAAGTCACGAAGACCTTCCACGCGTGCACGAATAATAAAGGCAATGTTACCGAATGGACCAGCTTTGCCAAAGACGTCGTTGAAGACAAGGCCGTGATATCCCTCAGAGGGTTCCGTGAATTGCTTGAATTTGCCATTGCCAAAGTCGTACTTGCCGCCGTCGACAATGACTCCACCGATGGAGGTACCATGACCACCGATCCACTTGGTGGCAGACTCAACGACAATGTGAGCACCATGCTCGAGAGGCCTGAAGAGGTAGCCACCGGCACCAAAAGTGTTGTCCACAATGAGTGGTAAGTCGTGCTTCTTTGCAATGGCTGCAATCTTTTCAAAGTCTGGCACTGAGAAACTTGGATTGCCGATCGTCTCAAGGTATAGGGCTTTGGTGTTTTCATCGATTGCCTTTTCAAAGAGCTCCGGTTCGTCTGCATTCACGAATCGCACTTCTACGCCGAGACGCTTGAAGGCGACCTTGAATTGATTGTATGTACCACCATAGAGATGAGTCGTCGAGACAAAGTTGTCACCAGTCGTCAAGATATTGTTGAGGGCAATGAATTGAGCAGCTTGACCGGAGGACACAGCCAAGGCAGCTGCACCACCTTCGAGAGCGGCAATTCGCTTCTCAAACACATCTGTGGTTGGGTTGGTGATGCGAGTGTAGATGTTGCCGAATTCCTTCAAACCAAAGAGGTTTGCTCCGTGCTCTGCACTTTTGAAGACGTAGGAAGAAGTCTGGAAGAGGCCTGGAGCACGAGAGCCTGTCTCGTCGACTTGATGGCCGGCATGCAGCTGGAGGGTCTCGAATCTGAGGTTCTCTGCAGACATCTTTGGGAGGTTGCTTTTGATGGGAGATGAAGGATGAGTGAGACGGGGCTGCTGGCTTTAGTCTCGAGTGCTGGCAGGGATGAGGTTGGAATGGCGTGCTATTCGCGAGCATTTGCGTGGAGCCGAGTCCAAAGTGTGGGGGAACAGGCATTCATCGCACGGCACACCGACAGTAGGAGACTTGTTATAGGCTGTACTCAGCATTTGTGATAGGCCCTTGATGAAGGCTACCTCTCGCTCTACAGACTGGAAGACTATGACTTTGTGCAGAGACTGGCCCGAATGATGTTTCTTGTGCATGGCTCAGGGTCAAACGCCGTGTCATCGCGCCATATTCGTTTGTCTGCAACTCAGGGGATGGATCACCATACATAGGCGTCACTCGCTCAGTCTCAGGGGCTAGGGCTGTAAGTACTAAGTAGCAACTTGCTCACCTGCACGCATCGATCGATGAGCCGATGCCGAGATCGTGATCTTCCCATCTCGTTGAATTTTGCGGCGACGACAGCAACGAGACGCGTTAATGGACACAGCAAAGGCAACGAGCTATACAGACCAGGCCGGGCCAGCAATTACAATACAAATCGGGGCTCAATCGGCACAGGACTGTTGAGAATAGTATACAGCGATCGCTGGTCGACGCGACGCGTATATCAAGATCATCATGACCAAGTCCAATGTGCTCGACTTGGATACCATGATTGAACAGCTCTATAAGAAGCAGCTGCTGGCAGAACCTCTGGTGGAATTGCTCTGCACCAAGACTAAAGAGCTGCTTATGTCAGAGTCTAATGTGGTTCAACTACAAGCGCCAGTGACTGTAGTCGGCGATATTCACGGGTATGGACTCCCTTCATCTGCTCAATAACTGACTCGAGGCAATTCTATGATCTCCTTGAGATCTTCAAAATTGGTGGATACTCGCCGCATACCAATTACCTGTTTCTCGGCGACTATGTGGACCGTGGTCTTTTCAGCGTTGAGACCATCTCTCTCCTCACTTGCCTCAAACTGCGATACCCAAATCGAGTGACGCTCATCAGAGGCAATCACGAATCACGCGCTGTAACACAATCCTATGGCTTCTACCAAGAATGTGTCCGGAAATATGACGGCAGTGCACATGTCTGGCACTATTTTACATCCATGTTTGACTTTCTCACCCTAACAGCCGTCATTGACAACCAAATCTTTGGTGTGCATGGCGGCTTAAGTCCCTCCATACACACACTCGATCAAATAAAAGTCATTGATCGGTTCAGAGAAATCCCACATGAAGGGCCCATGGCTGATCTCGTCTGGTCAGATCCAGATGCCGATAAGGATGACTTTGCCATTAGTCCGCGTGGCGCCGGTTATACATTTGGTGCAGCAGTTGTTAAGCAATTTCTGCACCTGAATGGCATGCATCACATCTTGCGCGCACATCAGCTTTGCAATGAAGGTTATCAAGTCTTGTTTGATGATCGGCTATCAACAGTCTGGTCGGCACCCAATTACTGCTATCGATGTGCAAATATGGCGTCTATACTAGAGGTGGATGAAGCTGGTGGACGCTTCTTCAACGTCTTTTCAGAAGCACCAGAGAACGAACATGATGGCCCAACACAGCACCAACTCCAGAGTCAGGCGCCAAAGAAGGAAGTGGACTACTTCCTATGACCTTGCGATGGGTGAAAGTGCCTTTCTGGCATTCAAGAAGCGATGGCCAATTGTAGATTTTGTGTCTTTCTATATAATGCATATGTTTAGTCGAGAAATTTGAAACTCGTTGCAATGAGAGCCTTGTTGGGAAGTCGGCCTTGGAAGGGGCAAAGGAGGGTCATCTTTTGTTTTGCATCATCCACGTCCGTACTGAAGTTAGCTTTCCCGGTCGGCGTGATGGAAACCTTACACAACGAGGTGGCACAGCACGCTGCTTTGTGACACAACCTCTGCCGAGTCATGAGACTCAGCTTGGACCATGGTAATCATTGAATGAAGCAAGAGAGAACTAGGTTCACACGTCGCAACATGTGCATTTGAAGAGGTTTGCTGCTCTGCGCCAATTGGAAGCAAAGAGTGATTCACACCAACGCCAGCTTCCTCCACCTGCTTTAACTTGAGATCTGAGAATTGAACAGACAAGGAGAAGGGCGACAACGCTTGCCGTGCGTCACCATTGAAGTACTTGCGAAAGGCAGCTTGCTGTTGACCCCGTACAAAGGCCGAATCTCGACCAACGACGCCGCCGGATTTCGGCAGTTTCAAGACGGACAACCCGTCCTTGCCGTCGTATTTGCGTGACATGTCTGAGTAAAGGCGCTCGCTGTCAAGCGTGATGATGACATTCACGTTGAACTCCGACACAGCTGCTTGGATCAAGTCATAGCCTTTCGTTTGATCAATGAGACCGCTGCTGTCAATCAGCATACCGCCTTGTCGTTGTGCAGCATCTTTCGTCGCTCGAGAAGCGGCTGCTGAAGCCAAGCGCGACATGAGCAGTTTATAGTACTTGACGTTGTTGGTTGGACTATCCGATCCAAAACAGTACGAGAGCGGTATTCTTGGCGCTAACTCTGTCATGCCTGTGGTTGTTGCATTGCCAAACCCATCCACCACATCAAGCACACTCGTCAGTGGCATGGCAGACAAGGTACCTGGCACGGTAGACATGCCTTCGCGCGGATCCAGGTTGACGAGAAGAGGTTGATGTCCTTGTTTGATGGCATAGCTAGCCAGGATCTTGATGAGCGACGTTTTGCCAGCATCGTCTGGACCAATGACTAGTACGCGAGGCCCGCCTGCTTCACTCTGACCTGCCTCTTCACGAAGACGTGCCAGTGCGAAATGACAGTTCAGGTAGGCCATCATGGGCGACTCATCAGAGATATAGCTGGCGGAGGGTGTGCCCTTGATTTCAAGCTCGCAACCTTGCCAGGAGTAAACGGCGCCTTTTGCTCCAGTGAAGCTGTATGTTGGGCCTACTGTGATTTCGGTACCAAAGATCTCTGCATGACCAGAACGTAGCTAGAGATGCGAGTGAGCTGAGGTGAGAGGAGAAGAAGAGAGCTGCGTACGCTGATATCTATCCGGGCATCAAAGTCGACTTCAAACCTGTATTCTTGACCTCGTTCTAGCCGCTCAACAGCAAGGTCTGAGCTTATCTGCCGTCAGGGATGCGCAGAGGATAGGAGCAAATTACTTTTGGAGCAGGCATGAGCTAGCTAGCAGTTGAATGGGGCAAGTTGGGAAATTCCAGCTAAAGCAAGTACACTGTGTCGACACTTTCTGTCTGAGCACTGTAGCTACGAGTAGACTGGCACTTGGTAGTCAGCCAGGTATTGTATGTCGAGCACTGAATCTGTCAATGGAAGTGTGTGCAAGCCAGCAAGGGGCAGTGCCGACACGTGCGCCTGAACCCAAAATGACATTTGCGCCTGCTTCCCTCGCTGTGCCCTCCGTCGTGCCCACACAACAAACACTCTCTAGACCCACGCACCCGCAAGGCCCTTCCGCCCCTTCTGCTTCCCTCAAAAAGCGCCTTCTCTGTCTCGGGCCCCAACCTCATCATCGTCCTACAGAAGCTTGCTTCTTCGAACAGCATACTCTAGTCTTTGTCGCCCATCAACAAGAAAACAAGACCCTCACCCAGCACCCGCCTTCAAGCGCGCCCTTTCTTGCTAGCCTCGCGACGCAGCCTCTAATAATCTCCGACTAGTTTGCACAAGTCAGGACTCTTCGGTCACATCGCTTTTGGACAAAGGGCCTATTTCTGGACACGAAGCGACCCTTTGAGCGTTCCCTTAGTAATCAACAGTAATCAAGACCAAGAAAACCTCCAACAGCATCAGTCGCCTTTCTCTGTGTTCAACAACACCAAGGGTCTTCTACCTCTTCGCGACTCTCAACAGCTCGGTCTCCTGCTGAGCCCTTTAATCTTCTGACGAGCCAGACAGCCAAGTTCAACTCTTGACAATTAAAGCAAAGTCACCATGTCTAAATCACAATCTGCCTTTCTCAGGGAATACAAACTCGTCGTTGTCGGTAAGTTGGTCTTGCTTGGTGGACGGAAGCGCCTTCATCTGTCCTTGCGATATTGCACGGATGAGCTAACGCATACTTCTTTCTAGGCGGTGGTGGTGTTGGTAAATCAGCGCTTACAATCCAACTGATACAGTCACACTTTGTCGACGAGTACGATCCAACAATAGAAGGTACGTCTGAACTTGTACCGGCTCTTGCTAACAATCTCCTTCAGATTCTTACAGGAAGCAATGTGTGATTGATGATGAAGTAGCACTGCTCGATGTTCTCGACACGGCAGGACAAGAAGAGTACTCTGCCATGCGGGAGCAGTACATGCGTACGGGTGAAGGTTTCCTCCTCGTCTACAGCATCACCTCGCGTTCTTCCTTTGAGGAAATTGTCACGTTTCAACAGCAAATTCTTCGTGTCAAGGATAAAGATTACTTCCCGGTAATTGTTGTTGCCAATAAGAGTGATCTCGAGGGTGAACGACAAGTATCGCAGCAAGGTTTGTCTTTTGAATATTACTACTTGACGCTAACACAAATCAGAAGGACGCGATCTCGCTAAACAATTTGGATGCCGGTTTGTTGAGGCGAGTGCAAAGCAACGCGTCAATGTCGATGAGGCCTTCTACAACCTTGTTCGGGAGATTCGCAGATACAACAAGGAACAATCTGGTGCAAACAAGGCAGCACTGAATGGACTCGGTCGGCAGCAGATGGAGTTGGATGACTCCAAGTCACAAGGTTGTCATTGTGTCATTCAGTGATTCATGTTTTTAAACTCTTTTTTTTGGGAGCTTTGGAAGGGGGATGGGCTCATCACATGCTTCCTGTTCTGTGAAATTTGCTTTCAGAAACACACACACGCACACGCACACACGAAAGAGATGTTTTGATTGGGACATGCATCCTTCTTCATTTCTCCTTTTGACAAGAAGTATTTCACAAAGCTTTGCTCACTCTGAGCTTGTTTGCTTCTCATCTAATCCCTTCATCACCATTCTATAATGCAGTACAACCGATTTGCTAAATCTTTCCTGCTTGTGCTTTCTGATGCTTATAAACAACATCCTATGGTGCGTTTGACCATTCTTGCCATGCCTCTCATCTGCCACATCGAGACTTCAATCGTGTTGTCGTGTCTTGTTAGATTAGCCATCCATGCGCTTTCATCGCAAACGCTCCTCAAGAAACTCTTCAGTCAGGTCATCCGCTTCACGAATCTCAAGCACCTTGGCCACATCGCATTTCTCCTGAAACCAGACTTTTGCAGAAGCCTAAACTGTCAGTACCGTATAACACAAGCGAATAGCACAGACGTAGAGTGTTGCCATTTCGGTAGAAGCAGTCCGAGGAATCCAATAAATCAATGCCAATTTGTCAGCTTTCCTGCCACTATCATTCTTATACTGCAGAGCATAAGTCAAGAGGACATAACGTGGTGTATTATCAGGCAAGTCATCCACTAGATCATCCACAGACTCGATTTGTTCAATACCGGCCGATGCGGCAATCGCATGGGTTTGTTTATTGATGCTGACTTGATTTGTGTATATTAGCATCGTGTTGTCAAGGTGGAGAGAGCGACGGTACAGGAAATGTAGGCATTGCCAAGCTTTGCACCACCTAGCCTGAACTTGCGAATGAGCTGTTCAGTATCGTGTGAGAGCGAGAATAAGCGCGATTCAGAAGCCTATTGATCGTGTGAGATGCTTCTTCGATCAGAGCATCAGAAAGCGTACCATGACTGTTCTTTCAACGCTATAACACGCACAGAAGAGGATGAAGAGCGAGTGCGTTGTATTGCACAGATGTTGTTGAACTTCCATTCAGATGGGGCATGCCTGAGAGAACGAGTAAAGATACAGGATCTTGATACGGCTAAGAAAAGGACAGAGTAAGAAGTACATGGGGGTTAGAAGTAAACATTCATCCAAGAAGAACAGTAGAGATAAAAGGACAGTGGACGGAGGCGCCCATTGCTTTAGAGCACATACGGCAACACAGCCGTTGCTCCCAATCCCAATACCAGCCCAACAAGGGCTCTGACTTTACGCCGTTCAGCCGCCACTTGCACCTCGAGTTCCTCCACTTTTGTGCGTTTGTTTCTTGGTACCGCTTCCATCTTGCCATGCAATGCAACATCCTCCATCTTGCCATGCAAGTGTGGTTGTTCAGGTCCTGTGGGTGTTCCATCTTCCACCTCCAACGATCGCTTCTTTGAACGCGATTGATTTGTTGAAGCAGGTGAGAGGTGACTGAGTGCTTGTGCATCCAATCTTCGCGATTCAGCAACTTGCTGTTTCGCTTCTGCCAACATCTCAGCAACAGATTGCGGAGCGTGTCGCGCACCTGTTGCAGTGAGTACTTCGGAGGCATCTTGCTTGAGTTGTGCAAGAAGTCCACCTGCACTGCCATTGCCTTGTGTCTTGCTATCAGGCGTTGCAGTTGCTTTCTTCTTCATATTCTTGTTGTTACTGCTTGGGACGACCTTGACTTTACCGTTGCCAGTGTTATTATTATTGTTGTTATTTTTGGTGCTTGACGGCGGTAGTGATTCAGGTTGCAACGCTTCTCTTGTTCGTGCAAGTGCACCATCCACTGCATCCACAAGACTCTCTGATAGACTTGCCAAGGTACTACTACTCGCTTGCTTCTTGTCCGTTGTTGGCACGCTTGCCTTTTTTGGTGATTTTGCAACTTTCGACTTTGCTGGTGCAATAGGGCGTGGCGTGGCTGGGGGTGCGAGCGCTGGTGCTAGTGCTTGCGTTGACATTTCTGCTGAGAAGCTACTCGACGCAGATGGCACAGATTTACCAGCGGACAATCGGCGCGTCGGTGATGTGTGCGAGGGTGCTGTTGTATCGACCTGTAGCAATGCCTCCACCCACGCTTCAATCCCATACACCTTGGCAAGTTGCAACGCGTCTGGCGTGCCGGGGATCCAAACACCCGACGCGTGTTCATCCGATCTGGCATTCAAGTCGCGCTTGACGATTGCCATTTCATGTTCTTCCTCCTCCATCGATGCATCTGGGAAGATTGCACGAAACATGCTCGTGGCAGAGACATAGTCATCTTGTGCCTGACGCATGATGAATTGAGGGAGGGATGAGTTTGGGAGGGCTGTTTTAATGCGGACAAAGGTCTTGATGACGCCTTCTCCGTCGCGCACATCGAATTTGACGTCTTGTATGCGGCATTTTGAAGCGAGGACGTGTGGGTCTGCGTGTATATGCATGAGGGTGTTGCGTGACTGTGGCAGGTGCCTTCTGAGTGCCTTTGCTGCTGGCATTGCTGATGTTGTGGTAGCAGTAGCAGCAGTAGTAGTAGTAGTTGTGGTCGTAGTTGCTTAGCCTAACTTGTTCTGCCTAACCCTGCTGCTGTTGTGCTGACCCGAAGCCAAGACGGCAACAGCTACGACTACTAGCCTAGACAACTAGCAGCCATGTCCCTCGCCCGTATCTCCCTCAAGGCACTCGCAAAGGTATCCACAAGACCAGCCGTCAACATCACAGCCTACAATGCAGCATCCCTCAAGCGAGACCAATCCACCACCTCCGTCCCAAACTTCTCTGCTTACCGGTATGCTCTTTTCTTTATATCGCTCAAGAATAGAGAGGCTAACAATCCCACAGCAAGAAGAGTGCCAATATCGACTCGTCCCGGGCATTCAGCTACTTCATGACCGGTACCTATGGCGCTCTCTTTGCCATTGCCGCACAAGCCACCGTCACAGACTGGCTTGTCAATATGTCTGCGAGTGCCGATGTGCTTGCCATGGCAAAAGTCGAGGTTGACATTTCTGCCATTCCGGAAGGGAAGAATGTTATTGTCAAGTGGCGTGGTAAGCCAGTCTTTATCCGTCATCGGACAGAGTCTGAAATCAATGAAGCCAATGAAGTCGATATGAAGGCACTACGGGACCCTCAAAAGGATGCTGATCGTGTCACAAAACCCGACTGGCTTGTGATGATTGGCGTGTGTACGCACTTGGGTTGTGTACCGATTGGTGAGGCTGGAGATTTCGGTGGATGGTTTTGTCCGTGCCATGGATCGCACTATGATATCTCTGGTAGGATCAGGAAGGGACCTGCTCCATTGAACCTCGAGATTCCGGCGTATGACTTTTCAGAGGATGGAAAGCTCGTTATTGGATAAGGCTAGAGTGCTCAACTTTCACTAGAACCAAACTATTCTTCACTGCAAATACTGCGCCATTCAATGAGTTCTGTATCTTGATTCTGCTACTCGTGCTCTCTTTACAAAAAGTAATCAGGTGTACGCCGTGTCACCATCGGCTCACCGTTCCTCGGCGCCGGGTCAAACTGCAAGAACGTATACTTCATATGCTCATCAATCTCCATAATCGCTGCTTGGTTGCCACACCGATAACAGTAATTCGGTGCAGAAAAGATGGTCACGACATTTTGCTCCTGCGACCAATTGTAGCCCTCCATCACCAGTTGATGGGCTCGCGCAACAAGGGTCAAGCCATTGTTGTGGTTGAAGGCTTCTGAGATGTCTTGACCAAATGTGTAGCCTGCTCCACGCGGCGATATACCCCAACCGCATCGATCATCCGGGTCAGACCAGAGCAAGTCGCACATGGGACCTTCGTGAGGAACTTCCTGGATACGATCCAACGACCGGATATGATCGAGTGTATCAATGGATGGACTCAATCCACCATGCAGACAAAAGATTTGATCATCAATGAGCGCCGTCAAGGGTAAGAAGTCAAATAAATCCGTAAAGTGCTTCCACACACCCGCATTGCCATACTTGCGCAAACACTCATCGTAAAAGCCATAGACTTGTGTGATTTGTCGAGATTCATGGTTACCACGTAAGATGGTGATGCGTTCTCGGTAGCGGACTTTGAGGGCAACGAGCAAGGTGACCGTTTCCACTGAATAATAGCCACGATCGACGTAATCACCCATGAAGAGGTAGTTGGTATCGGGTGACTTGCCACCGATCTTGAAGAGTTCCTGGAGATCGTGGAATTGGCCATGGATATCGCCGCAGACTGTGACGGGGGAGTGCACTGCTTGGACGTTACTCTCATCCTTCAGAATCTCGCGCGCCTTTTTGTTCGTGTCAGCAATTTGGATGCTGGCTCTGTGGATGTGTTCTTACCTTGTCACATAGCTTCTTGACGTCTACTTCGGAGAGCTGTTTGCAACTCATGAGCATCTCTATCCACGTATCCACATCGTCGTGAGAAGTCTGCGTGGCTACACTCTCGTCAATCATGCTGACTGGCGGGCCTGTTAGCTTTTGAACTGGCTTGTACAAGGATGAGAGCACGCACCGTCCTCCATGGTATGCTGTGGTGTGTGTTGTGTGTGTTGTAGGGTGGTCGGATGCGCGTTGTGTGTGTCGAGCTTGTTGTATTGAGCCTGCTGCCGTGGTATATGGATCTTTATACTCTCTCTTACTGACACTCTCTCTCTCTACTCAGTCTCAGTCCAGTCAGTCCAGTCCAGTACTTAGTACCTGTCCTGCTACTGCTGCTTCTCCTCGCCCTTGATTTGCGCACAAGACTTGACACGGCACAGACACAAGACGCGACAGAAGCAACGAGAAGGCAACAGCAACAGGACTCGATGCAGGAGCCATAGAACAGGGACAGGCAGCGTGGCAAGGCAAGGCAGGCAAGCAGGCAGAAGATGCTATTTGACGAGAGTGACAGGCCGCGAAAACGGGTCTGCATACAAGCACCCAAACACAAAACCACAACCCATCCTTTTCATGACGACGACGCGTCTTGCAACAGCAGCAGCAGCAGCAGCAGCAGCAGCAGCAGCAGTAGCAGCAGCAGTAGTCACGAGGTGCTGGAACCAACACTCGAGGAACTAGAGCAGGAGCAGTCTCGGAATCAGTCCCGCTTCAGGCATCGCATGGAGGATATCTTTGAACGATACGCGCGTGACTTTACCGAAACGGCGGATGAGATTGATATTCGCACTGGCCATATCGTGCTGGATCGCGGACATTGGCTTTCCCTACCAGACGTGCAAGACTCAGAAACAGGCGAGGAGAGTGACTTTTCAAGTGATGAAGATGGGATTTTGGATGATCATGATGAAGATATCTTGGATTTCCTCGTCGCGCCCATCTCGCGCGACACTCCAGCATGGCTCAAGGGAAATCGCTCCTCACCAGCGCCCGTGTCAGGTTCTGGTCTGTTTTCAAACACAACTCATGCTACGCGGAAACATCCAGTGGAACCCATGTCAAAGTCATTACAACTCCCACCAGACGATGTCGTTCTACAGCAATTCGGTACAGCAGGGCCAGCAGTCTTGGATCTGTTGAAACGCCAAGCTGAAGCAGAACGTCTTGCACTGGCATCAGCACCGCCTCAACAAAATCACAGCCTGGGCAGGGCAGCTTCAGAGCCAGTGATGGGTCATTGCGTAAGAGCCGATGCAGCAGAAGAGGAAGACGATGAATTGAGTGCTTTGTTGGATTCACCTGCGCATCAATTGCGTTCGTCGCCTACGGTCTCTCGACGTTCTCTACTCTCGACTCTGGATTCTCGCGAAGCGATGCAAGTAGAAGACAGTGATGCATCTGATGATGAAGAACAGGAGAGTCCTCCGCCCAAAATCCATCAACCAGCAGTCATCGCTGCAGTGGATCGCGTCAATCGAGAGGAAGCAACGCACAAAGTTGGATCAGCAAGACATGGGCTCCCGACAAATTCTTCCCCTCTTGCAAGTCACGCCTCCATCAATCCCTCCATTCGCCCTCTCCTTCCAAAGGCGCAAATTAGCGTCACCTCTTCACCATTAGCGCGGACTAGCAGAAGTCAGAGTTCAGTACCCGCTACACTACGCAAGCAAGTCTTGACATCCCAACAACAGCAACAAACGGCGGCCCCAACAGGCATTTCAAGAGTATCAGTCAGTCCTCCAAAAGCAGCGATACGCACATCTCTTCGAACCACGCATGTGTCAACAGTCAAAATCAAAGCCTCTTCGGCCCGCCCCTCTGATTTACGCAAAGAAATGGCACGTCTACACAACACAGATGATTTCTTCATGCAAGATTTACCAAAGACGCTTTCGGAAGGACGTTTACTGAGGCCAAGACGCGCAACGGTTTCTTATAGCGATGCAGCCATGGCACGGCCGTCTTCCTCTACCTCTTCCGGGTCTACCGATCTTGTTTGTGCATCTACAACACTTGCACCGTTAGCGCCTTTGTTTATCGATCTGGATGAAGTGGATGATATTGCCATCTCGAGTCCTATCCATGCACTCACATCCACACCTAATTGTGGTAGACAAAGCACTTTGCAGACGAGTATGGCAAAGACAGAACCATTGGACTATAACCCTTTTGATATGGAAGACGAGGAAGATGAGATTTCGGGATTATTCTCAGCACCTGCTGCCGCGTCTCCTGCTCCCGTACAACAAGCAGCACGATCTATTCTCGTGGATCAAGTTGCTGTGGATGTATTGCTGGAAGAGTCAACAGATGAAGAAGAAGATGATTTGAGTCTTGTTGTACAGTACTTGAGCTCACCCACATGCAACCAAGTCAAGCAGCCTGCTTCCCGGATCGAGACGGATTTGTTGGAAGTGCCGGATTCTGAGGAGAGTACAAGTTTGAGCAGTCAACCGATTGTGTTACAGGGTGCTTCGAAAGCGATTGCAGTGAAGAGCACCCCGCCATTGTCTACAGCCATCAATCAACGAAAACCTGTGTCTATTGAAGTCCCTGATTCCGAGGAGAATTCAGTGTCGAGCAGTCAACCAAGCACCATCCAAAAGTTTCGAAAAACACCCACGCTCAATACAACGCAGGTGATTGCGAAACCAGCGCCACCTGTAGCCATGGCTCCACGAAAGTCTGTATCAGGGAAGTATACAGGTCCAATCAACACTCCCATCAAGCAAAGCCTAACAATCTCTGCAGCGTCTGCTATTCGCGATAGACTTGCATTACTCATGTCAAGGAAAGTGGATCCTGCTAGCGAACAGCGGACAACCACCGTGCCGTCCCTGAGCGAGCAAGCAGCAAGTCGTGCACCTGTCCATTCAACGTCACGAGACTCTACGACGTATACTGAGAAGGGAGGTCTTGAGACTGATGAATCTGGTTCGGGAAGTGACTTGCTCGCCGAGCAACAATTGAAGCAACCGCCTCATTTCATAAATTTCATCCCGGCAACGATGGATATTGAGGATTGATGCAGACGGGATGCGTGGCTGTAGAATAGACTTTTGCAATGCTATGCTTATAACAATACGGGTACCAATACAAAATCATCACTGTCAAACAGACCGTTGTCTTCAGTGCAGGTCTTGAGCACTTTCTTGTAGAATCCTGCCGAATGAGGCCAGCTTTGCACGACACGCATCACCACCAGATCGTCCGGCTTCTGCGAGTGAAGGATACTGAAACATGCGCTTATCACAGTCTAAATGCCGTACATGCGCATCTTCATAGCCGGCATGCGGAGATAAGATGAGTTTCGCATGGTCTTGGAAATTGACTTGAATCGTCCCATCCCTCAGCCGAAATAAAATGCCTGCTTTGCAACGTAGGTAATGCGTCATGGTGCATAGATCCTTATACACTGTCTGCTGTGTGCCTGTGACTGGTGTGCTATTCGCTGCACTGTTGAGATGTGCCGTCATATACCCCCTGAAATGTTTCAGAAGTGACACTTTTTTGCGTAGATGCTCAGGCACCTGCGTCATGGTATACGCTTCAGGCTGTACAGCCTGACTACCTTCGCTTGCTGGCAAAAACTCAAAGGAACTCGATTGTTGCGTGTCGTGCTGAATGATCGTTGTGCCATCATTGAAGGAGACGCCTGTTGTGCCATTGGATAGCTGATAGCCGAGTCCATAGCGATGAGAGTAATCGACCCACTTAGAGACATAGAGAAAACGACCATCCTCTTCCATGCTAGCTTGCAAGCCAGCCCGAGCTGTGCCAGATAAGGCGGCAGTCTCTAGTAGCCGACGTGAGAGCGTTAGCAGCGACTGCGTCAATGTTTTTGCCTGGACAGCAGCTGCTGCTGCGAGTGATGAAGAACTCGTGGTTGAATAGGTACGTGTGCTTGCTTGACGAGAAAGCGCAGCCACCGGTCTCGGCGATGCTTCTCGCGATGCTTGTCGTGATGAAGAGGAAGAGGGTACAACAGCTACTGCTTGAACGGCAGGCTGGGTCAATGCGCGTCGGGCAGCACGAGTGCGTAGTCTCAGCGGTTCTTGTGAGACATCTTGAACTGGATGTAACGGTGCTGAAGGTTGGGATGTTGCTTGAAGTGATGCAAAGCGTGATGATCGAGTAATAGGTGCTGGTCCCTCCACGGCTCTCACTGCACCTCGCAATCTAGGTTGTTCAGCAACATGCTCCATACCAGGCGCTGATGCAGGTCCACGAACAATAGCAGGACGCACAGCACCAGTCAGCATAGTCGATTGTCTCCTCTCTCTCAACTGATCAATTTGCGCTTGATGCGCAGCCATCTCTTCTTTTGACTTGGGCGGCACAGGTGGTGGTCGAGGCACCTCACCCATCTTGACTGCCTGTAATCGATCTGCTAGTTTACCAGAAACTTGTCCCTGGCTTGTTGCACCAGGGCGACGAGCATGCCCATGGACCATTTTGGCAGCGGGTCCAGTATGCGGACTCAAACTGACTGGGAGGTAACGACCTTGTTCGGGTCTCTCAACAACGCTATCGGCAAGCTGACCATATTCCTTGCCTGCAATATTCTCCTTACCAATACCGGCATTGAAACAGACATGATTCAAGTTTCGGCGAAAGACACTCGAGCTCTGTCCAGCGGGCCAACTTGGCGCTTCGTGCGTTGCTGAGGGTGGAATCTGTCGCGGCATGACACCGGTATTGAAAAAGGCATGATTTGCAATATCGTCAATAGAAGGTCGGTTTTCTGGATCGGTTGCGAGGAGGGAGCGGATGAGTCCTTGCGCGACCTGTGAGACTTTTGCCTCTTCTGGGAAATCATACTCATTGACTTTGATTTTTGCGTAAATGGCCTTGACCTCTTTACTCTGGAAGGGCGGTTTGCCCACAAGCATTGCATAAAAGATGACGCCAATAGACCACAAATCCACTTCATACGAGTGGCCCTCGGCAGAGCCAAAGAGAACCTCGGGCGCAATATAGTTGGGCGTTCCGCAGATTGTCTTTTTCCGGTCATCGTCATCCACCAACAATGCGGCGAGGCCGAAATCACCGACCTTGATGTTCATGGCTTCATCGAGAAATAGGTTGCCGAGCTTCAAGTCGCGATGAATGACGCGTCTCGAGTGCATATACTTGGCCGCACCGAGAATTTGTAGGCCAAAGAAACGTACCTCGGGCTCAGAGAAGCGCTTCCTTTGCTTGAGCATTTCCATCAAGGTACCCTGTGTGCAAATATCCAAAATCATGTAGACATTGACATCATCCTCGAAGCAATCCCTTTGTTTGACGATATTCGGGTGATCCATTGACTTGTGTACTTTGATCTCACCAAGCAGCTTCATCTTGACCTTTTCACTCGTAATGGACTTTTTGGCAATACACTTGGCAGCGAGTCGCGTGCCTTGAAAGTCCGTCACTTCGAAACACCGAGCAAATCCGCCCTATCCAAGTCAGCAAGCATACTCCAACACAAAACAAGCATACCTCTCCTAAGAGCCCTCTGCGAAAGTAAGAGCGATCTCTCTTCCGATCATTGATCATCGCTGGCGGGGTATAACATAACGCACTCGCCTTTTGTTTCCGTTTCGCACCCGCTGCAGCTGCCGTCGCTGCTGCTGTTGCTGCTGTAGAGGCAACGACAGCGCCATCTTCCTTACCTAGCGGTACTCTTGCAGGTACATTGGCTGAGATGGGAGCCAGGGCCGGCATTGAGCAGGCGAGCAGTAGAGATGGAGTGCGTCTCTTTTGTGTTTTGCCCAAAATCAACAAATGGCAACGAGAACTTGGCAGTCACATCTTCTTATGAATAAATACTTATTACTTACGCTAGATGCCTACGATGAGAATCGCTTCGATGCAGTCTCCCAGTTGATGACATGCCAGATTGCATCAAAGTACTTGACTTTTGCATTCTCGTACTGCAGGTAGTACGCATGCTCCCACGCATCGACACCCAACACCACCGTGTCGCCCGTAATTGGGTCTTGATTCGGGGTCGTTGTGATCTTGAGCTGCTTTGTAGAGGCATCCTGCACGAGCCAGCCCCAGCCAGATCCCTGGATCGAAGCAAGCGCAGCATTGAACGCTGTCTTGAGACCATCCACACCGCCATACTGTTTCTTGATGGCGTCTGCAAGTGCGCCTTCTGGCAACTTGCCGCCCTGCTTGTTTGCCGGGGCCAAGTTCTCCCAGAACAAGGAGTCTACAGGTTAGCTCTCTTGTCGTCTGTGCATTGACTGGGTTCGTACGATTGATGTGACCACCGCCATTGAAGCGAATAGCAGCCTGAAGGGCAATGGCAGCCTTGACATCCCCACCATTCACAGCCGACGCCAATTTCTCCTCGGCAGCATTGAGATTTGTGACATATGTCTGATGGTGCTTCTGGTGATGAAGCTCCATGATGTGCTTCGAGATGTGTGGCTCGAGTGCGTCATATGCGTATGCTGGCCTGTTAGTAAACGAACAGATAGAGACTGAGGGTCATACGAAGCTGAGGAAGGGAGTGCTTGCTGCGCATAGACATCCTGATTGGAGCAGTAGCGGCTTTGAGGGAAGTCTTGAACATGATTGAGGAGGATGGTAGTCTGTAGTCTCTTGGAAGATGTCGCCATTTGTACGTCAGCGAGACAGTGCGACGAGATGGGGGAGAAGAGGCAGGAGAAAGAAGACTTCAAGAAGTATCGAGGCATAGACTACAAGAGAACAGAGCTAGAAGAGGTCATCAGAGTTGCTGTCCCGGTGCAATCTCAGCACCTGGCCTCACCTGCCCAGCCAAGTGTCCGCCAGCAAGGAACTCATTACCACTCTTCGCCCTCGCCTGCTGAATACGTGCCTCCATCTCTGGTCTAAAGTTTCGGATGAGTCCCTGCACTGGCCACGCTGCAGCGTCACCAAGGGCACAAATCGTCCGTCCCTCAATTTGCTTTGAGAGTTCCCAGATTTGATCAATTTCACGCTCTCGCGCTTCACCACGCTCGAAACGCGCCATCATGTTGGCGAGCCAGGTGGTGCCCTCTCGGCAGGGTGTGCACTGTCCACAAGATCTAGTTGGTTAGCTCGTCCCTGCTTATCATTTGGAAAAAAGGGAACTCACTCATGTTGGTAGAATGCCGACAATCGAGAAATGGCAGCAACAATATCCGTTGACTTGTCCATCACAATGACGGCAGCGGTACCCAAACCACTCTGCAAGTCCTTGAGTGAGTCAAAGTCCATGAGTGCATCTTCACACTGAACCTTGTTGAGCACAGGCACACTAGAACCACCAGGGATGACACCGAGCAGGTTATCCCATCCACCACGAACGCCGCCACAGTGCTTGTCAATCAGCTCACGCAACGGAATCGACATCTCCTCCTCGACAGTACAGGGATGGTTGACGTGTCCCGAGATGGCAAACAGCTTTGTGCCTGCATTACGATCACGTCCCATACCGGCAAACCACGAAGCACCACGGCGCAAAATGGTGGGTGCAACAGCGACCGTTTCGACATTGGTGACGGTGGTTGGGCAACCGAAGAGACCGACGTCTGCTGGGAACGGAGGCTTGAGACGGGGCTTGCCAGCTTTGCCTTCAATAGACTCAATCAGACTTGTCTCCTCGCCACAGATGTAAGCGCCGGCACCGCGGTGGAGGTAGATGTTGAAATTGTAGCCAGTTCCCAAGATATCCTTGCCAAGGTAACCCGCTGCGTACGCCTCGTTGATGGCAGTCTGCAACGTACTCGCTTCATTGTAAAACTCACCGCGGATGTAGATGTAGCAATCCGTTGCATTCATGGCACGACCAGCCAACAAACATCCCTCAACAAGCTTGTGTGGGTCTTTACGCATAATCTCACGATCCTTGCAGGTACCAGGTTCACCTTCATCTGCATTGATGACAAGGTACCGAGGCCGCGGGTCTTTTTGCCATCCAGGCTTGTTCATAAAGGACCACTTCAGACCGCTTGGGAAACCAGCGCCGCCACGTCCACGAAGTCCCGATGCCTTCATTTCAGAGATGATCCAATCATCGCCCTTGAGGAGGAGTTCTTTGGTCTTGTAGTAGTCTCCGTACTTCATAGCATTTTTGAGAGTCGGTTCATGGTGGCTGTAGAGGTTTGTGAAGATACGATCTTGATCCCGTAGGTTGCCGAATGTCTTTTTGGGTGCATCAGCGACGGTAGCGAGACCGCGCTTGAGCGTCAGCCGTGAGCGTACGAGGCTATTCATTGTGTTGGATGTTGCTTTTGTGCGTTGCTCAGCTTAGTTAAGACGAAGCTCATTGGCGGTAAGATGGGGTTAGGCAATTGGCACCAGAGACGCGCCAGAAGTGAGAGACGCGACGAAGAGAAGCTACAGACGTAGAAGAAGAGGAGAGATGGACGTCGATATGGAAGAGGATGCTCCTCGGTCAGTCCCCAACAAAGGAAAGGGAAAGGCCAGGGATACAGGCACAAAAGATGCCATCGACGACAATAACCTGCCCTGGGTCGAAAAGTATCGACCAAAAGACATGACGGATGTCGTGGCGCATACAGACATCATCGCCACGCTAGGCAAGTTCATCGAGAGCAACAGGCTCCCGCATCTCTTGTTCTATGGACCGCCAGGCACAGGCAAGACTTCGCTGATTCTCGCCATGGCGCGGCGTCTCTTTGGCGACCGGTACAAGCAGCAAATAATGGAACTCAATGCTTCTGATGATCGAGGTATCGATGTTGTGCGTGAACAGATCAAGACATTTGCATCGACCAGGCAAATCTTCAGCTCAAGTTTCAAGCTCATCATTCTCGATGAGGCAGATGCCATGACTATTGCTGCACAAAATGCACTGAGACGTGTCATTGAGCAGTATACAAAGCATGTTCGCTTCTGCATCATCTGCAACTACGTCAATAAAATCACACCAGCCTTGCAATCGCGTTGTACACGATTCAGGTTCCAACCGCTCCCGGAAATACACGTTGAGAAAAAGATCGATCAAATTATTGCCGCTGAGCATGTCAAAATCACCCCCGAAGCGAAAACAGCATTGCTGTCACTCTCTGGGGGTGATATGCGTAGAGCAGTCAATGTTCTACAGGCGTGTTCGACTGCCTTTGAGCAAGAGGAGATTGACGAGGCGGGTATCTACAATTGCGTTGGCAATCCACATCCACGCGACCTGCGACGTATTGTTGAGAGCATGATGAACGACGATTTGACAACATCATTATCGCTGATTGCCCGTATGAAGGCAGAGAAGGGTCTCGCACTACAGGACATCCTGGGTGGCGTGTTTCGTGAGCTCGAGGAGATTGACTTGAAGGGGAAAGTGCGCATGCTCGTGTATGATGCGTTGGCAACGATTGAGTATCGCTTGAGCATGGGTGGCACAGAGAAGATTCAGTTGAGTGCCATGGTGGCGACGATGAAGCAAGGCGTTGATCTCCAGGCGAGATAGTAGAGTATTCCAGTGACTATGCACTCAATTCTCAATCTTCCTGCTGAACACACTTGTACCAACTTGACTTGGTCTGTACCTAAAAGTGCTATCAATCTGTGCCTGAGATCTGACGGTTTTGACAGCTGCGAGATGAGATTTGAGATTTGCAATTACCACACCACAAAAGGCATGCAATGAGGGCTCGAACGTGTGATGGGCCGTCGCAAGCATGCAGGCCGAGCTGCGAACGAACGCGACAAGACGAGGCAGAGTATCACAGCGACGGCACTGACGCACGCATGTGGCGGTTTGCAAAAGACACAAACGACAGCAGATTACTTGCGCATTTCAGGCATTCGATGGCTCCCACTCGGATTCTGCACTTATTTCTCAGACCTTCGCATTCTCAATCTCAAAGGATGTGCATTGATACAATTGCCATACAATTTCGACATGTTGCAGCAGTTGCAGTACCTTGACGTGAGTGGCAATCCGAATCTAGCTCTTCCGGCATCTCTACTGAAGTGCACTAAGCTACAACGTCTCATCTGCTCTCCTGCCTTACTCGAGACTCCCTCTAGCTGGCACTTGCCCTGGATAGATCTAGAGAAGACTGTTCCACGACTAGGAACGCTTTGCTGCAAGAGCATCTTACTAGAGTGTGATATCGACGACCTCGATTGGCTCAACGTCCATCTCCGCCAAGAAGCACTCATGACACCCCTACACGAGCTTAAACGCTGCTATGAGTGCAATACGTTAGGTCATCTGCCCGCTAGTCGAACCCGTATTGCTACCGTTGCATTACGACGCGTGCCTCTGCATTTTTCAGTTTGCTCTTCCAGATGCTTACATCAGCTACAAGCGACAATGCGGCTTGAGGATGCCTTGAATGAGGAGAAACGGACGTTGCGACTCACCAAATTTGGGCCAGGTGGGTTCTCTGCTAGATGAACTGCGTATACGCCTGGTGATTGGTTCGATGTCCGAGATGAGACAATGACGACAGATCGTAATTGAAATGGACTTTGCGTCAACGGGTTGGAGTTGCACCTTCCTAGCCTGCTGATGGCCTGTTGGACGCTGCAGCTGGTCGAGGACATTGCTGGCTGACTCGGGGTGTCCGTCACTGTCGCATTAGATCAAACCAGATGGCGAACTCAAATCGCAAATCTACATCGCAGCAAACAAAACTCACCAAGACGCCTTCTTCAACCCCTCAATAACAAGCTTGGACACAAGGGCCCTCTACCTATAAACGACCACCTCGAGCAGAAGAAGGGCCCTCGCCCATACACAGGCTGTAACACACACCAAAAAAATTCATGAACTGGATGCGCAGGGTCAGTGCAGGCGATCAAGCAGCAACGACAGGGACCTCCCTCCATGCCGCCATTACCAGTACCACGACAACATTCACGTCTGTCAAACGCACTGCACCCATCCTGAGCCCCATTGTGGCGCCTGATCCACATCTCTTCAACCGATCGCACAATGGTAGCACGGCTAGCAGGAGTCCCGAATTTGAGAGTGAGGCAGGCACAGACGAGACGTGGTCGCACTTGTCGACCACAGTACAGGATGAGGCAGAGGCTGACCTGTTTGGCTCACCAGCGAGCCGAGCATTGCGTCGCTGGACATTCGATGGACGTTTTACGAACCCTCAAAAACAACCAGCAACCACCAAGACACCCATGATGACTACCAAAGCGGCTCGTCGAGCAGAACGCATCTCCTCCCTGCCACATATCAAATCTTCCGCTCAATTATCAAACAAACAGCAGCAGAGAGAGCATCGCGCTGGATGGCGAGATATTAGCACATTGGCGAGTCCTAATGCTACATCGCACGCAATTCGAATCCCAGAGACGCCGGGCTATTTGCAACGTACCGACCAGCTTGACCGAGTCGAAGAGGACGCTGTGGGGGCTGAGCTCAAGTCTTGTGATCAGAGTGAGGATGGCGGTGATTTTGTGTTTGACCACTACCCGGAAGAAGAGGAGGAGGTGGAGCACTGGCAGCCAAGACGTCACACAGAGGCATGTTCAGTACCGCTCCCCTGGACAAACTCCTCGATGCGTCGTGCAATGAACGATGCCCACGCTCACGACCTGTCACACGAAAGCGCTTTTGGCTGGAGACCTTGAGCTTTGCTGCCCTGTGTCTCTCATGCATTCTTCAAATTCCCCTTAGCCTTCATTTATAGCCTTTGGCGGCTCATTTCCTCAGCATTTCACAACGTCAGCGCAGAGAAGAATACTCATAGCAAGCCAGTCAAATTCAATCTTTCTACAATGAAATGCAGTAGTACCTGTTTTTTCAATCCACCACCGCCGTCTCGAAGCGATTATTGACCATTCTGACTGTTGTTGGGAGTACAATTTGCCGCTTCTTGGAGCCACCACGCCGCAGTCGTTTCCTGGCCACCATGACAGGCGCACTGGACTTGTTGATGATGTAGTTAGAAAAGGAGCCGAGCAAAATTCCCGTCATGTTGCCAAGTCCTCTTGAACCAATGACCACCAAGGTTGGATCCATTGTGTCGATGATTTCAGTGATGAGGTGTTTTGGTGCTGCATGATGAATCACCTCCACTTCACAGCGCACTTCGAGTTTTGTCCGCATAAGGAAACGCTTAAGATCCACCATAATATCATCCATTGACGCACCGCGCGTTTCGGCATGTTGCGCCTCGGTGCGGCGGTCTTCTTTTTCTTCCACGTCAAGTACATGTACGATGCGCACCGTATCACCGTCTCGCACAACAGTTCCAATGGCCCATTCAATTGCATACTTTGCCTGTGGTGACAAGTCCACCGCGATCAAATACTGTCGTGTGCGTTTCGCTTTCTGATAGCAAGCCTCGTAATCCCCTCTTTGCAGCGTACAAAATAATCTCCCTTCAGCTTCCTGCCTGCGAGACTCAAGGATCGTCAAGTCTCGATTCCCTGATGCGACTTCTTCCGCATCTTCGTCTGAATTTTGTACACTGACAGCGCGTGAATCGTCTGTGAAGGAGGTGTTAGGTCGGATCTGCTTCTTCCTAGTTGCAGCCAGTGAATTGTCCTTGACAATGGTGGGTACACTGCCGCCAAAGTTTTGTCTTGAGAGGGTGTTGTGTGTGTGATCTCGAATAATATCGAGTCGTTCATTCTCTGCAGCTGCAGCGAGCGACATGGGTGGCCGATGTGGTACAAAGCTGGACTTGACGGTATTGTTCTTGTCTTCTTCATCGTCATCATCACTTTGTTCATCTGATGAATCCGATTCAATCGCAGCCTCTGGGTCATGATCCTTTTCCACACGCTCCTTCTCCTGATTCTCCCTCATCTTGGCAGATGGAGCTAGGGTTGCAAGTAAACCACCTGACGATGCCATTGCAGAGTCTGTTAGTTTCCTATGCATCCCCTTCATGTGTAATGGATCCGCTGCACGCGTCGGTGATGCAGACTTGCGTGAACTGCGAGTTGATAAGCCACTGGGCGACACGGCTCTCCCCTGTGAACTTGAGAAACTAGGTCGAGAGGTACGATCATTATGCGATCCCTTTCGACTCATAAACATGCGTTGTGAACTCGATCCAGCACTCAATCGATGTGAGCTCGACCCACTCGTACTCCCACCAACAGAAAAATCATAATTCTCAGGCGCTAGATCGCGCGCTACATTGGCGGATGCTAGCGCAGCTTGTCGTTCTCGCTCATCACGCGCATTGATGAGTGCTTCGACTTCGCGCGCTTCTTCAGCCATGGCTGATTCGAGGGAGTATGTTTGGCTCGGTCTTCCTTTGCGCTTGGAGATTGGGGCGGCCTTGTGGAGTGAGTATGGGATGGATGTAGATGGAAAGCGACTTACTGCATCGAAGACCATGGCTGCTTTGTTGCCTGGACGCGCTTTGGCAGGGATGAATGTGGCAGGTGCGGTGCAAGGTGGGGGGCTATGGAGTGTCAGTGTGCACTGTGCTTGCTTGTGCTCTTGAGCGTGTGGAGCTGAGAGGGACGGGAAGAGATAAATTTGACAGAAGACTTTCACGAACCATATCTCTAGATTCTCTACTCTTCACTGAGGTATGTCTAGCTCCGGCCAGTGAGGGCCAAGTGGAAACAGGTGCTCAGCTAGAGTAACGGACTTGATTAAGACAATGAATATAATCTGTCAATCCCCTGACTGCTCGAGCATGACTCAGAGCAGCTTGACGAAAACTTTCTGCTTTTTATGATCCCCTCTCTTTGCTGAAGCCTGTCTTTATCTTGGCCTACTTATGGTTTCTCTTCAGTATGCAATTCATTTGCTAATAGACGTACAGATGTGTGTGAATTTACAAAGTCCAAAATAACAGCCAACCATGGTTGATTACGAGCGAGCAGGGTCGGGTCTCCATCGTCCTTGCAAGAATGCTTCAATATCCTGATTCACCAGGAGCTCCTCCATACTGGCACTGTGTAACTGCTGGTCTAGTGAGAGAGTTGGCACCCCTGGGCTTGCAAGACCGCTGTTGCAGTCGTCCTTGAGGGACAAACAGCAGGTACTTGGCACAGACGAGTACAACGACATGCTTCGACCAAACACTGGTTGATTTGCAATCGATCCCTTCAACGTCGAACAATAAGGCGATTGTATGGGTCCCCGCGCTTGCCATTCTGCAAGTCCGGACCAGCGCTGTGGTTCAATGGGCGGCGACATGCAAGGTTGTCGTGCGGTGAAGCCAAAACTATCCACAGACATCCATGGTAAGATCCGTTGCGCTCCTGGAGTCGATCGCTTTGTACGAGGTCCACAACGTCGTGCGGTGGCGCGTGGGAGGGTCTTGCGCACAGCCGTGTCAATCATGCGTTCTCGTTGCGAGCTCACTGTGGCATTGCCGATATTGGCCATTGCAGGTGTCGCTGTGCTCTGCGGACGGTGGATGGATGGATGAGCAGGTCTGCCGGGCGAATGAACAGCTGGGAAGAAGCAGTTTGGAGGTGCAAACAGCCGTTTAAGCACATCAGGCAGACGTAACGTATGGTCGCTTGGGTCTAGTTCAAGTATCAGTCAATGTGATGGTTACAGATCGAGAAGAACTTGCATTGATGACGATAGAGACGGTGCTTGGGAGGACCGTCTTGTCGTCTGTACTCCCTGGGTGCCGAATGACCTGCCGCAGGTCTTCTGGGCGTGTGCAGATCCATTGTCTTCTCTGCCTCTTGCAGACGAACCCTGCCGGGTGTGCGCACGCGACGCACGTCTGGTTGTTGGTCACCTGCAGCGCTCGTTGCACAGAATGAGGTGAGATCTGGGTAAGGCAAGCGCCAGTCTAGACGGCTGTTGACGGCATCGATGGCATCCATGGCAAAGCTACGACCGTGGATGGCAGTCTGCATTTTGGGACTCGAGAGCAGGAAATGGATGTATGGCTGACGGAGTGTTTGCAGAGATGAGACAAGGCCAAGACAGGGGAGTGCAGCACAAGCAGTGTGTAGGTACTGTTGCAGAGTTTGATGGGTATAGGTCAGACTGGTACGGACGACGAGAGATGCTCTATGCCAGTGACTGGATATGAACCAAGCAGATAGGAACTGAGATACAGCTGGTTGTCAAAGCCACTTCTCAGGCGTCGTAGCATTCACTCAAGGGTGTACCAGGAAGGCGTCAGTCTTGGATCTTTGAATATCTAGTCACTAGCGATGTTCTACACATAGGGATGAAGACAGCGGGTAGGTGTCGACCGAGGAGCACTAGCGAGTGAGTGTGTGGTCTGAGGTGTAGGAGAGTCAGTCCAGTCGCCACTCGGTCTCCAGGGTTAGGCGATGCTCCCTCCAGCCGCCCCTCCGGAAGTGGAAGACAAACATACAGCAACGAACAGCACCAACACTACATCCAACAGCTGGCCCTTTCATCTACCCATCTTCCACACCATTTCACCTCATTACAGACATTTACAGGATGGACAGAGCCTACCAGCAGCACGCATGGGCAATGCAGCCTCAAATGCATCCGCAAGACCGCATCCCCGTAGCAACGGCCTATACCGTCATTCAAAGTATGTCCGCTCCCCTCATCTGCTGATGTCTTTCCATCCATGTGGCTGCACAGCGGCTTCTGGCGCTATCAGCAGATTACATATACGAGTATGCTGACCATCTCCCGCAGGTGCGCAAGCCCGGTATGAATCGGCCAGGTCATTCGATGTGGACGATGATCTTGAGTTCAACCCTTGCCTGAGCCCAGAAGAGTACAGCGCCTGTTTTGCTGAATCTTCCCTCTCAACGCGCTCCAACCGCAGTGAATCCAATTCACCTCCGCAGCAACAATCCCTCCCGCACTCGGTGATCGGGATGAATCCATATGCGCAACAGGCGCAGGTTGTGCATCAGCAGCATCAGGGATTCGCCAATCAAGCCGCTGCCAGCGGACGGCACCGGAAGCGCAATCCTATTCAGATTGTGGACCCGCGCAATTATGCTGGTCAACAACAGCAACAACAAGCATCGCAGCAGCAGGGCCATGCTAACCAATGGAGGTAAAGGCCTTATAAAGCACTTACTTTTGTTGGCGCCATCTGTATGCTCTGCGATGCCCCGTTATGATTGCTGCCACTTCCCACATTGTAAATTGATGATCCTGTACAGAGACAACTTCAAAAGACGACGAAACCAATTTCCTTTTAGAGAGCGAGCGGCCATTTCACATCGAGCCTGGCTTTCATGCACATCACGCCAACACAGTATCTGCTTTACCCTTCACCATCTCAACCACAAACGACTGTCATTATCATATGTATGAAAGGAATGGAAGCAGCGCAAAAGATCACATTCACCATCGTTCATTTGCTTACCGTCTTCGCTCTGACTTTAACCACCTTTCTTGGAGCGTGCCATTATTTCTTGGAATATCTGTACCTATCGTAGCTATGAAGCACTTGATTCAAGTCTGCCAATCTTCCTTGCTTGTCGCCGTTGCTCTTCATTTGCATTTTGCGACATTTGACCCGCTCGACGTCAGTGAACCTCTCACCCGCAAAACACATGATGCCCAGCTGATCCCAATGGGCAACTCCAGCTCGTCCTACTCAGGCGCGGCAACGCTCGATTCCTATATCGCCGAACTGACCGATATTCAATACGAAAAGACACTCGGCTCAGCGCGCTTCCTCAAATGCGTTCGGGGAAAACACGAAGATGGTCGCGTGGTCGTCAAGCTATTCATCAAGGCTGGACCAATGGACTTGAGAAAGGCAGCTGCGCAGATGATGCGCGAGAAGGATTTACTCATGCAAATACCTAATGCGCTAAGTTACCAGCGGTTCAAGGAGACAGATAGGGCGGTGTACCTTGTACGCCAGCATATCGCAAGCAATTTATACGACCGCATCTCCACGCGTCCGTTCCTAGAGACAATTGAGAAGCGCTGGATAGTCTTTCAGCTGCTGACGGGTGTGCGCGACTGTCATGCTCAAGGGATTCATCATGGCGACATCAAGACGGAGAATGTCCTGGTGACTTCCTGGAATTGGGTCAGCTTGACGGACTTTGCCTTCTTCAAACCAACCTTCTTACCGGAAAACAATCCAGCTGATTTCTCCTACTACTTTGATACCTCGTTTCGCAGAACTTGCTACCTTGCTCCAGAGAGGTTCCATGGGCCAAGCGAGACCAAGACAGGTTCTGTGACGGATGCCATGGACATCTTCAGTTTGGGATGTGTCATTGCAGAGCTCTTTCTTGAGGGCGAGCCGCTGTTTGATTTGGCGCAGCTCTTTAAGTACAAGCAAGGCGAGTACGATCCTACATCACTTCTCGACAAGATCGAAGATGTCGGCATCCGCAGCCTTGTGGCACACATGATCCATCTCGACCCCGACAAACGACTCTCTGCGGATGGATACCTCCAAAAATGGCAGCGTCGTGCGTTCCCAGACTACTTTGCGAGTTTTCTGCACGGCTATGTCGCACTCATTACGGATCCTGCACGGCATCATGCGACAACGCCGAGCGCGGATTTGGACGATGCACTGGATCGTATCTATTTCGAATTCGACAAGATTAGCTTCTTCTTGGGCTTTGATGATTCTGCTGCTCAACTCGCACACGTCAAGTCAGGCATAAGTGTTCCACACTATCGACCTGTCCATCTGTCCCATGCAGTGCGATCAACAGGCGAAGACGGCGCTCTCATCTTCCTCAGCCTCATTCTCTCTGGCGTGCGCAACACATTACGTCCCATCACACGCGTTCGTGCCTGCGATGCAATCCTCGCACTCAGCGAACGTGTCAGTGATGAAGCAAGACTCGATCGTGTCATTCCCTTCTACGTCACACTTCTCATGGATGAAGCACCCGAAGTGCGTGCAGCGGCACTCTGGAGTCTCACGGCAGTCTTGACGGATATTCGCGTTTTGACGCCTGTGAATGCGTTTGTCTTTCCGGAATACTTGTTGCCTAGACTACGACCGCTTGCGACAGATGCAAGTACACTCGTACGGATCAGACTTGCACAGTGTCTACCAAAACTTGCTCAAGCGAGTACACGCTTCTTGGATATGGCACAAGCGCTCAGGACGGAAGGGTTTCTGTCACTCATGGAGGCAGGAGATCAGATGGACGGCCAAGCACTCGAGCAAGATTCTTTTGCAACATTGTTTGAGATCTCCAAAGGCGATACACAAGCTGCAATTCAGGAACTTACAGTGCAGCTATTGACGGATGATGATACAGGTGTCAAACGAGCGCTACTTGGCCACGTTGCGCCATTATGTGCGTTCTTCGGAAGGCAGCAAGCGAATGATGTGATTCTAAGCCATCTCATCACATACCTCAACGATCGCACTTGGACACTCAAGGCTGCCTTTTTCGATCAAGTCGTCGCGTTGTCGACGCATCTGGATCCGGATAGCGTTGAGGAGTACATTCTACCGCTCATGATGCCAGCATTAACGGGTAATTGGACCAAGGACCATACATGAAGCTGACAATAGATCCCGAAGAGCATATCATTGAAAAGGCAGTTACAGCACTTACACGGCTATGCCAGCATGGCTTCGTCAGGCGACCCTCGCAATTTAACTTGGTAGGTATGGTCGTTCGATTCCTGATTCACCCCAATCTCTGGATTCGCGAGGCAACTGCGGCATTTGTCGCAACTGTCAATGAACCTCTTTCACGCGCCGAAAGCTATTGTCTCATCTATGGGCAAGTCAAACCATTTCTACGCATGGAAATCAGTACACTGTCGGCAGTGGCAATCTTACGAGCCCTTCGTAAACCACTATCACGTCTCGTGCTGGATCAAGCGATGCTATGGGCTTCAGCGGCATCACAATCATCCTTCTGGCAAAGTGCAGCACGCGGCGCCTTTTCTACAGATTCGCTAGCGGATCGTCGTGCGAGCCAGGTTGGGTTACCAGCACAAGCAAAGACCGCGCAGCCGCGTATGATGCTCACCAAGAGTTCCTCTGAGGATGAACCTTTTCTTACACGTTTAAGGGCCCTTGGACTCAAGTCAGATGATGAGTGGAAGTTGATGACATTGCGTGAATTCATCTGGCGCATTAGCCGTGCTTCCTCTGATGCTGATCGACCCACCACAGCCATGATGGCATCGAGGACAGGTACTTTGTTGCCACAGACGGTGTTCTTTGATCAAGTGCAACAACCTGCTGATCGACTTCAGCTCGGGGCTCATGATGTGCAGAGTGCCTTGACTGAGGCGTCTCGTACGCTTTCGCGCCGTCGAGTATCAAGAATACACCAGACTGGCAAGAGAATACCGTCTCAGACTATAGCTGAAGAAATGGATAGGCTTGAGGTGGGCTCAAGGGCAAGCAGTCTCAATGGTGACATGGGGAAACGTCCAAGTGCCATTCATCTACCTGGACTCGCGATTAAGGCCCTACCAGAAGTCGGCACGTCTACCACAAATGCTGTTGGGCAAGTCGATCATCTCGCGGTCGAAGCGCCAAAGACCAAAAGAGCAGTACGACCAAGCCATACCTATGCAGGTGGAGATCCAACGGTGCTCAATCTGTTGGACAAGGTCTTTCAAGAAAACATGCAGAGCCGATCCCTCGATTTCGGCCCGGCAATTGTGCCCGTTGTGCAGCCCTCACAAGGTCGTCAGGGTCGCTTGACGGGTCCATGGCAGCCAGAGGGTATCTTGGTTGCGCATATGCATGAACATACAGCTGCCATTAATTGTGTCCTTGCTGCGCCTGATTCACGCTTCTTCGTGACATGCTCAGATGATGGCTGCCTCAAGGTCTGGGACAGCGCCAAGCTGGAACGACAGGTTGCGAATCGCTCGCGACTGACATTCCGTTGTCCAGCTGGCGTCAAAATCAAAACGGCGTGTTTCCTGGAGAATAGCTATTGTGTGGCGATTGGATCAAACGACGGTGCGTTGCAGATTATTAAAATTGATTGCAGCGTCAGCGGGCCAACCAAGTACGGCAGAGCACACAGCCTCCGCAAATTCGAATTGCCAAGCGGCGAAGTACCAGTCAAGCTTGTGCACTATGCAAATGATGCCCAAAGTCTGCTCTTGGCGGCGACATCCGATTGCAAAGTTGTCGCACTGGATCCTAAGAGTATGTCAGTGGTGTTCACTTTGCAAAATGTTGCTCATCATGGAAGTATCACAGCCATGGTGCTTGATCGCAAAAGAACATGGCTACTACTTGGCACTAGTAAAGGCGTCTTGAGCTTGTGGGATCTGCGCTTTCAGCTTTGCGTCAAATCTACTGCCTTGTCAAGCGCCTCTTCAGTTGCTCATCTCGAGATTCATCCATGCCGTGGTCGAGGGCGCTATGTCCTTGTCGCACTCACAGGGTCTCCAGGCGGAGTGCTTGTATGGGATGTGGAGAAGCTCATCTGCAGGGAGTTCTATACAGATACTATGCCGACAGCTGCACTTTTCGCTACTGTGGATGCGGAGACAACGACGTCCGATGTGGCCATGCAACAGTCGGCTGCAGAACTGACTGATTTGAGCAAGAAGACCGAACCAGCAGGACCGATGGCAACACGCGCTTTGGCAACTGGTACATCCATCTTGAATGCAGACGGCAAGCTTGGTTCTGCGTTCATGGTGACGTGCTCACGGGATCAACGTATGCGTTTCTGGGACTTGTCAAAACCAAGCGACTCCAGAATTGTCATGGCATCTGAGCTTGCATCAGAAGCGAAACGCGTTTATCAGCAAGAGACGGTCGGGCTAACATCGATTGTGGTAGAGCAAGTAGCAGGAAAAGAGTCGATCACAAAGACAAAGTCAAATGGCGTTCGTCATGCATCCACCGGATCTGCAGGTCCACAAACGGCGAACAGCATCAAGGATCATGCAAGCCTGTTGCATTGCCATCTGGACTTGGTATTGGATGTTGCCATTCTCACGCTTCCTTACCAAATGATTGTCTCGGTAGATAGATCGGGTGTGCTCAAAGTGTACGCATAGGGAGCTAGAAATACTAACGAAGCACAAGCTCCTCTGATTTGTCTATTATTGCCCCGTCGCCGTTACGTCGATATCGGCGACCAAGTTCGAAACACATCTCATTCACCTCGCGTCGAAAATAAGGGGTCTTGAAGCTGACGGGCATGAATGCAGCCTTTCTGTAGATGTGTACAAGCACATGTTCCATCCTTGAATAATGGGTTCATCCTGCACATAGAAGCTTCTGTCGCGGATAGCATCCCTAATGCAAGATTGTAAAATTGTCAAGTTCAGTGTCAACCCCAAGCCTAGGCTGCGGCTTTCCACCAACTTTCTTTGCATCTGCAGTTGAGCCTATGCTAAGATCGATTCTGACGCCACTTATCGCAAGTCTAAAGCCACGCAGGATGTCTAAAACTATAACGAGTCGTTATCCCGGACAGCTACCGCATGTATGCGTGATCAAAGAAGTCAAACAGAGCCAGGGCTATATATGTGACTTTAAGCGTGAGGATAAAATAACACCTTTTGAGTAATAGACATCCGACTTCGTAGCTGAATTAGCTCGATGAAGGCTGTTTTTATTTTCTTTAAAATTATCTTGAAATTCATCAATTGATCAATTTTAAAATTACAAAATCTTAATTTGAAACCGACGTGGTTTGTTTGAAACTTCACAATCACAATTGACACGTTTCAGTCCGGAAAGAGCTCCGCACAGCTTCTAAGAACTTTGCGACAGGCCTGCACGATGAATCTCTGGGCTTTGATGGCCTACACATCACTGCTAAGTCGCTTTCTTATCGCGCATGCCTCGCCTGAAGCAGGTCCACAGGCTCCATCCGTCAGAAAGCGACCGCCTGGGAGCTCAAGTGGACAACAAGCACTTTCGAATGCAACAGGCGCAGAGGAAGAACCAAGATCAAAAGTTGGCAAGGCCAAGGGCACGAGACCGAACTTGTTTGTGCTTTACGATAGCAAATGCTACCATTTGCGATTCGAAGTAAAACGCTTGTTGAACCCGGAGAAGTTCCCACAATTGACCCAAGAGGACTGTGAGACAAGATGCAAACAATCCATCATCAAGTATTGCCGTGGGAAGGAATTTATGACCCGTAAACATCAAAAGACGGACTGTATTCGGTCGGGTCATTGCATACGGTCGAGAGCAATAAACATCACTGAAAGGAGCTGTTCAGACAGACTGACGGCTGCGGCAGCGCTGCAAACATGTTATCTAGAGGGATGCGCTTGCAGTGCTACTGTGGATGTCTGGCGTATCAAACGATACGGACCTGCAACTCCGAATGACCAACACAATTTTTTCGGACCGCGGGTCGAAGGCAAAGCCTTGCCGCTTTGTCATCCAGAAAATATGGTGAAGAAGTTTGAGGCCAATCGATGGCAAATTGGAAAATGGTCTGTTGTGCAAACAGACATCGATTGTGATGAGGTCTTGACAGAGGAGGACGAATGCAGCTGCACAGGACCAGGTAAAAGACCTTGTAAGGCTGTCGAAACCTTTACGACTAGCCGCTGCGCTCTCGACAATCCTGGGCCCCACGGAGGATGCATATGCGCAGCAGAGCACCATAGGCAATGCATGGCTGAGACAGGGCCCAAATCGCCAGCTGCGGATGAGGTAAGTTACTTCGCTGAACTTGAAAACGAATTTGGGGCCAATTATTTCGAGCTCGACGACTTGTTATAGTAGTTCCGCCGGTAGTACGACTTGCGATTGCGATGATGAGAATGACTTTCGAAATCCAATTACTATTCATCTTTCTGCAGGTTAACGACTTCAGGCTCCTCCCAAGCTGCAATAGCAAATGCAGCAAACACGATGAAACAAAGTGACAGGGAAGAAGTCGACTACGAACACAAAGTAAATTTACCTACGTCATGCATGTACTGAGACGCGCCCGACAGCTACATTGATATTGACGGCGAACAGCATCAATTATCATGCAAACCCGTTGCGAAGCCATTCAGATTTTGTGCTTAATGTGATAACCCCCACACTTCACTACAAGATGGGTATCGGAAAATAGGTTGAGTTTGCTCGGAGTGCTCACAACGTGCACGCGTAGAAAGCTAGACTTGGTTCAAGCGGCATTACAGAGATGGGGTTTTTTGTTATATTCCCTTCTTGCTACAGACTACAGCAATGGATGACTAATTAGGGTTTTTTTATATATTTCCTTCATTGCTATAGAGTCTACAGCTATGGTCGTAAATGTAGGATGAAATGAGCTTTATCTCACGAAAGTCTGCCTAGAAGACCGACTAACAGTGCGGGACTGGCTGCCGACGTGAAAACCTCGACTAGCACACCCGCTAAAACACCCTTGGAGTTATGCGCGCGTGCTCGCGCACAGCGTTTCAGTTTGTGCTTCCTCGCAGGCTTCCTCAGATGCACTGAATGCAGCTGTGGGAGCCGTTGAGTGGGCCTAGGGTTAGGGTTCAAAACGTTTTGCGTATAAAATTGACCAAGTCAAGTTTGCCCACATCGCGCCAATGGTCTAGTGGTATGATTCACCCTTAGGGTGGGTGAGGTCCCAGGTTCAATTCCTGGTTGGCGCCCCCAATTTTTGCCAGCCTTTTTTCGAGCTGATTATCAATCCTCGTCATAGCCATAGACCAGATCAGCTACAGACACGCCTCAGCTATGGCAAAGCTTTGAGCAACTTATAATCTTCCGTGCCCTAGACACGTAGCCTCCTTTGTCTTCCGAGGTTGCTCGATAAATTCGCGAATTTTGCATTTCAAAGAAACGCGCCAAAAGTTCCCTCACAAGGTCGACCGCGGCCATCCAATTGTCTATGGCATCTTTGAGGGAGCTCCTTGGTGCTTCTCTCAGCCCCGATCAACAGCAAAGGGAAGCCGCCGAGCAGAATCTGCAAGGCGTCTCATTGCTGACACTTGCACAGTTCCTTGAATCCGAAGGCGATGCGGCACTCCGACAGACTGCACTAGTCCTTTTGAAGAATGGTGTGGTCAAGCACTGGTCACCTACCTTTCCCGAGTTCTGCGAGCCTCTTTGCCCGGATCAAGACAGACCTACCATTCGGCACCTGGTTTTCAAGCTCGTTGGCGATTCAGAACGGTCCATTCGGCTTCAAGCAGGGTACATTACGAGCAGGATAGTGGCATCGGATTACCCAGATGAATGGGCAACCGTCTTGGACGATTTGCTACGAATCCTTCAGAAGCCTCCATCAGAGGCATGGCTGCATGGTGCATTGGTGGTGATGAAGGACTTTGTTGAGGATAGCATGAGCGAAGAACAGTTTCTACCCATTGCCCAGAATCTGGTGGAATACCTCTTGGCAATCGCTAGCGAAAGCAACCATCCTAGCGGCGTTCGTGCACAAGCGATTCACGTTTTCATTTCATGCCTGGATGCGCTTGAAATGCTCTCATCGACACGTCGCGAGGGAATTCGTGTCTTTGTGCAGCATGCACTGCCTCCTTGGCTTGAGCTGATTGCCAGTATCGTTGCTAGCAAGAGTGATGAAGAGCTCAAAAGTGCTGCCATCGAGACCATCAGCAAAATGCGCATTCTATTCCCAGCGCCACTCGCACAATACATGCCGGCTATCTTTGTGCCCATCTATGCTTCGCTGAATGCAGCCGATCCTTTCGAAGAGTCAGCACTGGTCCAGCAGCAAGTTGAATTCTTGAGGAAAGCTGTGCAGGCACGCATTATACAGGAAGACACTCTGTCCATCCAAGCAAGTTTCGAGGGATGTATTGCGCTTGCCCTCAAGTTTGCTCAAATAACACCGACAATGGAAGAGGAATGGCAATCAGACTTGGACGGTTTCGTGGAAGACTTGGATGAGACGTCATTCAGCACACGCAGATTGTGCACAGATCTACTGGAAGATTTATCAGAGCTACATCCAGAGTGGCTCAATCAAACCCTTGAGTCTGCTATCAGACACTATCTTGAAGCATCGGCAAGCGAGCATCTCTGGCGGCAACAGGAAGCGCTCATCTTCTGCCTAATCACCATGGTGCACCGCAGCGACAATGCCAATATGCTACTCGAGAAAGCCTTGCAAGCTGAGAATCCCTTTTTGCGCGCACGCAGTGCCATCTACGCCGCGCAAATAGGTGTGGCGTCATGCCTGCCTCTGGTCCTAGCGATGCTCGAGTCAGACTCTATTTTGGCTCGTTTGTGTGCCATCAAGGCCATGAGCAAGTTTGCAGATTCAAGCGACCAAGTCAAGGTGGATCAAGCCGCGATTCTGAAGCGCATGACTGCCAAGCTTGATTCATTGCCGGCTTCGTCTTTGCTCATGGTTGCTGAAGCTGTTGCACCCATTGTGCAATTGGAGCCTTCTGTGGTCTTGCGCGAGACAACCATCCTGCCAAGTTTCTTCACTTTGCTTGGAGGCAATCCTGGTGACATATCGCTTGTGGCTCAGGTTGTGGACATCTTCGAGTCGCTTGCCAGTTCCGTTGATTTTGCTCAACTGTGCTCTGTTGTATTGCCCATCTTGTTCAACACCATCAGCAATGAGCCTGCACTGCGCTCGATCGCGCTTGATATCCTCAGTGGCATGATTGAAGGCTCAGAACAGCTCCCGGATGGCTTTGTCACTGCAATTTGGCCAGTCTTTACCATTTCGCTTGAAGTTGAAGAGCTGCAAACAGCGCACGAGATTTTGAGAAACTTGGTTAAAAAGGCATGGCCACAGATTGTCGCTGGAAACCATGTGCAAGACTTGTTGTCAGTCATTGGTACTGCGTTTGAGGGGGATGAGAGCACATCATTCTATGTGCCGCAACTCGTCATTTCGCTCATCAGACAAGCTGGTGCATCCCTCAATGACATTCTCCCGGAGCTGCTAAAGATCATCTCGCAGAAATTGCAAGTACCAGGCCTCTCTAGTGCTTACCAACAGAACCTTATCTCAGTTTTTGCGGTCATTGCGTGCACACAAGCAGCATCACTGGTTGACTTCTTGGTGCAGATGCAAGCACTTCAGGTGGTCATGTCGACGTGGTGCGAAGTCTTTCCAGATTTCCATGGCTACAGCGCGATTCGATCAAGCGTGGTAGGCCTGTGCGAGATGTACAAGGTCCATGCTGCTGCGCCATCACCCCTTGATGACATTCTAGTCAAGGGAGATCTCATCTCGGATAGCTCTGGCAAGATTGTGACGCGTTCTCGCGCTAGAACACATCCTGAGCAGTACACACAAGTGCCTGTTGCCGTCAAAATCCTCAAACTCTTGGTTGCTGAGCTTGTCAACGAGAACGAAGGCTTGCGTGAAGATGAGGAGGTGGTCTCGGATGATGAGTGGGATACTGATCTCGACAAAGTGCTGGAGGAGGCACAGCTGAATGAAGCTGAACTGCAACGACTTGATGAGGATTCTGAAGATCCGCTGAGCACAATCAACACGCGCGAGTACATCACCAACTTCATTGGGTATCTGAGTAGCAGCGGTGATCGCGTACGTGCCGACACCCAGGCCCTCGCCTCGTCCGAACAACAGGCGCTTGCTAGCATTTTGTCATAGGCGTCTCATCAGTCTAGCGTAACACCACCGGATGATCCCAATGAGCCTGCCTCTTTGCGCACGATCTGAACGCCAGACAAGGCACCTGTGCGGATTTCTTGCTCATGTGCTACCAAGACACTCGCTTCGATGTTTTCCAGCATTGATTCCGCCGCTACTAACGTGTATTGTGACACAATAATGGGATGTGTTGCCGTGATCTCCTTGGCACCCTTGAATGATGCGCGAATAACCACTTGAAAGGAGACAGAGTACAGCTTCCCACTGGTCGTTGAGGTATAGGTTGCATGAGGCACAATGGCTTTGTCGTTGAGTCTGCCTGTGACAGGCATAGTGATGCCCACTTCCAGGGGACCTTCGCAGTCAGCAAGCTTGGCTCCCATGAGGTCACGTCTAGACTCTGCAAGACGTTTCGTTACCACAAACGCCTCAAAGACTTGATCTATCTGGTAACGCACAACTTGTTCAATGGTAAAGAGCAACTCCTTGCAGCGTACCTTTTTGACTTTTGCCTCCCAGTCTGGGTTACCCACCAAGGTCACCGTTGTAGTGAGTCGATCACCCGGTCCAACGCAGGTCCTAGGCAACATACATTGCATTTCGACAATGTGGTCGACGCTCACTGGCAAGAGCTTTTGTGTCTGCTCAAACATACCCCAGATGGGCAAATGATCGAATCGTTCCATAATGACTTCGATCGCGAACCGTTCAGAGTTGATACCACTCGCATGCAGCGTTGCCACTAGCTCATACGTTGTACTGCGTGAGGGATGTATTAATGTTGCCGGGAGTGTCTCTTCTGGTAGGGGCATGCAAAAGGGGATATCCATGCTGAGCACCTCGAGCGTCTGGTAGCCACTAGCTTCTTGTGCTTCCCATAGGAGCAGTTCTTTGCCGACGAGCGTTGTGGTAGAGAGCTTTTGACTTGGAGAGACAAGGGACTTGCCTGGCGGCGAGCAGACTGTGTTCTCATGTACATAAAGTGCGAGTGAGATGAAGACAACGGGGATCGGGTTCCCAGCTGGCGACCGTACTTCAACGGTGCCTGTGAGTCTGGGCCTTGTAGCACGAATACCATTGAAGCCCACAGCTAGCTCTACATGCGGGGGCGCGCGGATAGAGATGATATTTGACTTGGCCGTATGCTTCATGAAGAGCAAGACGGTACTCCAGCTGCTGCCTCGAGGAAGTGGTGCAGGCTTCAAGTCGCGCGAATGTCGCACCACGCACAACAGACTGACAACCCACACCATCAGCCATGGTCTCCACGCGATCTGGAGGCGCATCAGGCAACAGGTACTCTGTCATCTTACCAACCTATAATGAGCGATCCAACCTACCCATCATTGTATACCTGATTGCCAGGACATTCAAGGATGCGGAGCTCGACTGGGAGATTGTCATTGTCGATGATGCAAGCCCAGATGGCACACAGGACATCGCCAAACAGCTCATCAAAGTCTATGGCAGTCAGCATATCTTGCTCAAGCCGCGCGCTGGCAAGCTTGGTCTCGGCACAGCGTACATGCACGGCCTGGAGTTTGCGACGGGCAACTACGTTGTGATTATGGATGCTGACTTTTCGCATCATCCGCATCATATTCCTGAGTTCATTGAGAAGCAAAAAGAGGGAGACTACGATATCGTCCTTGGTACACGGTATGCGGGTAATGGCGGTGTCTACGGATGGGACTTCAAGCGTAAGCTCGTATCGCGAGGCGCCAACTTGTTGTCACGCGTGATTCTGCAACCCAATGTATCGGACGTGACTGGATCGTTCCGTTTGTACAAGATGGATGTTCTGAAGCAGGTCATTTCGGAGACCAAGAGCAAAGGCTATGTCTTCCAGATGGAGATGATTGTACGCGCGCGTGAAGCGGGTTACAAAATTGCAGAGGTGCCCATTGCCTTTGTGGATCGCATCTACGGAGACTCGAAGCTCGGCAGTGATGAGATTACGCAGTACGCCAAGGGCGTCTGGTCACTCTTTGTGAACATCTAGAAGAACTTGATTCCTACCTCTTCCCCATCGCTGCCCTTCATCATTTGCGCTTTGCCCTTCTTGGCAAGCACCTGTATAGCGCTCCTCAAGATGGCCGGATCAAGCTGATAGAAGTCTTGATCTGCAACACGATCTTCCTGCGTGAGTTCATACACCGTCAAGACGCTGCCAGTCTGGCCCGTGTCTTCAATATATTTCTGCAGCCGTGCTGCCCATTCCTCTGGCCGCCGCCAGTAGATATAGGCTCCTGTTTTGGCCTTGCTCGTGTAAATGGCAGAGCCTTGCTGCACCATCTCTTCAATGATTTCTCGCAACGTCTCTAGCTTGAGGCGCCGTCCAATGGCTTGGTTGTGAAAGAGCTCATTATCGAGCGTTTCTTCCGTAATGGGTAGCTGATGCAGCCGTTTGGCTTTGTAGTAGAAGAGAATCAAGGCAATCCAGCTTGCGCGCTGAGAGATGAAGGTCTCTTGATTTGGCTGCCTTGTAAAGAGCGGCGGGAAGCTGTGGATCTGTGGCAGCTCGAGAGACATGTCCGCCGGTGCACATGGGAATGCACAATGTAGAAGATGTAGCGATGAGGATGTGAAGCTTGAGGGTCTCTGTCCAGGCGTAGTGGTTGGTCACAATTTCGTGACTGCCTCGACTTGCGGGGTTCCGGCGACGTCAGACTCAGATGCCAGGCCAAGTGCAGCCTCCCATCACACCACGGCCAGTATGGATGCGCCGAGTCCTGCAAAGCTCATTGGCATTATCAAGCAATCGCTTGATGGAGATCATACACAATTGAGTCCAGCACAGGCGATTGCGCTCCTCTGCCACGCGAATGTGCTTGTTGCGGGCTTCAAATGCATCAAACCTGTTGACGGCGACACTGCGCCTAGCTCCCTAGACAACGTGCAGCCCGTGGAGATTCCAGAAGATGACATCAAATTGAGTTATGAGCTCGAAGACACGGCACTCGACTTGAAAGTATCGGCCATGCGAAGCAAAATTGTCATCTATGGCATGGATCATTCAGA
Organism: Protomyces lactucae-debilis; assembly: GCF_002105105.1. Lineage (NCBI taxonomy): Eukaryota > Fungi > Ascomycota > Taphrinomycetes > Taphrinales > Protomycetaceae > Protomyces > Protomyces lactucae-debilis. The sequence continues at coordinate 556,273 of NW_024467996.1, forward strand.
CAATACTGCTTCACTCGAGGTCGCTACAGATGAGTACACAAAGAGCGCAACAAATGCAGAGTCCCTTGTGGATTCTTTCATCAGCTTGGCGCAGGTGAAGGCCTTCAGCAGTCTGTTCAAGGCTCAAATACTAAACAAGCTCGTCGCAAATACTGATCAATCAGAGGAAGATGATCAATCTGGCAAGGCGGCCCAGACACAGGCGCAGCCCCGGGCTCAAGCACAAGAGCAACGTGAAGAAAGGATACCCATGCCTTCTCGAGAGGAGCCCTTACAACTGCCAAACCAGGGACGTCAGCAAAGTCGGCCGAGTGATTGGCCACCGGAGCTCGAAGACGAACACCAGCTGCTGCAGCCTGCACGAGGCCAGTCAACAACAGGCGGCCGTGGTATTGGCCGCATTGGAGATGATGACTTGAGACCACCGGGAATTGATGCCATGAATCCCTTTGGGCGAGATGGGCCTAGGATGCCTGGTATGGGTGGCGGCCATCGCGGCATGCACCCAACACCAGATGACTTCTTCCCTGGTGGTGGCAACACGGGCCCCTTTGGAGAGTTACCAGATGGAAGGACACCTGGACCAGCTCCACCTGCAGGTGCGCGCTATGATCCTGTCTTCCCAGGTGATCCATTCGGGGGACCCGGTCGAGGTATGGGACGTGGTCGAGGTGGCGGTGGTCCTGGGCGAGGTGCATTTGGAGGTAGCGACAACATGTTTGGTTAGTGCTGATGCAAAGGCTCATCTATAGGCTTTTAATGATTAGGTTTTACGAATAGCAACGAACAATAGTTTTAAGCTCGACTGTCATAGTATTCTTGTCGTGGTAATCTAGTCTATCGACTCGATAGTGCTGGGTTGGACACTATACGAATGCTTCCGATACTACGCTGAGGCTGCAGCTGTGCCAGTCACTGTCCAGTGTCCAATCTGTCCCAACTTGGCTATATCAGTAGTCATCGCCCCACTGCCGCGTCTCCCGCCTGGCCGCCTTTATTTGCTCCACTATCGCGTACATTTGCCACCAGGCCCTCAAAGTTAATCGCTTGAATAGCACCAGCAGCATGTATCTGTATGACGATTCACTGATGAGGCCTGCGAACAGCGAAGGCAGGCCTATAAGTAGTATTATGGCTACATACTGTCACGGGAAGGCACAACTGTTGAAGCATGCAAGATATCGTACAGCTGGTTCGGCCTGTGCCGGTTGATCTTTCATTTGCGATAAGATATCCCACTCCCTGGTCCAAACAACCTTCAGAGTTCAGAACTTCAGGCCCTGGAAGTTGAATGCTTGGAGATATACATCGCCTAATTGTACATAAGCCTGTATACGCCCTGCTCTACGCCCAGACGCAACGCTTCTTGCTTTTTGTAGTCGCTGCATCAGTATGTCGGCCGTGGCAGTAGACATGGCTCCAGTCGTTCAAGTCGGCTCAGCCAGCAAGCAACAGCTTGAACTTGGCGGAGCAGATGTCCAAGAAGGCTCCGTCACAACCGAGTATACAAAGGCCGAGTACAAGGAGCTTTTGAGAAAGATTGACAGAACATTGATGTACGAGCGCTTGTGAAGTGGATCAAGAAACTAACCATGCAGGCCCATCATGTGCGCCGTCTATGCCATCCAATTCGTAGATAAGACGTCCCTGTCGTACGCATCAGTCATGGGACTACGAACAGACACACACCTCAAGGGCAATCAGTATTCCCTTTTGGGAACCATCTTCTACATTGCATACCTGGTGTTCGAATATCCAACCAATGTTGCAATGCAGAAGCTCCCTCTCGCACGATACCTGGCCGTCAATATTGTCATTTGGGGTGTCGTCTTGATGACCACAGCAGCGTGCAAGAACTGGACCGGGCTCATGATCAATAGATGGTTTCTCGGCATGTTTGAAAGTACAGTGACGCCCGGTTTTGTGCTCATCACCAGTCAATGGTACCGAAAGGAAGAACAGGCGCTCCGCATTGGTGTCTGGTTTTCATTCAATGGTGTTGCAATCATGGTCGGTTCTGGCATCGCTTATGGCATCGCAAGTCATGTTGGACTCGACCCTACAGCAGCTCTTAAGGGCTGGCAGATTCTCTTTGTTCTCTTTGGTGGACTCACTGTGCTACTCGGCATTGCCTTCTTCTTCTTACTGCCGGATAACCCCATGACAGCTCGTATGCTGACTGCCCCTGAAAGGCTGATGGCCGTCGAGCGTCTCCGATCCAACCAACAAGCTGTCGAGAACAAGAATATCAAATGGTATCAGGTCAAAGAAGCGCTCAGGGACGTCAACACTTGGCTCTACATCCTCTTCTCCTTTGCCGCCAACGTGCCAAACGGGTTCATTACCAATTTTGGCTCCATTCTCATCACGAGTTTTGGTAAGTTGGCTCAAAGAGCTAGAAGCATGACTAACGCATAGGCTATACGAATAGGCAGGCTCTCATTCTTGGCATGCCAACAGGCGCTGTCGAGGTGGTTGGTATCCTTGGCTTTGCTTACATGGCACACAAGACTGGTCAACGTCTGTACACAGCGGCTTTGTGCATCCTTGTGTCCATTGTCGGTCTCATCATTGTGGCATGCACGAATGGCGTTGCTGGTTTGTGTGGATACTACCTCGTCTGGGTGTACCCTTGTACAACTGTCATCATTCTCTCACTCATCTCGTCCAACACTGCTGGCTACACCAAGAAGACGACCACCAATGCTCTTAACCTGATTGCATACTGCGTGGGCAACGCTGTTGGACCGAACGTCTTTAAGCCATCCGACGCGCCTGGCTACTTCCCAGCCAAGGTCGTCATGGTGGTCTGCTTCTTCATCTGTTTTCTGGTGTTCCTCCTCATTCGCTTCTTGAACGTGCGGGAAAATGCAAGGCGCGACAGGCTTGCAGCTGCCGCTGCAGAATCAGGGGAAAAGGAACACTTTGCAGACAATAGGGACGCCGCCGAGCTGGACTTGACGGATCGTGAAAATCTGTCCTTTAGGTATTGCTTGTAAAGTCATGTTGTCGTATTACCACGATGTAGTGTCTATATGTTACACTCATTTTATGCCAACTTGCTTTCATCATCACTAGTATCCCTGGAAGCACCTATTCGATTCAGCCGCATCTGTGATGCCGTCCTCGAAAGAGGGTGATCATTCGCAAACGATGTATTGCGCACGATCCGACCATGCCTTGAGTCTGTAAGTCGTCCCATCTCCATCTCGCCTGCTCCATCACTGACGCCAGCTTCGAGTCGTTCATAGAGATGGTCGCCGCGTGCGCCAATCACTTTCCGCCGCTTGAACCAGAGGTGATTGATGCCCGCAATCAAAGAAGCCTTGCGAGGACCTTTGAGCATGTAAGCAAGCAAGACGAAAAGCAACGCAAAGAATGCGACGGCCGAAAACTTGTGGGCCGCAACGCGTTGTGAGAGATTGGCCTGTGCGGACGTCACTACCATTTCACCGGCAGGTTTGAATGCTGCTGGTGAGAGATTGGGTCCAAAACCAACTGGGTCACTGGATTTGAGGGTCGGTACTGAGGATGAGGCATATAGGACCATCTTGCCGAGCGTCCAGGAGACTTCTGTACCAGCAAGTGACTCTGCGCTATTGAAGGCGCCATCGAAACCCTTCTCGCGTGCGCCCTCGCGCAACTCTTCTGTTCCATTGTGCGATGTACTTTTTCCAATCTCCTTCGTGACGCGTGGTATGCCAATCCCATCATGTAGGACATTCATCATCCAAGATGCTTTGAAACAAGTGCTCTCGAGCTTACCTTTTTTGACGCCCTCTGGATACTTGCCACCATCCAAGTCACTTTCAATGTCATGCCAGGAGCGACTGCAGAATGATTCGACGGCGTTTGACAGTGTGTGGTAGTCGTATGCGCCACCAAGACCAAAGACATCCTGTGAGGAATAGTAGTATTCGCTAATGCCAACAAAGTGATTGATATCAAAATCGATACCCGGTACATGAACGCCAGCAAATAGACAGGGCGCATCCGGACAAGGCGCATCTTTGCTGAGCAAGGGCTCTAGATCTGTCAGACATTGGTGTAGACTGCCTGTTCCGATCAACTCGTGCGGTACACCAGGCTTTCGCAAAAGCTCTGGAACATCTTCCGTCAAGCCGCGTGGCATGCATGGGTCTGGGTAGTGCTTGTCATTGGTGAGCATACCACTTGCAACGATGCGCTCGATGTGGCGTCTTCTAGCTTCATTCGCACCAAAGCCAAGCCAAGTGGATACAAAGACTCGCCACTCCTTTGTGTCTCCAGCGAGCGTTCGTAGTCTCAGCAAAGTCAAGTCATTTGCATGCGCCTCTGCTTCCGTCTCGTTGGGTGCAAATGCGATCTGAGCACTCGCACCGCCCATGTCCAGGAAGCCATATGTATGCCGTCGATTGTCAGCATGTGCATCAAAGCCGCCGAGCAGGTAATTGACTGCGACCCAGCCATACAGGCCCTCCATCTCTCCCGTGATGACTTGGAAGTGTGAAGCGCATTCAGGGACGAGAAAGTCGAAATGCTTTTGAGTATACTTGCATGCAGCTTCCATGACTTTCCGCTGCTTTTCAGGCGAGACAAGACGCATGCCTGCCGTTGCAAGTAGATATACTGGGGTTTCCTTGACCTGCGATGGCGGTATGAGCTTCAGCGCATGCTTGTAGAGTTTCTTGAGATGCTTGTCGCCGACATGACCTGCATCGTCTGCAAAGCTAGAGATTCCCGGCTTGATCTTCAGCATCCATTCTTCCCCAGACTCGTCTCCCTTCTCAATCCTTGGTAATGAAGCACGTTCCAGAGTAGATGCAGCGAGCGCAGCGACTGGATGGTCCTTCCACGAGTAGACCTGGACGCGCGAGCCAGAAGAGCCTGCGTCGATGATGATGGCGTACTTGCGAGCACTGGCCCAGCCATCGAGCGGGGCCCGCCGCTGCTTCATGCGGTCTCTGCAGCTGTCGCCTGGTGCTCTGTGTGCTGGCTGTCTCTTGTGTCTGAAACTGCAGCGAGAGACAAAGACCATCCACCCACAGCAACCACTCACCATGAGCAGCGGAGGCGGCGGCGGCTTCTTTGGCTCTGCTCTGACAGACAGGTCCGGCAAGTTTCATCGCAGAGACGACTTTGCAGGACTTGAAGATGCTACAGGTGATAGGTACACAAGACACCTATACTCAAGAACCCACAAAATAGACTAATACTTTCCCTGCAGCTACGACTTTGACGAGACCTACGACGGCCTCGGTGACCAGCTCGAAGAAGCAAACGACGACTTCAACGATGATACCTTTGGAGACTCTGGCGCCATCGGGAAAGATTTCGACTTTTCTGGCAAGACGGCAGGTGCGGCTGATGCTCTCGAGGACGATCAGCTGGCGTATGAGCGCCGGAACCCTGCAAAGCGTACGCCAATGATTGATAGAAGCACCGATCCATGGGCCCAGCGATCTGGTCAGCCTGCTGTTTGGGGCCAGCACTCGTCCTCATCATTGCCGCCTGTTGTGCAACCTAGTCAGCCAGCTGCTCGTAAAATGCAAACGCTGGAGGAGATCGAGGCGGAGATGCTGGCTAGAGCTAGCGCTCCCAGGACTGCTCCCCCTCCTCAGCAGCAGCAGATGCCATCGCAACTGTTTGCTCATCAGCCAATGCCGATGGGCCGGCCACCAGGATACGGTCAAATGATGCCTCCTCCTCAGCAAATGCCTCCGCAGATGCCGATGCCATTGTCCATGCAGCCTATGCCGATGCAAGCCATGCCTATGCAACAACCAATGCCCAACCAAGGCCGTCCTATGCCACCAGGTATGCCTCCCTTTCCGCAGCAGATGCCTCCACAGCAACCAGCTGCAGCCAAGATGAAGGAAGCTATGGCAGACGACGAAGAGGCACGCCGTGCAGAACAGCAAAAGAATCTGCGGCGAGCACAAAAGATTGGTCAAATGGCGCGCTACAATGGCCTCATGTCCAACGGCGACAAGAATTACGTGCTCAAAGTACAGCTCTCGCAGCTCGTGTCGGAAGACCCCGAGGCCGATGACTTTTACTATACCGTGCACTCGACGTTGCGTGGTCGCAGCAGCTTGCAGCAGTCACTTGGACATTTCGAGCAGACTTATCTGAGTCGTGCTGGTCAAAACAGACGCGGCAGGGACAACAAGAATCCGCTGCTCAAGATGCAGCAGCAAGTGCAAAAAGTCATCGCAGCGAGCAAAGCTCGGCCAAAGTCGACATCACTGACGGTGGAGGGATCGCTTGGCAAGCTGTCATTCAGCCGTGTCAGGCAGCCAAAGCAGGTGCTCAATATCCAGTCCTTGCCAGATGTCGCGGTACCAAATTCAAAGCAGAGCAAGCTCGAGGCGTTGCAAGCAATCGAGTCTGTTTACAACGAGCTCCTCCTCCTTGAGCAGGCCAGTAGACAGGCACCTGCAGAAGGAGCGCCTCAGGAAGAGTTTGACAACTGGCGAGCCAAGCTGGACAAAATGGCCGATGATATCTGGCAATCGTTGCAAGTCGAGTCGGACAGTATCCTGATTGAATATCTCAATTATGCCAAGGGCAAAAAGATGATTCCACGACTATTCCGCGGCCTCAACCCTGAGCGCCGCTTGGCGCTAATGCAATGCATTGTGCAGAATCTTGACAAGCTTGCTGTGGTCCGCCTTGCGCGTTACGAGAATGGCGCACTGCCCAAGGATGTGCGCGATGAGATCGAGCTATTTTCGCAGACAGTCTTGCCACCGTTGCTGGCCTTTGTTTCATCTGCCTCGTTGCCACTCGTCATCTCGCTCTTGACGCAACTCCTCGACAGCAACAACGTCAATGTATTGTGCATGACCAAAGTTGGTCTCTCATTCCTCACCATGCTCATCTCTCGCGCAGAGATTGCCAAGGCAGAGGACGGTGCACAGGCAGGTGCCTGGCAACAACATTACAACGCCATGTTCAGTAAGCTTGAAGGTCGCTTCGGCTTGATCTTCCCACCTATTCAGCCGCACGCTGAGGAAGGCTACCCCTGGCAATTCTTAGCTGCGTGTGCAGTCAGTGCGTCACCTGAGCAGCAGCATGCACTCGTCAATGAAGCACGGGACAAGGTGCTCGAGCAAGTCTCGAGTGCCAAAATATTGCCGCGCGAAATGGCAGAAGTGAAGCGGGCGCATGTCAACTTGTTTTTGAATGCTATTGGGCTGGATGCCTCACAACTTGAAGGGTAGCTAGCTCCTCTATTACACGTATAGCACAGACTTTAGTATAAAAAATTGGGCTAATACCAGCTGCTTTAGTTTATGCCACCTTGCCGGGGACGACTGGGTGGGAACTCGACAAACCGCCGTCAATGATGAATGCTTGACCATTGACGTAGCTCGACTCCAAGCTACTCAGAAACAAGACGCCATGGGCGATCTCTGCACTGACACCATTACGCCTAGTCGGGTTGAGCTGGCCAATTTTACCCTGTGTGCCACGACTACGCGCTGAGCTAAAGACAGGCGCCGTCATACCGGACTCGATCAGGCCAGGACATACGGCATTGACGCGAATACCCGTTCCTGCAAGCTGCCAAGCAGATGTCTGGCAGAGGTTGATGACGGCTGCTTTAGAGGCAGAGTAGTCACTGGATCCGGCACCAGACCGGACACCGGCAACAGAGGCCGTTGCAACGATACTGCCACCAGAAACGGGCTTTTCAGCAGAAGTTACTTGCATGGCTTCTGAAGCATAGCGAATGGCGAGGAAGACACTCAGCGCATTGACGCGCATGGTGTTCATGAAGTCCTCCGCATCGGCATTCGAGACCAAGTTCATGGTGACGATACCGGCATTGGCAAAGAAGATATCCAAGCGGCCGTAATTGTCGACGGCGTGTTGGATGCAAGCCTTGAGTGCTTCTTCATCCGCAGCGTCAAATTCACGAGGAATCACAGCTGTGCCCGGGTATGCCTTTTCGAGTTCCTGCTTGATTTGCTCCAGATTACTACCATCGTAGTCGCAGATGTAGACAGCCTTGGCACCGCGTGCTGCAAACAGCTTTGCAGTGGCTGCGCCAATACCAATCAACGAATTGGCGCCGGTAATGATGGCGACTTGGCCCTCGAGGGTCGTGGCGGGGGCCTTTTCAAGGTGCACCGTGACTTGCTTGAGTCTATCTTGTGCGGAGGACATCGTTGAGATATTGAGACTAGATCTTTAGCTTCTGGGTCTTGATGCACAAGTTGGTGGTCTCCAGATTTGGTGTTTTGTGGCCGGCGCTGTGCTGTTGCGGGGTCGGGATCGCGCGAAACCTCCGGGCGCCGACGAGGCAATCAACGGCGACGAGATGACATACGACGAGATGATACTACTGCAGGCACGCTGCGCCCATTCTTTACAGGGTGCACATGTGATTAACCTTGGCCTGCTGACTATGGTTGAAGATATGGCTGGGTGATCGACGGCGAACGGCTACAATCTCAGTCCTGGCTCTACCCTTCTCCTGACGTAAGTACAATACAATGTGATGATAATCTCTCGAACAGCTCAAGAAGCAATGATGGATTTCTCACAACGCTCAATACAGAGATAGCAGTCGTCGACGGTCGCAAGGTCGCCTAGACGCATTGTGGTGATTTGATATACTGTCTGACGACTCTGACATCGCAATAGCGATGTTTTTCAAGCAGACCTTTGCTGGCAGCAACGACGACTTTATATTGTCTATGCATCCAGGAATATTGTAGTAGTTCGCCGGAGCAATTGCGCGACCTCATCATGACTCAAGACGACGCGTAGTGACCTGACTCACTCTGCTTCATTGCGCACATGCAACCTACCTATGAAAGGCAGCTAGCAGCTTTATCTCAGCACTGTGCAGCCGGCGACTATGAGCTCATATACGCTTCAGACAGATTTCAACCAGCTTTGGCAATGGGATATCACAGGCCCAGATTTTGACGATTTTGACCATGCAGAACAGAGAATTCTTCAAGACTGGTCGATTCCATTCCGAAAAGAGGTTCCCCGGAAGAAGTCTACCGGTCTCATGAACGCCTCGTGGAGGGACAAACGAGACACTGCATCTACTTGTGACGAATTCCTCCGCTGTCGCAGTACATCTACTTTGCAGCACTACGATCAGGTTTGGCTATCGTGTCTATCTGACGGCTGTTTTTCTTGGGTTGTGAACGTCTGCTCACACCACAAGTATACAACACAATGCTTGCCCTTGTCTATTGCTGGCTTGCCAGTTCACATCTGGTCTGACGATCTCTTGATCACCACAAAGCCTCCTTCCGAATCCTCTTCCTGGCTGGAACATAAGCTCAGGATCGATCCGCATCAGCTCTATGATGATGCCGATATCGGAGCTCTGCTTGACTCATTCCCACGCGCCATTGGCTTGCGCATCATGCTTTCTGGCTGCTGTGAGATCCTTTACGCCACGATGGCTGACACATTGTGGGCAACTCTGGTGTCGCGCAACGCAAGCAAGGACTTGCTGATACGATTTGCCGGCGTGCGGCATACTACTTTGAGATGCCACGATGCAAAAACAGCTAAGGGTACCGCCACATTGTACAGCTCACCAGCGGATTGCAAACACAATTCATTTGCCGAAGCCTGTCTCGGCTTCAAAATCAGGCTCCAAGAAGAGCCTGGCTGTGAATATTGGATAGCGTCTGGCTCGTCATTTCGCAATAAGGCAGATAAGATGCAGTCTATCGCCGCCAACATATCCCATAAAGGATCTGGTTTCAATGTAGACCTCGGCCACTTGCATGGATCCGTCATGCATGCTTCCCGTTGCTCGCAAGATATGGTCCTCATCAAGCAAAATCTTAACTCGGGCTCTCACAGAATCGTTTCTTCCCTCACAGAGAGGATGCCTCTGCAAGACCGCTTTGCAGACCCAGCTCGCGTTCTCAAGAGCCCTTTGACTTTCGTCACGCTTTCACATGCTGCCTGTCAATCATTATCTGACAAGACCGATGCTAATGCCGAGACTGTGCTGCCCACATGCAAGGAGACTGTGCCCACAAAGCCGGATCAGACACGAGTCTCTGAGCTAGCTGGCAAGAATGTGCGCAGCAAGATCAAGCGTTCCTTGCCAGACACACTCGTTGAAGGCGTCCAGTATCTGAAAACTCAACATGCCACGTCTCCGAAGTTCTCCCGCCATTTGCTTTGGCGCATCAGCTATCTTGGTCAGTATATGTTCTGCGACAATGTCTTATCTATTGCTGATTCTCCAAGTAAGGAGAGTGAGGCAGTAGTCTTTCGAGATTGTTCTGTCGAGTTCTCGTGCAAGCGTTGGCAAAGCACGAAATGGGGTCAGAAACGGAAGGAGTACATAAGCTATAAAAATCTGTGGATTCTTCAAAGCGGTGCGATTCTACCAGATCAGATTCAATCTGCGAGCATCATCTGTCCTGCAACTCCCGGCTTCAAGGCGAACAATGCATCGGAGAACGGAGAACGAGCAGTCTGAATTGGTCGGACAACATTGGACACCGACGACGCTGCATTCTTTTATCGGGCCTGGAAGGCGGAGCAGCAGACTGACATGTGTTGTTGTGCCATATGGATGATGCCCTGGTTGCCACCCAGCTGCATGTGAGTCCTTCCTTGATTCTGGAAACAATGACATCTAGCTTGCCCATTGATACTGCGGTCAAGTGCAATGTGATCAAGCATCTTGCGCCCACAAATTGGCCTGCCAGCGCCACTCGCATTTTCCCTCATACCATACCTTTGCCGATATTCTACCCGCGTCCGCTTTGCAAGTAGATTGTTGTCGGCTTTGCTGGAGTTGTGGTTCAAGGTATCTGCTCTGAGGCACTAGGTCAGCTCAAAAGCGTGCTATCTGTAGATTATATTGCTAAGCTTTTCGCAAACTCAGAGTTGCGACATATGCCTTTCTTCTGCATTGAAAAGACCGGGAAAGCGTCTACATTGCAGCGTAGTAGAAAAATGCTGCTGTTCACCTGTCAGCTGCTGCACATCATTGTAGAGCTCAAGCGCCGGTGTTGGAGCATGAAGCGTTGGCGACGGCTGTTGTGTTTGCGCCTTTGCGGAAAGTGAAGATTGCGAGCGCTGAAGCTGAGCCATCATCGTCAGCCGATTAAGGCTACTCATCTGCATCGCTTGACTAGGCTGTGTATCATCCAGCACGGGCAATGAATCTGTTGTCGGCAGTGAAAAGTCGAGCTGATTGACCATCGCTTGCCGATCAAGGCTGCTGGTGTGGGAAGATTGCGACGCAAAGGGTTTGGCGCTGTCATATAAGATGTCAAGGATCCTGCCCGTGCATTTACAGCATTGGAAGACAGATTGGAGAGCGCCTGCCTCGGCCGTCAAGTCTGGCTTCGCCTACTGCTCTGGCTCGAAGAATTGAGTCGCTTTGGCGTTGAATCTTGTGTGCGACGACGTCAGTACTCTTGCAAGCACTTGTCGTCACTAATCGGAAGCAGAGGTAGCGATAGTTGAAGAGAGGTGAATGAAGACGAAGCGGCGATACATTCCATCTGAAGACAAGACGTGTGAGCGCAGAGGTCAGTCCGTGACACTTCCCAACAAGAGATGCAACACTACGTGTACGGCACAAGCGCATCCAAGGATTCCAAGTCTACCTTCGGCAAACCGAACACTGTACTCGCAGCGGACATCTCTTTGTCGTCTTCGCGTGAGGCATCAATTTCACCTTCTTCGAGGTCAATTCCAATAAAGTCATTTGAAACGATCTCCTCTGTGTTGCTGGGTGCATTGAAGATCTGCGTTACATTTTGACTTGAGCTTGTATTACTCTTTGTTGAGTGAAGCACAGACGAGAAGGATGGTTCCAGTCGAAAGCTGGTCGGGATGGCTTTGAACAGATGAATGGTGGGGAATTCTTGCACAGTACGATGCCGTAGAACTTGCGCCAGACTTGCCGTCTTGTCTAGTACCGTCCATACGCTTGTAGAGCCCTTGACTGGTGTTTCAAATAGCATATGCATCGACTTAAGGGTATCCCTGTCAACTTTTGTCGGTCGTACTTTGTCCAGAATCTCTTCTAGTGTTTGAGTCTCTGGCACGCGATCACTCACGAGGCGCTGTGGCTCACCCTCAATCTGCCACTCGAGTGTCCAAATGAGACACTGCCGCTTACCATGCCAATGCGAATGATTCATGCGATTGCGTTTCATACCGCGCGGCGCTAGCTCGACCACCACTTCGCCTGCATCTCTCGCTTTTTGTACAAATTGCTTGACGATATGCGGTGGACGGCCATTCTTTTTGTCTTCATGCGATGCGCGTGCGGCATTATCCAAATCACGCTCAACAGCGGTGAGGAAGTTATAGTCGTTGTTGATGCTCGCATCGTTGAACTCAGAACGCGGGATGAAGGCGACTCGTGAGCGTTGCCCAGAGCATGGTTTCTCCTGCTTATGGCGCTTGGAGCAGGCTAGCGAGCAGGTCAGGGTGTTGCATGCTGGGCACTTGTAGCGGCCTGCTGCAGTTTCGCAGATTTGGCAAGATACAGTCGGCGGCTCATTTGAGGGTTGTATGTCGCCTTCTACGACGTCCATACACAGTACGTCAAGGCAGCTGCGGTAGACAGCGCACAGTGTCGAGTGGTAGAGAGTCCTGGATGAAAGTGCACGCTCGCATTTCTCACGCCGCCAACCAGGTTGGACCAGCTCAGGTAATGGACAAACACGGGCCTGGAGAGCTGAACACTGCAGAATCCCTTGTGATCGCTGCTCAGTCATCTTCTCAGATAATGAGCATAATCTCTCATGTTCTCTGGCTCCTCCAGACTCTCCTAAGCCAGTACATCCCGTGGCCCATCTGAAGATATGTCCAGCATGTCGCCGTCTCACGCGAGTTTTTGACTGCGACAAAGACAAAGCATCTTGCATCTGCTCGAGTCAGCAGCTGGTCGCAGAGGCTTTAGGAGCAGCGTGCAGCCATGTCCACAAAGACTCTGATTGAGGCAAAACAGGCTTCCTCGGCCGAACTTGCTACGCCCACAGATCCGTACAAGACACTCAAAGACTGTCTTGCCGGGACCGCCGGTGGTATTGGACAGGTGCTTGCGGGTCAACCGTTTGATTGTGTCAAGGTTCGGTTGCAGACACAGCCCAAGGGCGCCAATCTATACAGTGGTGCTCTAGATTGCGCGCAAAAGACGCTGAAGAATGAAGGTGCGCGTGCATTCTACAAAGGCACGCTGACACCACTTCTTGGCGTTGGTGCATGCGTGTCGATTCAATTCGGTGTATTTGGTGCATTGAAGCGATACTACACCGATAAGAATGCTGGAGGCGGTCTGACACGAGGCCAACTATACCTCTCTGGTGGTCTTGCTGGCGCTGCCAACTCCATTATTGTCGGCCCTGTCGAGCATATTCGTATTCGCCTACAAGCACAAAGCGACACCAACAAGCTCTACAACGGACCCTTGGACGCAGCTCGTAAAATTTACGCAGAACGTGGTATCCGTAGCATCTTTCGTGGTTATGGCCCTACCATCTTCAGGGAGTCTCACGGCACTGGTATCTACTTTACAACTTACGAGTCCCTGCTCAAATGGGAGCTTGGCAACTCTGGTCGGACGCGCGATCAAATTCCTGCATGGAAATTGTGTACATTTGGCGCAGCCGCAGGGTATAGCATGTGGCTAACCGTCTACCCGGTCGATGTGGTCAAATCACGCATGCAGACGGATGGTTTCGGTGCAAAACAAGTCTATCGCAATGCGCTGGATTGCTTCAAGCAGACACTCGCGCAAGATGGTGCGAGGGCGTTTTTCCGTGGCTTCTCACCGGTGCTGGTACGAGCTGCACCTGCTAATGCGGCAACCTTCCTGTGCTATGAGTACACCCGGCAAATGCTGGGATAGACTTGGTAATTCTTTATAGACAGAGCATGAAGTGCTGCATGACATCTTTGATCCATCTGAATAGAATTGCTCACTGCCCCGGGTGGCCAGCGTCATGATGGTCAGTAAATGGAAGGGTATCCTGATCATCTCATTGTGCATCTGTATTGGAACGCGGGTCACCTAGAATCAGCAAGTAGATTGAAAAATCACACAATAGCTCGATCAAGGGCAGCAAGAGCCATCAGGGAGGTTACTGGCCTCATCACCAGAGCTCAAGGCTTGAAGCACAGAGTATGAGTATGCACTGACTCACAGCTTAGGAATTTGATTCTTGTCTCAGCGGCAAGACACATACCGGGTTGATAGACTTCTTCAGCGACTGTCTGCCAGTGTACCGCATCTGGTCGATCAAGGACAATTTTGGAGCATGTTAACAGAGCAGCGTATTGTGGCCGGAGAAGCAAGTGAGGAGCAGCACATATAAGAAGACAATGAGTTGCAATGTATTAACCCACTTTACACAATTGATTGAACCAGAACATCAAGCGTGCTTTGCAATTGCCTCCTTGAGCTTTTGAGGGTTGGCTCCAACAACAGTTTCGAGAATCTCACTGTTCTTGATGAGCAAGAAGGTAGGCATGTTGCGGATGCTGTATTCGGCGGCCACGTCGCAGAGATCATCCACGTCGACCTTGATGAAGCTCGCGTTGGTGAATTCCTTCTCAAACTCGACCAGCTTTGGTGCAATCACCTTACAAGGCCCGCACCAGGTTGCGTAGAAGCTGAAATGGTTAGAACGGTTGAGTAAGAAGGGCTGGCTTACTCTACAACAATGAGCTTGTCGGCTTGAAGGGCTTCCTTGAATTTTTCGGTGGATTCAACGTTGTACACCATGGCTGTTCTTGTGGTTGTAAAGAAACGTGTAGCTGGCTTTGCTGCCTTGAAGAGAGTCCTGGAGAGTATGGTGATCTGAGTGATGATGCAGAGTAGGGGAGGGTGGGCTGTTCGGCGCGTCTTTATACTCCTTCTTCTGTCGCTTTGTCAGATTTCGCCGCCGAGCTGATCTCATTGCACGTGTCTCTGACAAATGCCACAGTCACACTACACCCAAGGATTCAACCTCTTGCTAGAAGGACCCTGCCCAGGCCTCCAGATGCTAGAACACTCGAGAAATTATAGAAGCTATCAACACTCGCTATGGCAGAAGAAGACATCTTCCACGCCTCGCTCAATTTGGAAGAAGCATACTACGCAGAAGGCTACAGAGAAGGTGCTACACTCGGTGCACAGCAAGGCCTGATCGAAGGCCGCATCTACGGTGCTCAAATCGCCTATGAGCGCTTCTTGCAAGTAGGCTTGCTCTATGCCAAACTAGACATCTGGCGTGCTTATGCTACTCATGGAGACTCAAAGCCAAAGCTAGACAAGGCTTTAGCTCGACTCGAAGCACTGCTAGAAGCATTGCCGCGCACCAATGAGGAAGCAGAACCCGGTGCAGACTATGAGGCTGTTTTAGCAGGTGCCATTGCGAAAGCCAAAGTCATTGCTAGTCTCGTTGGTGAACGCATGTCACTTGCTCAACAAGGCTTCCTGGTGGATGACGCTCAAGCATCAAGAGACCTTGAAGACGGCGCAGAAGGAGCAGCACTGCTTCGAGGTGGCAAGAGACTCGGTTGTGGATCCGCTAATTAGATACTACATCATTATGTGATACTGTACACCATACAAAAACTATTCAAAAGCCCATTAGCCCCGTTCTGATCCCTGTGATTCAGGCGCTAGGCGTGCAGAGTAGTAAGACGCTTGAGAGGTCACCATGGACGCTCTCGAGATGTTTGGGTCATACACCGCATAATCTTGCGGATTGACGGTACTGGTTGTTGCGGTTGTGGCAAAGGAGACCGCAGACACAAAACTATCACGCGTCGTGGCGCGAGAAGGGATGGGCCGGCCGTCTGGGAATTGCATGGGCATCTTCGCCATCGGTTGTATATACGCAGGTTGAGCCATGATTGGTGAAAAGGTCGCCGTCGACGGGGTATTTGGAGAAATGGCATCCACAGAAGCTGAAGCGATCGGCTGGACGTACTGTGCAGGCATGGGCGAAAAAGTGGCCGCACTTGCTGAGTTTGGCGATGAGTCCTCAATCGTTGTGATGGGTCTGACCAAAGGCGGTGCCAATGCAGGTTGGACGCTGGCAGCTGCGACTTTGGGCGAGACTGGAAGTGGGCCACCAACAGACGAGCCATTTACAATCTTGACAGGCTTGCCGATACCAGTCTTCCAAACACCGCGTTCATACTCATCGTCATCGTCATCCGTGCCCGTTCCATTGATGAGTGCCTCGCCTTGATCTGTCGAGGCTTGGCTGTCATTGTCATCAAACTCATCCGCAGAATCCTGGTTTCCCTCAACGCGCCCATTCCGCAACTTGCTTCCAGCAGAACCAGGACGCTTCTCATATTTACGCGAAAAGGAACGTTTGACCATAATGTCCAAATGACTTGTTCGTTCTCCCAACCAGCTACCCTCGCTATCGACCGTCTGCAGTGAATGAACGGATTGCCGGGCATTGGCGCGTGTCTCAATGTCGCCAAGGACACTCTCGTCTGGGGGAATATCCTTGGCCACGCGAGATGAAGCGCGCGGCATGGCAGGTGATGAGATACCTGCTGCTGCAGCAGGTGAGGCATAGGCTCGCTGCCAGAGTGGCGCTGACACCGGCCGTGGTTGAGACGTGACTTGTGGCTGTGACTGCGCGACAACGTCTTCTGGTGTATCTACCGCAATACCCGTAAATCCCATATTAGAGGGCGGGCGTGGAAAGGCATCACCATCCAATAAGGGAGAAAATGTCTTGACTTCGCGATTGACAGTCAGCATCTGCGCCTGTACCGTTCTCGGCTCAAAGTGTTCTGCACGAGGAACTCGCTGAACCAGCGCTTCACCCTCTTCATCCTGCGCTGCTTGTACTGAGGCACGTTGAGCAGGTTGTTGGAGGACCATGATGGTCGCTTGTTGTGGTTCCTGGTCAAGCTCATGTGCATCATTATACAGCACAGAGCTGGTATCACTGAACGGCCTTCCTGTTGATTGTGTAGCACTATTATAGTGACTTGCGACATCGCGCTCTTTGCGTGCGCGCGCTGAACCTGCGCGTTTCCAGAGAGATGTCCATGCGCCTGCGATAGAACTGCCGCGAGAAGAAGGTCTCTCTACACGCGTTGACTTGTCCACCACAGCAAAGTCTGGATAGGAATCACGGTTTCCAGCAAGTACAACTTGTGCATCTTGCATGATGCGCGCATGAGCTGTAGGTGGAATCGAGGATGTTTCATGCCAGTCTGATGGAAGACCTGTAATGGAATTTGCCTGCGTCTGTGAAGCGGCGGCCTGCACTGCATAACCGCGTTGTTGCTGAAATATGACGGGGATAGGCGGTCTCGCAGGCGAAGCCTTTACAACAGCAGTAGCAGATTGACTGCCTCCACTTGCCGCACTGCCTCCAAGCAACTTACTCTGCCGCCGTTGACGTCGACGAGAATCTGTTTCCAGCACT
The DNA here is from genome assembly GCF_002105105.1 of Protomyces lactucae-debilis. Classification (NCBI taxonomy): domain Eukaryota; kingdom Fungi; phylum Ascomycota; class Taphrinomycetes; order Taphrinales; family Protomycetaceae; genus Protomyces; species Protomyces lactucae-debilis. The sequence continues at coordinate 573,666 of NW_024467996.1, forward strand.
TGTCTCAGGGCACCCGTATCCAGCTCATCCGCAATATCATCCACAAAGGGTGATGCTTCAATCTTGCGCCTCAGTGTTGGCAGCTGGCCCTCTGGCGTCTTTGGGTAATTGAAATCTTGCGAGTAGCGCAACGTTGGCTTTGGACTGAAGATGAAGCCACTACGCCGAATTTTGATGGTCCGTGCGTCTGCATCGATGGACTTGATGGTCGTGTCTGTGTAGCTTGTATGGCGCTTCTGACGCTGACCATAGGGTACTAGCTGCCGGGACGCATGTGCATCGTCCTCTTCCCTGTTGTCATGACGTGTCTGCACAGGTAAAGAACGCGTCCGCTGGTAAGTTGGAGCGGCATTCGCGAGATCATTGGGCTCGGCGCGTTGCAATGCATCACGCGTGCTCTTCCGCCGCTTCCAGAAGAAGTGCATCTGCAGAAGGGTGCAGGTTGTTGTGTATGTGGCTCTTTTGCGAAGTCTTGCAGATTCAAGTCACCAAAATCAAGTGGCAGCAGCACTGCAGCAGGAAGCATCGACAAACAAACACAACGCCCCTCACCACATGTCGCTTGTTCACTGCATGTGCCGGACCTTGGAAGGGCCGTACTGAAAGATTCAGAAGACGCTCCTCAGCTGCGAACGCCCCGCTCAGGAGATGCCCGGCACAAGGATGCGCGCCACAAAGCATCTAATAGCTTGCTCTCAGTATGCTGACGTTGAACTTGTAGAGCTTACGATCAGTTCGGTAACTGTATAAAAGCTTTCAATCTCTTTCAAGTTCGATTTGCGCAAGCTCTTTTGCTGTTGCATTCAACTGCTGCAACGCTGCTACAGATATGGATAAAAGGCTACAGCCTTCTGCCTTTCGCAAGGAACGGAAGCACTCCAGAACTGTGCAATCAATGGAACACAGCTCAGGGCATGCGGCAAGAGTCATACATGCATCGAGGCCGATGTCGATAAGCGAAGCTTCAGAATGAATTGAATGGTTAAGAATGCTGGATGAAAAGGACATTTCTCTATTGTGTCCTCATAGGATTCAACCCTCAAGAGAAGAATCGACGCGCGCTCTAGACTTGCATACGGCCCAAACGACTTCCGTTGTCTTGTCTCAAGCTCACTTGCATAAAGCTTTGCACTTACCCTCTGAGTATTCCCACTTCAAATCGCCCTTTGCACACGTCATTACATTCTCAACTCCATGTTCATGACTTGCTTTACTGTTGCAGAAAATGTCAGCCTGAGGCTGTGTCGGAGGCACTGCTGCCTGGACACCAAGGAGGATCCCGCAAGCAGCAACAAAGGCAACTTTCATCGTGTTCGTCAGCATGAGTCTGAGGTGTCCTGACAAGGTTAGCATTGTCATTGATGAGCGGTGTCTCACTGATGGGTGGAAGAGCTGATGGAGCTTGTTGCGCTTCTCGTCAACACGGTCTGGTCTCAGGAAAGAAGTGCCGGCGACTCAGTTTAAGAACGTCCAGGCTGTCCTTACCCCTAGGGTCTAGATGCGAGCTGAGAATAGAAGTCTTGCGAGCAGGAGTCAAAACCTCGCAAATATGCCAACAGTGCACATGATTTGTAGCAAATATTCGTGAGTGCAAGTACGCTCCATATGGTCGAGGTGGCCTCCATTTCAGGGGCATCTGAATATCACACACGTGGACCGCGGCACAGTACTGACAGGACACACATACCTCCATCCATAGGACGAGTCGCGAGTATTCTTCGATGTACGCTTGATATCCGGCTTGAGTACAAGTTTAAATATGCCGCCAACCACAGGCATGACTATGTTTAATTTGTGCAAGCAGTACGCAGACTTCCTTGTCATTGCGCTACATACAATTTGCTATACACGCTCTCTCTATGACAAACGCTACTTTGACAAAGCGCGCGTCTACAGCTGTGCTGTACCTCGATGCAAACATCCAGTGCTTGTAGACTACATCAATGATTTGGTGGCAAGCATAGCAGAAGAACTCAGACGATGCACAGTCTCGCGCATCAATGTCGTCATTCTCTCAAAGACAGAGCAAGCCTATGAACGCTTCATCTTTGATGTTGCCAATTTGCCTATTGTAGCGCCAGAAGACTTGCATGTGCCTTTTGCGGGGACTTCAGATGAACCTGGTCAGCTGGACGCTCAGTTCCGAGCATCAATCGTCAAGCTGTCCATGGCAGAGACGCGACTCGGACCATTGCCACCGAATTGTACATTCGGCGTTTCGATTGACCTGAGGAACGAAAGCATGCCTCAAACAGTACGTTCCCTTGTATGCTAGCTGAGCTGACGGTAGTTGACATCGTGGATACAAGCAGACGAAGTAAGCGCCGGACAAACACTTGTGCCGCTGAGACGCATCACCTATGGGCCCATCAAGCTCAATAGCTGGATAGAAGAGACCAAGGCGAAACTCAAATTGAGGGATGATCCCATGAGTTTCTAGTCTGCAACTGGGTACTGCCCTGCGATGTCCCAACGGCTTGCGCCACTTGCAACAGCAACATATTTCGTGAAGGACAAAACGCCCGTGTCGCGCATGACGATGGTCATTTCATTCCAGGCTGCGTGGGCTGTCAACAAGACGCCATCTTCTTCATCGTCAGCAGATGCCTTGTACACTGCTGCGTCTTCGTCGCCATGCGGGGCCATGAAGCACAGATACCCACCCACCTCGCCTTCTTCCCAAACAGGCTTTGCTGGAGTCAAACACAAATTGACGTCCAGCAAGAGACGCTGGTTGGCCGTTGCCAGAGTGTAATCCAGACCGGGTCGAAAGCGACGTGCGCATGTGAACCGCGATTCTGGCTGCAAGGCTGTGACGAGGGCAAGCCACGTGCGGAAAGCGTCTGAGGCGACCACCTTCTCAATTTGGCGTAGCGTATCAGCTGCAGCATCTGGAGGTACCTCCGAAGAAGATGCCAGTCTCAAATATCTGTGGCGATGCGGCGGACCTTCTACTTTCCAGCCATTGCCGACGCCTGTTCCATGCGGCGTCATGATTGAGCCATCAATCTTGTCATGCGCATCAGCTTCCACAAGAACTTTCTTGAGCTTATCTGCAAGGTCTTTGCGCAGGATGCTGGATAATTGAATATAAGAGTCATTGCAGAATTGCTCATTAACTTGCTTCAATGTCACTGGACTCAGATATTGCGGGTTCATAACTGTGCTGAGCTCAGTAAGTGCTTCCTCACTCAACACATCCGGAAATTCGGTCGACTCTGGGTAGGCGTCGAATTGTGCATCGTCAGTGGCAAGAAGCTGTTCCAGGGTTGATTTCGCCTTGGCCTCTTCCTCATTTGCTAAGTCTGTTGCACGCGCATCATATCCTTCTTCTCCTGGCTGAGCAACATGAAACCAGCCAGAGATGCTCAGCCTATTCTTCTTGGAGACCACCTCTTCGACCGAATGGAAAGAGTGTCCCGGCTGCACTGCAAAGAAGATAAATTGATTCCATGAGGGTGGCAATGTCAGAGATGGTTCGTCGACTGGAATTCCCTTGGTCTTGACAGGATACAGCTCCAAAGCGCCGCCATCAGTTGGCTGCCAGCCTTCATCAGGCAAATACAAGATGTAGCTGACACTGCGTGTACCGATCACATCATCGTGATTCAGCAGATGACAGCCTTGTGTGTAGTTATTGATGCTCATGTCAATTTTGCTGCCAGATAACGGGCCGACCCCTGTCACTTTCCGTAGGTATGTGCGAAATGGCACAGAGTAGAGGGCTTCACGGACTTGAGCAATGTATTTGAGCTTTTGCTTCTCGGATTGTTCCAAACCATCGAGATTTGCCAAGTCGCCCGTCTGCCGTACTTTGTAGATATCTGTTTCCTTCTCCGTGAACACAAGATTTGCTAGAATCTCAGCCTTTACAGCATGCAAAAGGTCGTCGTCAAAAAGTTGTGGGATGCACGCATGCTGGTAGGGCTCTGAGGCTGCGTATGCTTTACTTTGTTCTTCCGATGTGTCCAATAAGCCCTTTGCAAAGCAATCGCCCGGTCCAGCTATTCTTGCCTTCTTTCCAGGCCGCTCCTCCATCTTGAACCGAACTTTGGTATGGGTCTGACTGTTCTGTCGCATCGTCGCATTCTGTCAACTTTTTTTTTGTTCACGACCATCACGCTCGACAAAATGGACCAGATTAAAGCGCTCCTCAAGCAGGCCAAAGATGCGTCTGATGAGCTACGATTCGACCAGGCACAAGCATTCATTGTCTCGGCTCTGGAGCTCAACGCAAATTATGCACCCTCGTACGAGATTCTGGGCGAGATCTTTGTTGAGCAAGATGCACTCCCTCAGGCGCGTATAGCCTTTCAGAAAGCCATCGAGGTGGCTGAGAAAGAAGAGGATGCGCGTTCGGGATTTGGCAAGTACCTCTGGCTCGGCCAATTGTCTGAAGAAGGCGGCATGGATTCCCTCAAGTACTACAAAATGGGCGTGAAGCGATTGATTGCACATATCGCCAATTTGCCTGAAGCGCAACAACCACCGCTTCGTGCGAGGCTCGCAAGCGCCTACTCAGCTATGGCTGAGCTCTACATGACAGACTTGTGCATGGAAGCCGATGCAGAAGCGAATTGTGAAAAATATGTGACGAATGCCTTGTTGGCGGACGAATCGAGCAGTGAAGCATTGCAGACGATGGCGAGTATGCGACTCTCTCAACAGCGTGTCGAGGAAGCTCGCACGGCACTACGGCATAGTCTGTCGTTGTGGCATGATCCAGATGGCGCATCAGGGGCATTGCCTGCCTATGCCTCACGGATAGCCCTTGTGCGATTGCTCCTTGAGTGTGATATGACGGATGAATCGCTTGACGTATTGCAGCAGCTGTCCCGCGAAGATGACGAGAGTGTCGATTTGTGGTATCTCTTTGGCTGGACCTATTTCCTAGCCGGGCAACTGCTCCCGCAAAGCGAAAACATGGAGAAGCGGAATGAGTCCTGGGAGGATGCGCGGCATTGCTTGCAGAAATGTGAGCAGCTGTACAAGCGCCTCGAGTGGGAAGATGAAGGCATCAGGGAGCATGCTGGCGAGCTACTTGCGACCATTGCTGAGGCTGGTATCCCACTGACGACTGTGGACGAGGGCGACGAAGAGGTGGATGCCGAAGATGCTGAATGGGACAGCGAAGATGAAGCGATGGATGAATAATGATTTGCATGCCTAGATGTACATGGTCTTGATACCTTCTACCGCAGAATCGGTCTTGATCGGTTGAGTCGTCTTCTTGAGCCGCTTGCGGTCGAGGGCCGCCTGCTTCTGTGCCTTCTTCGCTTGCTCCTTGCGATCTCTCGCGCTGAGGCGTTTCGGTGGCGGCTTTGTCTCTTGCTTCTCAACAATCTCTGGCAGTGACTCGGTCTGTGTTTCGAGTTCAGAGTGAACTTCTGCTTCATGCTCTTGTAAAGCGTCATTTACGTCTGCTTGAGCTTGCTCATCCAAGAGGATTTCAACCGCATCGTTGACTTTACCTTTACAATCGTCCATGACCTGCCGAACGCGTTCCAGTGTAGCCCCTGGCACACTCGCCAAGCAAATCTTCTCAAGATCGCTGGCAGGTGCGTCCGTGGGCCGTGTTTCCAATGGCGGAATAGACACAGCTTGGGCTTTGATGCACGGTGGGCCATCATGAGGGCCATCTTTATTGCGAACACTGCTGTAGTGTTCCCAGCTGTGATAGGCAATATGAAGCATATCCCCACCTGCAGTCTCATCTGGCGAGACGACATAAGCCATATCAGGCTGATAGATCTTGACATGTCGTTTGAAGACATTGGCAAACCCCACAATCTCCAAGTTGTCGCCATAGACACCATCTTGTGCCATCCGGTCAAGGTACGTATCAAAGTCTTCCTCAACGAATGCAGCATAAGTGTCTGGATGCTTCCGAAGATACTCCACAACTTCATGCCTAATTTGCGCATGGGTCATTTCACTCTCTCCAAGCTGATCTGCAAGCGAGCGAAAAAGACAGTTTCCGTCGCCTGCGATGTCTTTTATGTAGAGAGATTGAGAAGCTAGCTGGTGGGACAATTGCCGCATACCCATATCTGCATCATCGGGCGTATAGCTGTGAACCTGTTTCTTTTGTTTGCCACGTCGAGCATGATCTTGCTTGCCCATGCATCTAATAAGAGCGCAAAGTAGTAGATGGGAGAGTAAAGGTGTACATAAAATGGATGAACAATAAAATGGCCGCTACGGGAATTGAACCCGCCATCTCCCGCTTACGAAACAGGCGCCTCGCCAACTAGGCCTAGAGGCCAATGTGTGCATGTCAAATGCATGAGTCCTACTTAAAACATCAAAAACGCGTCTATAGCGCCAAAAACATAAAAGAAGCGATAAACCACCCGTTAACCGTGTCTATGGTAGTTCAAAAGCAGGTGATTGATAGTCTAGACAATGTACGGAAGGACTAAGAAGCGTGCGGCGACCGTCAAACAGGCATTGCCGACACAAGCCCCACGACAACGCAAGAATGAGGCGATTGCGCGTCTTGAAGCGGCACTTGCGAAGGATGAGCTGCAAATTCAGGGTGTAGCGTGGACGCGCGATGACAATCTACGATGGTCGGCGGCAGGCTCATTCTTGGAAGAGAGACAACTCCAGCTCGTTGCGTCTCAGGCGCTACAGCGACAGCAGAAGCGATGGCGGCAAAAGGAGTCGTCCTTTCGATCATTGAAGGAGCTGTGCGCAATACAACTTGCTGTGCATATCGCAGCCTTAACGCCAGAAGTGCTTGGGTGCCTCGCAGTGCATCAGGCGCGATTGGTATGGCAGGCGATGCAAGCGCTACTGCCATCAAACTTGAAAGTATGGATATTGTTTGCTAGTGCCTTTCCTCATGAATTGCATCTCTTGGAGGATGTTGAGGCTGGAGAAGGCATTCTTCATCCACTCGTTGCGAGACGCACACACGTCGGTGTGCGAGAATTGCCACAATGTCTGGACTTCCTTGCAAATCCTACAGCCTCGTCAGTGTCTGCTACTCCATCATGGCAAGTTCTCTTGGATGTCTCAGGCATGCCGATTCCCGTCGACATGGCTTTACAATTTGGCACAATTAAGAACTTATTGGTGCTCATGGCAGGCAATACAACCATTGATGTATCGACTGTGCGTCACTGGTGCCGTGCACAGTCTGTTGGGAGATTTGCCGATTTACAGCTATTGCAACTCGAATCAATAGCCATGCCATGGGCGGTTATGATGGACCTTGTTGCGTTTCCGGCACTGCAGCTCGTGTCGTGTCGGTGCACTGCTTCCTGGCCTCCGTGGATACGAGCGTGTCTGAGTACGGCTGAGGGTTGGCAGAACAAAGTTTACACCCTCAAGCAGACTCCGTGTCTCGATATCTTTGTGCATCTTGGTAGTCGAGCAGACAAACGTCCGACTCTACCACGCACGGAGGGTGAGGTGTATTTTGTGGATATGAGCAAAGTGCGGCGCATCCTCGCTGGCTTACAGAAGGATCAGCCGGCAATTTCGACAGCACCAGTGGTGTCTACTGTCAGGAAGAAGAGGACGCAGCAGCTGTCTGGAAGAAATATCCTGCAGGGAGTCTTGTAGCCAAGTAGCTGTTCCGAGCCATCTGAAGGTTTCATGTTCAACAACCTTCAGCACTCGCAAAGCCTGCCTGCATCCATTGAACTCGTAACTAAAACGGTGATGCATGTCCATACCGCCGCTACGTCTACTTCTGCCACAGGCAACTCGCTACAATGACCTGCTACCCCCTTCCTTGCTCGTCCAATCTGCATCACCTGCAGCGTGTCTTGTAATTCCATTTCTCTTGCTAGCACAAGAACGCGATCGAGCCATTCGTCAGGAGAAGTTGGCAGGTGGACCTGACTTGACGGAAGTTCCTGTTGCTGAGGAGCAAACGACGCATGCGGCAAGCACGCTTATTTTGAATTGCTATGGCTCATTGGATGCACTTGTTGCGGCCATGGACGGCGAACCAGTACAACCGCTCTCGCGGTTTCTGAAAAGCGATCTCATGGATTCAGGGAGATTCTTGGAGACGACTCAGCAGGTTGAAGTGATTCACATTGATACACTCGCAAGTCTCTTGGGTATCTTGTTCGTCTTGTCAACTCAAAAGCGCTCGCGAGCAACAACGGGCGATGCGACCGAGACGGAGTTGCACGTTGCAGATTCGCAGGAATCCTCAGAGTCTCTCATCGTTGCTGCCAGGGAAAACAAAGAGCGGTTGCTCGTCTTACTAGGCATCGACGTCATGCTCTCCAAAGCAGGCGAATGGACAGGTCAAGGCCTTGCTCGGGTCGCTGCAGCTGCGATCGATGCGTGTGCTGATGATTGTCATTTATTGCTTCACTGCACGACGGTCCAATCTGCAGACAATGGTGAGCGCATACCGCTACTGACGGCATCGCCCGTATTGCCTGCGACGTTGCAGATTCCCTATGTCACAGTACTGGATGCACTACGACCGTTGATTCAGCATAGCTGGGTCATTCGTCATCAGACAAGTGAAGAACTGGAGGGTGTGCAGGCGGAAGCGTATCAGGGTTTTTGGCAAGATGACACAGGCACGCGGTATCAAGTCACTTGGCGCGAACGGCAACCGGGTGGTTTGTGCTTTGATGTGCACTATGCCCGTCTGTAGCTGAGTGTAAGATCATGATCGTATGGCTACTATAGCTAAATAGATTGCCAATGTTAGATGGATTGAGAGGTCCCTACAAGCGACCAAAGAAGAGATCCTTGGCCAACTCTGCATCCGTCATACCTTCCTGCGTTCTAAGGACTTGACCCACAACAGCAGGTGGATTCAGGCCCATCTTTTCAGCACGCTCAAAGCGTTCAAGGCGCGAGATGCCGACGCAAGGTCCATACCGTCCAGATAAATCGAAATCGCGCAGAATAACTTGCAGGTCGGATGGGTCTGCATGGATCATGGGCGCTAACTTTGCTTGATGGATGGCTCGCGCTGCTTGCTTGATGGCTGGATCATGAGGGTTGAGGGTCGGCGCTGCAGAGTCGTGTGTGGCGATATCGAGGACGACGGGCGCTGTGGTGCTTGTGCTTTGTTTCTTGAGGAGGGCAGGTGATGCTGCTGCTTGTTTCTTTGCATCTGCGACTCCGCCTCGTGGGCCGTGTTTCTGTGCCTTGAAGGCTGCTGAGAGTGTCTGAGGCATGTAGCTGTAGAGTGTAGTAGTCTGATGATGTGGTGGCTTGTTGATTTGCTTTCTCGCCCGTTGCAACGGCTGCGGCCATCATCAGCAGCTAGAAGGCATGAGGGGAAGGGCTGAAAGAGGAGGGCAGACAGGCAGATAGACAGGAGGAGGTGAATATAGACATACAACAGGCAGAGACATCTACTCTTGTCATATAATATATAATATATGATATAGTCCCCGCCTTGTGCCACCCAAACACACACAAGAGACCGCATCAGGCAGCACTCAACCCACCCACCACACACACACTCATCAACAGCTGCCCATCATTCAGGCCAGGCAGAGACACACTCCCATCATGCAGCGTCCAACGCGGCTCGCCATCACCGTCCTGGTCTCCCTCTTTGTCTTGTGGAAACTCATGACATTCGGCAAGGGAGGCAGCAGCAGTGTTGATACACCTGGCAGCAGCACAGGGACCGGTACAGGCGGTAAGGTCAAGCAGGCTGTGAAAGGCGCGTACGATGCAACGGTCCAACTCAAAGATTCTGTCGGTGGTGGACGCGTACAAGAGTACCTCTCTGGTTTATCGGAAGGTGCCAAGTATGCCATGAACACACCACGGGCCAATGCCACTTTTGTCACACTGGCTCGCAACTCTGACTTGCATGAGATTGTCAAATCCATTCGCAATGTCGAGGACCGCTTCAACCACAACTTCAACTACCCCTGGGTCTTCCTCAATGATGTCCCTTTTGACGATGAGTTCAAGCGCGTCACATCTGCCATGTGTTCCGGTAAAGTAGAGTATGGTGTCATCCCAGACGATCACTGGGGCATGCCTTCCTTCATTGACAAGGACAAGGCTGCTGAGACACGCAAGCAAATGGGCAAGGATAAAATTATCTATGGTGACTCTGAGTCGTATCGCTACATGTGTCGTTACGAATCGGGATTCTTTTATCGACACCCACTCATGATGAAGTACGAGTACTACTGGCGCGTGGAGCCGTCGATTGAAATGTACTGCGATGTTGATTACGACCCTTTTGTCTTTATGAAAGAAAATAACAAAGTCTACGGCTTCACCATCTCCTTGTATGAGTATGAGAGTACCATCAAGACACTCTGGGAGGAAACCAAAAAGTTTATGAAGAAACGACCGGAACTGATGCCGAAGAACAACCTCCTCGAGTTCATCTCGGAAGACGGCGGCGACACCTACAACAAGTGTCATTTCTGGTCCAATTTTGAGATTGCAAAACTTGATTTCTGGAGAAAAGGTGCGTATGCGGAATACTTTGACCATCTCGATCAAGCAGGCGGCTTCTTCTACGAGCGATGGGGCGATGCACCCATTCATTCAATTGGCGCTGCGTTGTTTGCAGAGAAGGACCAAATTCATTGGTTTTCTGATATGGGCTATTACCATGTTCCTTTTACGCATTGTCCAGTGGACCCCAAGATGCGAGAAAAGTGTCATTGCGATGTCAAGGAGAGCTTTGACTGGAAGGGCTGGAGTTGCACACCGCGCTTCCACGATGTCATGAAACTTGAGCGTCCTGCAAACTGGAAGGATCACAGTAATTAGAAGCTTCTGCCTCACTCATATCCATCCCATATCCATTATCTCATTCCAGTCAGCTTGTCTCTTGCTATTCAGCATCCTTGATCTGCTGCCACTCCGCAGGTGTGTAATCGCGCTGTGTAAACGCATGCACGGCCTTCACCTCCTCCATCAACTCCTTCATCACCAGCTTATGCCGTTGTAATGTCCGTAGCCCTTCAAACTTCCCAGACACAATCACCACCTCGTACGCTTGTCCGCATCCACCACTGATATCCTCAATTTCAACATGCGTTGCTGCAAGGCGTGACCGGATCGCTGTGTCGAGTTGTTGGCGATCGACGCCGGATGTGGTTGACGGTGCTGATGTGTCTTCTGCCATGGATCTCGTCTTGACTACTGCTTCAGGATTGTAGATGTCGCAACAGACAGCATGGCCACTCGCTGAGATCCATTCTGGCTCAAATGTATTCAGATGGCAGGAGGAGGAGGAAAGCTACAGCTGCTACACGACCAATCCACGCCCATCACCAGACCATCGATACAGCGTCAACAACTCCCTCCGCTTCTCCTTCTCTTCATCCGTACTCCTCACTTTATACCGGATGGAATTCAGCGTGGATCGCATCACACGCCTGAAATTCCGCTGGTAGACCGTATCGAGTGTGGTGATGGCACTCTCATGCGCTCGAATATACGTCTCGCACGCTTCAATCACAGCGTCATCTGCATCTTGCTCCAGCTTATCCACAATCAAAAACAGCAAGAATGAACCTTGCAAGAGGTAGATCCCTAAAAAGAAGGGAATGTAGGATAAATCTGGGTCGATGCGGAGGATGGTTGAGACTGCTTCTGCAGCAGTAACGGCGTGTGTGGTTGCACCAATGAATTCATCGCTTGAGATCCAACCATCTGCGTCATTCATCATATCAATCGGATCAAACTTGCAACACAGCAAGATGTGCATGGTATGCATGAGTTGTAACGCATACGCAACAAAAGTGCCCTCTGAGAATTGACGCGCTCGTGTGAGTATATTGGCTGGTGCAGGAACGGTGGATGGATCATTCCAGCGTTCAAGGGATCGTTTGTAGGCATCGAGGTGTTCGCGAACTCTTGCCTTTTGTGGTGCTAAATCATCAAATCGTAGCAAGATGTGGTGCTTTAAATGGAAGATTGTGCAAATTTCCCCCAAGATGGACATGAGCGGTAGGAAGAAGCCAAAGATACCCGGCCCTTGTACTTGAAAGACACGCGGACCTCGAGCGCGCTCCTCATATAGCATTTTGAGGAATTGACCGTGCTGATGTTGTTGCTGTTGATGTTGCTGCAAGTAACCATCGGGTGTTTGTGCATCCCCCGACATGTTCAACTCACCAGGCCCATCAATATCCTCGTGTGATTGCCAGAGTTGTTCATCCATAGGGTGCAACAGATTCGTACACTCAACGTCCATCAACACCATGGGTTTATTGTAGCACAAGCATAAATGCCGATCAATCATAAACAACAGCCACCATGCTCGCCGTCTTTCTTCACGCGTTGTCTCAGAGATTGCTGTATGCTCTGTCCACTCGCGATTGAGATGCAGCTCTTTTGCAAGTGTCCATGCACCATACAACCAACGCAAGGAGACACCTTTGAATTCAGATGCCATGATGATGGTACCGAGTTGCGTATAAGTCATCACATCATCCAGCCCACCACCACCTACTTCATCGTGCTGCAAAGGTCGTAACGCAGCAACAGACAATTCAAATAACCGCTGGACAATCTTTGCCCGCATCACGGGTGTTTGACCGAAAAAGGCATTTTCACAAGTATGCGCACTCACGCACAATACTGCGAACACCAGCGCTGGGCTCGTGACTCTCGGTGTTGTTGGGTGGAGAAAGTCACGTTGCCGAAGTGTATAGCCAAGCACATACGGTGAATTGTCAAAGTACGTTTCTGCCAGGTGACTAATGACGTGCAGTGGTAGAAATGACAATGCTCGTAAATGTGCCACAAAGATTGGGTAGCGAAGACCTTCTGGTAGTGAGCCTGGTGGATGGTATGTTTGTCGGTATCGATCATGCATCGGTAGGTGAACTTGCGGTGAAGCACTTTTGAAACTCGCAGGTGATTCACCCGTCATACTGGGCAATCCGCCACGATGTCCCATGACTGAGCCTGGGCGACGATACTCGAGCGGATCCGCATGATGACTTTGAGGATTGAGCATGTAATTAGTTTGTGCAGCAGTACCGGCGAGTTGTGAAAACATCGATAGACCCGTCATCGGCGATGGTAAGGTTTCTGTCGCGTACATGCCTGTTGATGTCGGAGGCAAGAAGCTACTTGTATTGCTTGGTGGCATGAAGCTTCCCTCTCGAGGAGGATGTGGAGACGGTAGCAAGCCATCCGGTGGAATACCTGGTGACTGAGATAAGAGTGTATCGAGCTGGTCGCGCTGTAGGCTAGGAAGGCGCATTCCATTGTCGCTCGTGGGCGTGCGGCCGTCGTTAAAGTATGGGAAGTGCGGCGCTATCCCAGGTCCTTGTTCCTGCTTGAAACCTTGTTGCTGCTGCTGCTGGTGCTGGTGCTGCTGGAGCGACGGCCCTGCACGATAGGCATGGACAGGCGGCGGTCGTGCAGCAAGTGGTTCGGGCTCTCTATGGCCATCCTGCTCCTTCCTTGCCGCCTTGCCGCGCTTTTTCCGGGCCCTGTCAAAGGTACACGGTATACTCGTCTTGACACACTGCTGGCAGGGATTCTCGCCGTTACATTTTGTGCGCAGCGACTAAGAGGCAGAGGTGTGTTAGCGAGCCAGTTTCTTGGAGGTTCACAAGGATTGGAAGGATGTACGTAGCAAGAGTCGCATGCGCGAGAGATGCGCTTCCGGATGGGCCCGCCTGCTGGTCCCTCCTGTGCGTCTGGCATGGGAGGGGGCCTGTTGTCGCCGGGTAGTGTGTATATATGTCAGCTGTCTGTTGTCGATTTGACGGCAGCGGCTCGATCCAGGCTGCCGTGGAAGGAGAGAGGAAGAGCTATGCGGTGTCGGAGTGCTATGGATCAGTACATATAGATCGAGCAGGAGACGGCCCTGATGGCCCTTCTACCTGTACTCTGCAGTAGTCTATCCATCGCCTGTAGCTCACTAAGTAGCTGTTGATCTGCTGCTGCTGCTCGTGAGAGACCTCGAAGTTTGCAGCAAGAACACAAGCAGCCTCACCCAAGGACTCCATCTACCTGCCTGCTGATCTCAATCTAGATACTGCTGCTGCTCTCAATCTAAACATTACTGCTGCTTAGCTCCTCGCTGCCATGTCGCAATATATCCTGCTCGACGAGCTCCTCACAATCATAGACGTCGACTCGTCAAAATACGAAAGAGGTGCTTGACTTTCATCGACCTCCAGCTCCAGCTAACACGGCCCAGTGGCCAGAATCACAGGCCAGTCTTCAGGTGATGACCTCAACATCACGCTCGATATCAACTCTGAGCTCTACCCAATCAACAAGGACGAAACCATCTCCCTGCAAATCAGCAGCACCCTCACAGATGAACTACGCGACCAAGCAGACTACATCATGTTTGGCAAGATTTACCGGTTCGATGAAGCAAAAGGCGGCAAGACGAGTGTCCTTGTCAGTTTCGGCGGGCTTCTCATGCGTGCAGAGGGCAACGACCGTAAATTGTCGCGGCTCTCACAAGGCGATGGTGAGCTTTCTATGCTAGTCAAAGGCCCGATTGCTAACTCCTTCAAGTCTACCTACTGCTTCGCAAGTAGAATCTCAGGGCCTTGTATAGAAAAGCATCTAGACTGCCTCAACAAACGTGTACTGCCCAGCCAGCTGCCCAAACAAGGCCTCCTTCTCCTCGAGATCCTTGAGCAATGGGTGATTCGCATCTGCATCCTTGAGTGCCGCTTTCGCCTCCGTTCTGTCTTCTCCCTGGATGGCAGCCAAGACAACGCGATTAGCCAGAGCATCTGCTTGTTTTGTATCCCGCTGCAAGGCACGCTTCATCTGTGCCAATGCATCGTCCGTGTCTCCACTCGCCAAGGCTGCTGCTGCTTTTGCTACTTGCATACGCACCGCACTCGGACTCATCTCTGCTAGTTCCTCGAATGTATAGCTCGCTGCATTGAGGCGATCTCCACCTTGACGCATCATGATCCAGGCTTCAGCCAGTTGAACGAGTTCCTCGTCGTTGCACCATTGCTGTGTGTTTTTCAAAACACCCTCAGCCTGAGAGAGCTGGTCGAGGGCGAGGTGGATGTGAATCTGTAGTGCACTTGCTTCGATATTCTCGTCCAAGGATCCCAACACATCCAGCGCTTCTTCATACCGCTCCAGGCGCGCCAACACGGTCGCAACCACGACTTGGACGTGCGGTTCTGTGCTTGTCAATAGACCATCTACACCCTTCTCCGCTTCTTGAGAGTGTCCTAGCTTGGCATGACACAATGCAGCACACGCTTTACTGTGAGCGTCCTTGCTTGTTTTGAGTTGTTGAAGGGCAGCAGTCGGGTCTAATTCGATTTGTGCACGCAACACAAGTGGTGCGATACCTGGTTTCTCTTGCTCTGCAATGACTGCTTTGTAGTCGCCACGGTAGAAGAGGTTCTTCTCATTGTACAGCGGATCTTGGCTCATCTTGTCTGAGTTGTGTGAGTATGCTTGCTGTGGTTGACGTGTTGAGTTTATTCGTGTTGCGAGATGTCATGGACTAAAACTTGGTCTGAGAAAATGGATGGAGAGATGCTATTCAATGAAGTGATACTACGTCTGCCCTAGTGACCGTGCCCGTCATCCTGCTGCTCAGGCTTGTCCAGCGTAATCCGTGTATCAATCCTCAGGATACCAATACAAGCCTCCACCGCACTCTTGAAACTCCTCAACTTGCTCACCGTAGGTTCCAACACACCTGCAGCAACATTATCCCTGACCTTGCCATTATACAAGTCGAGGCCATAGAACTTGTATCCGCGCTTCTTCTTATCTGCCTCAGCGGCGCCTTGCGATGCAGCGTGGTAGGCGCGCAATTTTGCAACAAGATCAGAGGAGTCCTTTGCAGCATTAACGGCCAGTGTCTTTGGAATCACCAAGAGTGCTGCTGCAAATTCTGCAATGGCCAACTGTTCCCTGCTACCGAGTGTTGTTGCGAAATTGTCGAGGTAGATGGAGAGGGCCGTTTCAACGGCTCCACCTCCCGGCACAACAGAACCACTTTCGAGTGTACGCTTCACAACAGAGAGCGAGTCATGGATGGATCTCTCCATCTCGTCGAGCTGGTAGTCATTTGAACCGCGCAGAATGATGGATGCAGAGGAATAGGCCTTTGTGCCCTTCACGAGGATACATTCATCATCAGAGATGCGTTCCTGAACAACTTCTTCTGCGTAGCCGAGCGAGGATGCTTCAAAGACTTCATCGCCATCGAGGTTCGACAGGGAAGAAAGGAGCGTTGCACCGGTTGCCTTGGCAATACGTTTCAAGTCTTCCTTCTTGCAACGTCGTACAGCCATAGCGCCAGCCTCAACAAAGGCCTTTAATGTCATATCGTCAATACCCTTGGTCGTCAGCACGACATTAGCGCCTGTTCCCAAAATCTTTTGTACGCGCTCAAGCGTCATGTCTGACTCTCGCTGACGAATCTTTTCGAGTTGTTCAGGGTCATCAATCGTGATGTGCACACCGAGGGCCATCCGTGTCTTTTGCAGATTCATATCAAGACAAGCGATTTTAGCGCCCTGAATGCGTGTCTTCATGGCTTGTGAAGCCACGGTACAATTGAGCGCATAGCCCTTGACGAGTATACTCTCTAGTGCTGATTTACCATGTGCCTTGAGGATATTGACTGCCTTGACTGGGTATTTCGTCTCGCCGCGAGAGTTGGTGGACTTGACGCTCTGCATTGCATCGACGACCATGGAGCTGAAGAAGGCAGCATCGCTGCCAATAATCTTGGAGGACATGGAAGTTTTGGCAACATTGATGAGACAGTCCTTTCCGAGTGCATCTACTTTTGTGCTCATAGTGGTTTCCATGTACTTGGTGGCCTCTCTCAAGGCCAGCCTGTAGCCTGAGATGATGGTTGTTGGATGGATCTTGTTCTTGACGAGATCATTCGCTCGTCGTAGAAGCTCAGCAGCAACAATCACTACAGAGGTCGTCCCGTCACCGACTTCTTTGTCTTGCTGCTGGGCAAGCTCAACGAGAATCCTGCCCGCTGGATGCTCTACCTCGAGCAGGGACAGGATAGTCGCTCCGTCATTCGTGACGGTGACCTCACCAATATCATCCACCATCATCTTATCGAGGCCT
Source organism: Protomyces lactucae-debilis (assembly GCF_002105105.1). Lineage (NCBI taxonomy): Eukaryota > Fungi > Ascomycota > Taphrinomycetes > Taphrinales > Protomycetaceae > Protomyces > Protomyces lactucae-debilis. The sequence goes on from NW_024467996.1 coordinate 590,691, forward strand.
ACAGGCCCAAGGGAGGACTTAACGACATTGGCAATGGTTTGTGCGGCAAGGACATTTTCATTGCGGACATCTTCACCGGAGACTTTTTCGCCGCCGAGAAAGAGGGTCGACTCGCGTGGAGCAGAGAACATGGTCGTCATGGCTGCTGCTTCGTCGTAGCACCTGGCTTGTCTTTGGTCTTGTTCGTGGTCGTGGTGTTCGCGTCTGAAGAAATTCAAAATGAGAAACAAGACGACGGCACCAGCGACAGATTATAGATAGTACAGACGGACATGGCCTCCATTGAAGAGCAAGGCGACAAGGTCAGGGAGCTGAAGGCATCTCTTGGCAAAGATCATGAAGATACAAAGGCAGCCATCAAAACCTTGCTGGAGATGAAGGCAGCAGCAGCGCCCGTCAAGCCAGCAAAGGAGCAGAAGCCCAAGGAGGGCAAGAAGCAGGCAGCGGCGCCTGCGCCAGGCCAAGTCATCATTGGTATCACCGTGGAGAAGGAGCAAGACTTTTCAGACTGGTACTCACAGGTGCTCATCAAGTCTGACATGCTCGAGTACTATGATGTCTCTGGCTGTTACATCCTCAAGCCTTGGTCCTACTCCATTTGGGAGAAGGTACAGCGTTGGTTCGACGATGAGATCAAGAAGCTCGGCGTAGAGAATGCTTCATTTCCACTCTTTGTGTCCAACCGCGTCCTGCAAAAGGAAAAGGACCACATTGAGGGTTTTGCTCCCGAAGTCGCTTGGGTCACAAGGGCGGGCAAGAATGACCTTGAAGAGCCTATCGCCATTCGTCCTACCAGTGAGACGGTCATGTACCCCTACTACGCCAAATGGATTCGCTCCCACCGCGACCTGCCATACCGCCTCAATCAATGGAACTCGGTCGTGCGCTGGGAATTCAAGACGCCGCAGCCATTCATACGCACGCGCGAGTTTCTGTGGCAAGAGGGACATACAGCCTTCCAGACACGCCAGGAGGCTGAAGAAGAGGTCATGCAAATCCTCGACCTCTATTCAAAAGTCTACACAGAACTGCTTGCTGTGCCCATGATCAAGGGCATCAAGACAGAGAAGGAAAAGTTCGCAGGTGGACTCTTCACTTCCACAGTCGAAGGCTATATTCCCACAACAGGCCGCGGTATTCAATCTGCCACTTCCCACTGCTTGGGTCAGAACTTTTCTAAAATGTTCAACATTGTCGTGGAAGACCCAGATAAGATGGGTGAAAAGCTGCATGTTTGGCAAAATTCTTGGGGCCTGTCTACACGTTGCATCGGTGTCATGACAATGATTCACGGAGACAACAAGGGATTGGTGCTGCCTCCACGGGTTGCGCATACACAGGTCGTTGTGGTGCCTTGCGGTATTACTGGCAAGACAACACCTGAGGATAAGAAGGCCATCTACGACAAAGTCCGTGAGATTGTCAAGACGCTGCAAAAGACGGGAGTGCGTGCCAAGGCGGATACGCGTGAGACCTACACCACTGGCTACAAGTTCTCTGACTGGGAGATGAAGGGTGTTCCTATTCGCATTGAGTTTGGGCCCAAGGACGCTGAAAAGTCGCAGTTTCTGACTGCACGGCGGGATACGGGAGCCAAGGAGACCGTTCCCCTCGATACACTCACGGAGAGTATTGACACACTCCTCAACAACATCCACGATGCCATGTATGCCAAAGCCAAGAAGGCCTACGATGACCACATTGTGCAAGTAACTGCGTGGGATGACTTTGTTCCAGCGCTCAACAACAAGAATGTCATCTTGATCCCATTCTGCAAGACGGAAGCGTGCGAAGACAAGATCAAGGACCGTTCTGCGCGGCAAGTGGAAGGCGACGAGCCAGAAGACGATCGTGCACCGAGCATGGGTGCCAAGTCGCTGTGTATTCCCCTGGAGCAGCCAGAGTCTGAGGAGGAGACATTGAAGCGCAAGTGTGCCCAGTGTGGTGAGCAAGCCAAGTGCTGGACTCTCTTTGGCCGCAGCTACTAGACCTGTGTCTCTAGACTTCTTCGGCTACATTCTACTTCTTAAATCTCCGTCTTCGTGACTGTCGCATTGCTCCTCTATTTTGTGCATCCTCGCAACAACCACAACCGCGACGTGACGTGCGACATATGGCATGGCCGCGACGGTGAGTACAGCAGCAACAGGGCCAGCGAGCTGATATCTAGTGGCGCCAATTCAACTTCTTCGAGTGCGTCAAGATCCCGGATGCAGAGGATGCATCTGCGCCAGGACCCGTTGCGTTGTCACCTGCGTCAAGCGGCGCGGTGATTGCGTCCACCGACAGCTACATCTTTTTGGGGACTCAAGATGGACAGCTTCAGGCAATTAATAGATCCTTCAAGGTTGCTGCCTCTATTCAAGCCTATGCGCATGGTCGTCTACATCACATCATGCCATGCGATGAAGATTTGCTGGTAACACTGGGCGATGAACCGACCAGCAGCGGTGCCGATGGACCGACGCTCAAAACATGGAGTCTTTCTATGAGTAAGAAGGGCGTCCTTCAATTTAAATTGCTCTCTGCAGTGCCCTTGCATAGTCAGCGACCACATCCGATCACTTGTTGCACCACACTACCTGATCTCAGTCAAGTTGCGATCGGTTCAGCAGATGGACGCGTTGTTCTTGTCAAGGGCGACTTGGTGCGTGACCGAGGAGCGAAACAACGCACTGTCTACGAAAGCGAAGAGCCTATAACGGGTCTACAGTTCCTGGTGTCCAACAAGATCACTACCCTTTACATCTTCACAACGTCAAAATTGCTAACCCTCACGACCATTAGTGCGTCTGGCAAGTCTGTGACACAGGTGCCGCGCATTATGGAATCCGTAGGCGCTGCACTTGGCTGCATTGCTTATGACAAGCACAAGAACCAAATTGCGGTTGTCCGCCAAGATGCTCTGTATCTGTATACAGTCGACGGACGAGGTCCCTGCTATGCCTTAGAGGGGAGCAAAAGTGCAATTCACATTTTCAAGGACTACACGATCATTCTCCAGCCGCCAAGCGAAACGCGTGCCTCAGCTATGAAGTCTCTCGGTCGAATTGGCAATACAGATGCCATCGACGATGCAACCAAGCTGACTATGCTTCAAACTGATCACAAGTTTATCAGCCATACAAGCTTGTTTCCTCAAGGTTTGCGCACAGTCTTGACCTGTTGGCACGAGCTTTTTCTCATCACATTGGACGGCAGGCTTTTTCAATTGACTGAGATTTCAATGCAAAGCAAGCTCGACATCTTGCAAGGCAAGAGCATGTACACATTGGCAATACAAATTGCCCAGGAAGCGCAGTATGATGAAGCAGCCGTTGATGCCATTCTCATCAAATACGGTGACTACTTGTACAGTCGCGATGACTTTGAAGCAGCAGTCAAGCAATACATCAAGGCCATTAAACGCTGCGACGTTTCGGCAGTCATGCGAAAGTTTCTCGAAGCGCAACATGTTCCACTGCTCACAGAATTCCTCGAGGCTTTACACCGTGCCAAATTGTCTAACGCAGATTACAGTACCCTGTTACTCAATTGCTATGCCAAGCTGAAGCAAAAAGAGAAGCTACAAGACTTTGTTCGCGAGCAAGGTGGACATGCAATCGACCTCGATGTTGCCGTTGCTCTGTGTCGGCAAGCCGGATATTATGACCAAGCCATCAGCCTGACTGCGCAGCACAAGAATCACGTTATGTGTATTGGTATCATGACTGAGGACAAGCAGGACTTTGCCAGTGCTCTTGCCTATATGCGAAAATTGAAGAAGCCCGAAGATCTTGGACTACTTTTGACGCATTTCGGCAGAATTTTGATGGCGCATCTGCCTGCGGAGACGACTCGGCTCTTTGTTGAGTTCTACACTGGTAGCTACATGCCAGAGACAGAGGTACAAGCAGCAGGCATCATCAGTCCACCTAGACGTGTCACGGGAGGCTACACCGCTGGTCTCTATGACTCGATTCTGCAGCAAAGTAATCGATACGCCCAGGCTCTACCTAGTCTTCCTTCACTGGATATCTCACAGTACAATCCCCTGCGTCGTGTGTCTTCCATGGGGTCTTCCCAGATACCGACACCAGTCATTCCAGTGCCAGTGAAATCGGGTGACGCACAATCTAGTGCGGCGTCAATCCTGACAACGGAAGAAGAGGCTGCTCAATACTTGGCGCCACCACCACGCTCTGCCTTCCCAATCTTTGTCGACTATCCGGAGCACTTTCGCCATTTCCTTGAGGTCTTGCTCGAGCGACAAACGCATACCGAGGAGGATTTGAAGACGCGTGCAGATCTTGTCTCAACGCTGCTTGAGATCTATCTGCAATTAGCCAACAAGAGCGAAGACGTGGATGCTCAAAGTAAATGGCAAGAAAAGGCAAAGGCACTGCTTGATCGTGAATCGAATGTCGTCGACAGCAGTAATGCACTATTGCTCTTCCATTTGGCATCTTACAAGGAAGGTGCCATGCTCGTACAGGAGCGTTCTGGAAGGAAGGAAGATGTCTTTCGATCATATTGCACTGCGCGCGACACGCCCGGCGTGCTTCGCACGCTGAAGAGCTATGGTCAAGACACGCCACAGCTCTACCCACTGGCACTCAAGTACTTGACATCAGCACCACAGATTGTCGAAGAAGCTGGACCGGCATTAGGACTTGTCTTGAACCAAATCAAGGAGCGTCGCTTACTAGTTCCGATACAGGTCGTACAGGCGCTCAGTGCGAATGCTGTCGCGACTATGGGTATCATCAAAACATATCTCGCTGACATTATTGAGCGTGAAAGGCGCGAAATTGAAGCCAACACGAAGTTGATTGCCTCATACAAGCAAGAAACCTTGGAGAAGGAGACGGAAGCCTTGAAGTTGGCTGAGAGTGCTATCCAGCTTCAGATGGCGCGGTGCTCACGATGCGGTGGCACCTTTGACTTTCCCGTCATTCATTTCCTATGCAAGCATTCTTTCCATCAACGCTGTGTGCTGGATAATGCAGCCGTGTCCCAGATTGGCCCGAATGCGACGGAGCCTGCTTGTCCTATTTGCCACGATGCAGATACTGCCGTCCAGGCAATGGCAGATACGCGAAGACAGGCGTCTACGGAGAAGCATGAACTCTTCTTGGAAGGTCTAGAGGGAGCCAGGGATAGGGCGGCATATACATTTGCGAGACTTGATTTTGAATCGTAGTGATGTATGTCTAATCAATCTCAATTTCATCGCCGTCATTGATGTAGAGCACTTCTTGCTCGACCTTCTTCTTCTTTGAGCTGCCTGATTCCGAATCATCCTCTCCCTCGCGCTTGCGCTTCTCTCCTGTGCCATTAACTTCTGGCGCAGCAGGAACAACGTTGTCCGTCTCGACCAGCTGCTTCTTCGGCCGCCTTGCAATGTCGGGTGTCGAGTCAAGCTCCACGATAGTCTGGCCCTCGATGTGCTGAATCGCAAGGACTAGATTCACGCGCGGTCCGGCTTCATCATCTTCGTCCTCATCGACAACGGTCAAGAAAACGCCGCTCCCCGCACTCAGATCGGCAAGCGATTTACTGACATTGTCGTCAAAGTCAGGGTCATAGATGAGGTTGTCTGTGAGCACCGAGATCTCGTCGGTGTAGCCGCAAGTCTGTTTCAGCATCTCCACAACTTCCCCAAGCGTGTGTTTGCTAGTATCACATCGTAGTTGTGCACGCGCGACGCCACAAACTTGACAATCTTGCACAGGCGAAGCGACAACTTCATTGTTGAAGACACGCTCCGGCCGACGCGATAAGAAGACCGTCTTAGCTTGCTTGATTTCATTTTTCAAGACTTTGAAGGATTGTAAGACGCACACGCCAGCAATGATGGCATTGGTTGTGGCAATAGCCGCAATAATATTACCGGCCATTTGCTTGATCTCAAACTTGGTCTTCTTGTCAATGCCAAAGATGTGTGCACGAATATTGGCAGCGGCTGCCACAAAGTCGAGCGTGTCAACATCATCCTTGTCGAACGACAGTACGGGTGCAGCAGAGTCGGGAACAGCGTCTGCCTTGAGCTTTAGGAGCCTAGCGCTGAGCCTGTCGAGGGAATCATTGAAGACCAGGATATTGTCTTCCAGTGTCCAAAGTGCCTGATCATTTGTCCATGGCTGCCCACCCTGTTCCTGAGCTTTGCTGTTGACTGTGTCGAAAGACAGCGAATCGGGCTTTGTTCTCGACTGCCACATCTCCTCCATAGACCGCAATCTTTCAATATCTTCCTTGAATACCTTGTCAAACACGAGCCGCTTGAACTCTGGTTGTCCCACCGCTTCGCGAATGACCTTGAGTGCATTTGCCTCTTTTGCGAGGTTGGCAATCTCATCTGCATTCTCTGCATTGGAGGAACCGTCGAGTGTGCCTTCATCCTCATCTACGCCAAAGACTTGACTGAAGAGGTAAGATTTTGCCCAGACGATGCAATGAATCGGTTGACTGGGAGTGCTTCGAATAGTACAGATGGGGAAGCTTTTAGGCACTTCTTTTGGATGGCAATCATAGCACTCGGTCTTGCCACGCACAATCACCTGCACCTGGCCGCGAAAGCCTGTTGTGCCAGACTCAATCAAAGGTACATCAGCCGCCAGGCACATCTTGTTGACATGGCGACGCGCATCGATATTGTCTAGAGCATTGAAGACGAGATTGAATTGCTGGAACCATGCAATGTCATACTTTGCATCTTTGATATTGGCGTGGTATGCTTCGAGCTTGACGTGTGGGTTGAACTTTGCAGCTGTTTCTTTGGCGACCAGCGCCTTGGACTTCTTGATGTGCTGCTTTTGAAACAGGAACTGTCTGTTCAAGTTGGATAAGTCAATTGTGTCGAGGTCAAGCAGATGTACTTCGCCAAAGCCAGTCAGGACGAGGTTCTTCAGCAATTCACAGCCAATACCGCCAGCTCCGACCATGAGCACCTTGGACCTTTTGATGGCACCAGCCAGTTCAGGCAAGCACTTCTCTACATGGAAGTCCCGGTCTGCCATCGCTTGAGATTGAAGAGAAGGAAGCCAACCTCTTTAGGCTTGAGTCAAGTCGCGGTCGCGTCGAATGCATTAAACTCTCTAACCCTACACCGTCTATTTAGTATTCACAACTTCATTCGATCTTCTTTCCCTCAAGCCGCTCAACAGCCTCGTCTACCAGCTGTGAGGCGCTAACACCCGTCTGCATCTCAGTCTCACTTGCTGCAACAGTGTTCTTGCCACGTCTCGCGCGTGTCGGGCGTTTGGCTGGGCTCTCATCTATAAGCGCGGGCTCTGTCATTTCATCCTTGACTGCCAGTGCAGCACTTGCCTTCTTTGAACGCTTGGCAGGCGTCCTTTTTGTATTTGAATCTTCCTTTGCATCTTCTTCCTGCTTGACGCGCTTTGCAGGAGTCTTTTGGGCGCTTGAATCTCCCTCTGCATCTGCTTCCTTCTTGACACGCTTCTTGGACGCCGACTTGCTCTCACTACCATCCTCCTCGGTTGCTGGCTCCTTTTTGACCCTTTTACGCGGCGTTGGCTTAACTTCGTTACCCTCAGAGTCATAAACAGGCTCCTTTTTGGTACGCTTCTTTGGTGTTGGCTTGATCTCATTACCTTCGCTGTCGTACTCTGGGTCCTTCTTGACACGAGTCTTGGTCACCTTGAGCCTAAGCTCCTGCCCTTCTGGCCAATATGCCTCGTCGCCCTTGGCGCCAGGGCCATCACCAACAACTTCCTCGGGTAAGGGTGGGTTGTTGAGGTTGTACGTCTTAGAGAGTTCAAACACAGCCTGCTCTTTATCCTTCGCTTCGAGCATGAGATCCATGTCATCTGCACAGGGTGGCATATGATAGATACGCTGTGAATGAGATCTGCGTTGCGACGGCAATGGGTGGTTCGGCAGCTTAGGCTCAGACATGTGCATTTTCTGCTTGATTCCCTTTCGTTTCCATGTCTCGGCAATCGCAGGAAGCAGAAGCAAGATATCGAGCGTTCCTTCGCGGAATTGTTCGTCGTGCACGACGTTGTGATGGTGCCAGTCGAGAACAAGAGGGATGTCAAGTTCTTGGCACAAGGGAAGCAAGTCTGTTACGCTCCAGCTCATGTCGTCGTTTTCAAGGACTAATCTGCGCTTGATGGGATCAGAGAGCTTTGCGTAATTTGTGCGAAAGCGTGCAAGCGTTGCCTCTTTGTCTCCGTACATGCCACCAAGATGTAGAATCATGACTGCATCGCGGTCTCTCTGCTCGTCGAGTTTCAATCTGGTGAGGAGTTCGTTGTGGAACTCTAGGTCGCGAACTGCATTCACGAAGACCTTTGGGTTGGGAGATGCGAGTTGAGTAAATTGGCCCGGGTGGCATGTGATGCGATGGTCATACTTATTGGCGATAGCTCCCGCCTCTCGTAGCTCCTTGTCGGCGTGCTTGAGGTTGTATAGATAATCTTCATGTGATGCAAAGGGGAACATCTCAGAACTGATGCGAAAGAAGCGAATGCCATATTTTTCATTCCACAGCAGAATCTTGCTCAGGTCTGCCGCATTCTGCCTACCGAGCTCCAGCACGAAAGGCATGCCGTGATCAGGTTTCTGTATCGTTGCAATACGAGTTGTTCGAGAACAGAAGATGGGCTCCTTTCTAGAGCGTAAAATGGTATTGAGGCAAGCGTATCCGAGCCTTCCCTTGAAAGGGATAGGAACATAGTCAGAATTGACGGCGGGTGGACGCGGCTCGAAGTTTGCATACCGTTCAGCCGCAAGAGCATCACGTACACGGTGCTTATCTGCTTTGGTCGGTGACTTTTGAATAGGCTCACCGTCTTCATCCAGCTCCACTTCTGCTTCTTCCTTGACAGATTGACTCGCGCTTTCTGTCTTTCGAGGAGTCGCCTTTCTTGATGGTGTAGAAGGCTGCCTCTTTGCTGGTGTTGATTTTGCAGACTTTACGAGGGAGTCTTCGCTCTGGGCGTCACTTAAGCTTGATTCTGAATCAGAGGCTTGGTCAGGCGACGCCTCACGGTCTGCGGGATCCTCAAAGACATCAGGGTCGTTTATCAGATCTTCATTCTGAGCATAGTTAATTTGCTTTGCAGAGCGTGAAGAGCGACGTCGACCCAAGGGTGGCGGGGAAGCACGAGGCATTCTGTAGCTGATGGAGCTGAGGGAACACAGCTGTGGCAAGGCAGGAGAGAGTCTAGAAGAGAGTGGAAGAGCGAGTTTTGACTTTTGAGCAAGAGACCTGAGGCCTCTGAGCATAGACCTGAGCAGGCCGTGTACCGGATGAGCAGATGGCGTGGTGTGAAGTGTTTTCGCAGATGACGTCGACATTGTCTCTCCTGCCCATCTGAATTCTGAGTCGCGCGAAAGACAAAAGCAAGACGCGACCAGATATAGAACCACACACACAGCTTGGCAAACTCAGCCTCCATATCTGCTTAAAGACATAGCGAGCTTCTGCTGCACATGGCTGCATTTTGAACTCTGAATCCTGCGAATGTAATGCATCGAAACTCTTTCTCGGGGCCGCCCTTGCCCTCAAAGCCGCTAGAATATACGCCAGCTGAGCATCTGCAACATCAACAGCAACAGATGCAGCAGTCGCGCGACAAGCAGTACTATCCTGCACAAGCTCAAATAGGATCGTACTACGATGATCATCAAAGTGAGCGCTTCTTCAGAGAACGGCTGCAGAATGTACATCTGTCAAGCGAACGCGTGCCCCAGAGCTACGCAGAGCAACCGCTTCCACGGCCGCGCAGCGCAATACAATACAATGCTTCCCAGCCAAGGTATGCCACACAACAGCAGACACTGCTGAAACAACCGCTTGTCGAGCCCTTCGATATTCAGGAGGCGCGGGGCCACCTGCATCATCCGCAACAAGACATGCGGGAGAGGAGAATGAGTACTGGCCAGCGTACAAGTCCGTCACGTACACCTACAAATACTACTATAAACTCATCAGCCAGCAGTCTCCGGCCGCTGAGTGTTGCTGATGCTGGCAGCAGTGTACGCACGAATGAAACAGCTCACTCAAAATCGTCGAGCAAAGCCTCTGCAGGAAGAATCACGAGGAAGCCGGTAGTCCTTGACGTTGAAATGGCACCTACACGACCGCTTCGCAAATATCACAGTCCCGATGACTTGGACCGCTTGATCCCTCGTAAAGAGGCTAACAGCGGAGCCTATGTTCCTCGTCCCCTACCTTCTGAGTTGCGACTTCAACAGAAGAAAGCTGAGCAGCGCCCATATCCCAATGCTTCGAGCCAATCGACCCCTCGAGCCCTCTCACCTATACAAACACAGTTTGCACCGCGAAACTTGCCTACAAGTCCGCATACAAGCGACAGCTATTCATCGTTGCCCAGACAGAGCCCGCACAGTGCAGGCTATCAAACGCTGACAATGCCAACGTCGCCTATGGAACAGCAACGGTTGGCCGGATTTCGACCAAGGACCCCGCAGACGACGAGTCCACCAAGCAGACAAAATAGCATCCCATTACAGATGCCTATGCATCCCTCCCTCCTCAAGTCTCAATCAAGTCCGGAAGCATTCTTTCCTCATGCTCAATTGAGGCCGCAGTACACGGTGCGGCCAGGATCCATCTCACCTGAGCGAGGAGAGCAGATCAGAATGACGCGCAGCACACAATACGAGGACAGGCGGAACTCTACAAGCTTTGTTCCATCTTCTGTAAATTCTTTGCCTTCGCCTCCGACTCACTCGCCGCAGATGCCAGAACCTCTTTACAGGCACCCGATTAGTGAGCTGGAAAGCTATTATCAGGGCAGGATCCCTTCTCCGGATCGTTCTACACGCTTTCCCGATACGCCATATGAGTATGATGTTTCTTCGTCGCCTGTTGACGAGATTGATCGTCAAGCGACAGTTCCACCAGAGATACAAGCACGACGTGGCAGACAGCGTGGCGAAGTCTTGATTGAGTCTGATCTACCGGCCATGCCGCCACTCTTTGAAGCGCCGCCAGCCTTACAACCTCTGCCGCCTACGTCAGGTCCTGTACGGCACTTGCCTTCTGCCAGCCAAGCTGGACTGCAGCAATCGCCTGTTGTTCCATTATCACCCAAAAAGCAATCATCTAGAGACAGCATGCGTATGGAACATGATCCGCTTCAGTCCATCAAGGTGCTCCCAGTGGAGCCTGTTAAGCGACCTGCATTGTGTCTTGAGGAACGCTTCCATCCAACCAGCTTTGCCAAATCGTCAAAACTCAAAGTCAAGGTCAGGGTGGGTCAAGTGCCCTTTGTCGCTGGTGGCGAGATTTTCGGGTACTTGGAAATAAGCTCAGATGAAGGCTTTCGCGCAGCGCTTGGTAGTACACAGGTCCTTGTCGGTGAAATTGGTGTGGAGGTACTAGGCTGTGAGGAGATTTCTCATCCAGAGACCGGTCATGAACCACGGTCTCTGACATTCTTATTCGGCAAAAAAGTATTTCAGGACCGAGCAGATATGCATCCAAGTCGATCGGGTCAACAGCATGTTGTCACGAGTGCAGTGACGCTCATGCCGCCACCTGATGCGGATGGCTATCGCCAGCCAAGTAAAGGAACAACGGGCTTTCCCTTTGCCTTTGTGTTGCCAGTGGATGCACCGTCAAGCGCTGATTTGGGTATTGCCAGAATTCGCTACACGGTCACTGGATATGTCACAGTCAAGCTGCAAGGCTCATTCGAAACCATCGCGACGAGTCTTCCAGTGCGTGTAGTAGAAGCTTGGGACATGCACAACCCAGTCTACAATAACCCGGTTGAGGCATCCCAGGGACGAGACATTGCAAATTACAATGAAGTGTATGTCAATGCCAGCTTGCCGAAATCGCTCTTCCTCGAAGGCGATGAGATGTATGGGCATATTCGCATTGCGAATCACGGTGCCCGCAAGGTGCGTGAAGTCAAGTTTTACCTGATGAATCGCTTGACCTTCTTTGGTGACAAGCGGCAACATGCACGAGAAGTGAATCCAGCTGATGACTGGTCTATTGACTCTGAAGCTGTGTCAATTGCTGAACCACATCTCATCACAAAGGGTTCTGAAAATACATGGCAGTTCAAGCTCGAGGTTCCTGAAGATAAGTGCCTGACCATTCGCAACACGGCATTATTCGAGGTCACACCATTTGTTTTGGTCAAGATATCGACCGGTCCATTGTTCAAGAGCATCAAAGTGGCCTTACCCTCCATCTGTATTGCGGACCGTGCGAGCATGATTGAGGATACTCAGGTCGCACCAACGCATCGGTCGGGTGGCAAGGTCAAGTTCCTTGTGCCAAACCTGTACAAGTTTCAGCGAATCATTAACGGCGAGCCTCAGCTGGGACAAATGGGTGGGGTTGAGACGAGTGACCTCATGACCTATGTCGATGCGCATGCACGCGTTCAGGCACTCTCATAGGGGCGTAGCACAACGAGTCCAACAAATGACATATTTCCAAATATTAAACACAATTCCCTACAGCTGGAATAACGAGCTGGCTCGCTCTTCAAAAACGCCTTACGCACCCTCGCCTGGCCTGGTCGAGTTGCACGCGATGATCTTGATCTTCTCTGCCATGACAGTCTCATTCTCGAATTTGAAGCTCGCATCCTTGATAATGAAGGTCCATACCTCGTCGCAAAACCGATATGTGTCCAGGTGGCCCTTGAATGTCAGCCGCGACTTGACCTTTTCATTGAGCGCTTTGCTGGCTTGCTCGTCGTAGTGATATAGGATCTTCATCGCCAACTGAGGCGCAATCCGACCTTGGGTGACCATTTCATCCAACGTATCCGTCAGCGCGACGCCAATCGACGTGTTCCGGTAGATCTCATAGTAGGATGCGCTCATGCCTCACAAGAATGGAGCGAGTGAAAGAGCAGGCGATGCGTCTCTACCAACTGAAGCGCAGCAGGCTGCCAGAGCGAAGAAGCGACGGTCAAACAAGACAAGTTGGCGTGCTCTGTGTCTCGTCAAAGCCAGACACGCGAAGGAGACAGCTGGAAAGAGAAGCACGAGGAGCAGACCAGACCGGGCAACGCTGCAGGGTGTGTGATGGGCGCTGGTTTGGTTGCGGCGCGCGGTCGATTCTGCGCGACGACGACGCTTGAAAGAGGCCAAAGAGCGCTGACACTTATCGACAAGAGCAGGCCATGTCGAGACTAGCGCCCATCAACCCGAAGCCCTTCCTACAGGATCTTCTTCACAAGACTGTCGTTGTACGGCTCAAATGGGGCCAAGAGTACCGCGGCACGCTGCAGGCAGTCGACAATTACATGAATTTGCAGTTGCTACAGACACAAGAGTTTGTCGATGGGAAGGACGCAGGTATGCTGGGGGAGGTGATGATTCGATGCAATAATGTCCTCTGGATATCAGGCGATCAAGAGGACCTGAAGAATGCAATGGAGGAGTGACAACATGCTCACACATGAGATCTGGCTCGGAAAGGTTGACCATGTCTTCGACGTGCTTATCGCAAAGGGATGATCACTTGCGACATGCACTCAATCTGTGCCGGCCGGCATATAAAGCAGGCCACTATGCCTTCCGAAATGTACATTACTACTCAAAAAGCGGCATCACATCTACGCTCTCGACAGCATACCAATTTTGCTCTTCAAAGATATATCGATTGTCTCCTTCGATGCTGCTTGCAGTGCTTTGTTTATGCTCACGCGTACCGAATCAGTATACTTGGCTGCTTCGTTGACTTCGCCCAAGGCATGATCTGCAGCCTCTGCGTAGGTGAGCACAAGCTGTGTGAGCGTCTTGATTGCATTCATGCTGACAAAATCCTCCTCATCCCCCAAGAGTGTGATAACGGCATCTACCATGCGCTTTGCTTCCACCACATCACGCACCTCTTTGCTTGCCCTTGGTTCTCTCGCTTGCTTGCACAATTCAGAAAGCAGATACAGGCCATGCGCTCTGTTGGAAATGACTTCATCAGTGATATCCTTGAGCGCTTCCCGATACTTGTTTTGAGCCAATTTCATTGTATTGCTGGTGCTGGTGCTGACGGTGTTTGTTGCCTTTGCCGACGTTGTAGCCACTTCTCGACGCATTTTGATGAGCGAAAGCTGTTGAACAAGCGCCTGTGCAAGTTGGCTGACCTGTTGACCAGACTCGCCTAGCCGATGTGAAGAGTGCCTGATCACTCCTAACTTGGCGTTCACCTCGTCAATGTCCATGATGGTCAAGTGCTTGTCGAGAGAGGGACTTTCAATTGTGATTTTGATCAGAGTTAAAGAGACATAGAGTCCTTGATCGGGTCGATCGTCCAGTCCACGAACAAGCCGAACAAGCCGTTCCGTCGACTCGTGAAAGACTTTGGCATAGACTGTCGGCAGCTCAATCAAAAGCTTCATATTCTGCAGTGCTGCTATTGCAGGTGCGTCCCATTGAACCAGCTTCTCATAGAACATAACCAGTAATTGTTTCTCCGAGCGGACAAGCTCCGCTATCCGTAGAAAGTACTGGCAGACTTCGATAGGCTGAACGGGCGTCACTTCGCCACGCTTTGTGAGGACGGGCAGCTCTGACCTGGTAGTTGATTGTTGCCAGAGCTCCATAAGGAGATCCGCTTCACGGCAACGGACGAATCGAATGACTAGTCGTTCACATAGATCTCGTGTAGCGTGAAGACCTTGGCGATGTGCTGAGTAGCCGAATACAAAGGCACCTAGTGCGACGTCCGCGAGCACTACTTGAGTCACCTGAAAGTCCTGCGTCAAGATGCATAGACGCTCCAGAGCAGGATCCAGTACTTCCGAAGGAACCTTCATGTCTCCTATCATCATCGGTTGCGCGACCATATCAATCAGCATCGTCTGTGCAGGGGCACCGAACTGCTTGATGATCTCGCGCACGACAAAAGGCGCGGCTCGCTTTCTGATGCTGCCAGCTTCTGACTTGTCGTCCAATGCTATCATGATTTGAGGCAGGATGTACTGCAAGTATCGACTGACTTCCATGGAGGATGGCTTTGCTGCGATGAGCCTGGCTAGAAGTTCAAACTGTTTGAGAGACACTTCGCCATTCTCCTGCGGCTGGAGGACAAATTCAGTTGCAGCAACGAAGCCTTGAGGGCGAAGATATATGTCTGTCATGTAGCTTGATATCTGACCAGAAATTGGCGACTTGTTGCTCGTAACGAGTAGGTTACTGCAGGCTCGGAGGAGAGCAACCGAGCCGACGTTGCAATCATTCATGAGAACTTCAGGCATATTATTCGAAACATTGGCCTGGTAGTAATGAACAGCAGCAACCAGCTCAGGCAGATGACGCGCCTTGATCGCCCCTGATACAAAAGTAGGTTTGGGCAAAATCTGCAGGACTCGCGTTAGCGGTCCACGTAGCTTTTCAGGGGACGGCTCGGCTCCAGTCAGCAGCTGACGCAGTGTTTGTTTTGTCGACAAGGGCGGCAAGTACATTTGAGGCATATTGCAACGGATTGCAATGAAGAAGACAAGCTCGCTGAGACCATGCACCGTTTGCAAGTCTCGTGCGCCAAGCATGCTCCCTTCTGTATCTTTCTGGGCAGCTTCGTGGATCTCAAGCAGCATAGAAATCACATATGCAGTGACGATAGCTCGTTCCGAGACGCCTTTCATGTCTTTGCCGCTGACATGTGTGCCAAGATACAAGCTGTGCAGTAGGCCACCATGGCTCGTGATGGCATCTTGAGTCAGTCCCCGCGATTGAGCACAGACATAATACCTTGCGAGATTGAAGAGGCCAAGTACGCCTTTGCATCCGCGATGGCGCTCTTCAGGGTGCCCATGAGCTTGAGCACCGTGCTAGCATCCCTCTGAACAAGATGATGCTCTGTTCGAGAGTGGATGCGCCTGCGTGAGATTTGGCGTGTGAAGGATGCGACTCGAAAAGTTTAAAACCTATACACATACTCATACATCCATACATCCATTGCTGCAGCGCCTGCAGTGACTAGGCCCAGGCTGTGAGTATGGCAGAGAGGTCGCACAAGAAGACCAAGACAGCGCCGGAAGACGGACAAATCAATATGTCAGCAGAGGACGGCCGGCGGCGTACAGGAGGCAACATGGCGGCTGAATCCGACTTGCTCGCGAAGCTCGAGCGTCGTCAAACGACTGCTGAACAAGCGACGGAACTAGAGAATGGTCCAATCAATCCGTGGACTGACAAGCCGCTATCAAACAAATACTTTGGCATCCTAGAGAAGAGAAGAGATCTCCCTGTAGCGCAGCAGCGGGAAGAGTTTCTCAAGATGTTCCATTCAACACAGATCCTTGTCTTTGTCGGTGAGACAGGTTCGGGAAAGACGACACAAATTCCACAGTATGTGCTGTACGATGACTTGCCACAACGTGAAGGCTTGATGGTCGCATGTACGCAGCCTAGGCGTGTGGCGGCCATGTCTGTTGCACAGCGTGTGGCCGACGAGCTCGACGTAAACCTTGGTCAAGAGGTCGGATACACTATTCGGTTCGAAGACGTCACGAGCAAGAACACTGTGCTCAAGTACATGACAGACGGTATGCTTTTGCGCGAGGCAATGAATGACCACATGCTCTCAAGATACTCCTGCATCATTCTCGATGAGGCGCACGAAAGAACGCTTGCAACCGACATTCTCATGGGCCTGATGAAGAAGATTGCGCAAAATCGACCAGACCTCAAGATTGTCATCATGTCTGCTACATTGGATGCTCAAAAATTCCAAGAGTACTTCTTCAATGCACCCCTGCTCGCTGTGCCAGGTCGAACTCATCCTGTCGAAATCTACTACACGCGTGAGCCAGAAAAGGACTACCTCGAGGCAGCCATCAGAACAGTACTACAAATCCATCAAGATGAGCCGGAAGGTGATATTTTGCTTTTCCTGACAGGCGAAGAGGAAATCGAGGGTGCCTGTAGGAAGATTAGCCTCGAGGGTGATGAGTTATTACGAGAAAGAAACGACTGTGGACCCATCAAGTGCTACCCGCTGTACGGTTCATTACCACCGCACATGCAGCAAAAGATCTTTGAGGCAGCACCGCCTCCACTCAAGGCTGGTGGCGTTCCTGGCAGAAAAGTCATTGTATCGACAAACATTGCAGAGACCTCCCTCACAATCGATGGTATCGTCTATGTCGTCGACCCTGGTTTCAGCAAGCAAAAGCTGTACAATCCTCGCATTCGGGTGGAGTCTTTGCTCGTCAGTCCAATCAGTAAGGCAAGTGCACAGCAAAGAGCTGGTCGTGCTGGTCGAACCAAACCAGGAAAGTGCTACCGTCTCTACACAGAAGGCGCATTCAAGACAGAGCTCATTGAGCAAACATACCCAGAAATTCTGCGTTCCAATTTGGCGAGCACCGTGCTCGAGCTCAAGAAGCTCGGCATTGACGATCTCGTCCACTTCGACTTTATGGACCCACCAGCGCCGGAGACGATGATGCGAGCACTCGAGGAGCTCAATTACCTTGCGTGTCTGAATGACGATGGAGATTTGACGCCCTTGGGTCGCACAGCAAGTGACTTCCCCCTCGACCCAGCGCTTGCCGTGATGCTGATTTCGAGCCCCGAATTCCATTGTTCAAATGAAATTCTCTCTCTTGTGGCATTGCTCTCTGTTCCACAAGTCTTTGTCAGGCCCAACTCTTCTAAGAAGCAGGCTGACGAGATGCGCAAGTTGTTTGCGCATGAAGATGGTGACCATCTTACATTGCTCAATGTATATCACGCCTACCAAGACAATGGTGGTACCAAGGAATGGTGCTTTGAGTACTTCCTGTCGCAGCGTGCTCTGCAAAGTGCTGATAATGTTCGACGTCAGTTGCAGCGCATCATGGAGCGGCATGATATTGACCTGGTCTCGACGCCTTACGAGGACAAGAGCTACTACGACAACATTAGAAGGTCCCTCGTATCGGGCTTTTTCATGCAGGTGGCAAAGAAGACGGAGAAGAACTACTACATGACAGTCAAGGACGACCAAAAAGTCCTGATTCACCCATCGTGCGGTATTGAGCGGCAACCGGAGTGGGTTCTGTACAACGAGTTTGTCCTGACCAGCAAGAACTATATCCGCACCGTCACGACCATCAAGCCGGAATGGCTTCTCGAGGTTGCACCTACGTACTATGCGCTCGATGAGTTTGCCAAGGGCGAGATCAAGACTGCTTTGACCAAAGTTATTGGCAACCTGGGTCGAAAGCAGGCCTTTGCCGGAGCAAAGCGCAAGAAGTAGCCGCTGTATCTAGAGCAATCCATATCGATGAACCCCTTCTTGGTCTTGTTCTTGTGCCTGTTCCTGGATGATGTCCGCGAATTTGCTCGTCGCGTCTCATCACGTCAGTGCATCGATTTCACAACACAACATCCACCGTATCGCGCTCTCGCTCTGAGACAGGCCTGGTCTCTCATCTTTGCTCGACTCATACCGAACACTCATCAGCCCTCATCCTCACTTCTGGCCGGGCTGAGCGATAAGCGCCGCTGGCGCCCCGATGCACAACTCACCTGACAATACTGACGGGCGTCCACAAAGCCGCAAAACGCATCTATTTGCCAAAGAGAATGGCTCAGAACATTCGAGGCAAGCATCTATGGAATCGCCAGACCTTTCTCTGTCAGTGAAAGCGGCTCCCGACAGAAAGCAAACGGATCTGAGCACAGGCAGCGATGGCGACGCTTCTAGTGCCACGCTGACAACGCTTGCCTCGGAGACAACGACCCCGGGATCATCCATTGTCAGCAGCGGAGCCAACGAATCATGCGCACAAGAGCTGGCGAACGTCTTGACGAGTTCAGTTTCGCATCATCGAAGCTCATCTAGCCACTCGGCACAGCGCCCAGCTCACTTGAGGCTTCCAGACGAGGTTCTACAAATAATACTAGAGCGAGTGGGCTTTCCAGATCTCTGGGGTTCAGCTCAGTATGTTAATCATGCTTGGTACCGTATCGCTAGACTGCACGTCTTTGCCAGCGCCCGGTTTCTGAATTTGCTATTGACGACCAACTTTCAGGCCTTTGAGTATACATACAGTGGATACCAAGAAGATGAAGACGATGGGCCGCCTGAGCCGCTCGATGAAGAAGATTGCTGGCCCGGCGTCGCACTCGATGCGGAAGAGACACTCAAGTATTTTCCTGAGCTCTTGACCAGCGACTACTGCGAGGCAAACGACGGTCTGCGGCTTTATCTTTCCCGTAATTGCACCTCCATTTTCCCATCTTTGCTAATCAACGCTAGCTCTCAACACTTGTCCGGATCAAAGGCACCCTTTTGCCATTAATTGTGCGGTGATACGGCTTGATAGACTACGGACCGTGCAACAGCGTTACACGGTCTGGGCCATCAATGTCAGTGATACGGACTCTGTCACCGTACAACCGCTCGCATTTGATGCGGAAACCGGCAATCTGACGATTGATTTGACGCAGTGCTACGCCCGGCTGTACAAAATATATCAGGACGCGCATGTTGAACGCAGGAAGCTTGTCGATCTTCTCGAGGCAGATCTCTGGGCCCAATGGGCGCGTCAGCATGGGAAATACTGGGGTAAAAAGAGGGCCGGTGTGTTCTTTCAAGGTGTCTTTATCGAGCGCATCGGGGAATTGCTTGAGTCATTTGACAATTCCTGGGCTACGCTCGAGGATCTGCTTCAGCGGTGGGACCTCTTTTTTCGCAAGACGAGATTCCTCGAACACCTCTCTCTACATCGCTTGAAACGCTTCTCCAAGCATGCGAGACTCCATACTCTTTACAAGCAAGATGATCCGACATGGCAAGATGTTGAACAGAGGGTCCAGTTGGAGACTAGAATTCAACAGAATGCTGCTGGCACACGTTTTGAGGTGCAGTTTCTGCGTCGAAAAGCTCAATTTGCTCGCACATTCGCGATGGCATGTTGGGACATCTCACCCAGGTCTGATCGACAGTCCATCATCAACTTTATTAAGCGTCGAGCTGATGACCAGCCTGTGGAAAACTTGCTGTACTGCATGTCAGAACAGCAATATCAGGACATGCTTCAAGATTGGTACTCTGCAAGGATGACTAGCTTGTCAGAGAATCCCTGCTATGTCCTACAATCGATTGCATATCAGCTAGAGACGCCACCTCCGAGTCCTGACTCGCGCAGAAGTTTGTCAAATACCAGTTATGCAAGCGTCTATGATCAAGAAGACGCTGATCGAGATGACCAATGACGAAATGATTTCATGAAGCGCCCAAACCATACTCTGCGGAAGGCAGTCTAGCGTCCAGCATTAGCCAGTCTCGCATCGTCCTTTTGACCCATTATATTTTGCTATTTTGTCACTACGAGTTGAGATCAGTCGCTGCTATATTCAGATGCGGTTGTAGCAAATAAGTCAATGTCATCAATGCTGTCAGGCGCGCCGGCCGCCCGCCCTGCTGTGTTTTGTACACGTTTGCCGCTGTTCTGCTGTGAAGGAATGGATGGCGCTCTCACTGGTTGCTTAGCTGATGGGTGAATGATACTTACGCTGCCAGTCTTGTCAGGCCTTCGCGCACCGTTCACCATTGTGCTATTGCCCTTCAACACAGTGCCAGCAAGATTTTGCAGCTTTTCACGAGCCTGTGCGATCGACAGGTTTGATTGTTGAGCAGTAGTCGTGTTCAATTGGCGTTCTGGACGCTCTGATGCAACTGGCATTGGCTGTGTACGCACTAGTCCATTTGACTGACGTGGCTGACTTCCACCGGGCAAGCTTGGTCCACCCCGAACTTTGCGAGTAACTTGCGTGCTGTCGTTCGCTTTCCCTACATCAGTGAGGTTGCGCGCTCTGTCACCTGATTGTGTTTCTTGGTGTGCAGGCGTTCTGGCATTAATTTGTCGTTCCAGCGGCTCTTGCTCTTCCCCGCTAGACTCTGCGCTCAAAGCAACTCTCTTTTGTCGTTTGCGAGATGAGATTTGAGTCGGCTTAATATTTCTGCGATGGAGAATAGGATTATCCTCCTCGTTGCCAGATTGCGCAAGTTGTTTGACCTTCGGAGACGCCACATTGCCTTGGCTAGACCCCAATTGTTGCCGCATCACATCAGCATCAGCACTTGAATCACTTCCGTGGGAGACAATTCTGTGTACGGTACTGCGGGAGGTGCCTCGATTGCTTCTCCTCTTTCGCCGAACCACAGGCAAACCATCTGAGGAATCAGAGGACGCATGACCCGTCCGTCCAGATGGCCTCGTACGACCCGCTCGCTGAGCTTTGGCAGGCTGATTGGGTAGCACATTCGATTGATCAACATGGTCTGGCAGTATTGAGGTTGCTTGCGTGTAGCTGATCCGGCGCCGAACTGGGCCATGATCTGTTTCATTCCCCGTAGCAGACGTAGCACCGTGGTGTTGCCTCCTAGGATTCCATAAAGCTGGGCGATGTGGCGACTTCGGCGTTAGACCAGAGCTACTCTTGATGTTGATCTTGGTGTTAGAGCCTGCTTTTGATAGATGTGCGGGCATGGGCTCATCTAAGCTATTGTCCATCTCTGGAGACCCTCTCAAAGACACGCCTCGAGATCCATTTGCAGACTGCGTGATGCCGTTAATGTTGAGGGTTGCGGAAACTGCGCCAAGCTTTGATGGAGTGGCCACACCATCTTGTCCTCGTCTTATAGTTGGCTCAAGCGGCTCATCGCGCTCTGCTTTGAGGAGCTCATTGACACGATTTCGTAACTCATCTGACAGAGCATTGGCTCGACAGTTGTACAATTGGGAGAGTGTGACGGAGGCGAGACTAGCAAACTTGCGACCCGATCTGGGTAACGACGAGAGCGGATAGTCACGACCCATGATATCGCCGAGCACGGACTCACATCTGGTCAGAGGCTTGTTGATGAATGTGACGTCGAGATTAGCAATCAATGCGTGTTGTAATATTTGAGCCGGAATCGGCCGTGTATCGGATCCAATAGGTTTTGGCGTCGTTGCGACATCTGTATCGCGCTTGTGGCGGAAGGCGAACACATCGCCACGCACTTTGTAAATCTTGGTCTGGGAATCAAGGAAGATATCAGACACCTGCATAAGCTTGTACTTTGTGCGTTCTCCCTCTCGAGAAGCGATGCGTACTATATCCGAGCAGTACACCTTTTCAGGACCAAGAAAGAAGCCGGTAAATCTGGGTCCAATGGGTTCTTGCAAAGCCTCATCTGCGTATTGAAGTTGGAATTTGCCAATGGGGCTCGCTGTAGAACACACGTGAGGAGGATCCCGCAGAATCTGGTCCTCATCGCCCGTGATGGCGAAAAATGGCGCCAGGTCTGCTTGCGGCACACCTTCCAGTTGTTCGTGCGGACTATTCATGGCGACAAGTGTGTAGTGAGGAACTCTGACAGGGGCCGGGAGTTGATTAGCCGGTGACATGTCAGGAACAACGAGCATGCGGCTGGAAACAACAATGAACGTGGCTTTTTTGGCAAGATGTTTGACAATCTCGAATGAACGGTAGATGGGAGCATGCGGTGCAAGATCTCTCGCTTGATCTGCCCTTGCTTTTGCCATGATGACGAGTGCGATATCGCTCATACCCGTCATCAACGGCGCTCGCTCCGTGACTGGCAATCCCAGTTGAACTTTATTCGCTTGCGCTTCCGTGCGATGCTGCCTACAGAGCTTGCAGAGGCAATTTGCAGGAATATGCTGTGCGTCGAGCAACAACCAAAGAAGGTGTTTTTGGAATTCTGCGACCGAGGCATAATGCTTGCCTGACGGATGACCCCAGAGCGACGCTTCACCTTTATAGCGGTAGTTCCCAGCGCGTGAGAACTCCTCCAAAAATACATAGCCCTCTGGAAAATCGTCGAGCGTATAATGATGCGCTGTGTCTCTCAAGGATGTATTTTGCTTGACAAACTGCCCAAGGGCACTAAGCCAGCGTAGTCTCCGTGGCGTACCATCGTGTCGTCTGACATAGTGGTCGAGCAACTCGCTGCTGAGCTCATCGTCCTCGTCCAATTCATGGTGCGCGGGGACCTGGCCTGGTATTGCGTCACTAAAGTCGCATCGAATGGCCAGAGGCTCTGTCATAAAAGTCACACGTCTGCCGCATCCGGGGAAGGGCCTCTCCTGTGGACTGCCGATGACGGGGCAGATGGGTTGAGTGTGTGATGATGCGCTTGTGCTGTTTGCCGTTGTGTTCTTGGGATTTTGAAGGAGACGAAAAGGTGAAATTCAGGTCACGATCAGATCCACGTCAACAGATCCCACTCCTTTAGTATTGCCAGACATGCCATGGTCCAGCTTCAAGAAGTTGTGCTTTGGCCTAGTGCTATTTGATGCTGTGCTCTGTGCAGGCATCATCTGGCGCGTGAGCTATACAGAGATTGACTGGAGAGCGTACATGCAGCAGGTCGAGCTCTATTTGTCGGGCACGCGTGACTACAAGCAGATAAATGGCCAAACCGGACCCCTCGTCTACCCTGCTGGTCATGTGTACCTGTACAGCTTATTGTACAAGCTCACGAGCAAAGGCTCTGATTTGCTCGCTGGACAAATAATCTTTGCTGGTTTGTACCTCATGAATCTAGTCATTGTTATGGCCACCTATGGCTATGCTGGCGCGTCTTGGCTCAATGTGCCTTTGCTGGTTCTCTCAAAACGTCTGCATTCCATCTACCTTCTTCGCATGTTCAATGATGGGCTGTCGTCACTCGTCATGTCAATCTCTGTTTATTGGTACACTAGACGCAATTACCTTTTGGGCTCTCTGTTCTTTAGCTTTGCGCTCAGCGTCAAAATGAATGCGCTGCTCTATCTCCCTGCAATCATCATGATTCTTCTGCAAGCTGTCGGGGTTGGCAAGAGTGTACGGCATGGATTGCTCATTCTGGCTATCCAAGGCCTCATGGGTCTTCCATTTCTTCAGGCGAATGCAAGCTCCTACCTGTCGCGGGCCTTTGACTTTGGCCGTGCATTCGAGTACAAGTGGACAGTCAACTGGAGAATCCTGCCAGAGTTCCTCTTCCTCTCGTCGGACTTTGCCGTCTTGTTGCTCGTCCTGCATGTAGGGACTCTACTCTTGTTTGCCTCGACACGCTGGAACAAGCCTTCCGGTAAATCACTGCAGCGCATCAGCAAGCTGATCATTGCCAATACACTCGGTTTTCTCTTCCCAACTGGCGAGGATGTCCCTGAATCCAAATTGACGCCTCCATTCATATTGACGATGTTGTACACGAGCAATATGATTGGCATGTTATTTGCACGAAGCTTGCACTATCAATTTTACGCATGGTCAGCTTGGAGTATACCCTTCTTGCTCGAGCAAACGGGGCTGCCGCTTATCACTCAACTCATCATTTGGGCTGCTCATGAAGATGCCTGGAACGTATACCCCAGCACAGTACGCAGCTCGTCTATGGTTTTGGGGTCACAGGCCGTGATTCTCGCTGGTGTATGGTGGAATACAGGGGTCAAGGCGCAAGCGAAGGAAGAGACCAATGTGGAGGCTAAAGGGTAAAGACTGAGATGCCAGGTTATTTTGAATCCTATACAAGCACACAAAGTTGTAGCAACATGTTGGCCCAAAGTGAAAGCTTCTAAAAATCTAAGCGAGTTTCTGAATGATGGCCTGTGTATATTGCGATGTGCTGGCCTTGCCACCCAAATCACCAGTGATGGTGGTGCCCTCTGCAAGAACATCAAAGATTGCCTTTTGTACCTTATCTGCCTCAGAGTGCAACGCCATGTGACGCAACATCATGACGGAAGAAAGAAGCAGTGCAGTTGGGTTGGCGAGACCCTTGCCTGCGATATCAGGCGCTGAACCGTGAACGGCCTCAAAGATAGACGCATCATTGCCGATGTTGCCAGAAGGCGTCAAACCAAGACCACCAATCAGACCAGCACACAAGTCGGAAATGATGTCTCCGTACAAGTTTGGCATGACTGTGATGCGGTCAGCGTATGGTGCAGGGTCAGTGACGAGCCTGAGGCAGGTGTTGTCGAGCACCTCGGTGGTGAACTCAACATCCGGGTACTCCTTGGCGACTTCACGCGCGGTAGAGAGGAAGAGACCGTCAGACATCTTCATGATGGCAGCCTTGTGCACGGCAGTCACCTTGTTCTTACCAATATCGCGTGCGTATTGAAAAGCGAAACGAATGACACGCTCTGACGCGGCGCGTGTGATGAGCTTGATGCTCTGAACAACACCAGGCACAACAACATGCTCAATACCAGAGTATTCTCCCTCGGTATTTTCGCGGATGAGGACGGTGTCGACATTGTCGTAAGGAGTTTTGAATCCCTGGATTGAACGGCACGGTCGCACATTGGCATAGAGGTTGAATGTTCTGCGCAGAGTCAAGTTGAGCGATACGTGTCCCTTGCCGATGGGCGTCGCGAGAGGGCCCTTGAGTGCAACGGTGTTTTTGCGAATGGATGCAATGGCTTCATCTGGGATGGCCGTCTTGCCGTCCTTGAGAATCGGGGTGACGTCGCACTCCTCCCATTCAATTGGAATCTTGGCCGCTGAGAAGATGTCAACCACTGACTTGGAAATCTCTGGACCGATGCCGTCGCCTGCAATCATGGAGACTGTGTAGTTGCCATTGCTGTTCTTTTGCGAGGCGAACGTGCCTGCTGCAGCCTTGACCTGTGCGTATGCGCGTGTATGACGCTTGAGAGCGAACGCAGTCTGACGGAGAGAGAGCATACTGCTGCTGCTGCTAGGAGTATAGATGAAGGAGGATGTGCTTTGTGTGTACTTTCCTTTTTGCTCCGAAAATGTCGTCGGGTGTCGGGATTCAGTCCGCGAATTGTGCGCGGCGTGAGACGAAAGGGAAAGGCGAGGGATGGAAATTTGTATACTACAGTGTATAGATTCTGTAGAGATGACTGAACCCGCTACGAAGCAGCTCACTTCTCTCTCTCAGCGCCCACAGCCCGTCTGATTGCCCGTATGTGATCAGGTGTCGTCTGGCAACTCGTTGTTAGCAATTGTACCAAACTGAAAGAACTCACCATCCGCCAAAGACCAGGCGGCCATGATTTAGGCTTGACCACTGTTTGAATGGCTCAGCCCATGTGTCTGGAGTCTTGGGCGTGCCAGTGAATATCCGCTTGACAGGATCCCATACCTCGCCGTTGTCTGGGTAGAGCACCAGGTACAATGAAGTACCCCTGATAAGGTTCTCTACGCCGCACACCACACCGTCCGCGACATCCTCCTTGAAGCAATTGAGTCCAATGCCCCAGAGGAGCTTCTGTGTTCTGTCGTCTCGTAGCAATGATGTGATGCCCTCAACCAGTCTGTCAGTGGCACCCTCGCCCGAGCAAGAAAAGGAGATCCAGACCCGTTTTTCTGCCAAGCTGTGTTGCAAGGCCTGCAAGACGTCAAGAATGAGGAACGCTTCCTTCACATCAGGTAGCGTCTCGAAAGCGATATACTGAACGTCGCTCCAGGCAGGAGATTGGATGAAGTGCTGTAGACGCACCCTGTGAAACTCCCGAAGAGATTCCATGTCGCCATCGTTGAAGACATGAAAGTATTCTGCTCCGTTGCCTAGCATAGCTGCATAAGTCCCCAGTGTCAGTACGGAACTACCACTACCATGCTTCTGACAAGCTTGAGAACTCGCGAGCATTCCAGCATTCCAGACATCAGCATCAGAGCCTGGTCCAGTAAGATGCTTCATCGTATCTGGAGATTGCTGATAGGTCATACATGATATCAGCTCAGCGCCAGCCTCGAGGTAGCTTCTATGTAGTGTCTGCACAGCATCTGGAAAATCGTATAGAGCTTGACTGGTCCACAGAGGACTGCTGAAGAGAGCAGCATGTGCATCCTGCGGTATACTCTGCAAGACATATGTGCTCCCGCCATCGAGTATGAGCACCATAGCAACAAGCAACAGAAATCTGGGGTAGCGGCTCGAGGTCTTAGTCTTTGGTCTCAAGTGTAGAAGGTCGTGCCTGCAGCGACCTAAAATTCAGATGTCCCACACGCTTCGGTGTCGCGCTTGGAGCAGCACCAACAATTGATCTTGAGCCGTAGCAGCATCATGTCGAGTGTCATACGGTAGCACATCTAATCTGCATGCGCTGACGATTCAGTGACAAGGCGTTTGGCAGGCGTTGCGCATCATGACGAGGGCATCATGGCACTCAGTTTTGCACATGAATTTGGCAATACACTACAGCTGATTCGTCATGGGCCGGTCAGTGTCCAGACTCGCACCTCATGATCAGGCTCATCGTGGTGCTAGCGACGTATCTGAGAGCTAGGTGATATCTCCAGCTCATTGCAGTCATGATTGCATTGGCCCAGCTGCAGCGCACACGAACACTAAATTTAACAGTTTCGCGCGTTCGCTCTGCCGTTTCTGCCGTAGCGCTAGCAGTCTGGCGGTATACGCTCACACTCACAATGCGCTCTATTCATCACAGCTTACACAAATATGCCTGACCAGGCCTTGCACAGATCATGATCTATCTTTTGGTTGTTGCAATGGCATGTGCGCACGCTACAAGTCTTACATGTGATCGTCGTCGCTAACTTTGGACAGGCATCTCTCGTCTGTAATCAGCAGCTGGCTAAGCAGCCGCTCTGCGCATGTTCAGCCTGTGCGCCTATTTGAGGCTTCTCACTGATCTCTGCTACATATGATGCAGGATTCATGCATATACATGGCCTTGTGCTAAAATAGAGTTCGTACCTGGGCCCGGAAGAACACCTAGATCGCAGCTATTGCTGGGCACTGGGCAGCGGCTGTTGTGTATGCAGGTTACCGTTGTCCGTCAGGTGGGTCGCGTCTCCGGCGCGCGCTTGTTTTAATGCATTTCGGAAAAGGTTAAAATCTCGGTCTGACATTTAAGACATGCAGCGGCAGAAAGTCTCAACTGGGCGCTCAAGCTTTCAGCTACGCTCAGTGTCAAAGCTTCCAGAGACAAAGCGACGTCAAAATGTGTCTCTGAACTGGGCCGTGCTGGTCCCATGACACTATACCACAGTGGCAAGGGTTCTTTGCCGATGACAAAGTCATCAATGACTCATCGTAGTCTTTGAGGGCATGCCAAAGGGCAGTCTTTGCAACCGTATCTCAATGCAAAGGCTTGTCGAGTTTGAATGTTAGTCTCGATTCAGAGGAGCACACTGCGGTCTGAGGGCGCACAGGCTCTTTGACAGATGGCTTGAGAACCAAGAAATGGGCAAGGACCAGCCCGTGCGCTTGACTACGTCTTGCAGCTTGCAAGTCCAGCACGCTTTACGAGCAGTGAATCTGGACTGGCCGAGTGATGGCCAATGGCTGCTGGACTGCATTGGCACGTTTATGGGGACTGTAGCGAGGCATAGGCCGCATAGCCGGGTGAAGCTACGGTGAATCTATGAGCGCTAGTTTCTGGCGGTGCAACGGTCGAGCTGCAGGGACCAACGGCCTTTGCCAACGGTCGCGGAGTCTGAAAGAATTAATTGTGATGGTTAAGGCACAAGGGACGCCACCACGAGAGGGATCGGCCCCACGGCCAAGGCAACGGGGGAACAACACAGACGACAGCTGGTGGCCTTTAAGAATTGCCACTACACAAAGCCGCCTTGTTTAAGGCCTCACAGCACATGATGGGCTCGTTGAGCAGATTGCAAAGCGCGATGGGTGAAGAATCAGGGTGTTGGAGCGGCAAAGGACGACAAGCATGGGCCTTGTATAAAGCAAGGGCCAGCGCTCGGCATGGCTTGGGAACATCAATCACAAAGTCATGCTGTCCAAGGCACTGCTCCTCGCTGCCGGTATCAATCTCTTCGCTCGTGCTGCTGGTCAGACGTGCGATGGTTCCACAGCGACACCCGATGTCTTCTCCCTGCAATCCAGTCTCGACGGCTCTTGCGTAGATGACTACGCCGATGATGGTCAGCTCTACACTGACAAGTCAACACAAACGAAAGCGAACCAATTCACACTTGTTCGTCAGGTCAGCGGCGGTTTCCAGCTCATCGACCAGACCGTCAAGAACGGACCCAAGTTCTGTGTCGGTGAACAGGCGACTTCAAATCAATTCCAATGCTCTGGTGACGCAAACCCAAGCAATGACCAGAACATGTTTGGCGCATGCAACGGCCTTTTGACATACAAGGGCTCCTCAGACTTTTACGCGTGTGGGCCTGGCATCTTCCCGACACTGACCAGCTACAACTACTTCACAGTACAATACCCCAACTGTATTCCTGTCAAGTTCTCTATTGTCACGTACGACCAATGCTTCCCTGCGCCGCCTACCTCTACAAGCGTGGTAGTTTCGTCTACTACGGTGTCGACCACCAGCACGACCCCAGTGACGACGAGCTCCGTTCCTGAGACAACCTCGAGCACGACAACCACCACGAGCTCTCAGCCTGAGTCAACTTCGACGACAATCTCAACAACGAGCTCTCACCCTGAGACCACCTCGAGCACAACTACAACGACGAGCTCGCAACCCGAGACTACCTCAACCACAACGACGAGCTCTCATCCCGAGTCAACCTCGACGACAATCTCAACAACGAGTTCTCACCCCGAGACTACTTCGAGCACAACGACAACGACGAGCTCGCACCCCGAGACTACATCAACCACAACGGCGAGCTCTCATTCCGAGTCTACCTCGACGACAATTTCCACGACGAGTTCTCATCCCGAAACCACCTCGAGCACAACCACAACGACGAGCTCACACCCTGAGACCACTTCATCGACGACCGTCTCTGAGTCTGTCCCATCCAGCTCTGTGCCGGTGACTACCTCGACGACCATGGTCACCAGCACTTCTGCCATTTTGTCGAGCACGACAGGCAGCTCTTCGACTCCAGTCAGCTCTTCGACCATTTCCTCTGGAACTGTCATTACCTCTGCTAGTGCGCCTCCTGCTAGCTCGACAGTCCCAACGAGCTCTGTGGCCACGACTTCCAGCGCTGTCGTTTCATCTAGTTCTGTGGTCCCTCCCTCGTCAGCAACTACTCCTACAGTCCCTTCGAGCTCGGTCACTTTGCCAATTTTGTCTTCCACAAGCACTCAGGTGATTCTTTCAACCTCGACCACTCCGTTCTTGCCTCCTCCACCTCCCCCGACTCTGGTCATCATCACCACGTCTGTCCCTAGCACAACCACCATCACAACAATTGTGTCGACTGGTACGACCGTGACGACAGTGACACTCACCAGCACTATCGTGGTTCCTACCACCATTGTGGTTCCTCCTCCCGCTCCATCAGCACCTACTCCTCCTACACAGACGAACCCAGCTGGGCCTCCTCCGCCACCTGCCGCACCTGCCGCTAGCGGTACGCCACCTGCCGGACCTCCTCCCGCTGGCCCTCCTGCAGCCCCCTCAGCAGGAAGTCCACCAGCTGGCCCTCCTATCCCAGCAGCGCCTCAGGGTCCTGCACCCACTGCGCCAGCTTTCACAACAGTGGTTAGGCCAAGTGTGCCTGTCAACTCACTGCCAGTTTCTTCACCGTCACTGCCAGCGAGCTCAGGCGCAGGAAAGATGATGGCGGTACCTGCTGCACTCATCGCCGCTCAGTTCATCCTTTCTGCATTGTTCTAAACGACCCTTGATGGGCGTTATAGACACGCTTGTACACCGACACGACTTTTGTAAAGCATGGCTAGCATATAGATATATCTAATAAGAAATTCGGCATCTCAATATCTACTTGATTCTAAAGCTTAAGTAAGAGCTTTCCAGTGCTGACTCGGCCTTCGAGATCTGCATGCGCCTGCTGGACATCCTCCAGTGGATAAGTCTTGTGGATGGCGACCTTGATGTGGTCCCTCTTCAGATGGTCAAACAACTTCTCCGTGTAGTATTTGAGCTCTTCCGGTGTGCCCAGGTAGCCAAAGACCTGGGGCCTGACAAGAGTGATGTTTCTGCCGTTAGCTTGCTTCCAGAGGGTGAGTCATACTTGGGCGTCAGGGAAAGAATACTGATTGGCGGGACTGCGCCAGATGCATTGCCAAAGCTGGCCAAGGTTCCCTTACGACGCAGGCAATCGAGTGAGATTTGGAACGTGTCCTTGCCAACGCCGTCATAAGCACAATGCACGCCTTCAGGAACAAACTCCTTCACTCGTTGAACAACGTCTTCGCTTGAGTAATTGATGAGGTGTTGGCAACCATTCGCCTTGGCAAGATCGAGCTTCGCTTGTGTGGAAGCAGTGCCAATCACATTGGCACCCATTGCGACAAGGATCTGAACCAGCCAGCCGCCCATACCTCCAGAAGCTGCATGTACCAAGATCCAATCATCGCGCTTCACCTTGTAAGTTTCTTCAACGAGCGTGATGGCGGTCAATCCTTGAACGAAGCTTGCGGCAGCAAGCTCCTCGCTGATGCCCTGGGGAATTTTGGCAAACATGCCATTGTCCAGCACAGTTAGCTCGGCATACGCTCCAGACACAGCCGAATATACGACCCGGTCTCCCTCTTGAACATCCTTGACTTCTGAACCAACAGCAACGACTTCACCTGCTGCCTCCTTGCCCAATGTCAAGGGCAGTGCAGCCTTGTACAAGCCCTCGCGAAAGTAAGTGTCGATAAAATTGACTCCGATTGCCTTATTCTTGATGAGCAGATGTTTTGGGCCGAGTTGCTGAGCGGTGGGTACAGGTAGCTGCTCTAGCTGCATGACCTCTCGGCCGCCTGTCTTATGGATGCGGATGGCTCTCATGGACTTCATTGTTGCCTGGGCTGCTTCAAGCTTGGAATTGTGGTGTGGTGGGATTTAGCTAAAAAAAAAGCTACGTCGTATTCAGCTCAACTACTGTCCTCCATTATAAGAAGGAAGCAAAACAGAGAACCTTCCGCACAAGGTGCCTCCAGCTCTCCACGCAGAACAACGCTTTAGTGCCGTAAGGCAAATTGGCTGGTCATAAGAGACACAGCATATCTCGTCACTCCCAGTGCTAGTCTCAATAGTGATGCTGTTCCCCAGCGTATTTGTAGTAAGGATTGCCGTAGCAAGCCTACCACAAGACCAGACAGGCTGGCCAGCGCAATGCTTTTTCGAAAAAACCCCGAAAAAAGCTTCGAAGCAAGCCGTTTCGACTAGTATGGTGAGATCCACTCATAGTGAGAGCGAGAAGGGGACACTCCCAAAGTGGGCATGCTAGACTACGCGGTCGAGAAACAGCGTATCGGGACCGGCACAAGAAGAACGAGGGCTCCAATCGGGGACCAGGCAGAACCCCGACCGATTTGATAATCAATGCCGCAAGGGCCGGCAATGATGCAGTGGGTGGTCGTTATATGCCATAAAGTAAACTGGAGGGAGCTGTACGCTTTGACCGCATGCGGCAAAGGTACAATAAGCTCAGATGAGACCTCCGGGGCCCCAGGTTGCCTTTGGTGTTGACCTAGTTGCTGCCATTTGTTGTTTGGAGACGACAGACGCTCCAAGAGAGTGGAAGGGAACTCTCTTACCTGTTTGATTGATGTTTGGACCCGAGCAGGAGTGACCAGGCTCTTCAAGACGACAAGTCGGTCTCAAAAACAGGGCGAAAAAAATCTTCACCCGCCAATTTTGCACGAATACAGCGGACAGGTGCCTGTTCTACCGTGCTTGCAAGGAGGCGCTGCCGTCCAGCGCGAGTCTCCTTGTCTTAACGCTGACTGACCGAACCCCCTGCTCTGTAGCGTCATCCTCAGAGCACGTTTCCACCAAAAAGTGACTTTATGATGTGTTGGTTCGGTGTGGGGTCGTCGCCGTCGCGTCTCAAATAGAACAGCTGAAGAGAGTCGACAAACACCACCTCCGACCCTGCGCGATCTTCTGTCATAGAGCAGCTGGCAGATTCATCAGCAGCAGCAGCAGGACGCTACGGGCGTCGCAATGAACGCGGCATTCGCTGGCAATTTCAACCAGGACTACACCTGCGTCAGTGTCGGTACAAAGGAAGGCTACAGACTCTACAACTGCGAACCATTTGGCAAGATCTATGAACATCCCGGCGGTCGGTCCATCGTCGAGATGCTCTTTTGCACATCGCTCGTTGCACTTGTTGGTCTAGGCGACCAGCCAGACTTGAGTCCGCGTCGTTTGCAGATTGTCAATACGAAGCGTGGCTCATCCATCTGCGAGCTGACCTTTCCCACTGCTATTCTAGCCGTCAAGCTCAATCGGAAGCGTCTCGTCGCTGTGTTGTCGCAGAATCTCTATGTCTATGACATTGCCAACATGAAACTGCTGCATACTATCGAGACGTCGCCCAATCCCAACGCCATCTGTGCCTTGTCTTCCTCCTCAGACGCTTGCTATATCGCGTATCCGTCTCCCACACCCATGCCTTCCTCTGGAGCAGATGGCGCGCCGGCCCATGCGCCTGTTGCAAATCCAGCGCATGTGCCAGTCTCTGGCGATGTTCTCATCTACGATGCATCTTCCCTTCAACCTGTCAATGTGGTCGAAGCTCACAAATCGCCCTTGTCGTGCATTGCATTGAGCTCGGATGGCACAAAATTGGCAACAGCATCGGACAAAGGCACCATCATACGCGTCTTCAGTGTACCTGGTGCAGACAAGCTCTTTCAGTTCCGCAGAGGCAGTTTACCAGCCAAGATTTACAGTCTGAATTTCGACCTCTCATCGACCTTTCTCGCTTGCTCTTCTGATTCAGAAACGGTGCATGTGTTTAAGCTTTCGCACGACCATGCACGGCGTGATCGACAGGAAGCCCCGTCTACAGCGCGTGTACCGCCAAAGGGCGCAATGAGCATGATTCGGAAAAGCTCACAGGGCTTTGGTCGGACATTCGCTGATACCTTTGGTGCATATCTCCCGAATAGTGTCACGGAGATGTGGGAACCTATACGTGACTTTGCGAGTCTCAAGCTGCAAAATGGCGGTAAAGTCAAGTCTGTGGTGGCAATCAGTACAGCGGGACCTGAGCCACACGTCATGGTCGTTAGCAGTGCTGGAAGTCTGCTGCAGTACGCGATTGATCTGGAACTTGGCGGGGAGTGTCCTTTGGTCAAGTCGAGTTCATTGCTTGCCATGACTGAGTGAATTGGCGACGAGTGAGTGAATACATGTATGCTATGCTAGTAATGAATGTGGAAATACCGTTCAAAGGACTATGCCTGCCTGCTGTAGTAGGCAGATTCCACATCAACAATACGCCGACCTCGCGCTTGTGCAATGGTGCTCGGTAGTCTTTGTTCCTTGAGCGCCTCGAAGACGCCCTTGACCACGTTCATGCCTGTGCGGCTGCCCCAGACCTTTGCTGAGAGGTCGGTGATGCCTGCACAACGACAAATTTCGTAGATGAAGTGGTTGGCTCGAATACCAAATCCTGCAGGCCGTGAGCGAAGTCTGAGCTGTACAGCGTGGAATTTGTAGTCCACGTCGCCGTAGATGGTGCGATCCTGGTAGCGATGCACGAATTCCATGTTCTTCACTGCCTGCGTTACTGCTTTGCGTGTCGCTGTCCCTTGCTCTGCATGTTTACCCTCACCAAAGCCAATCATGCCTTTGCCATTACCAACAACAGCCAAGCAATACATACTCGCCTGCTTGCCCTTGCGGGTCTGATTTACAACGCGCCGAACCACGAGCGGCCGTTGAATAAGAGATTTGATTTCAAGTGTCGTCAGTCCCGTTGCCTTTGCAAGTAGCTCCGTTTCGTCCTCTGCAAGACCTTCGCCTGTCGTATCGGGCGGAAAAGCAGGTAGGGACTGGTACTGCGTATCGCCCGACTTACCGAAAGCAAGCGTCTTCGGATGGTTGGCGTCCAAAATGGGGTCAATCTTGGAAAAGTCTGACGGATAGTTGATGCGCTTATGTGTTGTTCTGAGCTTGTTGTTGAGTACAGACGGTCCCTGCTGCTGTCCATGCTCAGCCTTGACTGAATTTGCAATTTCATCAATAGCGCCATTTTGTAATCTTGGACTTGCAGAGAACAGACGGCGGCATACGGCAGCTTCTTTGGCAAACACCCGACACCGGTGCATTGCTCTGAGCGGCTCTGTGCCTTTGCTGGAGCTGTGGAAGAGAAGAGCTGCTTGATGGTTGAGCTCGTGGGTGTTGCCTTCTGTCAATTCACGTGCAGGGGGAAAAAGAAATAGTGCGATACGCCGATACTGCAGGACCAGTGCAGGTACTGTACTACTGCTACTCTGTTCACTGTCTACAGCTGCTGTCAACAGCCATTACTCGGCTCAGACATCTCAACAAGTGCTCATACAACCATCATTGCTGCTGCCAGGAAATTGCCCTTTGCTTCTCAGCTACTGCTACAGGCCGCATCGCTTCAGACTCAAGTCTTCCGTTCATTGTGTCTGATGAGCACCGAGACACTCAAGCGTGCAGCATCGCCTGCTCCACGACAGGCAGAGGGAAGTAGTACACGGATTCGCACCAAGAAACAGAAAGGAGCTAAAAAGGCCAAGGCTGGGTCTGCTGGCGACGAAGTTCTCATCAAGGACATTGCCCGCATGAGGAAGCAGGCCCAGCCCAATACCAATGTAACTCCTGAAAAGCTGGTAACATTTGAGGTTGAGGTCGTCTGTCTCAACTCGACTGGAGATGGGCTCGGTCTCTGTGGCGAGTATGCAGTCATTGTACCCTTCTCCCTTCCGGGCGAATGCGTCAAGGCCAAGCCATACTTTATCAATGAAGTAGACAAGATTATACTATGCGACATGGTTGAAGTTCTGAGCAAGTCATCCAGGCGAGACGATTCTTTGGTCCAGTGCAAGTACTTTGGCAAATGCTCGGGCTGCCAATTCCAACAACTACCCTATGCTGCACAACTAGAGCACAAACGGCAAGTTGTTGTCCACGCCTACGAAGACTTTTGCGATCTGGAGCCCTCCCTCATACCAATCGTTGGGGAGACAATGGCATCTCCATTGCAGTACGGCTATCGCACCAAAATTACACCTCACTTTGACCAGCCACGGAAAGGTTTTGCGCCTGGACAAGTACCAGAAATTGGTTTCAACGAAAAAGGCCGGCGAAAGGTGTTGGACATTGAAGAATGCCCAATTGCCACGCCCGCCCTCAATCGGGGGCTGAACGCAGAGCGCAAGCGTGTCTTGGGCAATCTATCAGCATTCAAGAGAGGAGCAACATTGCTCTTGAGAGAGACAACAATGAAATCAGAAGAGGGCTTAACACACGACTATGTAACGGATTCCAAAAAGATAATTACGGAAATCATTGGAGACAAGCAGTTTGAATCTCCTGCTGGCGCCTTTTTCCAAAACAACAACAGTATCATGCCCCGACTCACAAGCTATGTGCGTGAGCAACTGCAGTCTTCCGCCAAATATCTGATTGACGCGTACTGTGGCTCTGGTTTGTTTAGCATCACTTGCAGCGAGGGACTCAGTGCAGTCAATGGCGTGGAGATTTCGCAAGACAGTATTGCATGGGCAAAGAAGAATGCAGAAGCCAATAATGTAAACAATGCCGAGTTTCTGGCTGGCAGTGCTGAGCTCTTGTTTAAGCAAATCACCTTTCCTGCAGCGGAGACGGCGATGATTGTGGATCCGCCGAGAAAGGGATGCGACGAAGTGTTCCTCAACCAGCTCCTCGACTACTCTCCAAAAGTTGTGGTCTATGTCTCTTGCTGCGTACAGACTCAGGCCAGAGATGTTGGATTCATCTTGGGCCACGACAAGGGCAAGGACTATGTGCTCGAATCTGTGAGAGGATTTGACCTATTCCCAAATACCTACCACGTCGAATCTGTTGCGGTTCTTCGCAAGCGTCCCGCTGCATAGTAAGCATGGTATCACATAGTATATTACAGAGCATTCACTGTAGGCCACAAGACCAAGGTCGAGCTACTTTTGTCCCATCTGAATCCTCGCTCCCTTCGTCACCGGCAGCAGAACGACGGCCAAGAGTCGACATCAAGCCAGCAGCTGGCTATCGACACAGCATGGCGCCCACAGCTCCTCCCGTAAGCTCCCAATCCTTATCATGCGCATCTGACAGCAGGTTATCATGGATAACGGAACCGGTCTGACAAAGCTTGGATTTGCTGGTAACGACAGCCCGAGCTTTGTCTTTCCCACAGCAATCGCAACACGCTCCGGCAGCGGGCCAGCCGGATCAGGACCTGCAAAGCCCTCGAAGCCCTCATTTTTGTCTGGCGGTGGTGGGAGTAGTGGAGGCAACTTGGCGCAGAAGCGCGGCACAGAGGATCTTGACTTTTACATTGGCGAAGAAGCCATTGCACAGACATCATCCTCGAGCAGTGCCTACGGCATCAATTACCCCATCAAGCATGGACAAATTGAGAATTGGGATCACATGGAGCGTTTCTGGCAGGAAAGTATCTTCAAGTATCTTCGCGTTGAACCAGAAGACCACCACTTTCTGCTGACGGAGCCACCCCTCAACCCTCCAGAGAACCGTGAAAATACGGCGGAAATCATGTTTGAGTCCTTCAATTGCCAGGGACTCTATATTGCCGTCCAAGCGGTTCTTGCACTGGCTGCCTCTTGGATCTCGTCCAAATCGAAGGACAGGTCATTGACCGGTACTGTCATTGACTCTGGAGATGGTGTCACCCATGTCATTCCAGTTGCTGAGGGCTATGTTATTGGCTCTGCCATCAAAAATATCCCTATTGCCGGAAGAGACATTACGCACTTTGTCCAGACCTTGCTGCGTGATCGCAACGAGCCAGACACATCCCTCAAAACGGCAGAGAAGATTAAGGAAAACTACTCCTACGTCTGCCAGGATATAGTGCAAGAGTTCAACAAGTACGACCAGGACCCGGAGAAGTTTCGCAAGTATGTCGTTGACTACCCGAACCGGCCAAGTGTCAATGTGGATGTTGGCTACGAGCAGTTCCTTGCGCCTGAAATCTTCTTCAACCCAGAGCTCGCGTCGAGCGATTTCTTGACGCCATTGCCTGAAGTTGTGGACACGGTCATTCAGCAGTCGCCCATCGACGTGAGACGTGGACTCTACCGCAATATTGTGCTTTCTGGCGGCAGTACCATGTTTACCAATTTCGGCCGACGTCTGCAGCGGGACATTAAGCAATTGGTGGACGAGCGTATTCTCAGGTCCGAGACCAAGTCGGGCGCGAAGTCTGGTGGCCTCGACGTGCAGGTCATCTCACACAAGAAGCAAAAGCACGCCGTGTTTTATGGAGGTTCGCTGCTGGCGTCGACGGCAGAGTTTCACACATTCTGCCACACGAAGCAGGCGTATGAGGAGTATGGTCCAAGTATCTGCCGGCGCTACCAAATCTTTGGCTCTAGTCTATAGTCTCGTACGGGCCACCTACATAGCTGAATGCGCATGCTCGACGGTATCTGGCCCTATTAGAGCAGTACTGTCTGCGACTCTGCGCTGAATTTGCTGCGAGTGCTCGAGGACGCGCAAGAAAATTTGAGCGCGAACACGACCACGAACAAGCAGCAGTAACTACCAAACAGCCAGCATGTCGATGCAATTGTAAGGCATCTATATTCTAGCTACAAAGCTGACAGTAGACTGAACCCAAAGGCGGAAAGTGTTCGCCGCGATCAGGCGTTGCAGGTAAACATTACCGCTGCGACAGGATTGCAGGATGTCCTCAAATCCAATCTTGGTCCAAAGGGCACAATTAAAATGTACGTGTCTCGTTCTCTAATCTTACTCTAACGGCAGGCTTGTGGATGGCTCGGGAAACATCAAGCTCACCAAGGATGGCAAAGTGCTCTTGACGGAAATGCACATCACAAATCCAACAGCTTCCATGATTGCAAAAGCGGCAACGGCTCAAGACGACATGACGGGTGATGGCACAACATCTGTATGTCTCATGGTCGGCGAACTTCTTCACCAGGCTGAGCGATATATTCAAGAAGGTCTGCATCCCTCCTTGATTTGTGAAGGCTTTGATCTCGCCAAGAAAGAAGCCTCCGAGTTTCTCGACAGCTTCAAGATCAGCAAAGAGGTGGACCGCGAGCTCTTGATGTCTGTGGCACGCACATCACTCACAACAAAGATCCCTGCAGGCATTGTAGAGACGCTTGCACCAGCCATTGTGGATGCCGTCCTTGCCATTGCTCGCGAGGACACGCCCATTGACTTGCACATGGTCGAGATTATGAAGATGCAGCATAGATCAGCCTCAGAGACGCAGCTCATCCGCGGGCTGCTTCTCGACCACGGTGCACGGCACCCTGACATGCCCAAGCGTATGGAAAATGCATTCATCCTGACAATCAATGTCTCGCTTGAGTATGAAAAGTCGGAAATCAACTCTGGCTTCTTCTACAGCAGTGCAGAGCAGCGCGAGAAACTCGTTGAATCGGAACGCAGATTCGTTGATGCCAAATTGAAAAAGATTGTTGAGCTCAAGGAGGCTGTTTGCGGTGGCGATCCTTCCAAGGGCTTCGTCATTGTAAACCAAAAAGGTATTGATCCATTGTCCTTGGACGTCCTTGCCAAGCACAACATCATCGCTCTGCGCAGAGCCAAGCGTCGTAACATGGAGAGGCTACAGCTCATCTGCGGCGGCGTAGCGCAAAACAGTGTGGACGACTTGAAGCCCGAAATTCTTGGTTGGGCTGGTCTTGTCTACGAGCACACGCTTGGGGAAGATAAGTTCACATTCATTGAGGAAGTCAAGGACCCAAAGTCGGTGACTTTGCTCATCAAGGGTCCGAATGCACACACGATTACCCAGATTCAAGATGCCGTCCGCGATGGTCTCCGTGCCGTCAAGAATGTTATTGAGGACAAGTGTGTCGTACCTGGTGCAGGTGCCTTCCAAATTGCGTGTTCTGCGCATTTGAACAATGTCTTCAGTAAGACAGTCAAGGGCAAGGCCAAGATGGGTGTTCAAGCATTCGCTGAGGCGCTGCTGGTCATTCCGAAAACCCTCGCAGCAAATGCTGGCTTCGATGTACAAGACACCATCGTCGCGCTCCTCGACGAGCATGCTGAGAGCCAAGCAGCAGTTGGGCTTGACCTTCGCACAGGAGAACCCTTTTCGCCAGAGGCAGAAGGTATCTGGGATTGCTACCGCGTCTTGCGCAGTCTGAATGCATCGGCCTCTGTCATCAGCTCAAACATACTTTCTGTCGATGAAATTGTTCGCGCTGGCCGTGTGAGCCTGAAATGAGCGGTATCTTGTTAGTAGTCCATATCCGAATCTATGTAGCATGCTTAAGACACAGCTTGTCGTGTTGCGGCCCATCTCGAGAACTGGACTTGTTAAAAGTGCGTCGTTGTAAGGCCTCAGGTTCCTTACGCCGCTGCTCCTCCACATTCATAACTCAAGCAGCTATACGTATGTAGTTGGCCTGAGCATGAGATGTGGAAGAGATTGAAGCATACTTACAACATAAGAGATGCTTCTCAAAACCGTGCTGCTAGCTCAGCAAGCACGTGCTTCGTCCCAACAAACCGCGTTCCATCTGAACAAGGTATTCCCATCATTCAACCTCAGCACAAGTAGTATTCATGTAAGCTATAAAATGCTAACGGTACGCTATGGAGCAGCAGTCCCCATCCCTATCCTTCCACCAATGCTCAACCCAACACAAGGCAGCCTCTATTGGGATGAGGGCTGGCTCGATGTTGCGTCCTGTCCGCGGCGTCGCCTTCAAGTCGGCGCGCAAGGGGTAGAAAACTCTCATTGAAGTGCGTCTATTCGATGTCTTGCCTCGTGCACAAGGTCGCCCGGCTGACTGATGTTACAGGGTACGTTCGATCGAGCTGCTCTGGTTGATGCGCGCCAAGGATGCGGCGTGACCATGGCGAGGACCATCAAACAGTCCAAGAGGAGTTGGAAAATAGTCATTCGGGTGCGTCTATCCGATGTTTAGGCTCGCCTGCTGTCCAGTGAATGAGGCGTTCAATTGAAGCGTGCAGCAGGGCGAGATAACTCCTATATTGTGCAAATTGGGGGGCAAACAGATGTTGCATGTCCAGAACATCGAGGCGCTCAAGGTCCCCGTGGGGTCTTCCTGGGCGACCAAGTAAACAGACCTTGCTTGTCGCATCGACAATGGCCATCTGCTATTTCGCTACGAAGGTTGGCCAATGGACGGAACCCGACTACTTGATGGAGCTGGAACCCCTTGCTACATCCATCTATATGGCATGGGCTGTTAAGCAGCCTGGCATGCTGCCTGCTCGCCAGCCAATTGTGAATGATTTGGAAAAAGTCACTCCAATCCTTGTATTGTCGTCGTCCAAGAACCCGGACGCTCTAAAGCAAGGCTTTGAGGCATATGGGGCCTTCGGCCAGCACTGAGGTCTGGATGTTTGCGATAGGCCAGCAAACCGTCAGATGCTTGGTGTTGCCATAGGACCGCAACTTCAACCGCGTAGCGCCTTCCAGCAGATCAGCAATCGTTTTGAACGTATCTTTGCGCATGCGCTCATACCCAGTGCCAAACTCGACACCGCATGCCTCAAAGCCTTGCTCAAGGTTGGATTGATGGTGCATCTAGGATCTGGATGAAGCACTGCAAGTCGGCTAGATTGGGTTGCCGGACTGGCATCATGCCAGGCTACTTGATCGCCCAGGCCATAAAGATGCCAGTGGCGAGGAGGTCCAGCGTCATCAAGTGGGCAGGTACCGTCCACCGCCAACTCTTGTAGCTGAACACCAGATGGCCATTGTCGAAGCGACAAGCAAGCTCTGGCAACTTGGTCGCCCAGGAAGACCCCGGACCCCACGACGACCATGAGCGCCTCGATGTTTTGGACACTTATTGCCCGTTGGCCCCCAATTTGAACGATATAAGAGTTTTCCCTCCCTGATGCACGCTTCAATTGAATGCCCCCTTCACTGGACAGCAGGCGAGCCCAGACGTCGAACAGAAGCACCTCAATGATGGTCTGCCAACCCCTCACGGACTTCTTGCTAGTCCTCGCCG
Source organism: Protomyces lactucae-debilis (assembly GCF_002105105.1). Lineage (NCBI taxonomy): Eukaryota > Fungi > Ascomycota > Taphrinomycetes > Taphrinales > Protomycetaceae > Protomyces > Protomyces lactucae-debilis. Next base: position 632,479 of record NW_024467996.1, read on the forward strand.
TGGTCACCCCGCATGCCTGGAGCGCATCGACCAGAGCAGCTCGATTTAACGTACCCTGTAAGACATCAATCAACCGGGCGACCTTGCGCGCGGTCTCCGCCGCCTCGGCTTGGAACGGAACGAGAGCTTGGCATTCGCTCTGGTGCAATGGCAGGGTGATGGTCTTGTGGTAAGACAAGAATCGCACCACGATCAGACCCATGTCGGGGTCGACTTGCATCATGACCTTTTCCGACTTTCCCGCTTAGCAGCTTCAAGCAGAAGCCGCTTTGGGATATAAAAACTGCGGTAGCCAAGTGGTGAAGCGGTCGACATCCAGATGCGACCACGAACGCCAAAACTTGTAATGCTGCGGACGGGGTTGTTGACCTAACAGATGCATTCGTGGCCATGAAGCAATCGTCGTGCAACGTAATAAGTTAACCCTTTGTTTGGTTTCTGATCGTGGTGCGAACCTTGTCTGACCAGAAGATCACCACGTTGCCATTACACCAGAGCGAATGCCAAGCCCCCGTTCCGTTTCAAGCCGAGGCGTTGGAGACCGCGCGCAAGGCCGCCCAATTGGCTGACGTCTTACACGGTACATTCTATCGAGCTGCTCTGATTGATGCGCTCCAGGCATGCGGCGTGACTGTGGCAAGGACCAGAAAAGGCTGCCTCAACCGGAACGAGCGCTGGTTTGCAATCCAGGGTCATCAAGGCTGCAAATAAAGTCCAAGACCAGTCCTTTGAGTTGAATGTGAGGCGGGCGTGCTCGAGACTCCGAGCAGGTTCCCGCAGGTTGGCAATTCAGGGGAGCCTACAGCGGGCTTGAGTGTCTCGAGTCTCTGCACCGCAAAATCGACCATGCCGATGCTCACAGCATGCGTCTTTTTGTTTGCTTTCAATCGCGTTCCGCAGTCAGTCTCTTTGACAAATGACCGAGCCCACGTGTAGAATCTGTAAGCATCGAGTATTGCCTTGCGGGGGCGTGTGTTGCGAGGCACCGTGATGCCACACTCCCAGATTGCGATGACAGTAGCAGTGCGTTCCAGCGTTCCAGCTTCATCTGGTTACGAGATCCACGAATGCGACAATGTTTTGTACGTCTCTACACAGGCGAGGACATTGGTTGCAGTCAGTGCATTATAGTCCACTTGTAATAAGCCAGGTCCCTCCATGATGCTCCATCTGCGCAACCAAAACTATGCCCATCTGAACAATCAATTTCGCAACGCCAACTGATGGCGACTTGGGCAACATCAACTTCAGCCAAAAGAAGTCCGCAGCGCTAGGCAAAGCTCGTGGTCGCGCCTATATTCAAACATGTCCTTTTTCGTCCCCCTCTGCTTTGAATTTGGCAGCGACAGAAATCCCTGTAATCGCGAGCCTTACGGTGTTTAAGCAAGCTGACGAGATCAGGTAGATGCAGGATCCTGGGTCCAACGCTTGGATTCGTTGCAATGATTCTTGTTGCCATCATTGCATGGCCCGCTGGAGTGATTGTTATGTGCTGTAAGGCCTCTATCGAACTTCTGGCTGAGGACTGACAGAGATTAGGCAACCGGGACCAGGCCAACAAGCTATTTGGCGCTCCAGCAGAAGCGAATGGACAGGTAAGAGCCCTTGAACTGAATTTCCCTGCTGATCAGACGCAGGTTGGCAATTTGATACCGTTCTAGCACCCGGCATTGATGTCTGTGTGAGAACGCGATACACTTCATACCAAGCAAGTCCTGTTCTCGACTACGGCCGCAACGCGACACCCTATGTCTTGAGCATTCTACATAGAGTCATGGCTCTGACCGTTTGTGCTACCCTTGCCCGCTACCCATGCTCTATATTGCCATTTCTGCATTCGTGTTGGTTGTCCGCTTCGCATGTTGCCCCGCGAATGAATTTGCGACCGCGCAGACAAAACCGTGTCCTCGGCGAACGATACATCCAGCAGTCAGGACTCCGCCAAAAGGCCAATCAGCGCGAGCGTTGCTGTAAACTCAGGTACATTCATACACTACCTGGATGGCGCATCGCGTAGGTAGGCGACTACGAGTTGCGGTCGTCCTCGTGGTGGCATTTATCTTTCTGTACAAGGTCTTCCTACCAGACCTGGCGCTAGACGAGCTCGTGTCTGGCTATGACGCGGATGGATCGTACATAGATCCGTTCAAAAAGTCTGCACGGCCTGAGGCGGACAGAATGCATCCAAAGATCAAGCAACACCTAGACACGCCGGAGGTAGACACAGGGTCAGGTACGGGAACCACGTCAAAGACGCAAGAGGTCGAGATTCCTGCTCCTTCAAAACAGACCTCACCCTCTCCTGTTGTACGGCCTGCCTTTAATGATGGACGACCCGAAGACGTCACACCGAGTGCAGCGCCAAGTTCGGCCGTCTACTTTGATTTGAAGCGCAAAGAAAGGTTTCCCGTTGAACTTGACCGTCGTATCCCTCTGCCAGTGGGATCTCCTGGAAAGCTTCCTCAGATTCAAGCCAAAGTGCCTGCAGAGTCAGTTGTACAAACCAAAGAGCGGCACCGGCGACGAGATGCCGTTCGAGATGCCTTCAAGCGCGACTGGGACGCATACAGGAAATATGCTTGGATGCACGATGAAATCAAGCCCGTCACCCAAGGCTCTCATGATCCATTCGGTGGATGGGGCGCAACGCTCGTTGATGCGCTCGATACACTTCTCTTGATGGGCTTAACTAGCGAGTTCAAAGAAGCAGAAGATGCGGTGGCCAAAATTGACTTTACGCGCAAGACGGCGGGCCCAATCCCGGTGTTTGAGACGACAATCCGGTATCTAGGCGGTCTTCTGTCTGCACACGATTTGGCCGTGCACCAAGGTATGAAAGCCCCCGTCATGCTCAAGCAGGCCAAGCTTCTGGGCAAAGTACTTTATGGTGCATTTGATACGCCAAATCGTATGCCCGTCCTCCTTTACAACTTCGAAGGGCAAGACACTGCAGCCCTCAAAGCCCCAGTAAATGGTGTCACGAGTGAGCTAGGCAGTCTACTTGTCGAATTCACACGGCTCGCTCAGCTCTCAACTGGCGAAGAGCGCAATCAATTTTATGATGCAGTTGCACGCATCACTAATGAGCTAGAGGAATCCCAGGATGACATGGATCTGCCTGGTCTATGGCCGAAAGTCCTAGACATGTCTGGCTGCGAGCCGGAGAAATATTTCCTGGACAGTCATGCTGAAGAAGAGGCTACTGCTACATCTGCTGCTTCGTCTGGAGGTATCATGGACAAGAGACAAGACTCGCGATTCAACAGCGGTCAAAACTCATCTCCTGAGGACTTTGCGGTGGATGCCAAGGGGATGCCCATCAGTTCAAGTTCGCGCAAGCCCATCAAAAATGAGTGCGTCAAACAAGGACTGAAGCCTTCAAGAGGCCAGCAGGCCTATACCCTGGGTGCTATGGTCGACTCTCTGTACGAGTACTTCACCAAGGAATATCTCCTGCTTGGAGGCGTCAAGGAAGTCGAGCAATACAAGCGTCTGTATGAACGCTCCATCGAGGCTGCCAAAAAGCATCTTCTCTTCAAGCCTCTTGTACCTGGCGACCTTGGTAAAGACAAGATTCTCTTTTCTGGATACTTCACGTCTGGTGGGATCAATAAAGATGAAGGCAGGTTCGATGCAAACATGGAGCACCTCACGTGCTTCGTCGGTGGTATGTTCGGTCTTGGTGCCAAGGTCTTTCACCGACCTCAGGACATGGAGATTGCCATCAAGCTCACGGAAGGTTGTGTATGGGCATACAGTGCTACTGCGTCTGGCATCATGCCTGAAACCTTTAGAACGGAAATATGCACCGAGTCTCGGTGTTCATGGGATAAGCATGTCGCTGGACTGAAAAAGAGCTTTGAGCAGCAAGAAGAAGAAAACAGTCCTGACTGGGCTGTTGATATGGACAGAACTCCCAGCAAACCGATGGCTGCTGAGCTTATCAGGGTTAAGAGGCAAGAAAGTACTCGTCAGAAAGGGACCGAGCCTGATGCTCCGAACGAGGCGGCCCGATTGTCGCAGCAGGCTCTTGAGGTTGCCGAGCGGACCAAGACACAAAAGTCATACGGAAAGCCCGAGTGGGAAGACCCTCCGGCGATGACAGTCTACTCTTCTGCTTATGTTCTGCGACCAGAGGCCATTGAGTCAGTCTGGTACATGTGGCGGCTGACTGGGGACCGTATCTGGCAGGAAAAGGGGTGGAAGATGTGGCAAGCTGTCGAACAGCACACGCGATCCGAGGGAGGCCATTCAGCCATTCACGATGTCAATTCGGTGCCGACTGACCGCACTGATCATTGCGAGTCGTTCTGGTTTGCCGAGACTCTCAAGTACTTCTATCTGCTATTCGCAGACTTTGATGTTGTGTCGTTAGATGAGTGGGTGCTCAATACAGAGGCACATCCTTTCAAGTTGCAATGAGCAGCCCAATGAAGCATTGCATATGTTTTACATGCTCTCAGTAGCCTTAGATCTAGACTTAGATCTGGTTTGACTTTGGACAAAAGGCGAGTGGGTGCATTCAATCCTTCGACTTGCTGTTTCACTCCGAACGACATGTTCTAAAATATTCAGCGTGTCCTACTTTCTGCAGGCCCCAGCATGCCCGACATTGAAGAACAGCTACAATCTGCGCTCTGGCTCAGTGGTATGTACAATGAAGCTTGGCCTGACTGACATGCTTGTATAGTCGGCAGGATTGCTGACGAACGAAGCATCGATAGTGAAGGCAGCGTGAGCGTGTCTGCTGACTTTATCGCCTCACTGACATCCTACGTGTGGATGCAGCTGCAAAACATGACACTAGACGTAGAACACTTTGCCGCGCACCGGTCATCACAAGTGGTGGAAACGGTGGACGTGATGCTGTGTGCACGCAAGAACACGGAGCTCTTGAATGAGATGCAGCGCCTCTTGGCGGAACAGCAGGCGGCGGCAGAGAAGGAGGCACGGCGCGTTGCATAGGAGAGGCCTTGTAGACCCATGTCTTTATGCTCTATACATGTCTGATATCACCGCAATATGTTTACTGCCGACGCGACTGAATGCTTCCTTCCACCGTGTTCGAAAATTGGGAAGAGACCTCGAGCTCATCGCATCCACCACCAACCTACCAAGACACCTCGAGAGACGCAGGAGATTGCACAGATGGCACAGGCACAGGTTCCAGAAGTCCGATGGGCACAGTACGTGGCTCCCTCATTGATAAATGCGGCTAACCTTGACAAGACGCTCAAACGAAAGCGAACACGACAAAAATGTCCTCTATGTGACAGTTGTCTGCCCCGATATTGAGGATCCCAAGATTTCCATTGAATCAAAGAGCCTCAAGGTGCATGGCAAGGACAAGCACGGCAAGGAGTACGCTCTGGACCTTGAGTTCTTTGCAGAAGTGGAGGCAGAGGCCACCAAGCAACGGCACACGGGTCTTAACCTCTTCTTCATCTTTCAAAAGAAGGAGGACAAGGCTGAGTTTTGGCCAAGACTGACGAGCTCCAAGGCCAAGCAGCACAACATCAGGACCGACTTTGACAAGTGGGTTGATGAGGACGAGCAGGATGAAGCTCTGGAAATGCGTAAGATTTCAACCATCGCTTCAGCAGACTAACAAGACACAGCCGACATGGGTGCAGGAGGCGGTATGGGCCAGCCCGACTTGGCCAGCATGATGGGCGGCGGTGGCGGCCTCGACTTTTCCAAGCTTGCTGGAATGGAAGGTATGGGCGGTATGCAGGGTCTTGCTGGTGGCGACGGCGGCGAGCAACCAGACTTTGCCAAGATGATGGCCGACATGCAAGGCTCTGCTCCCTCTGGACAGCTGCCAGAAGGCGACTCGGATGACGAGGAGGAGTTGCCTGCGTTGTCTGAAGTCAAAGATGACAAGTGAGAGTTACAAGCTTGCAGACATTCATAAAACATGAAAATTGAACTATCTCAAGGAGCGGATGGCGGTTTGATGGCCATGCTAGTATGATGATGCTACGTACTCTAAGATGATAAGTGCGAGCTTTTGTGATGCTGGAAGAAGGTCAGACAATTTTGAAGGACTGGATAAGAACGCTTACTCGCTACATGTTCTGGAGAGATTGCTCTGCATGATGCACATTGTAGTCACGGACCTATGTGCGAAATGTCAACCTTCATGGACATTCTTTGTGTGAGATGTCAAGTTGGCCTTCTATGTGAGGATGGCGTTGCTGAGGTGCACAAGTGTATGAGGCCAAGCATCATGAAAGCATGCATGACCCAGCCTTACCTCTCATCATTGTTCTCGACTTGAATGGCGTCCACAATCGAATGGGCTCGACCAGCAGAGCACACCTACAATCGAAGCCCTCTGTCCGACTCCCTACGCAAACTCGCTTGCTTTGCCAGTGACGAGGAGGCCTATAATCAAACCGAAAAGGCCGATCACACTAGCGAAAATCTCAATCTTATGGAATGTTAGCTGTGCCGTTGCGTTTCTTGAGGTATGTCAGCTTACCACGAGCACTTTGACGAAAAGACTGGGATCTTGCGCGTCCGCGAGGGCCGCACTGGAGCCCGTGATGCCGACAGCGACGCCACATGCAAGGTTGCAGAAGCCGACGGTGAGACCGCCCCAGAAAAGAGAGTAGCCTGTGAAGAAGTTGGCCTTTGTATATAGATCTGGCCCTGAGACTGCGGCCAATTTTGAGGTAAAGACGATGGACATGATGAGTCCGTAGATGCCGACGACTTCACAAAAGATGATGGAGATGAGGTTCTTCGTTGTGATTCTCGATGCGCGCACACCGCCACCGAGTATACTTGATCCTGTGATGAAAATGCCCCATCCTGCCCCAATGACACTAAGACCTATGCACATGGCGCATCCACTGCCGGGACGTTAGCGATAGATTCCTGGCTGCCAAGCGATAGAGCAGAGGGCACATACATGAGTCCCCAGGCGTAGGGCGATGTCTCTGTAAGGAATTTGCCGACTATCGTTAGCATAGCTTCCACACTCTATAGTACAATACCATCGAATGCTTCTCCGTCGCCAGTCAGAATCATGTAGAGCCCTACGAGCAGCCTGGACCTGCATTAGCATGTGTGAAGGCGCAATAGGGTGAGCGGGCAGTACAGGAAGGCAGTGAGCCATGACGCGAGTGCGCGGAACATGGCTGCGAGTGGAGGAACTTGCTCCGGGGGTGTGGAGGTGTGTTCTTGCTGTCCTGGCTGCTAGTAGATGTCTAGATTACAACCTATAAGCTCCAGTATAGTCGATGCGTACTTGATGGCGCGTGAGAAGCAGCACGTGACATACTCTAACCCCATCCGTCATTCTGCAGTCACGGAGGAAGAAAACACAAAAAGGAAGCAGACTCAGCACTACACCAGCAGGTACTAGACTACTACCGCACAAGACATACGCATCCATCACCACCATGAAGGTCTCACACGATGTCACAAGCTCACGCAGGAAGCAGAGGAAGCAGCACTTCGCAGCTCCCTCCTCAGAGCGCAGAATCAGGATGAGCGCACCCCTCTCCAAGGAAATGCGCACAAAGTTTGCTGTCAAGTCCCTCCCTATCCGCATCAACGACGAGGTCAAGGTCACACGCGGATCACACAAGGGCAAGGAGGGCAAGGTTGTTTCTGTCTACCGCAAGAAGTACGTGATTCACATTGAGCGCGTCACAAGGGAGAAGGTCAACGGTGCATCCGTCCCAGTCGGTGTCGATGCCTCCAAGGTCGAGATCACCAATGTTGCGACAAACAAGGTATGCTAGCTGCGAAAGCATTCGAAGCACAAGAGACTAACTATTGACAGGACCGCAGCGATTTGATTGTCCGCAAGGGTGGCAAGGCCGAGAAGTAAAGTGTTGTCTTTGCTGCGTAAAGCATCGTGACCCTCTCATGCCTTTCACACTCCTCCATCTACCAGGGCGTCCATGTCGTGCGTTGGACGGAAGATGACCCTGCTCCCCTTCACAGCCATTCTCGCACTCCATACAATCTTGGAAGTTGCACCGAATGCACACCAGCATCAGCCTAGATGACATGTATATGATCAATCTATGCACCACCTGAATCGCTTGATCACAATGACCTTGACAATAATATCTGCTCCAATGAATGCTATGCTGATTGAGAGGCGAGGCTCATTGATCCCCGTTTGTACTACCCACCACAGAGGCATCCTCCTCCTCTGAACTCGCCTCTCCGTCGCTCTCCGACTCGTCATCACTGCCGCGCTGCCGGAACTCGGTAATGTCAAACTCTTCATCCTCTTCATCCTCATATTCATCCAAGGGTTTGTACGCAAACACCTCGCGACCCGAGAGACCTGTGAGCTTGCCTGCCATCCGTCGCTGCTCCTTCTGCTTAATCTCCTCATTGACAATGGCCTCCTTCTTGGCCACACGTTCATTCTTCCATTTCGTAAAAGACTCGAGCGTTACGGGCGTCTTGGTGCCTGTAATCTTGTGCCGCTCCGTTTCGAGGAACTCTTCGATGGAGATGACGGCCTTCTCCTCCTTCTTCTTGTCCTTGGATTTGAGCACAAAGCCCGGTGGCAAAGAGTGCCGGTACTGACACTGGTCACCGCCATTCGGACAGATCCAGAACCAACCATACTTTTGTGTCTCGACAGCCTCCAGGAAGAACTTGCAGACAATGTCGGTTGTGGTCTTTGGATTACCGGCCTTGGACAAGACGACACTCCGCAGCTTCTCCTCGTCCCACTTGTCCATTGTATCGTCCACTTTTTCTTGATCACGCGCATCTGTGTAGAGATCCTTCTTGGTTGCCTTGCGCCCGACATCCGGGTCGTGACTGAACTTGCACCGGGCGCCTTTATCGCATTTGCCAATCTTGAAGAATTGGCAGAGGACGGTCTTTGGGTCCACGCCAAAGGGTACTTTCTGTGTGGGCAGAACAACATTGAAGAGGTCTGCATCGAGCTCCTTTCTCGCCTGGGCGTCCTTCTTCTTGGCCTCTACTGCTTTGCGCCTCTCCTCTTCCGCCTTCTTCAGCTTTGGGTTACCGGCATCGGCCACCTGCTGCTTGACCTTGGCCACCTCCTTTTGTACTTTAGATGATTTGTTTTTGTTCTTCAAGCCAAAGCTGTTGTCAGGACTGTTCAGTTAGGCTAGGATCACATACGTCTTGTCCTCCTTGACCTTGGAGCCCTTCTTTTCCGCTTGCACGCCTTTGGGAGCCATCTTGACGAGGTTTGAGTGCGCTCGCTGTGTCAATTGCGTATGCCCCGCTGTTGCTTCAGGATTGTTCGCCCCTTGCTGATTATCGCTGAGCTTCTACTCACTAGCAAATCAAGAGGCCTGGAGCAGCAGACGAGCGTTGATGAGAGAGTCGTTTGATGGAGTCGAGTGCCGTCGTCGCCCTTTCCAATTTTATTCGCACAGTCAGACCAGGGGAGGACACGGGAGTTGATAGACTACAGAGATTATGGGCAGAGTACAGAGCATTGCTGGATCACTTCTAGAGAGCAAGACCGCCTGCAAGGGCTGCAGCAGCCAGCACCACAAAGACACCGAGCCGCGACTCGCCCGCTGCGTGGTAACGTGGATGAGCGCCTGAATTGACGGAAGCGCTTGTGCTGGCTGTTGTGGATGGCCGCAGTGTGACAATCTGGACGGCCGTACTGGTTTGGCGAGCGCGGGTAACACCATTGACGACGACCACGGATGTGATGGGATCGAGAGGGACGATGGACGAGGAGGATGAAGAGGACGATGAGCTGCTGCTGCTGGAGGCTGAGGAGGAAGAGGAGCTCGACGAAGAGGAGCTGCTCGAGCGAGAGCTGCTGGTGAGCCTGGAGCTCGAGGAAAGGGTCGAGGAAGAAGATGATCGGGTACTCGAAGTAGAGCTGCGCAAACTGCTGCTCGACGATTCGCTCGAAGTAGACGGGTCTGCACTTAGCGTGCTTGCTTGCGTAGGGGAGGCCGGGGCCAGTGTTGAAGAGCCTGCGCCTGCCGGGAACTGTGTGCCTGCTCCGCCGACACCAGGTGTGAAGAAGGAAGTGATGGTGACGACGATTTGGCGCCTATCTAGAGGTGCTTCATTGTGTGCTGCTGCTGCCGCCGTTGCGAGGAGGGAGAGGAGGGAGATGCGCATTAAGAGTGATTATAGTACAAGTAGTCGAGCTGTTGAGTAGAAGTGAAGGTGGTACAAGTAACAAGGGTCTGGTTGTACAGTGAAGTTCCTTGGCACCACAAGACAGCTACTCTACACTGTCACTACTACAACCTCATAGAAGCATGCAGACCGCGTAGAATGGCAGACATGGGCATACACGCACAAGGCAGCTACCGCACACGCGCACTCCACTACCTGAAATCAAACATAGACAGCCGCAACTCAGCACGGCAGCAACTCGCTGCAACCCGTACATTCGGCAGCACCCCAACCCTCCTAGATGAAGCAGGCGCATATGAAGCACCTACCAAGAAGGAGTGCTACATATTTCCAACCTACGCCAAACGGCACTATCTCGACGCAGGACGCGAAAGGCTCGCCATTCACGTCAATGTCCATGGATGGGTCTTTACACCTGCGATACCAGGCGCATCCAGGCGCAATCGCTATACAATGCTCCTCGCACGATCTCTCGCTGGACTGCCCAATATGCCAGAGCCAAAGCGCGTCAGTACAGACCCGTTAGATGGTGTCACAGAATCCCCATCCATGCGCTCGACACTTGGCCGGTCTGCCGGCAGGTGGTTCAAGCGCAGTGCAAGCGATTCAGACAGCAGTGATAGCGATCTGGATTATAGACCTCCTTCTCCAACCACAACGGCCGGCAAGCTCAATTTTGAGCCTCCGCCGCGAGCCGACACAGATGCCTCACTCGAAACAACCAGCTCAACAAGCTCCAAATTCGATCAATTATCTGATCTTGATCTACGCATATGCCACGACAATCTCAACCTGCGGATGGGCCCGTTTCTTGCTCGCTCAGAAGTGGGTAGACTCATCAAGTTGCGTTTGCGGATAGGTTCTCATCATGAAAGTATTCATGAATTGCACACCCGTGACAATGGCCATTTCAAATCTCGCATTGCACTGCCGCTCGATGCGCAACATCACAACGAGGACCTTGTTCACGTCTCTGTTGTGGAAGACCCAGAGATCAGCGCTGCTGCAGAAGTGCCCATCATTGGCGACGTTGGCATTACCGTCATTAGTGACATGGACGACACCATCAAGCACACAGGCATCACCGAAGGTGTACGGGCGGCTTTTCGCAATGCCTTCGTCAGGGAACACGAACATGTCGAAGTGGACGGCGTTCGTCGTTGGTACAAGACTCTCAAGGAAGCCGGATGTGCCTTGTCTTATGTCTCAAATGCACCCTGGCAGCTCTGGCCGTCCCTCTCGAAATTTCTTGAAGCTGCAGGCCTTCCTTCAGGCTCTGTCACCCTCAAAGAGTACACCGGTGGCATGCTGCAAAGCATCTGGGAACCAGCAGCAGAAAAGAAGCGCGCCAATGTACAAAAGATCATGGAAGAATTCCCACAGCGCAAGTTTCTGCTCATTGGTGACTCGGGCGAACAAGACATTGAGCTCTACTCTGAACTTGCAGCAAGTGGTTTTGCTAAACAAATCCTCGGCATCTTCATTCGGGATGTGTCTTCCTCTGGCCAAGCTTCAACAACAGGCCTCTCCGGCGAAGACTTTTTCACTTCAGGAGCTCTGGACGACGAAATTGATGTACGAACTGCTCCCACTGAACCTGAACCCCCGAAACTCCCACAGCGCAAAGCCGTCAGTCTGATTGATCTTTCTGACCCTACGCCTCTCGAGCCATCAAATCATATGCAAGACTTGCTCAGTCTGCACTCCTCCAGCTCCACACAAAAGGCGCCTGTCAGCCAAGGAGAGACTTCCGCACCAGAGAGAAAGAAGCCAGAGGTGCCACCAAAGCCCACTTCTTTGAAACACCTGACCAAGCAGGTAGAGGAAAAAGTGGTTGATAAGGTTGAGCAAGAGCGCGCTAAAAGACCCATCCTTCAACGCGATGCAAGCAGCAGCTCTCTCTTGTCTGGTCTGACAGGTCGAACACGAAAAGCTGGAGCAGGAGTTGTCAATCAAATCTCAAGCACTTATTATGGACAACGTGGAGTCAATGAACAGCTTCGCCGCAATGAAGCCTGGCAGCGTCGAGTCGAGCGAGCAAGATCATTACTGCCTAGCCACATCAAGCTATATATCTGGAAGACGGGTGCAGATGCGGAGCACCACAGCGTCGAGCTCATTCGCAAGAATCAGCGAAATCGACCTGCTGATTGAGAGGGCTGGTTGTCGAGCACGGTGAACCATTCCTGTCGTCTACTCGGCGCCTCGAGCTGGACAACCTTTCGCGGCACTCCTTCGAGCCTTTGCCCATCCACCAGATCCCATCCATCTTGCCAGCCCGGATGGTGCGTCAGCGCTTGTAGCTCATCTAGAGATTGCACGAGATCGCGCTGCGCTTTCGCCGTCTGCACACGATCAGCCATCGATGGGCTGGACCACGAGACGTCGTTAAAGTTGTAGGAAACGGGTGGTGCCGCTTTACGTTTCGGCTGCTTGCCCCGAGGCCCACTCAACGGGGTCAGCTTCCTCTCCTTGTGCGTATTACTTGGCGGCATCGGACCATACATTGAACCTAGACTCGACCGGGAAGAGTTGACGCTTGATACAGACAAGGCTCGCTTCCTAGACGCAGTCTTGACAACGCGGTACCGGTGTTGTTCCAACTGCTCGGCAGATTCATAGTGCTTTCCGCAGTGTGCTTCGGGGCACGCAAAGCGTTCGAGGCGGAGGTGTTCGCCTAGATGCGACTCCCAAGAGGCACGCGTCGGCAGTGGTCGCTTGAATGTACACCCTGCCCATTGACATGTATACTCATTTAGAGTAGACTTTTTGAGATGAGCCTTACGACAATGCTTGACCAAATTCTCGAAGCTGTGCAAGACGGCGCCGCATTTTATCCATGCGCATGGCCAAGAAGCAAACTTGACCGATTCGGACATCTTGAGAGGGCCTGTGTTGGAGCTGTTGTCACTTGATGCTCGCCGGCGGTGCTCGTCTGTTGAGGATAGATCCTCCTGTCGCCAACCTCCCTGATTCCGCTTCAGGAGGGAGCGTGAACGTCTGATATAAACGACCAGCCGGCGTCTGTGGCGTGGCTCCTCTTCGTCGGCTGCATCATTGAAAATAGCAGGCACGGCAAATTCACCAGCGTCGCTTTCTCCGTCGGATTCGTGTTCCGGGTCGACGGATTTTGTGGGTGCTCTGGAAGTTTGACCTTGCAAAGCGTGTTTGTTTGGCAATGTGCTTGTGGTTGACATACCAAGTTGGTCTGCTGAAGCCGCCACTGGCTTGCTAGGCACTCCTGCGGTCTGATTTCGCTTAAGGGCGCTCTCTGTCTCGCGTCCATCGATCGCTCGACTGGTTTTGGGTGGAGACTCCAGACTTTGATTTAAGGTAGACGAAATGCCTTTTTGTGATGTGACAGTGCTGCTAATCGCCACTGATGGTTCAACTTGCGGATTGGCACCTGGCTGCGGCAACGAAGTGTTTGATTCTCCCTTCAAAGATTCACGCGTGGCATCAGGCATTGGCAGGACCCCTTGTGTACTCTCCAGCTTTGACTTTGTCAAGCTCGACACGTCCGTCAAAGAGGTTTCTGATTGTCCAAATGTAGCTGCGGGAGTCTCCTTATTTGTTGGGCCTCGTGTTGGTGAAAGCACTTTGGCCTTGGATTCGGGACGCATGTCGTCAGTGGTCGACTGAGTGATTAGCTGAGGTGCTGCTACTACCGACTCCTCTGGGATAAGCTTAGATGGAGGCTTGACATTCGTCTCAGAGGCAGGCGTCATTTGCGAAACAATTGCTTGAGGCGTGATCGCTGCTTGAGTTGCAGATGCCGGCAAAGATACGCCAGCCTGCCCTTGTTGAGTATGCGCATTGTGCATCTGACCGACAGAAACAGGTCGAGGCGAGGGTCTCGAGGATTTACCTGGTCCTGAATTAGAAACGACAGCGAAAACTGCACTTTTACTGTAGTCACCGCCCACATCACTAACGCGTTTAGCGAATAGCATATACTTGTTGAACACATTGATGGGCTGTACTGGCGTCGTTTCAGGGTCTGGCGGGTCAATAGTATCCCAGAATGAGCCTTTCATTGAGCAAGACTTCGGCAGGCGACGCTCCAGAGAGGAATTGAGACGCAAGTTCTGTAGACGGCCAGCTGCAAGCAAAACAGAGAGGCCCAGGATCGAAGGCTTCTTCGCCTGTGGTCTTTTCCTCTGCTGCAGTGCGGTAGTGACAGTCGCGACAGTAGGCGCTGGGCAATTCTGGCTGCTACTTGGCACTGATGGTGCGTTATTGGTCTTGAGAAGTAAGCTGTCATCTAACGGAGTTGGCCCGGCTGAAGTACTGGACGCTTGTTGTTGAGGGGGCCAAGGACCTGCCACATTGCTCTGCTTAATCATACTTGAAATTGGCGCAGAAGATGCATCGACATGACCATTTCCAGGCGATATTGCTTGAAGACGCCCTGTCGCGTGCTGTTGAGAATATTTGGAAGTGTCAGCAACTGCTGCTCTTCCTACAGGAACATCTTCCTTCGGCACATCAAGAACTTGTTTACTCAATGGAACGATCCGATCCATAGCACGACGATCGAAATCGAAACGCTGCTCAAAATACCTGGGCCATAGTGTTGGCCACATGCGCCCAAGCTCGTTCAGCAAAATCGGCAGTATTCTCAGTGAAGCGTCTGAAGCAGACACGCCATAAGTTATCCGACGATTTTCGGATAGAAACCTGGCAAGAGCAGGAAGGGCAGCCAAGTTGAGGCGCACTGCGTTCAGACGCCCTGTCGTGTGTCCGGTCGAGCTCGTATGCGCTATGTGCTCCTGCAAGATCCTTGCGAGACCGGCATCGCGTTCTTCTTCCTGCCGCCCAGGACGAGGCGGTTCCTGCAGCGGAGCGGCTTGAATAATCTGTTGCTGAAGTGACTGTGACTGTAGCTGCGGCTGCACTTGAGATGGCGCAGATGTTTGTGTCGCATCCACTGCTTGTGTTGACGGTTGCTCTTTGTATTGATAGTGGACAGCGTATCCCTTGGGCCTCTGATAGCCATACATAGGAGCACACTCTACTGCAGGCTTGCGCCTCAAGAAGACATGATCCGGTCTTCAAGCTAGCGCACTGAGGGTTTGTCGTTGGCGTCTGTTCTGAACGCGTCTGAAACATCTCGTCTGAAAAGCGACATCCCAGAATATTGCACAACGAAGATATCCACTTGATATTACTTCGGCGCTTGACCATCGCAGCATCGGGCTTTGCTGTTAGCTTCTCGGTAAGAGCCGACTTAGACTCGCCATCCACGATGGAAGCAAGCCGGCCAACTGTCGCAGCTGCAAAATACACTGAAGATGATAGCGACATCGACCTTGCAGCGCTGAGTGAAGAAGATTTTGAGCTTGAGTCAGATGCAGAACCTGCTGCAGAGAAGGAGCTTTCGTTTGCAGAGCAACGTAGAGCGCTGAACAGTGGCCCGCACGACCGCAAATTGCCAACAAGAATCAAGAGTGCACCTGCATCGCACGTCCACGTCAACGAACCAGGAGCACCAGAGGCTTCGCGCAAGCGGAAAAGGGACAACAAGCACGCTCCAATGGAGGTCTCTTCCAAGAAGCCCGTCTCTCGAGCACGAGAAGCTGTCGAGACATTTAAATGCGAAAGGCGTGATCCTCGATTTGACCAAAAAGGGGCCACCACCAACGCACCTGAGGAGACTGCGCTTCGTCACAAGTACGCCTTTCTGGCCGACTACCGTCAAGATGAGATGAGAATATTGCAAGCGTCGATCAAAAAGGAAAAGGATGTGTCAGCGAAAGCAAAGCTTGAGAAGACGCTCTCATCGATGCAGTCCAAGCTGCAAGCAGTGCAGGAGCATGATCGTCGACAAAAGGCGGTATCGAAGCACAACGCTCAGCAAAGAGAAGCAGCGAAAGCCGGCAAGACGCCGTATTACCTAAAGGAGGCCGATAAACAAGCTCTTTACCTCAAGGACAAGTTTGAGAATATGAAGGATTCGGCCTCGCTGTCTACATATCTGCAGAAAAAGCGCAAG
Organism: Protomyces lactucae-debilis; assembly: GCF_002105105.1. Classification (NCBI taxonomy): domain Eukaryota; kingdom Fungi; phylum Ascomycota; class Taphrinomycetes; order Taphrinales; family Protomycetaceae; genus Protomyces; species Protomyces lactucae-debilis. The sequence continues at coordinate 648,596 of NW_024467996.1, forward strand.
AGAAGGAGTCAGAAAGACCGTCGTCAACTGGGCTAGTCCTCAGCTGTGGTTATTGGTCTTGTCATTGGTCTCAGCGAATTGAAATGAGCCCCGAGAGAATACATGTGCTGATAGCGAGCAAGAGACAGCTTAGTTTCATGCTTTCCTTCGTATACCAAGTCGTCTCCTGCTGCTTGGACAACACTCACTGAGACCTCAAACTTACGAGCCAAGGCGAGTATTTCCATTTCTCCGCCCCAACGCGCCGTTTCCTCTATCTCTTTAGCGTATGCCTCAACTGTGACTGGCTCCCCTGCTTCGAACTGCAGGAAGGGCGAAAAGTCGTCAGAATGCTCTCGGATAAAGGAAGCTGTCTGCTTCCTCAACTCTTTATAGTCCACCTGGAGATTACGATGCAGGCCAAGTTGGTCTGCAAATGCAGAATAGAGGCAATGTCCATCAGCTTTGATCTACAGTCAGTCTATTGTTCATAGCTTGGTCATGCCTACATCAAACTCTTCCAGAGAACGAGCCTTGACTTTGGAGGCCACTTTCGAAGCTTCTATTGATTTGTGATCCGGCATGGCTGATACTTCCTCACGAGCTTCTTGTCTTTGAGCTTCCATGGCCTCTGCTCTGCGCTGCAGGCGCGCCTTGGCCTTGTTGACCCTCTTCCCAGATTGCTCGCTCATGTTTGACTCGATGAAGCAGAGATCAGCTTAGCAGACTAGAGCAGCGATCGATTCTGAATCGCTAGAAATGAGCTGGAGACAAGTATGAACAGCTCAGCTGATTGGATTCCTAGCAATATGTGTGGTCACAGGCCCGGGTCCGGGTCCGGTTGGCTGTGAAGCTTCAGGGTCAAACTACGACAGTCCACTACATAATTCCACAGTACTCCTCATACACTTTTCTGAAGCTATTCAACTCTTGCGGCTGCGTCTCTGAGCTTTCTATTCTATCATTGCGGTTCAAGAGTGCTTGTTTCTACCGGGCAATGCCAAACATGCAAGCGGAAGGTGCGGAAGAGACACTCTTCCAGTTGGTCAATGACAAGCTCGTGACCTCTCCTCAATGCATACCGGATGCATTCAAAAGCTTGGCAGCTGATCAATTGGAGCGTTTTAGGCTGCGCTGCTCGGAAGCTCTCTTGCTGAACGAAGCTCTATGGATCGACTGGTTAAGTGATTGGCAAGACATGGACGCTGATACACTGTTGGGACTTCACTCACTCTCAGTCCAGCATGGAAAGTCACCCAAACTCTGGCTCATGTTTCTAGACTTCCTCGACTTCAATGCAAATGAGTTGTCATCTTGTACGCCTGGCGATATCGATACGATGTACGAGAATGCAGTAAACAGTACAGCCTTTCTCATCGACAGTGTATGATCCTGCATTTTCTTACTCTGCTAATATCAGAGTCAAAGTATTTGGATCCGCTACTGGAGACGCTTGCTCGACAAAGCGTCAGATGACCCCGAACCGGAAGAGGTGAAACAACTTGAGGAAGTCTTCATGTTGCGGCTTTCGCAACCCCATTTGACCCTGGGAGAGACCTTCAGCGACTTTTCTTCATTTGTCACCAAATACGACAACTCGAACTACGAGGATCTGCTCAGTCGCGCCAGTATCACGTTCGCTATTGCTAAAAAAGCCTTGATGGAAAGGCAAGATCATGAACGGATGCTAAAGCAGACTGATGGTTCTCTTCAAGCGTATCTTGCCTATCTCACATGGCAATGCGAGCAACCTCTAAAGAGCGACTACTTTGTGCATCTTGGCATCGCCCTATTGGAGCGTTCGCTAAATGCCCATCCATACGATGCTAGAATCTGGGAGCAAGGCATCGTTTTGTATCAGAAACTCTCGTCAAGCTGCGACCTGGACACTCAATTGAGTTTTGCGCAGAGAGCTGTCGCCATGTGTCCAAGCTATGCGCTCTTCTGGGGCTTCCTAGCCAAATGCATTGCGCAAAGCTCTCGAGCTGGCGGAGACACAACAAACAAAATATGGCAGGCTTTCGATAATGCTCTATCCATTCGAGCAATTCGCTCAAGCCTCAACGAGTTCAATGAACTTGTATCAGCTGCCTATTTGGCCTTGCGACATTGTGAAGCCGAAGAAACCCCTGTGCCAAGAAGACCCGTGCGCTTGTTAGAAGTCGCGTGCAAGAAAGTGTCAAAAATCGGGCACGACCAAGGTTTCTTGCTGCATCGATTGCTCATTAGCGAATATACGAGGCAAGGCAAGGTCGAGCTTGCATCCAAAATTTGGAAAAGTCTGGCCCGCACCCATTCATCGTATGCCATGTATTGGCTGACTCGTTACCAATGGGACAAACATCATAGTCCTAGCAGCAGTGCTTTCACTGTGCTCAAGTCGGGATCACTTGAGGCTCAAGATGCACCCCAGCTCTTGCACGATGCTTTGCTCTGTCACGCCCTCGAAAGTGGATCGGTCGAGGCTTTCGCCAAAGCTTCGGCTGTAGTCAAAAAGGCAAACAGTCTTCTGGCCGTCAATCTGAGGGCTGATAGTGAGAGAGTCGCTGCTTCAAATGATGAGCTTGCCAGTGTCCGGACAATCGACAAGCGAAAAGCTTCCAGTGAAGACATAAGTCAGGAGGCACCTTTCAAGAAGCACAAGCTGGATGTGGACAACAATAAGAGGCATCGAGAATTCAAAACCATCATTGTGCAGACTTTTGTCCCGGCGATAGACCAGTCTCGGCTCAGAGAACTGACAAAAGAGGTCCGCTCCGTCCAAAGCATCTCGCAATCGCTGACCATTCAGATGGGAGAAATCATTGATATCAAGACACTCACCAACGACGATCGTGGCTTGTTTTACCTCGAGTATGACAGAGAGATTGGTAAGCAAAGGACGGTCGAGGATGTCGCTTACTCTAGATATAAAGCAAGCCGAGAAGTACTTGGGGCCGATATTGACTCAAGGCGGCAGCGTCACAAGCGCATCGGGTACGGCGCTGTTTGTTACAAACTTTCCACCGACATTCAACTCCGACGCACTTGCAAATATTTTCGGCGATGTAAGAGCCCATGACACAAGGCAATGACTAACTTCAGGTGGGACCTGTACTGGATGTACGTTTACCGAGTCTTGCCTACAACCAATCTCGACGATTTGCGTACGTTCAGATGACAAGTCAAGCTGATGCTACGAGCGCACTGAGCAAGGATGGTATGTCGATTGATGGTGTGACCTTATCAGTGCAGATTTCTGACCCTTCGAAACGAACGTCTCGTCAGAACAAAACGTATAATATCTTTCCCCAAGCCCTGCTAACTATGTTCTTAGCCGCCACGAATTATTCGTCAAAGGAGTTTCCTGGTCTGCAACAATGGACGACGTCAAACAGCTTTTCGAGCGACATGGTGAAGTGGAACAGGTAAGAATGCCATCAACCTTCTCCACCAAGCACCATGATGGCATTGCCTTTGTTGCATTCAAGGAAGCTGAAGGGGCAACAGCTGCCCTCGCATTGAACGGTCACGAATTTCACGGGCGAGCGCTGGAGGTCCAGCATGCAACATCTCAGCGAGATAGTTCTACTGGGCGAAAAAACGATCGATCGAGGGCTAAACAAAAAAGTATGAAGGCGATAGCCCTCTTGAATCTGGCAGACACTGTCAATAAGATTTACCTTGCCGAAGTTTGTACCCAGTATGGTACAGTCCATCACGTTGAGCTTCGCCCAGATCATGGGGGTGCAATCATCGAATTCGTGGATGCAGCATCTGCAGGCAAGGCTGCTCTTGCTCTTGAAGGTCGAGTGTTTGACAACAAAGCGGTCCACGTTGGCCAAGTTTCTGAGCTTCTGCAAACGTCAAATCCTCAGCATCATGATAAAACTGTCATGCTCCCGTCGTCGATTGGAAGGAGGAAGAAACCACTGGTAGCGGTCCGTCCCTTGCAATCCTTGGGCACAAGTCTAGAATTGGCCAGCCACGCACGCGATCAACCTTCTGCCAAGACCAAGGGTCAAGATTATTTCCGAGAATTGATGGAGAAGAAAAGCTGATTTGTGCCAAGCTCAGTAGCTTACAAAGACTAATTTATACTGATCTCTATGCAAAGCTCACATCAAGTGCTTACTTCACCTTCGTCAGCCTCCAAATTCTGGAGGATGTCCTCAGACGCGAGTGCTACCTCGTCGCGGTCACGTCTATCGTGCCTCGCGGCTTCATCCCATATTCTGATATTAGCAAGGAAAGAGAAGAGAGGGGACAAACCTCTGAAAATATATTCGCAGACTTCGAATGCCGCGCACGTAACCCGCGTCATGAACTTCTGGATGCGCCGGAGGTCTGGGGTCCGAGTTGAAGCCAGACTCGGCGGTGATGCAGTTGGCGAAGTCTACAATTTTGATGCGGATTTCCGGAGGAGTAGGTATTTGTCGCTGTGCAGTCGGCTGGTCAGCTCTTGCTTTCGAGAATTCTTCTTCCTCAGCGGTCTCTCCGTCGTACAAAAGGAGCAGACTGCTAGCATAGAGGCGATATCCCTTGAGTCCCTTCACTATATCCTCCAGAGCAGCGAGCTTGGTGAGAATTCTGGGAATGTGGTGCACAAGAACGCCACCTCCTTCTTCAACACTACGGCCATCGTGAAGGAAGCTTGTGAGGGAGTCTTGGAATTCACGACCAGCTTTGAGATCCCTGCCGTAATACTTATCTTGGAATGTGGACATCCTTTTTTTTTTGTTCCAAACTTGCATGCCACATATCCTAACACCAAGCTCACGCGAGGTTGTCATTGCACACTTCTTGCGCTGGGACTTGCGCTTTGCTTCCGTTGCCTGCGTGCCATACTGTCTAGTGCCCATCTTCAGGTCGAGTACACACGGTCGATTCATACCTTTAGTCAAGTCTTCGATCAGAATGAAGCGTTGTATGCGCGTATGGACGCCACCTGGCATATTGTCGCCCTCCTGTCGTTTCAGCTCTTCCATGCGCCTATCTCTGTCTCGCTCAGCGCACTTCTGCGACCAAGTCAACTTTGCCTTTTCAAAAGTGGGCAACTCAATCTTGCCAGAATCTTCCGGGGGGTCCGTCTGGTTGACAGGGCCTGAGTTAGCGACATTGGGCCGAGTAAAAAGGGGCTCTAGTCCAGGCGCGCGATCGGGTACAGGTTTACCAGTCAGATCCCCTGACCGGGTCCATTCAGATATTGAGTCAAGATCCATCTCGTCCATTGCGAAGACTGAAACGTCGTCGTCGACGTCGGTTTTGGCATTGTCATCTAGGCGACTCAATGGCGAAGGGCAATTGATCTTTTGGGACGGCGAATTTCGGTTGCTAACTGAGCTTTTGTGCGCGTCAAGCGATGAGCCAAATCTTTCTTGGGTATCGACTTGATCTGCTAGTCGAGAAAGGAGGCCGCTAGAGTACCGACGGCGTAGCTTCGAATCCTCTTCAAAGTTGTTTTCGTTCATGCTTGAGAGAGAAGCTGAACTTGGCAGTGTCCTAAGCTGAGAGAGCTGCTGATGGCGCCCGGATCTGCGAGGAGATGACAAATTTGAATCAAACGCAAGTCCATGATGCGGAATCTCGCCAGTGCTTCGATGCACACCGGATCGTCGACCGTGTCTCGAGCGATGGAAAGGCGCAAATACTTCGCGTAGTACATCTTCTTGAAGTTTCCGGTTGACTGTGGTTGCGCCGATATTTCCAGCGACGACAGCTTGAGTAGCTCCTGCTTTTGCCAGCATGTTTCTTGGAAAAATGTGCCTATTTTGAGCGAAGGCAACCTCTGGTGCAGGCGTCAACGGCTGCGACGACTGATCCGACGCGCCAGAGATTGTGTCGCGATGAGTGACATTGAGTACGCCGATATACTTTGGCATGAACGGAAGTAGCTCTGGGTGCTTCTCCTCGATCGTTTCATAAAATTCATTCTCATTATTCGCCAAAGGTTTGCAGACTGCACGCTCAGAGAAGCGAAAGATTGGATTATGCCCGCCTACCTGATGTTTGAATGGTTTGAGAGACACCACACCGGGAACACGTCCATGACCTATGCTCCATTCGATGTCGTCGTTGTGTGCGTCGGCCTCTACTTGGTCAGCGACTTCAGTGTCGCTATATAGGTCCAACGCCTCAACTTCACTCTCAAATCCAGCGATCTGAGGGGAAAGGGGATCTCGCTCTCCGTTCAATGCATCTGTTGCTTTATCAGGAGATGTGCTTGGACGTTGCTCTGGCTGTGCAGAAAAAGGAAGGAACGAAGACGCAACAGATTTCCGTCTGATGGGAGATGTAGTAAAGACTGGCGGGGTCATGGGCGGAGAAGCCAGGTCCACCAAGGGAAGAAAACTTCGCACATGTGCCTTGAACTCTGCTGTTGTGGTAGTGGATACATGGTCTGCTGAACACGGGGAACGCATAGCACCGAGTTCCAGCTCGTGCGCATCATTGACACTGCGCGGTAGCTCATCGTCAGTGACGGCTTGCGAGCTCTGCAATCGAGCGTCCCGGCGCACTTGCGCGACATCTACTGGTTCCTTCGAGCTGTGTTTGAAGACCTGCAATCTGTCTGAGGCTTTGCGACTCGATCGCGCGGGCTCATCAGATGAAATTGTCATGGCGTCATTCGTTATGCCCTTGCTTATGCGCCTTGCAGTCGCTGTGCCCGAGGCGGCCGTCTTGGGAGTGGATCAAGGGCGAGTGTACAAGTGGCGCTATCGTGGACCGCAAGAAGGTGTCGGCTAGCGAGAATGGATGAAGGAGGTGCGAATGATAGAGCAGAGTATGCCGTAAGTCTGGTTGCTGCGGCTGCTGCTGTGCGCCAATGGAGTCTGTCTAGTTGGATGCTGGTAGCTCAGCTGTTGGTGGTTCAATGCCGTCAGCAGCAGAAGCAGAATTCAGGCGAAACAAAGAACACGAACCAGCAACAAACACAACCACAGCACAAAGGGCGAGGGGCAGGTCTGCTGCTACTGCTACAAGTAGTGCTTCTACTGCTACAAGTACTGCCAGTGCACTGCGCACCCGCATCACAATAACCATCCACCACGCGACATGTTCACACCCGCAGGGGCGAAAAGCCGAGCAGCTGCGCGTCCAGCGCGTATCAGGTCGCGTCTGAGCGAGGGTGTACCAGCCGCCCTGCCAGTTGTCGGTGGTCCCCCGTCGTACTCATACGGGTCTCCCAGTGCGCGCAAACCTACCCAGGTCGGTTCGAGAAATAACAGCGACTCGATTGCCGGAGCATTCAACGCAGCTATCCGCGAGTCAGAGTACTCCGTGCATCTCCCTTCGATGGACTTGGACGGTGACGAAAGTGCAGAGCAAGATACCAGTCATGAGTATTCAAGGGCATCTGCCTCGTCCAAGTCTATTGCCGTTGAGGACATTGAAGCGTCAATTAATCGGCGTCGCTCTCTGCGCAGCAGCAGTCGGTCAATCGGCCGTGGCAGTCCCTCAATTATCTCGGAGCAAGACTTCGAGGACCGCACAGCAGAGATAGACACGACCACGCATGTCTCATTCGACTACGAGCTATCTCAGTCATCCGCTGAGGAGGACTTGGATGATGACGCTCTGTTGGGTCAACTCGGCATGGCCAAGAAGGAGAGCCAATTCAACAGCGGTCATGTCGGCGTTGTTCTGGCCGATGAGGATATGGGTGACCTGCAAAGTCAGTCGATGTCCAGTACATCAATTTACGATCGAGCGATGCAACACTACACAGATCTACGAACCAATGCGCCTATGTCTATCAGAAGGCTCAGGCGCAATTCAGATTGGAGACATTTCGCCATCCTCGGGTGTCTGCTCTTGCTCCCACTCTACTTCATGCTCCCGGAGTTGCAGCTCAGTCCCTATCGACGCAATCCTCTCAGCATTAGCAACTCTGGTATTGTGCCGGAGACGCCATTTGAATTTGGGCAACGTCTTGTATCGCTGGAAGCGGCGGTCGTACAGCTGCAAACAGAGTATGCCCGATTGGCAGATCAGGGCACGCAGAATCGAAAAGACCAAGCGATCTTACTTTCAAGCTCAAGTTCATTGGCAACGGGCGTTGGAGATACTCAAACCAAGCTTCAACAGATGTCTCATGATCTCAAGGCTATTCAGGCGCGTCTGTTGGAAGATGAGAGGCGCACAGGAAGGACTGCTGATACGCTGCAACAACTGCAAGCTGGAGTCTCTTCACTGGAGAAGAAGCTTTCACAACAGCAGCAAGAACTTGCGAATTACATACGCTCAGGTGCACACCTCTACAAAGATGTAGACAGTCTCAAATTTAACCTGGAAGAGCAGAAAAAGGCCGTTCACTTCCTCAATCTGCAGCGCGAAGGAGATTCTAAAAAGCTGCACAATGAGCTTCTCAAGACCTTCGACTCCATCTTGCCGGCAAGGCTGCCAGTCTACTTGAAGCCGGGTGGCGACTTGTTCATTGATCCGAAATTTTGGACTCTGCTCCAGGCAGCGCGAACAGCCGACATCAACCAGACTGCAACGTTCGCTGAGACTTTACTTGCTCACAGAGATGAGCTGAAGACATTCATCAAACAGTCATTGCAAAGCTTTGCAGAGGACAATGATGGCTTGATCGTATCAAAACCTCAGTTCTTAAGTCTCCTGACGGATGAATTGAAAACTTTCAAAACGAGCCTGGATACAAGAATGCATCAACTAGCTGAGACTGTTGACACGGCGCATCAGCTCGCTAGCGACGCCTCCTCAAAATCTGATCGAGTAATTTCTGCATCATCAGCGCAGCGAAATGACTCAAAATCCACGAGCGCTGAAGCGATTGACTACCTCGTTTCGGAAGCGCTATTGAAACATTCAATAGACGTTATCGACAAGCCTGACTATGCGGCATACAATGCTGGCGGTCGTGTCAATCCATTCCTGACATCCCCAACATACATGCACAGTCCGAGGGCATTGCTTCAGAGAGTGGTCTCAGGCGTACTCCCTGGCGTAGGAAGCATTCGGTCGCACCCACCAGCCGTCGCGATTCATCCATCTACAAAGGTCGGCATGTGTTGGGCGTTTCCCGGTACGCAGGGATCTCTGGCGATCAAATTGAGCCTTCCCATCACCTTGACTGATATTGTCGTGGAGCATGTTCATCCTGACATTGCACATGACGCATCGAGTGCACCTCGCACCATCGAAATCTGGGCCCATCTCACGGACAGTGCTGACGACATCGTTTCAGGCTCGCGCGTCATGAAAGCTGCACCGGCCAGTGGTTTTGTTCACGTCATGGATATCGAATACAATGTTTATCACGGCACACAGGCTGCGCAAATTTTCACGGTTCCTCCACGATTGCGACAGCCTGGCGTTTTCGCAGACCAGGTTCTGTTCAGAGTCAATTCAAATTGGGGTAACCCCGACTACACATGCATTTATCGTGTGCGAGCTATAGGAATGCCTGGCAAGGTGAATGCTGCTGGGAGTTTTCGAGACGACGAATCGCTGTAGTAACTCTGTTCACCTGTGGCGGCATTTTAGCATTTGATGTAGTAAGCTGGCCAAGTCCTTGTCACGTTGTCCACGAACCACCAGTCGACACCTGGTATTGCAGGTTGAATGAATGTTGCTTCAATTTCTGCAAGCATTAGCGCCTGCTCGAATTACAGGTAGGTCTTACTTTGGCCGATGTAGCAGTATTGGTTGATGCTCGATGTCAAAAGCATCACCTTCATCTCTGCCCATGCATGGCTTGCCTCTTCCTCATCACTCTCAGAGTGTTCAGGTGGCGTCCAAAGCTCCGTGATGGCGAAGCTGATAGTATCATTGGCATACATCAGCTGCTTGATTGACACAATAGCCAGTCGTTTTTGATGTGCGCCCAGTGCATCTGTATCATCCAACGCCATTGGCAGAAGTTGTCTCACGAACGCAAGAGCTGCATTCCTTTCTGCATATTTGGGAAGTTTGAAGTCAGGAAGCCAAGGGTTCTTTGCTGGTAAGCCGTGATACATGCCACCAAACAAACTTGATAGAGCGACACCGAGGTCATCAGGAATATTCATAGAGAGCAATTTGCTATCATTAGCTTGACGCTGAGGCGACATGGTGCATTACTTCTTGCTCATTTGCACAGAAGCCGAGCGGCCAATCTGAATGGCAGCATCAAGCTGTGAACTCAGCTCTGGTAGCACATTGTGCCTCAACAGATAAAGGAGAAAATTGTTGACGATCAATGGAGCATCGCGAAGCCTTTGGTCAGTATGTTCGAATGAATCTTGCCTCAATACCTTTCCACTGTAGACTGACCGGCCGCAGATTCGCACCTACCAGACATGAAGGCACGAGAGCAATACTCAAAGTCGAGGTTGTCGCTTGATATTATTCGAGTTTCATCTAATTCATCAGATTGTTCTTGACCGCTGTTGATCAGTACGATGTTGACGATTGCGAGATGGCTTACGCAGTTCCCGTTTGAAGGCCCGAGAATGAAAGATATGCGTCAAAGACAGCTTTCAACCATGGTAGGGCGTCTAAACGTCTCGCTCCATAGAATCGACTGACAGCCAGCTGAATGCGCTCGAGGATTGGCACGTCAGTACGATACAGTTCTAGCTCAATTTTCGCTTCTTCTGCACGCATAGGAACGTCCGCAAAAAACTCTTCTGTCTGGTCAGCTTGACCAGTAAGTATTGGCGGTCCAACCAAAGCCTGAAGCAGAAGGTGCTAGATATGGCATTTTGGCTTTCGTAGCCTTAGAAAGCTTCTTCTTCTTTTTCTTTGCGTTTTCCGGCATCTCTCCTGCGTTTGTAGTTCAAAAGCAAGTATGCCGAGCTCGAAGGATGGCTATGAAGCTTAAACAAGGTTGTTGTCACGATTTGGAAATCTGAGCAGACTGTATATCGTTGGCAACTTTTTGCAGCGCGGGTGGCAAAGTCAGATGGACATGCTACACCATGCAGCCCCGCTGAGCAGGATAGATCGGCCGAGAAAAACTGCCTGTGCAATACAAATGCATGAATCCGAACATGTTCAGTAAGAGGTGCACTGTGTGCAGGACATTTTGCAGTACAATGCCCTGCATGGCCCGTTCGTATCATTCATAGTCGCAAGCACTTCTCAATAGCTAATTTCTACAATTGTAATCCAAGAGCTTCAAATCCTTCTCAAGACGGTAGATCCAACATGAGCTTCTCTGCTTCTTTCTCGGCATTCCAGGTTGTATTGTTCAGGTATTGCTCGACAAAGTCCAGGGATGTGTCGAGCTGAGCGAGAGGCGGAGCCTCAAACGGAGCAGGGAAGAACATCATGGGGGCGTTACCTCCAACCTGTCCGGCGCACATTGCGGAACTAGAGCAAGACTCATCTGTTCGTGACGGTGGCAACTGCAAAGGCTGTGGTATAGCAGCATGCGCATCTACCGAGTCAATTGGCAGAAGCTCCATTCTTGCAGCTCGCGAGAGTGAATCCTGAGCATACTGTACTTCTGCTTGCGTATCGATCTGTTGATTCGGAGAGCTGGCGTTTGCCGATGGCTCGAGAACCAAGACCTGAGAATCAAGACGACCGCAGGTCACATCTACTGCGAAGGCCGGGGGAGTGACTCTGCTTGGTAACTGTGAGTGGGGGTCATCTTGCGTTAGGCCAACCCCCGGTGCGTCATTTGCAAGCATCGTTGGAGCAGGAGCGTCTTCTTGATACTCTGGAGCGACATCAACAATAGCTTTTGCGGCTTGGGATACGGATGGACGCTCTGCCCTTGCTTGCAGAACCGGGTCAAAATGCGCATCAGATACTGCAATTTGCGGAAGGTTGACAAGCCGAGTCGCGGTCTGGTTCGTTGAAGTACATATAACCAAGTCGCTTTTGAGCGTCAGACCTCTTTCTGGGATACTGATGTTCGTGGCAGATGGCATGTCTGACATTGAACGCTTACTAGTTTGTGGCGACTGCATTGATTGTTGTGTACTTGGCGCATTAAATCCCAGGATCTCGGCTGTACTCTTCAAAGGCATCAAGGGATTGAGTTGAGCCGTATCTTCTGCCGAAGGGCATTCCTCAGCTGTGTCAGGTCTGGAGGACGATAACGTTTGCACGCACTGCTGCTCAATGGTGCGCCGAAGAGTGCTATCTGCAGAAGCAACAGAAAGCAGACGAGGTATTTCTTCATCTTGTTCTGAGGATTCAGTCACGCCAAACCCGCCTGCTTGATTGCCGTCGGACGCAGGTTGAATGGCTGGGCCGCTTGAACACTCCTCAGCATCATGCCATCCCTGAGGAGGTTCACGAACGACGACTTCTTGATACTGCAAGCTGCCAAGGGTTTGCTCCTGCGTCTCCGGTGTAAGATCTTCAAAATTGACCGAGCGTATTGGGCCAGGCTCGCAGGCGACACTTTTCCCAAGGTCGAGCATGCAAGGAAGCTGCACCCGGCTGACGCCTGAAACTTCATCGCGTGTGCTTGCGACAAGCATCTTTGCCCGCTTGCGAGGTGGCGATGGCGCCGACTCGAGACAGCCTGCATCGACCGCGCGCATCTTTCGTGAGGGCTCATCGAGCGCATGACGAGACTCGCGCTTTTTCACGCTACGCCAAGGACTTCTAGACACCGAAGAACGAAGAAGGGAGCTCTGTATAAACAAATCTTGTTGGCGATGATAACGCTGCGCAAGCTTTTTGATGCGATCAGTGCAGCACTCATTCTCGGGATCGCTATCAGGTGCCAAGATATCTTCCGGGTCATCTTTTGAGCTCATTATCTGCGCTTTCAGAAGCTCTACATGAGTTGTGCGAGCCTGACAAGCTAGCTATCTCAAAACGCGCACGCGTCCTAAGCTCTGTCAATGTGTAGGCCCTGTAGGATGCGCGTTCCAGATTCCAAAATATCGTCACGCTCGAAAATCGAAACGGAAAACACGATTGCAAGCTTAAGACCGCGCGACGCGATCGCATTTTGCTTGGCCTCTCAAGCTGCGTGAACCTTGCTAGCAAAACTAGTTCTGGCGCTTCTCACTTTGATGCGCATCTACATTTACACTTGAAGCGGACCAGATCCAAATCTTACTCGGCCGGGGTTCTCCGCGATACCATGGCACCAAAGGGTCGTGCCTCCCGAGGCCGAGCGATTCATTCACAGGATGCGAATGAAGTATTGGTCCAAGATTCCCAAGTTGCTGAAACAAGTGAAACGAGTGCGACAATACGCATACTTGTTGCATCAGACAGTCATGTTGGCTATGCCGAGCGAGATGTCATTCGAGGAAGAGACTCAATTAACAGCTTCAATGAAGTTATGGAGCTCGCCAAGAATAGAGACGTTGATATGGTTCTTTTGGCCGGCGATTTGTTTCACGACAGCAAGCCGTCGCAAAGCTCAATGTTTGAGGTGATCCGCTCCTTGCGCATCAACTGCCTGGGCAATAAGCCGTGCGAGGTACAAGTTCTTGCGGATGACCCTGTCATTGGTCACGACAAGGATGTTCAGCACATCAACACACAAGATTACCATGTCAATGTCGCTATTCCGGTTTACTCCATACATGGAAACCACGACGATCCTTCTGGAGTAATCTTCTTCATCGACGTACTTCATGACTAGCTGACCAAGTAGTTTGGTGGGCTCTGTGCCCTTGACATCATTCAGGCAGCTGGCCTTGTCAATTACTTCGGTCGTGTTCCGCAGTCGAACGATATTACAGTGCGACCAATCTTGATGCAAAAAGGAACGACCAGGCTTGCACTTTATGGTCTGTCAAACGTGCGCGAAGAGCGCCTTCATCAAAGTATGCGGTCAGGCAAGGTGGCCTTCATGCGACCCAGTCTTGATGATACTGGGACCGTGGATGACAGCTGGCTCAATATCCTTGCTGTGCACCAAAATCACCATGCTCATTCTACAACAAATTACTTGCCAGAGTCCATGATTCCGAACTGGTTCAATTTGATTGTATGGGGCCATGAACACGAATGCTTGATTGATCCTGTTGAAAACCAGGAACAAGGCTTTGCAGTATGTCAGCCTGGATCATCTGTCGCAACGAGTCTCTGCCAAGGTGAAGCGCAGACTAAGCACGTTGGCATCCTGACAATCAAAGGGAAGGATTTCTCAATGGAGAAGATCCCACTGAAGACCGTGCGACCGTTCATAATGAAGGAGTACCGGCTGGTCGATGAAATTGACGAAGCTCAGAATCGGACCAAGAATGGCAAGGCGCAGCAAGGTAAGGCCGCTGTGATTGACTTCTTGATCCGCAAAGTCGATGAAGCTATCGAAGAAGCGATTGACGAGTGGCTGGAGACTCACCAAGGTGCCGAGCTTGACGGTGAAAACACGACCTTGACGCGCAGCGACTGCCCCTGCCGCTCATTCGTGTTCGTGTAGACTACACCAAAGACGCGGAGACTGGTGATCACTTTGAAATAGAGAATCCGCAGCGGTTCTCACAGCGGTTCATCGGACGTGTCGCAAATCCCACTGATGTGGTTCAGTTCCATCTCAAGAAGAAACCAGCAGCAAAGCGCAGCAAGAATCTCGAGTTTCATCAACATGATCAGCCAAATGGCAACTCAGAGCAGGTACCTGTGAGTGAGCTCGTCCGGCAATACTTGGAGCAGCAATCGCTCAAGTGCCTTCCAGAGACTGAAATGGCCAATGCCGTTACGAAGTACGTCGAGAAGGATGACAAGGATGCAGTGAAGGATTTTGTCGAGGATCATCTAGAGAGGCAGGTCAAACTGATTGTTGAACGCAAGACAGCAGTCGAAGCAGTGGAAGAAGCAATTGAGTCCAGCAAGGGAGAATTGGGCGAGCATGCCCGGGCGCACAGAAGTGACCTGGCTAAGCGCAAGCAAGCAAGACTGGCAGCACGAGACTCCGATTTTGAGTCTGCGGATGAACAGCCTGTGAAGAAGATGGAGAGTCCAAGACCGTCTCGAAAGGCTAGCGCAAAGAAGGGTAGCGATTCTGAAGCAAGCTACAAAGCAACCACCTCGAAAAAGAGGCAAGCGCCGTCACAGACTACAGCTAAGGCAGCAAACAAACGAAATACTGCAACAACTTCCCGTGCAAGCAAAAAGGTGCAAGCTAAGGCATCCAGCTCAGAGGACTCAGATGATGGGTTCGAGCCTACGCCCGCAGTCAAGAAGCGCAAGTTGTAGCACAGTCAGAATATCCATCTGATGACTTTGCCCACGTGCCGCTGACCATGAACGCTGCGACTCACGCTTGGCTGCTTAATTTTTTTTCTTTTGCGCACACGGTCGGCCTGTACACACGTTGCCGTGCAACGAAGCGTAACCTACACCAGAGGCAAGAATGTCATCGAAAAGCGTAATGCCTCAGGACTCAAGTTGACTGACTGCTAACAACACAGGCCTCCAAGTTGAAGCGTGAAGCCGCTCGCGAAGCCCGCGGCAAGGGCTCGAAGAAATCGACACCCAAGTCATCAAACACACCTGTTGGCGAGGGTGCAGAGACTACACCAGATGCATTGGCTCAAGCACTAGCGGACTCAAATAACTTTGAGCGTACTGCGACGGGTGTGCTGACGTCCATGCAGATGTCTCGCGATATCAAGATTGAATCTTATACATTGTCTTTCCACGGCCGAGTTTTGATTGAGGACGCAACCATTGAGCTCAATTGGGGACAACGTTATGGTCTACTTGGTGCAAATGGCTCCGGAAAGTCTACATTCCTCAATAGTCTGTTTGCCCGCGACATTGAGATTCCTGATCACATTGATGTCTACCTGCTCAACGCTGAAGCAGAACCAATGGAAATCAACGCAGTGGACTACATCATTGGATCCGCTCGTGAGCGTGTGTTGAAGATTGAGGAGGAGATTGAGAAGCTCTCTATGGCTGATGAGGTTGACGAGCTTCTCATGGAGGCCAAGTACGAACAGCTTGAAGGACTAGACCCATCTACATTCGAGGCTAAAGCAGCGGCGATTCTCAACGGTCTTGGTTTCGATAAGGTGATGATGGCCAAGGCCACAAAGGATATGTCTGGAGGTTGGCGCATGCGTGTCGCCCTTGCTAAAGCGCTGTTCATCAAGCCTTCCCTTCTGCTTCTCGACGAGCCTACCAACCATCTCGACCTCGAGGCTGTGGTCTGGCTCGAAACCTATCTGTCAACCTACAATCACATTCTTGTGGTCAACTCTCATTCACAAGACTTCTTGGACAATGTCTGCACCAATATTATGGATCTGACCGTGCAGAAGAAGCTGGTCTACTATGGAGGTAACTTTTCGACATACATGCGTACTAAGAGCGAAAACGAGACGAATCAGATGAAGGCGTACGAGAAGCAACAAGAGGAGATTGCGAGCATCAAAAAGTTTATCTCCTCTGCTGGTACCTATGCAAACCTGGTGAAGCAAGCAAAGTCGAAGCAGAAGATTATCGACAAGATGGAGGCTGCCGGTCTAATTGAGAAGGTGGCGATGGAAAAGCACATCACATTTGCTTTCCAGGAAACATCCAAGCTGCCACCGCCCATCATCGCCTTCAATGAGGTTGGATTCTCCTATGACGGCAACATTGCGCATGCCCTCTACAAGAAACTTGATTTTGGTATCGACATGGATTCAAGGGTTGCTATTGTTGGCAAGAACGGTACAGGCAAATCGACGCTGCTCAATCTTATTACTGGTGCATTGTCGCCAGTGGAAGGATCTGTGTCAAAGTATGCCGGCTTGAAGATTGCCAAATACTCTCAACACTCTGCGGATCAATTACCGTATGACGAGACTCCGCTTGACTTTGTCATGAACAAGTACAAGCCCGACTATCCCGGACAAGAGGTGGCCTACTGGCGCGCATGGCTGGGCCGTTTCGGTATCTCGGGTACGCACCAGACCAGTGAGATTAGGACCCTGTCTGACGGCCTCAAATCGCGTGTCGTCTTTTGTACCTTGGCACTAGACCGGCCGCACATCCTGTTGCTCGATGAGCCGACCAACCATCTCGACATTCAATCTATCGACGCGCTGGCAGATGCTTGCAAGAAGTGGGAAGGAGGTGTTGTGCTTGTCTCTCACGATTTCCGATTGATTGGACAAGTCGCCGAGGAGCTATGGGAAGTCAAGGACAAGCATGTCGTCAAGTTGGACATGTCGATTTCCGAGTACAAGACGACTCTTGTGAATGAATCAAAGGATGCCATTGAGAACGCTCTCAAGATTGGCAAAGGACTTTAGACTGTATATAGAACGCTTGATAGAAACCTCGACGACTTTGCTTTACAAAATTCTGAACTTGCAACCGCGAAACTTCACAAAGCTTCTACAGCGAACCATCACTTCTCCCACCGGTACTGTCAGCGAGGTCCTCACATTTGACAAAGCCTTCCTAGCCCGCTATGGTTCGGACATCGCCCATTTGCACGAATCTGCTCAGACAAAGCTTTACGAGAGGCTTTGCGTCGATGACAGGCGCGGCGACAAAGGAGGGTCCAGCACAGCTACTCAACAGCATGGCAGCGCTTAGGCTGCAACCACGGCAATTTGCCAAAATGCGGATCGACGGCAAGGCTTATACAATCACGAATGGGGATGTCATTCATCTACCGACACGCCTGAAGAATACAAGCGTCGGCGACACACTGCGACTGACGCATGCAATAATGGTCGGCTCGCGAGACTTTACTATCAGAGGCCAACCGTTCGTCAAGGAGGACTTGTTCGAGTGCTCGGCAACCGTGATTGAACATACAAAGCAGCCTATGCTTCGAACCATTAAAAAGAAACGGCGCAATAGACACGCCAAGCTGGTGGAGAGCAAACAGCCATACACTGTGTTGCGCATCAACAAGATACAAATTCATGAGCCAACAGCTGTGACGGATAGAAAGCAGCTCTAGATACACATTGCACATGAAGAAGCTCTACTAAACGCAACAACTACTGCGCAGTTCCCCGTTCAAATGAATCGCGCATTTCTTTCGTATACTCATCGTATGCCCTTGCCGCTTTCTGATTGAACTTGCGATTCCGATCATTGATGTAGGATCCAGGGTCTCCTTCTTTGGCTCTTCTGCGGCTATTGTTCTTGTCGCGCTGCAAATCTCTCGCCGCGATGCTCTCTACTAGCGCATCCACGCGCAACTTGTCGGGCCGATCGTCCAGGAAGGCGAAGCTTTGGGCCGGTCCCAACTGCGTGTGGTCCTGCTCGTGCCGTTCAGCCTCCTGCTGGTTAAACGCTTCAAAGCCAGGTTTTCGAAGTACTGCTGTTTCGCGCTCATATTGCTTCACTGCATCGGCTGCATAATCGCTGAAGCCAGCCTGGAGTTTGTTGCTTTGTGACCTTTCTACCTTCTTGTCCCATGCTTGAGATTCCTCAATCGAATAATCCCATGCACGCTTGCGTTCAAAGTCTTCGCCAGCATCAGTCGCATCCAACCTTGCCAGCTTCTCCACCGCTTGACTCTTCTTGAGGCCGAGCTTCTTTGCCGCGATCGGGTCGTTTCTGAGCCGTGCATGCTCTGCGTATAACTCATCTCTATTTTGCTTCTTGCTATCTTTTGCACGAAGACGTAGGACACGCAACTGCTGTAAGCGAGCTGCTGCGGAGTCGTTGGGTGTCGTAGCTTCTGATCGCATCGCTGCGCTAGAGGGCATGGCTCTACTTGGACTAGGCGTTTAGGTTGGAGGCGACCGGCGCAAGGAAGTGTAGCTGTAGCGGGTGCGTGCGTGCGATGGTCGTCTGGAAGTTGCGCAACTCGCTTCTCCAGGGCCCACGTAGAATTACCTCCCATACATACCACTGGCTGCAGACTCAGTGCAGAGCAAGGCATGGCGAACCAAGACCCGACCCTCGCTGTCTCTCTCCACAATAAGGCCATGTCGTTCAAGTCTGCATCCTACCAACGACCGCGTCCGAGACCACTGAAGCAAATGCTCTTGCAGCATGCCGCAACTCCTCCTACAAGCGTCGACGCGCCAACATTCACAAACATCGAGGCCACACCATCCTTGCTGCCGGCCAAGCGCTATTGCGACATCACAGGACTTCCAAGTGTGTACTGCGACCCGGTTACAAAGGCTCGCTTCCATAATCAAGAAGTCTTCGACAAGGTCAAGATATTGGGCGTAGATGGCTCTCAGCCGTTCCTTGCGCTACGAAACAGCCAGATAGTCTTGCGCTGATCCAAGATTACTGCAAGTATTAGTCCGACTGGAAGGCTACTTGACAGAGTTTTACACAACCTAGCTCTGCTGTCGTTCTGATACACATCCGATGAGCTGAGCTTTTGCAATTCCCAAGGATTCAATCTCGCATTCTTGGATAAATCCTCTGTACATGTCGCTGGCATACTAAATGTTGTTGAGCATCGTCTCGTCCGTCTGGGTAACTTTAGCAGAAGCAGTGCAATTGGCTCCCATGCAGTAGAATGCCAAGGGCGCCTGTTCAAACGTATGAAATGAGTAAGGCCTCTGTGAAGCCTAGCAGCGCATCCGGGACTCAAAGCAACACATCAACGTTGAGCAGCATCTCAGTACTGTCATTGAGAATATCTGTGATCGCCAAGAAAACAGCACGAGAATGTTCACAAGCTCAACGAATCTTCAGCGAGGCAAGGCCCATCTAGGAATGAGTGCAAGAATCACACAACCTATCTCACACACGCATCGACCCTGAATTTTGAAGAGCATCGAGCTTTCTTCGATGATATTACACAGGCGCTATTCAGGTGAGCTCGCAATCATTCAGCTTTTTCAATGATTATGCCGAACTATGGGCAGAATTCAGTAGAAGCAACTTAATACTATGACAATACACACGCATGCGAAGTGAGTCACACCTCACTTTAAGAAGGCCGAGGCCATCAAGGACTAGAACTACTCGCCGCTTGGGATTTACCTATCCATAGAGAATGGCTACACTACCATCGATACAGACGCAAATCGTTCTCTGCTTTTCCAGCTAGCTACAAAGAGACTGCAGCACGTCTTCTCATGCTAAGCGCAAGACCGAATGCGCCAGATGGTCCATGCCAGTCTGTAGCTCGGAACAGCACGAATGAGTCTCGTAAAGCCGCCGCAGGGCCAGAGATCGCGTGTGAGACCAAAGGAGCTGGGCCCTCGATGCCATCGGCAAGTCGAGGAAATCTCAGAACAAGAGAAGGATGGAGGGCAATATACCACCACGCAAGTGTCGTGCGGTGGAGTTGTCGAATCAACAATTGACCGATAGTTCTACGCCAGAAGAAGATTACATGCGACGCTGTGAATACAGCGATGTCCGAGGCACGTCGAAGATTGAGAAGCCAGCCAGCTGCCGATACCTTCCTCCACTTCGAGTTGCAGCACAGTAATTGCGAGCAAGAGGTGTCGTTGCTGCCTGACTGGAGTAGCTCCGTATTTCACTTCATAGCGAGTGCGATAGGTGCGCGCCAGCTTCTTGCTAGCATCTCCGGCTTTGGTCAATTTCAGTACCAGCGTTCCGATAGAGCCCTTGTCCAGCGGATACACATCAGAGTCAGGCCGCGCAAACAAGCCGTGCGGAGCTGGTAATTCCAGGGTCTCGAACTCTTCGTCAAAGGGCCTCGACAGCTCCCGCAAATCGCCTTGAATCTGCTCTTCTGTTTTGACCGCTTGAAGCTTGAAAATTCAATGCTTTCGAGCGCGGGGCAATCCAAGAGGACAGTAAACGTATTCGGCGCCTACCAATATAGCTTTGGCGCAAGGGCCGCGTGTAAGCACAACGGCCCTATGTGGAGGTGTAGGATTGTGTTGAGGACCGAGCGGTGTCTCTAATGAGGTTGACTACCAGATCTACCACAAGGATATGTTGGCTGTCGCCACCGCCTTCAAAACTTGGCGCCAATATCTGGAAGGCTCTGCTCATCCTATCACCATCTGGACATCCCACAAGGACTTGGAGTTCTTCACAACAACAAGAAAACTCAATTGCCAGCAAGCTCGATGGTCTGAGCTGCTCACTGACTACAGCTCCAAGGTTGCCGACCGGCCTTGTAATAGCCGAGGACTCCCGGACGCCACTTCTCGTGCAGAGAACCCCGACCACGGGATGGAGATGCCTGCCTGTTAAATAGTGTCAGAGCGCCGCTGGAGACCGATCAATTGAATCTGAACGCTGTTCGATTGCGAGCTCAAGTCAGGACTGTGACAGACGAGTTGCTTGCGCAGATTTTCAATGCTTTACGATGCGCACAAGGTAACCCACAGAGTTTTGAAGCAGCACTGATCCTCTTCAGGATCTGGATCTGGACGACAGGTACGCTTTGATCGATGGCAAGCAACTCGAAACAAGTCCTATGAACCAATTGTGAGTCTTCGTTTTCGTCATCGTACACGCATCTCGCTCAACTCCCTAACCCAAGTATTCCTCACCGATTCCCACAGCGAGCCACGGCCACAACGCTGCTCACGTATGTCCCTCTGCCTTTACTGACGCTGCTCGCTGCCTGCGTCGCCCGGGCCTACCTTGTCTCTTGCTCGCGTCTCTGTAACGAACACGCAGCCTTAAACCTTGCATCCGACTATCCCGCACCACATGCTCTGGCAACTCATCGCGGCTCTACTACCTTCCGCCCTTCAACGACGCTTACCACCTCAGCACATTGTCTATCGTCACGCGCTTAGCTTCCTCGCATCCGGCAACGCTCTATCCCCTTTTCCTTACTCGCGCTCTTACTCGTCGACAACGTCCACCACGTCGTCCCTTGGTCTCCCTCTTCCTTATCCTGCAGCTCGGACATCTCCACTGGGCTCATGCAGTCTCGCTTCCCCTCTTCTTTTTCTATTCTCGTCACCTACATCTCGCCCAAGTCCTGTTTTCAGAACAACCATTCGTCCCGTCCTGCTTGCGCACCGTCACACTCTCCCTAAAGAGGGACATTCCCCAGGCGTCTCCTTCTTCCCTACCAACACATCATGGATCACTAGCAGTCTTCGTTCTCGTCATCGCATACGCGTTTTGCTAATCTGCCTAGCCACGTCTGCCGATCAGCGCCTGCGCACCGCTTCACCTGGCGAGCCGCCGCCAGGCTGGTCGTCATTCACTTCATCTTCCCTGTAATGGTCCTTGTTGCGGCAGTCGTCGCACAAGCGTACCTCTTTGCTTGATCAGTCGTTCAGCGACGACAAGGACCCTTGCGAACCATAGCCTTCCCTCAGCCGACACGACCAAGGCTATTCAAAACCTGACCGAGGCGGTTCAGGAGCAGACGGACGTCATAGCTCAACGAGCATGATCGCGCCTTTCAATCTTACTGTGCCTGCAAGTTTGGATCGTTCAGTGGTTGGCTCGCCAGTGGGCGTGCTTGGTCTTCACTAAGTTGCGTGTCAGTAAGATCGAAAGGCGCGATTAAGCTCGTTGAGCTATGACGTCCGTCTGCTCCTGAACTGCTTGAGTCAGTTCTCTTATTGCTTTGGTCGTGTCGGAAGATGGCAGGCTGCGGTTAGCAGGGTTCCTTGTCGTCGCTGAACAACTTACAAGTCAGACACGTAGGCTGATGCGCCGTACGCCGCAACAAGCACCAAAAGAGGGAAGACGAAGTTGATGAAAAGGAGCATGGCAGCGCCTCGCCATGGGTGGCGGTGCGCACGCGCATCTGGTTGGCGCAGGTGGCTACGGAGATTAGCAAAACGCGTATGCGATGACGAGAACGAAGACTCACAGTCTGTCCATTGTGTTGTTTGGGGAGAAGCAGACGCCCGGGGAATGTCCATCTTTAGGGAGACGCGAGCAAGAGAAGAATGCAACGAACGAGGGACGAAACTGTTGGAGGTGATGCTACTCGCGGTCAAGATCTCACGACGTGATCGGCAGTGGCAAATCGCATGTCTATGAACGACCATCATGGAACAACACAGAAAGCAAGAGAAAGCAATAGAACAACAGATGTTCTATAGGCTTCCATGGACACAACAAATGTTCTAGCAGCTTCCATGAGCGCAAGTATATAAAGGTGGCAAGGTCTCATAGTAACATAGCAAGGAATCCCAGTATCAGCTGAACACGCGAAACACCTAAACACCCGAAGAGGTTATGAGCCTTGTTTAGTTCAGCATACTTACAGAACCTTCCAAAGATCAGTACGCTCAACCGCCTTTTCAACCAAAGACGTCTTCTCTGTCGCACAAGGACTTTGCCCCAGTGGACAAGTTCGATGGTACAAATTTCAACCTGTGGAAGTGGAAGATGAAAGCGGTGCTCCTGTCACAAGAGGTGTGGCATGTGGTCGAGCCCGAGCTCTCTGGATCAGCACTGGAGAAGGACAAGAGTGCACCAGCACTTGAGAAAGATAAAGAAGCACCGGCTGTTGATGCCAAGGCAGAGAGGAAAGCATTCTCTACCCTCGCCTTGTCCATCAAGGATTCTCAGCTGGTCTTAGTACAAACCTGCAAGACAGCTCGAGAGATATGGTCGAAGTTGCATGAGATACATGCAGCACAGTCAGCCACGAATCAGCTTTTCCTCCGTCAGAGCTTCCTCGCTTTGAGGATGGAAGAAGGCGACTCGATGCTTGAGCACATTGGCAAGCTGAACGCATTGGCGTTGCAGCTAGACGCCGTGGATTGTCCCCAAAGTGAGGCGGACAAGGTCATGGTGCTCCTCAATTCGTTGCCACCAAGTTACGCACACTTGAGGACGATGCTCAGCGTGCAAGGGCCACTGAGTACATTGAAACAGGCTTCCATCGAAGCGCTGTTGCTCAATGAAGAGCTCCAAAGGAGAGGAAGTACAGTTCCACCCACAGGAGACGCAGCGTTCTTCCATTCGGGGAACCAGAAGGGCCGAAAGGGTCCATCGCCAAAGAAAAAGGGCCGGTGCCACTACTGCAAGAGAGATGGGCACTGGGCAGCGGACTGCCGCAAGAAAATAGCAGATGAGCGTCGCGGTTCGGCCGGCGATGCGGCGGCAAACAGAGCAAAGGTGTCTGAAAATGATGCAGAGATTGCCTTTCTCCACGCCCAAAGAACGAGTGATGATCAGACACAGGACTGGATTATCGACTCTGGTGCTAGCCAGCACCTGACTCCGCTGAGAAACTGGTTCGTTTCTTATGAGACAATCTCGCCAAGGAAGGTGTATCTTGGTGATGACACGTATTGCGAGGCCACCGGCATGGGATCAGTCAAAGCCACTGGATCCGACGGCACAGTCGTTACGATTAATGATGTGTTGCACGTCCCGGGCCTAGCGCACAACTTGCTTTCAGTAGCGAAGTTGGTTCAGAGCGGCATTCGCTTGGACTTCAAAAGCACGAGCTGCTCACTCAAAACGAGCACCGGAAAAGAGGTCGCAGTAGCTTGCAAACGCGACAATCTTTACTCAGTCACGCTCAATAGCGCAGTATCGGCCTTGGTGACTGCTGAGAAGGTCGACATACAGGTTTGGCACAAACGTCTGGGACACATCGGCAAGAATAGCTTGGTGCGCCTGCCTGGTATGGTCGATGGTGTGTCATTGGACGGCGAGTACGACAACTCGCATTGCATTGGGTGCGTCAATGGCAAGCACACGCGTCAATCGTTTCCATCGAGCGAGACGACAACAACAAAGAACCTGGAGTTAGTACACTCGGATGTGTGCGGGCCAGTGCAAGTGGCAACTTACGGAGGTGCCAAGTACTTCGTCACATTTATTGACGACCACTCGCGAAGGGCTTGGGTCTACTTCATCCGGCAGAAGTCGGAAGTCTTTGAGAAGTTCCAAGAGTTCAAGGCGCTTGTGGAGAACCAAGCTGACTGTCGCATCAAGGCGCTCAGATCAGACAACGGTGGCGAGTATTGCGGCAACGCTTTCGAGAAGTATCTCAAGTCTCACGGTATTAGGCACCAGACGACAACACCACACACACCACAGCAAAATGGAGTGGCAGAGCGCCTCAATCGCACTCTCGTGGAGAGCGCGCGATGTATGCTCGAAGAGAAGGGCTTGCCAAAGGAGCTGTGGGCTGAAGCAATCAACACCGCTGTTTACATCAAAAACAGAATTGCAATCACGGCACTCAAGGACAAAACATCAGAAGAAGTATGGTCATCTCGCAGACCAAACTTGAGTCATCTCAGGGTATTCGGTTGCGACGCGTATGCGCATGTTACGGACGCCAATCGACAGAAGTTGGATGCGAAGTCAAAGAAATTGGTTTTGGTCGGTTATTACGAGGACAGCAAAGCATATCGACTCATGGATTTGGACACACAAAAAATTACGAAGGCGCGCGACGTCATCTTCATGGAAGACCGAGGAGACAAACGCGATGTGGTGTACGTCCCACGAGAGGAGGACGCTGACGACGACAACACGAGTGAGGCTACTATCGACAAGCCTACTGAGTCGCTACCAGCCAAATCGAAGGAGGTCGCTCACGCTAAGCCAACAAACGCTACGAGCTCAGGTCAAGTTCGACGCTCTGCTTGTTGGAGGTGATGCTACTCGCGGTCAAGATCTCACGACGTGATCGGCAGTGGCAAATCGCATGTCTATGAACGACCATCATGGAACAACACAGAAAGCAAGAGAAAGCAATAGAACAACAGATGTTCTATTGGCTTCCATGAACACAACAAATGTTCTAGCAGCTTCCATGAGCGCAAGTATATAAAGGTGGCAAGGTCTCATAGTAACTGATTGACGGTAAGCGGATTGCAGCTAACTGATTGCGATGGTACTTCAACTATGGGGTGTGCTGGCCTTTTAAGGCCTGCGTTGTCAACTCATCAGCACAACTCTCACGCTCTAGAGTTGCCTGCGCACAACACTTCCCCTGCTTCTGTATCCCCTCCTTCCGTCTTCCCGATGCCAAGCAGCCTTTTGAAGTTTTCGAATTTGCTTCGGCCGAGAGCTTTTGTCAGCAGGTCCGCGAGCATTTGGCCAGTGGCAACATAGTCAAGATGCATACAGCCAAGTCGAAGACACTCGCGAACGTAGTGGAAGCGTGGCAAGATGTGCTTAGTGCGTGTGTGAAATTTGCTGTCCTTTGCCAGTGCGATAGCTCCTTGATTGTCGCCGTGAAGCTCGACAATAAGTGCTGCATCTTTGCCATCGATTGGCGGTGACATGTGAGCGATGATGCACTTCAGCCATTGAAGCTCTTTTGTGGCATTGCTGAGTCCGACATACTCTGCCTCGGTTGTCGACAGCGCAACAACGTCCTGCTTGCGGCTTGACCAAGATACGCAGTTGTTGCCGAGGAGACTAACGTAGCCACTTGTCGATTTGCCCGTGTCCTGGCAGCCTGCGTAGTTTGCGTCAGAGTATACGTCAAGCTTGAATGGGCCACGTGAGATGACGAGGGGGTCATCCTTTGTCGACTGCATGTACCGTAGCAGTCGCTTCATTGCCTTCCAGTGTTCGTGGCTTGGGTGTGACATATACTTGCACAAGATGCTGAGTGGAAACGCGAGATCTGGGCGGGTCGTAGTCATGACAAACATGAGGCAGCCGACAGCCTCTTGGTAAGGAATCGAGGTCATCTCCAGTATTTGCTCCTGCGTGGGCTTGACATCTTTGTCCTGAGCCGAGAACTTCGCGTTTGGGTCCATCGGCAGTGCTGTACCTTTGCAGTCTGCCATACCGAAACGTCGCAGTGTGTCTTTGATGTACCGCGAGCTTGACAACTCGATAGTTCCGTCGTTGCGGCGCACCAGCTCAACGCCGCAAAATTGCGTGGCTAGACCTAGGTCTGACATGGCCCATTTTTGCTTGATTGCGGTCTTGAAGTGCTCAAGTGCATGGGAGTCGCGCGCGACGATGAGCAGATCATCAACATAGACCACCAATCGAATTACTCCACTTGGCATGGTGAACAGGCCTTGCTCCTGCTCACACTGAACGAACCCGTAAGCGGTGAGAAATCTGCATAGCTCGAGGTACCACTCCCGACCTGACTGCTTGAGGCCATACAAGGTCTTTTTGAGCTTGCACACGCGGCCTGTACTGTCCTCGAAGCCTTGAGGTTGCTCCATAAAGACATCTTCGCTGAGAGTGCCATTCAGAAACGCGGCGACGACATCTAGGTGATGGATTTCCAAACCTTCATTGACGGCAACAGTGAGCAGAGTGCGGACAGTGGTGAACTTAGCGACCGGTGCGAATGTCTCGTTGAAGTCGACTCCCTCGATCTGCGCGTAGCCTTTTGCGACCAGGCGTGCCTTAAACTTGTCCAGATTGCCGTTTGGGAGAGACTTGACCTTGAATGCCCATTTGTTGCCGATGACAGGGTGGTCCTTTGGGCGCTCCACCAAGTCCCAAGTTTTCATTTGCCAAAGTGTGGTCATTTGGTCCAGCTGAGCCTCTTCCCAATACTCGCGCTCTGGTAGACTAGTCATCTCTCGGTAAGAATTTGGCTGGACAATCTGTGCCGCTGGTCGTAGTACCTTTGGTAAAGCTTTTGTGAACAGCATGTTGATCTCATCCACTTCTTCCACTTCCTCATGTTGGCCTTCGGGTGCTAGGGTGTCTTCTTCTTCGTCGCTGATGCTGTCCTGCGCCGATACCTCCTCAGTGTTGTCGTCGTCGTGCTTGTCGTCCTCTCCGCCGTCGTTGCTGGTCTCGTGAAAGACAGCGTCCCGTGACCTGATTGTGCGGCGGTGCTTGGGATCCCAGAAGCACCAGCCTTTAGTACCAGAGGGATAACCGACGAAGACTACCTCTTTTGCGTGGTCGTCCAGCTTCTTGCGGGTTGCGCCTGGTACGTGGATCCAAGCCTTGCATCCAAAGACGCGTGCGTGTGAGAGATTAGGCTGCTTCCCATACCAGGCTTCGTAGGCGGTCATGTCCTCAAGAGCTTTGATTGGCGACCTATTGCCAATGTACACCGCGGCGTTGATGGCAAACGACCAGAAGCTCCCGTCGAGTCCGCTTGTAGCAAGCATTGCTTTGGCGCGCTCAGTAAGGGTGCGATTGAGGCGCTCTGCGACTCCATTCTGCTGCGGCGTGTGTACATTGCTGAGGTTGCGCTGGATGCCTGCGTCGCGGAGTACCTTGTCGAAGTCTGCGTTGATGTACTCGCCGCCGTTGTCTGTGCGGAAAACTTTGATTTTGTGGCCGCTTTCCAACTCTGCGCGCTTTTGAAATTGCTCAAAAGCATCCAAGGCAGACGACTTCTCTTTGCAGAAATACACCCAGCTGAATCTCGACATGTCATCTGTGAAAGTCACAAAGTACTTGTGGCCCTGGACGCTCTCAATTGGCATGCTGCATAAGTCCGAGTGCACGAGGGCGAGTGGTTCAGTTGCACGGCTGAGACTTTCTTGCGGAAGGGGTTAGGGTTAGGGTTAGGGTTAGGGTTAGGGTTAGGGTTAGGGTTAGGGTTAGGGTTAGGGTTAGGGTTAGGGGTTAGGGTTTTTTATTTTTTTTTTTTCTCCCTTTTTTTTTTTTTTTTTTTTTTTTT